>NC_135958.1:4753966-5413966 GCF_053455715.1 Rhinoraja longicauda | reverse complement strand
TGAATGACTAATAAGTAGGTCTGTTTACATTACATGTAACACGAGTTCCAGTTTGCTGTCAAAATAAGCTTTATTCAGCTCAGGGTGGCACAAAAAAAGCAGCTGCTAAATACCCGGTTTGATCCAGACCTTGGGTGCTGTAAGTGCGAGAATGTTACAAGTTGTTCTGAGTAAACGGTTGCATTGGATCTCCTCCCACGGTCTTACACCAAGCTATACAGATGAGAGAAGATCTAGCCTAGACCCTGGAACCGAGGAGCTGAAGTAATGGGGGGCAGTGGCAGAGTGGGTGAGGATGGTTGTGTGCCAGTTGGTCCCAATGGTGCAATGTTGAAGTAATCAAGTAAAATGGGCCATATAGATCAGCATGAAGAAACAAAGAACTGTTGACGCTGATTTAGAGAAAAGGACGCAAAGACACCTGGGTCAATCAGCGTGTCAGGCAACATCTCTGGAGAAAATGGACGGTTACGTTTCGGGTTGAGACCCTTCTTCAGACTGATTGTATGGGTGGGGGGAGGAAAGAAAGCTGGGAGGGTGGTGAGGCAGTGCAAATCATGCCAGGTAAAAAAAGAACAAGGGGCCACAGTTTAAGAATAAGGGGTAGGCCATTTAGAACTGAGATGAGGAAAAACTTTTTCAGTCAGAGAGTTGTGAATCTGTGGAATTCTCTGCCTCAGAAGGCAGTGGAGGCCAATTCTCTGAATGCATTCAAGAGAGAGCTAGATAGAGCTCTTAAGGCTAGCGGAGTCAGGGGGTATGGGGAGAAGGCAGGAACGGGGTACTGATTGAGAATGATCAGCCATGATCACATTGAATGGCGGTGCTGGCTCGAAGGGCCGAATGGCCTCCTCCTGCACCTATTGTCTATTGTCTATTGTCTAAGGCAAATCACAGGCAAAGGGGTGTTTGATCGGCAGAAGGTTAGAACAAATGCCAGAGATGAAAGATTGTGAACTTTAGACTTCAGAGATGCAGCCTGGAAACAGGCCCTTCTGCCCACCGTGTCCGTGCCGACCAGCGATAACCCCATAGGCAAGCACTATCCGACACACTAGCGATAATTTACCAAAGCCAATCAATCTACAAACTTGTACGTCTTTGGAATGTGGGAGGAGAGCAGAGCACCCGGAGAAAACCCACGCAGTCACAGGGAGAACGTGCAAATCAAATTTTCATCAGCTGAGACCTGGGTTCGATCCTGACCACGGGTGCTGTCTGTACGGAGTTTGTGCGTTCTCCCCGTGACTTGCGTGGGTTTTCTCCGAGACCTTCGGTTTCCTCCCACACTCCAAAGACGTGCAGGTTTGTAAGTTAATTGGCTTGGTATAAATGTAAATTGTCTCTGGTGTGTGTATAAGACAGTGTTAATGTGCGGGGATCGCTGGTCGACGCGGACCCGGTGGGCCGAAGGGCCTGTTTCTGCGCTGCATCTCTAAACTAAACGAAAAAAAATCGTAAAGGCGTCCAGGTTTGTGGGTTAATTGGGCTCTGTAAAAATGCTTTGAAAGTGGAGGGAGTGGATGAGAATGTGGGATAACACAGAACTGGTGTGAATGGGTGATCAATGGTCGACATGGATTCTTTGGGCCGAAGGGCCTGTTTCCTCACTGTTTCATGAGAATAAATATTTCAGTGTTACAATGTAGCCCTGTCCCATGACACAATGTTTGAGAAAGTTTCTCATTCATAATTTAGACTGTGTATCTACTTGCGAATATAAAGTAATTATCTGGCAAAGAAATAGATTATTACATCATGGTTGCCAAATTTCTTCCATTCACATGCCTATGATGTCTGCATTTTGTGAGGCCCTGCAGACATATACGAAATGCTGGAGTGACAGGTAACATTCTACGCACAGAATCATGCTTGTGCAAAGAATAATCACTATAATTTAATGTGGGCTCCATCGTTTTTTTCTTATGGATCTCTGCCAATGCCATAAGCCTGCAGGCAGGACATCGGGAAATCAAACTGCAGACCTTTCAACAGCTTTGTTCCATTCGGTGAACTGAGCAGTGGTAGACGTGCTTTCTCGCAGAGGCAGAGGGTAGGGGTGAATTAAAATCTCAGCAGTTCTTTGCTGTCTAGGCCAGCACCTGGACTGAGCGCTGCTAAAGCTCTTACAGTGATGGAAGGCAGGTTCAAATGTCAGGGTCCGACAGTGTGCGGAGTTAAATCTGCAAAAACACAACCAGAGAGCAGTCCCGGACTACTGTCTACATCATCGGGGGACCATCGGACTAGCTTTGATCGGGTGTTACTGGCTTTACCTTGTACGGAACGTTACAGTGGAGGCCAATTCTCTGAATGCATTCGAGAGAGAGCTGGATAGAGCTCTTAAGGATAGCGGAGTCAGGGGGTATGGGGAGAAGGCAGGAACGGGGTACTGATTGAGAATGATCAGCCACGATCACATTGAATGGCGGTGCTGGCTCGAAGGGCCGAATGGCCTCCTCCTGAACCTATTGTCTATTGTTATCCCCTTACGAAGGTAGACACAAAATGCTGGAGTAACTCAGCAGGTCAGGCAGCATCTCAGGAGAGAAGGAATGGGTAACATTTCGGGTCGAGACCCTTATCCCATTATGAAATACCTGTACACTGTAAATGGTCCGATTGTAATCAAGTATTGCCTTTCCGCTGGCCGGTCGGCACGCAACAGAAGCTTTTCACTGTACCTCGGTACACGTGACAGTAAACCAAAACAGAACTGAGATAAGCAAGAGCACTATTCATCACTTTCCATTTAGTTATAGTTTTAGTTTTAGAGATACAGTGTGGTAACAGGCCCTCTGGCCCACCAAGTCTGTGCCGACCAGCGATCATCCTGCACACTAACACCAGACCTACACACCAGGGAACAATTTACAATGATACCAAAGCAAATTAACCTGCAAATTTGTACGTCTTTGGAGTGTGGGAGGAAACTGGAGATCCTGGAGAAAACCCACGCAGGTTACGGGGAGAACGTACATACTCCGTACAAACGAGCATCCTTCACTTCAACAGAAAACAAGCATGGCCACAATACATCACTCTCCGCAATGTTTAACATTTCTTAGACTGTTTTGACTTAGTGAAGTGGTTGGGTTTGCAATGGCCATAAATTCTGTTGCAAAGCCAAATTTGTCAAGGTGCTGTGCGGGCTGGTATTTTTCTGTTTTATTCTGACGTTGGTAGATTGATATCGAAGAATTTGTTTATCGCTCACTGAATAATTTACTTAACTCATAGTCCTTTTTGGATAAGTAATGAATGTTGAGGTTACATGCAAGCTTTATTCATAATCAATCAACCGAAATAGGGAAATTATGTTCTTGCTTTTCCATTCAACAACCTTATGCCTAATGCAGAATAGAATCAGATTATTTCATCATGCCCATTAAGTTTATTTCCTGAGACACTGCGAAAAGACAAAGTCGAAGTTTATACTTTTCTCTCCCACTTAGGGCGGCACGGTGGCGCAGCTGGTAGAGTTGCTGCCTCACAGCGCCAGAGACCCGGGTTTGATCCTGACTGTCCGGAGTTTGTATGTTCTCCCTGTTGCTGCGTGAGTTTTTTCTGGTTCCCTCCCACACTCCAAAGACGTACACGTTTTTAGGTTAATTGGCTTTGATAAAATTGGAAATTGTCCTCAGTGTGTTGGATAGTATTAGTGTAAGAGGAGGATAGCTGGACGGCGCGGACTTGGTGGGCCGAAGGGCCTGCTTCCAAGCTGCATCTCCAATGTCTAAAGTCTTAAGTCTTGGGTGCTGTCAGTGTGGAGTTTGCACGCTCTCACTGTGACTGCGTGGGTTTACTCTGGGTGCTCTGGTTGCCTCTTGCATTCCAAAGGCATGCGGGCTGGCAGGTTAATTGGCCTCTGGTGTGTAGGATGTGGATGTGAACGTGGGATAACATAGAACTAGTGTGATTGATGGTTGGCGTTGACGTGGTGTTTCCCTGCTGTATCTTTCAATCAAAAAAAAATCTAAGGGGCCCTGTGCTACCACAATATCTATTTGCTTTGTTCTTGGGTCTGCAGCTGACATGAGCATCACCTGTGGGTCCCTCATGATAACCTCACAGGTATTGATAAGCCAGGAATGGCAGGACTGTCATATGTTGAAAGACTGGAGCGACTAGGCTTGTATACACTGGAATTTAGAAGGATGAGAGGAGATCTTATCGAAACGTATAAGATTATTAAGGGGTTGGACACGTTAGAGGCAGGAAACATGTTCCCAATGTTGGGGGAGTCCAGAACAAGGGGCCACAGTTTAAGAATAAGGGGTAGGCCATTTAGAACTGAGATGAGGAAAAACTTTTTCAGTCAGAGAGTTGTGAATCTGTGGAATTCTCTGCCTCAGAAGGCAGTGGAGGCCAATTCTCTGAATGCATTCAAGAGAGAGCTAGATAGAGCTCTTAAGGATAGCGGAGTCAAGGGGGTACGGGGAGAAGGCAGGAACGGGATACTGATTGAGAATGATCAGCCATGATCACATTGAATGGTGGTGCTGGCTCGAAGGGTCGAAGGGCCGAATGGCCTCCTCCTGCACCTATTGTCTATTGTCTATTGTCTATAATCATAATCATAATCATACTTTATTAGCGAAGTATGTTTTACAACATACAAGGAATTCTACTACATTCTACTACATACTACATTTTAACATGAACATCCACCACAGTGACTCCTCCACATTCCTCACTGTGATGGAAGGTGATGAAAACTTCAATCTCCCCCTTCTTTGTCCTCCAGCGGTCGGGGGCCTCGAACCTTCCGTTGTCGGGACGATCTTGCTCCTTTAGGCAGAGGCAGGCCTTCCTCTTCGGGGCGATCAAGCTCCTGCATCGAGGGGGGGGGAAATCTCAGCTCCCCCGTGCCGAGCTGTTGGACCCGGGTCGGGGCTTGTCGAACGTCGTGCGGCTTTTGGAGCTCCCCGACGTCGGTCTCAACCCGAGACTGCGAGCTCTTTGATGTTAAAGTCCGCAGGCCGTGGTTGGACCGTCGATCCAGGCAACGGATCGGCTCCGATGGTAAGTCCACACCCCGTGGTGACGCTCATAGTCAGTCCCGAGCATGGCCTCCAGTTCCACGATGTTTGGCCACAGAGCGATCGGAGATACGATCTGCAAAACAATCGCATCTCCGGTAAAGTGATACCTTTATCGGTGTCACCTTGCGTTCCAATGAAGCTCCATGTTTTTAGGGGATGGTCTTCAGTTTGCGGGCTTCACAAACAAAATGCCCCAAGCACCATCATGCTCATAAGTTATAGGAGCAGAATTAGGCCATTCGTCCCATCAAGTCTACTCCGCCAATCAATCATGGCTGATCTATCTTTCCCTCCCAATCCTTAAGAAATTCCTCCTCATCTCCTTTCTAAAGGTACATCCTTTTATTCTGAGGCTGTTCCCTCTGGTTCTAGACTCTCCCACTAGTAGAAATATCCTCTCCACATCCACTCGATCCGGTTCTTTCACTATTTGGTAAGTTTAAATGAGGTCCTCCCTCATCCTTCTAAACTCCAGTGAGTACAGGCCCAGTGCCGTCAAACACTTGTCCTGTTTAACCCACTCATTCCTGGGATCATTCCCGTAAACTTCCTCAGGACCCTCTCCAACGCCAGCACATCCCTCCTCAGATACGTGGCCCAAAGCTGCCATGGCCTGACCAGCACCTTATAAAGCCTCAGCATTACATCACTGCTTTTTATTTTCTGGATTGTAATTCCTTGTTGTTAGCAGACAATTGCATCATTATGGAATAGCTCCATTCTATTACAATACAATGGAAAGGTTCAAGTTGGTTCTTGAAATTATTTGATCTAACTTGTCCCAGATGTTTGTCTGTACTTCTTCCTAAAAGCAAACACTTCTCTCCTAATGAGTACCAGGAATTGGCTTTCCTGCTCGTTGCTGCTCACCTTGTATGTCTGAGGTCAACAGTTCAACTCATGGGAAGCGATATTTTGCAGAGTTGAGAGCAACAATGAGTTGCACAAGGCTCCCACGCGTTGTGGACTCGGCGGGCTGAAGGGCCGGTTTCCACGCCGTCTCGCTAAAGTCTAAAGTATATATCTATATACTAAAACTATCGCTTGTTTGTTTGACTGTTCCTGAACTACAGCCCAAACGGTACACGATAGCGTGACAATTTTAGGCCCACCTTACTCACCGTCGTCCCTTTGGTGCTAATGAAGAACATTCATTGAAACAGGTGTTATATTTTTTAAGTTATTCACATTTTAAAGTTTAAATCTATCTCCTAGGGAGGGAGGGGGGGAGGGAGGGAGGGGGGAGGGAGAGGGGAGGAGGGAGGAGGGAGGAGGGAGGATAAGGGGGGGCTGAGGGGGATGGAGTGGGGGGGAGGGGACGGGGAGGGGAAGGGGAGGGGGAGGGGGAGGGGGAAGGGGGGATGGGAGGATGGAGGGGGGGAGGGGGGGGGGAGGGGAGTGGGGAGGAGGGAGGGGGAGGGGGAGTGGGGAGGAGAGGGTGCTGCACTAATGCAGGAGAGGTTTGGGGCCAATGGGTCCACTTGGTCTAGTATATATATACATATATATATATTGAGCGTATCTGTGGAGAATTTGAAAATAAAGCTACTTTGGAAGCTACAGCATTGACAATGAACAGAATAGGATTGTACGAGTGTCTCAAAGAAGGAAAGAGATGTAGAGAAATGGAGAGACTCAGGGAGGGAACACGGAATACAAAATGTCAGCACGGTGGCGCAGCGGTAGAGCTACTGCCTTAGAATGCTAGGGACACGGGTTAAATCTTGACTGTGGGCGCTTGTCTGTACAGAGTTTGCACGTTCTCCCCGTGACCTGCGTGGGTTTTCTCCGAGATCTTCGGTTTGCTCCCACAATCCAAAGACGTACAGGTCTGTAGGTTGATTGGCTTGTTGTAAGATGTAAATTGCCCCTCGTGTGCGGGGCAGTGTTAATGTGTGGGGATCGCTGGTCGGTGCGGATCCGATAGGGCAAAGGGCCTGGCTCAGCGTTGTATCTCTAAAACAAAAACAAAACTAAAACTGAAGCTGAAGGGCTTGGCAGCTGAATTCATGGACACCAGTCACGGATGGATGAGAAAAAGAATGTAGAAAGGATGGATTATGGAAGAGTGCCGAAGATTGGGAGGGTTGTAGAAGCAAAGGAGATTATAGAGCTGGGAAAGGGGGAGCTGTGGAGTGATAAGAATTTTAAAATGTGGACATCTTCCCCTCCATTATCAGGCTTCAAAATGGTCCTTCCATAAGTTTGGGTACTGTTCAATTCACCTTTACCCCATTGAGGACGTTGGACTTTGTCGAAGGAACTGATGTGTGCAATGCTGAGAACTTCTTCATCAGTACGGGTGTCAGAGGTTATGGGGAGAAGGCAGGCTGGAGAATTGGGTTAAGAGGGAGACACATCAGCCATGATTGAATGACGGAATAGACTCGATGGGCCGAATGGCCTATTTCTACTCCTATCACATGATCTTATGAACTATATTCTGTAATCTGTATCTTCCCCTTTGGTCTATCTACTGTACTTTAGTTTGAACTTATTGGATCTATGTATTGTATATCTGATATACTTTTGACTTTACAGATACAGTGTGGAAACAGGCCCTTCGGCCCAACGAGTCTGCGCCAACCAGCGATCACCCTGTACTACTAGCACTATCCTACACACTAGGGACAATTTACAGAAGCCAATTAACCTACAAACCTGTACGTCTTTGGAGTGTGGGAGGAAACCGGAGCACCTGGAGAAAACCCACGTGGTCACAGGGAGAACCTGTTTCAACGCTGTATCTCCAAACTGAAACTAAAAGTGCTGGAGTAATTCAGTGGGTCAGGGAGCAAAATCATCACCTTTTTTATGTTCTCTAGAGATGCTGCCTGGTCCAGCACTTGGTGTCCTTTGTTGGAGAAGATTTCTGTTCATCATGTACTGGATGCCCTACAATTAATGTGACAAGCAATACATTGGATCCAATGTGTTAACATCCACATCAAATATCTCTAGTCAGTGGGGGGGTTGTGAGAGATGGTTATGAGGTAGGACTGAGGGGCCACAGTTTAAGAATAAGGGGTAGGCCATTTAGAACTGAGATGAGGAAAAGCTTTTTCAGTCAGAGAGTTGTGAATCTGTGGAATTCTCTGCCTCGGAAGGCAGTGGAGGCCAATTCTCTGAATGCATTCAAGAGAGAGCTGGATAGAGCTCTTAAGGATAGCGGAGTCAGGGGGTATGGGGAGAAGGCAGGAACTGGGTACTGATTGAGAATGATCAGCCATGATCACATTGAATGGCGGTGCGGGCTCAAAGGGCCGAATGGCCTCCTCCTGCACCTATTGTCTATTGTCTATTGACTGGACACCTCCCTGTACATGGGGATACAGGTTGAGTATGAATTGGGAAGCTCATATGTAGGGACAGTTTCATGACGCATAGTTTGGAGAGGGGATCTTCACATAGTGACCCATCAGTAAAACCATACTGTGTATAAGCACAATCATATAAGAGCATAATAATTGTTGTGTAAAAAAGAACAGATTTCTTCCTCGGCAATACATAAACATTCGCCATGTTTCTGGTGCCATCTTACACCTCTCAATAGACAATAGACAATAGACAATAGGTGCAGGAGGAGGCCATTTGGCCCTTCGAGCCAGCACCGCCATTCAATGTGATCATGGCTGATCATTCTCAATCAGTACCCCGTTCCAGCCTTCTCCCCATAACCCCTGACTCCACGATCTTTAAAAGCTCTATCCAGCTCTCTCTTGAAAGCATCCAGAGAATTGACCTTCACTGCCTTCTGAGGCAGAGAATTCCACAGATTTACAATTCTCTGACTGAAATAGTTTTTCCTCATCTCCGTTCTAAATGGCCTACCCCTTATTCTTAAACTGTGGCCCCTGGTTCTGGACTCTCCCAACATTGGGAACATGTTTCCTGCCTCTAACGTGTCCAACCCCTTAATAATCTTATACGTTTCAATAAGATCCCCTCTCATCCTTCTAAATTCCAACGTATACAAGCCTAGTCGCTCCACTCTTTCAACATACGACAGTCCCACCATTCCGGGAATTAACCTAGTGAACCTACGCTGCACGCCCTCAATAGCAAGAATATCCTTCATTTCAAGTATCAAGTTCTTAACAACATTGAGTCATTAGGGCGGCACGGTGGCACGGTGGCACGGTGGCACGGTGGCACGGTGGCACAGTGGTAGAGTTGCTGCCTTGCAACGCCAGTGACCCGGGGTTGATCCTAACTATGGGTGCTGTCTGTGCAGAGTTTTTAAGTTCTCTTTGTGACCGCGTGGGTTTTTTCCGGGTGCTCCGGTTTCCTCCCACACTCCAAAGATGAACAGATTTGAAGGTTATTTGGCATCGGTAAAATTATAAAATCGTCCCGAGTGTGTAGGATTGTTTCAGTATACAGGGTGATCGCTGGTCGGCATGGAATCAGTGGGCCGAAGGGCCTGTTTCTGTGCAGTATCTCTAGAGATTAAGAGCAAAAATCCCTTAAAGTCCCTTAAAGTCTCGCTGTACGGGTGGCTGCTCTGGGTGGCGGATGTAGGGGTTAGTAATAGTTAGTTTATTTGTCATTCCACTCCTTACAGATCGTGCAAGGAATGGGATGAAACAGAGTGCGTCCGGGGGCCATAGTGCAATACAAATGCAATACAAATAGACAGGGGATGACAGTGCAGTACAATACCATACAGTACAATACAGTTAGACAGTGCAATACAATACAATACATATAGACAGGAGATTAAAGCATGTAAACGGTAAAAGGTACAGCATAAGGGTTGGCCTGGCCTGGCGATGCTGTCGGTGTCCTCCACCGCCGCAGGTCGCTCCTGATCTGTGTGCTTGTCTGACAAAGGCGGCACGGTGGCGCAGCGGTAGAGTTGCTGCCTTCCAGCACTTGCAGCACCGGAGACCCGGGTTCCATCCTGACTACGGGCGCCGTCTGTACGGAGTTTGTACGTTCTCCCCGTGACCCGCGTGGGTTTTCTCCGAGATCTTCCGTTTCCCATCGTGGTATAAAATGTGAATTGTCCCTCGTGTGTAGGATAGTGTTGATGCGCGGGGATCGCTGGTCGCTGCGGACTCGGTGGGCCGAAGGGCCTGTTTCCGCGCTGTATCTCTAAATCTAAAACCAAATCTGTAGGGCTTCCAGCGGAGTAAGCAGAAGGTTGACACCAGTTCACCAGAAGCCATGTGCACTTGAGCTCTGCTGCAGAGTAGTCAGGTTAGGTGTTCGATGGGTCAAGGCTACCGAGAGAATCTGCTAGGTGGCAGCTGGTACCTGAAAATACCTGGGGCACTGGGAATCCATGCCTGTATTTATTGTCATAAAAAAAACTTTGAGGCCGCATCAACCTGCAGATGCTGGTTAATACACAAAAGGACACAAAGTGCTGGAGTAACGTAACAGGTCAGGCAGCATCTCAGGAGAACATGGATAGGTGGCGTCTCGGGTCGAGACTCTTCTTCAGACTGATGGTAAGGTGGGGGAGGAGATGAAAACTTGGAAAAGGGGAGTCTGCCTTGGAGCATCCACCTTAAACGAGAGTGTGTCACAGTGATCCAGCTTCCCCTTGCTAATCTATTCTACATTTTCCTCGATCCGCCTCCCCTTTGATCTCTGGTTTTCTCACCTTACTCTTCCATATCTCTCGAAGGCATCACAAAATGCTGGAGTAACGCAGCTGGTCAGGCAGGAGAGAAGGAATGGGTGACGTTTCGGGTCTGAAGAAGGGTCTCGACCCGAAACGTCACCCATTCCTTCTCTCCAGAGATGCTGCCTGTCCCGCTGAGTTACTCCACCATTTTGTGTCTATCTTTGGATTGCTGACGCTCTGTACTGATATCATCAGGCAGTCTGCAATCCTCAGAGATGGATGCTACATTCACCGACAACACTAACCATAGCTCCTTGCAACAATTACGGCAAGGATCAACTGCCTGTAGAATCACAGCAGCAGGTGGAAGAAAACAGCTGGAGTTGACCAGCTGAAGGTGTTTGGTTCTTTCTGAAGCTATGCTGGAGGGTTCCCTCCATTGCTGGAAACCTTTTTGCTTGCACAGGTTGAGAGGAAGGTGTATTTGGTGGGATGAACTCCAAAATGGCAGGGCTAGTGTCAAATCAGGGCTGGTGACATGCTGACCTGTCTATTCCTCCTACATCAGGCAAATGTTCACGGCTCGTCCTAACATCCCAACCATCTGCCACGGTTCACCACAGCTCTGTGTCGCATGCCACGGCTGCCATTTTGAATGTCTAAGGGCCATTTTACGAAAGACCTGGCTGCCGGTACAAAGCGGTTTTCTCAGGCTTACATAACCTCAGATAAACCTCCACGTTTCTCCAGAGAGCACTTGTGCGTTATGGAATATTGATTAAACTAAAAGGCTCGGCTAGTTTTTGCTGCACACCTACGGTTGTAACATTAGCTTGCTTACCGCAGTGAGAGTATATTGGCCACAGCATTCCTTGCAAGCGTTGTTTGCTTGAAGGGAAAAAGTTCATAAGTTCACAAGTGACAGGAGCAGAATTAGGCCATTCGGCCCATCAAGTCTACTCCGCCATTCAATTATGGCTGATCTATCTCTCCCCCTCAACCCCATTCTCCTGCCTTCTCCCCATAACCCCTGACACCCGTACTAATCGTGAATCTGTCTATCTCTGGGTTAAAGATATTCATTGACTTGGCCTCCACAGCCATCTGGGGGCATTGAATTCCACAGATTCACTGCCCTCTGACTAAAATAATTCCTCCTCATCTCCTTCCTGAAGGAACGTCCTTTAATTCTGAGGCTATGACCTCTGGTTCCTAGATTTTCTCCCACTAGTGGTGACATTCTCTCCACATCCACTCTATCCAGCCCTGCAATGTGTAGTGAGCCCTTATGTACTTTAGCCTCTCTTCCTTCAGGTCTTTGCATCATGGAAACTTCCAAACAATATTGTTATTGACAGTTTGAGATTTTCTCCAGCTGTTTGAAGGGACAGATCAATCAATCCTCTCAGCAGGGTGCAACTCTGCATGCTCGGTTATGGCTTCGTTTTGTCTGTTCTCCCACTCACTGAAGGACCACATTTTTAGAGGGGGTGGATTTCTGCCAAGAACGTCAGCCCTGGCCGGTCCCTGCTGGGCCGGGCCTAAAGATTCAGGCTTGCGCCGCACAGATTGGATCTTCCTTGCACAAAGCTTTGCACAAGTTCTTAGGGCGTCACGGTGGCACAACGGTAGAGTTGCTGCCTCACAGCGCCAGAGGCCCAGGTTCGATCCTGACTACAGGTGCTGCCTGCACGGAGATTGTACGTTCTCCCCGTGACCTGCGTGGGTTTTCTCCAGGATCTCCGGTTTCCTTCCACACCCCAAAGACGTACAGCTCTGGAGGTTAATTGGCTTGGTATAATCGCAAATTGTCCCCAGTGTGTGTAGGATAGCGTTAATGTGCGTGGATCGCTGGTCGTTGTGGACTCGGTGGGCCGAAGGGCCTGTTTCCGCGCTGTATCTCTAAACTAAACTAAACTTTCCAGATGCAGCCGTCTGCTATTTTATTCATTTTTGCAGAAATCTGAGCCCAGGGTTTTAAATTTTTCTTTCCACGTCCGTACCATAACAATTTATTCCTTGAATGAAGTTGCTCCTGGCATATGGTTTTCACCTGGAAATATCCTATAAGATTTCAAAACTGACAAGTGGGATCCTATTAAATCTCATACAATTTGGCATCAATCTTAGACATTTACAATTTGTCCTAAGGAGTCCTCTTGATCTTTCTTCCCCTAAAAACTGTGTATGAATTCTTCCAGGTTTGGCATCAATTTATCCTCAAGAGTCCGATTGATTTTTCTTTCCCTAAAAACTATGTATGAATTCTTGCAGGGTTTTATGGGCTTCCTAAATAGACAAGACGATAGATATTTTTATAAGGGTGAAGAATGATCATGAACAGATTTCACCTAAAAATAATACTTAAACAAGACTGTTAAACATCCAGAATTTAGCTCAGGATGAGGGTACAATGCTGTTAATAGCCACTTTAACCTACACAAGAACTTACTAAAGTTATACTATTCCCCGTTAATTGCAAGGACAATATATTACATCGATATTATATAACGTGGGCATAGTAACTTCAAGTAATTTTTCAGTTTGTACCTGTTTCTAAAGCGTGCCTGTCATTTCTGCATTCCATTATCCTCCATGTTCCTCCTTAGCTGCTGTATGTTATTTAGAATAGGATGTTTAGTTACAGCTTACCCCTCAATAACTAAAACTAATATGCAAGTTCACATGCAGACTTCTGGGATATAGCGCGGAAACAGGCCCTTTAAAATGTGAATACCTTTAAAAACATAACACCGATTTCAATGAAACTTCTTCCATTAGCTCCAAAGGAACGACGGTGAGTAAGGTGGGCCTAAAATTGTCACGCTATCGTGTACCGTTTTGGCTGTAGTTCAGGAACAAACAAACAAACAAACGAGAGTTTTAGTATACAGATAGGCTCATTCCATTTTTGATCATTGGAAAATCCATCTCAAATATTATACTCCAATATTTTAGAACTTGTTTTGGAAAAGTGTGGCTTTTGTTGTGAAGGATGATTTTAGACTATGTTCCTCTTTGACCCTTCCACGAATGCTGAAGGCAACATGAGACTGGGCATTCCTGGGCAGGTGCCAAACATACTGTTGCATAACTCGCTCTGAGGGAGTGGACAGAAATCACCTCTTCTCTCCTCTTTACCCTTGTGGTCCAGTTAAACAAAAAGCTTCACAGTGTCTGTGGTGTATGGGGTAGCATTGTGGTGCAGCGGTACAATCATTGCTATACAGCTCCAGGGACCTGAGTTTGATCCTCACCACTGGTGCTGTCTGTACGGAGTTTGTACGTTCTCCATGTGAACATGTGAGCTTTCCCCGATTGTCCCCCTTTTCTTCTCACACTCCAAAGATGTACAGGTTTGTAGGTTAATTGGCTTCTGTAAGTTGTAATTTGGCCTTAGTGTTTAGGAGAGTGCTAGTGATCGCTGGTCGGTGCGGACTCGATGGGCCGAATGGCCTGTTTCCACACTGCATCTCTAAAGTCTAAAGTCTAAATTAGTGTATAGGAGATCGTTGGTCGGCACGGACTTGGTGGGCTGAAGGGCCTGTTTCCACACTGTATCTCTAAAACTAAACTATGCACCCAATAGAAATTGTAAAGGTTCAATTGAGGTGCCATCTATTTAATCTTCCTCTTGACAATAAGACTGAGGTAATGAATTTGCCGTATATCCACCATGAAAGGAATATGCACAATTTTTGAGTTGCGTTTCTGTGGAAAAACAACGTCTCCCAAAGTTTTCGTCAAGTTCAAACTGCAGATTGCCTCGTCTCGTGTACACTCAATAAACATTTTCTGTCTCTGCGATTCATAACATTTTTGATTACTTTCCTCGTATGTAAGCCAAGGCTTGTGAGGCCTGGGTGAGTGGGTGTCTAAGAATACCATATGCATATTCAGAAAATCAGCCTATACAAACATAATATAGAGAGCAGCGGACAGGGGAGGCAGAGTGGAAAGGGAGAGGGATCAACTCGAGCTCCGTGGGGAATCAGTAACGATGGCAGATTAGGGATGAAATATTTTATCTGTCCTGGGAATTATTGCCTCTCTCTCTCTCTCTCTCTCTCTCGCTCTCTCTCAGGTATTTTTTGAAAGCGATCGCCAATCTTGTTGAATTTTACATTTTGCAAATCGCATTACGTTTGTATTAAACAGCAAAGCGCGGCATAAAGACTTGATCCATTATTAATGGTAACCTCTGACTAAGGACGAAGAAAACATAAATAAATGTAAACTTATCACATTTTGAATGCGTCCTGGCAGTAATCCGTGAGTGTACAAAGAAATACAGTGCGTTTTCAGAGCAAGTCTCTTATGCTCCATAAACAAGGTAAAGTATGTTGCCAAGCACGATCATGCATTTGAAGGCGCAAAGACGCTGCATCTTTTTGTTCCTTGTAAGGCAAAGCAAGCAAAGCTGCTTGAAACAAGTCAAAAATTCCATCCTTCTAGTGATTGCCAGCTCCAGTTCCTTGAGTTGTGCACTGAATTATTTATCGTCATTCTTCAAATGTACCACATAAGATCTTTTCTAAAGATGAGGGTCATCTTTTCTGACTTCCCCATGCAAATGCATTTTTAGTTTGTTTAATTATAGGAGCAGAAACAGGCACTCTGTTAAACCCGCGCTAGATCTACTATGAACGGAGCTTGGCCTGAATGAGGATATTCCTATTCATTCACTTTTACGCTATTGAGATAGTGTGTCTGTGCATGTCTCTGGCATTGTTCACACAAATAATGTGACACCCTCCCACAGAATGCACTAAACAGCTTCTTATGATATCTTAAACTGAGAAGCGTACGCAGTCTGTTAGCTGAGACAATCGTGCGACTGTCATACATTTCATTTTCATGAATTCTTCTTAGGTTTGCTTCATACATTTCATTTTCATGAATTCTTCTTAGAGAACAGAATTTCACCTGCTTAATTTTCATGGCATGTGGCAAGTCGCACAAAGAATCCAAGATAAAGGACACGTGAACCTCAAGAGATTTATGATGGAAGAAATGCAAAGAGACTGGTCATTCATAAAAGCATCATTTTTTAAATTAATATGAGATCAGCAGCGACATATCCATCAGACAAGAAAACGCACTGTTAAATCTGACAAAGATCATACCTGCACTTTTCTCTCCCCTCTAAGGCAACTTTTCATCAAATTTGATTTGAAGTATAATTCAACAGCTTCATCGTAATATTTCTGCTGGAGAAACAAATGCACTCTAATCACAATGACATTAATTTTGTCTTGGTTTTAATTTTAAATAGTTAACGTGAAATTATTTTTCATCGGTTTCAAATCTTCAAATTGATTTCCAAAATGGCCGCACACAATGGCGCAGTTGGCAGAGCTGTTGCCTCGCAGCGCCAGAGATCCCGGTTCGATCCTGACCCTGCGTGGAGATTGCACGTTCTCCCTGTGACTGCTTGGGCTTCGCCCGGGGTACGCTTTTTTGCCACATTCCAAAGTTGTGCAGGTTGGTCGGCTAATTGGCTGCTGTAAGTTGTTGCACCTGATGTGTGGGGAGTGGGCAAGAAAGAACGATGACATAGAACTAGTGTGAATGGGTGTTGTGGACTTGGTGGGCCAAAGGGCCTGTTTCAGTGCTGTATCACTCAACTAAACTCTAAACATAAACTAAACTGTTTACCACCAAATTACTTGATGGTACCATGACAGGAAATTTCCATGGAAGGAGTCTGAAGAGATGTTGGTCGTGTGCACTATTCTGCTTACTAATTCCATATGGATAACACAAAATGTTGATAAGGAAGTAAGCTGATTTTATAGTTATGGAGAGAGAGAGTTATAAGAGAGTAATAGAGGATAGGAACAGGCCACTCGGCCCACCTCATCTACACTGCCAAAGATGCCACATCTAAGCTCATAGCTTTTGCCCCTGATTGGCCCATGTCTCTCCAAATGCATTTTTAGAGATACAGCGTGGAAACAATCCCTTCGGCCCACCGAGTCCACAACTGACCCGTGATCCCCGCACATTAACACTATCCTACACTAGGGACAATTTTTTACATTTACACCAAGCCATTTAGCCGACAAACCGTCTTTGGAGTGTGGGAGGAAACCGAAGGTCTCGGAGAAAAACCCAGGCAGGTCACGGGGAGAACGTACAAACTCCGTACAGACAAGCACCCGCTGTCGGGATCGAACGCGGGTCTCTGGCGCTGTAGGCGCTGTAAGACACAAACTGTACCGCTGCGCCACCATGCCACCCTAATGGGAATTTGAGTACACAATGAACAGTGGCACGTTGGCTGAGTATTAAATATCCCGTTAGATTTTCTGTTGCATCAAGCAGCCTGGCCAATCCTCTAGAATTTATGTATATTTTCCTGGTGAGATTTATCGCTGTATCTTAGTGTTCATGAGTCATATTACATTGAATGTCCAGAATCCTTGCAGGGACTAATTGCACGATTTGGAATTGTTCTGCTTGCCCACATATTTTGGTTAAAGACCAATATGAGTGGAATTAATGAACTAGGAGGAGTGCAGCCGACGAGAGTTAGATCAGTCAGTGGAAAACCATGTGCTGTTTATCAATTTCTGTAAGCCTTCCAAGTGCGAGGAAATGCTGCACATCAAAATGGTAAAAATGATTCACAGATTCTTATTGAAATTCACAATTCATCAATAAATTAAAAACAGATGCTTTGACACCGTCTTCATTTTTAGTTGGGTCGAAACTATGTGCAGTAATTATTAGAAATTCTATCCATACATCGACATTTTAGAGCTCTTAGTTCACCCTGTCAAAGACTTAAATGCTCAAAAAGGATGTCTATGATTCTAAATACTGGTCTAGGTTCAAAGGTTTATCTTCCAAAGTCATCTCTGTCCCTCACAACTGTGACCTTCATTGACACTGCTACTTATTATAGTCACAATGTCATACAGCGTGGAAACTGGCCCTTCGGCCCAACTTGCCCACGCTGACCAACATATCCCATCTACACTAGAAACATAGAAACATAGAAAAAATAGGTGCAGGAATAGGCCATTTGGCCCTTCAAGCCAGCACCACCATTCAATATGATCATGGCTGATCATCTAAAATCAGTACCCCACTCCTGCTTTTTCCCCATATCCCTTGATTTCCGTTAGTCCCAAGAGCTAAATCTGACTCCCTCTTGAAAACATCCAGTGAATTGGCCTCCACTGCCTTCTGTGGCAGAGAATTCCACAGATTCACAACTCTCTGGATGAAGAAATTTGTCTTCATCTCAGTCCTAAATGGCCTACCACTAGTCCCACCTGCCTGCGTTTGGCCCTTATCCTTCTAAACCCTATCCTAAACATGTACCTGTCTAAAACGTTCCGATAGTACCAGCTTCAACTACCTCCTCCAGCAGGTCGTTCCATACACTCATAAATTATCATTCCATCATTGTCTGATATATCCTTTAAAAAAAAATTGAGCTTTCTTTTCTTATTTTGTGTTATCTGTGATTAGACTTTTATGTTCATAAGGTCATAAGGAATAGGAGTAGAATTAGGCCATTCGGCCCATCAGGTTGACTCCGCCATTCAATCATGGCTGATCTATCTCACCCTCCTATCCCCATTCTCCTGCCTTCTCTCCATAACCTCTGACACCCGTACTGTTGCTGCAAATAAGACTTTAATTTTCGGTACATACGACAATGAAACAGTCTTGGCTCTTGACTCTTGACGACGTGTAAGGCTGTTATTCTTGCTATTGAGGGCGTGCAGCGTAGGTTAATTCTCGGAATGGCAGGACTGTCATATGTTGAAAGACTGGAGCGACTAGGCTTGTACACACTGGAATTTAGAAGGATGAGAGGAGATCTTATCGAAACGTATAAGATTATTAAGGGGTTGGACACGTTAGAGGCAGGAAACATGTTCCCAATGTTGGGGGAGTCCAGAACCAGGGGCCACAGTTTAAGAATAAGGGGCAGGCCATTTAGAACTGAGATGAGGAAAAACTTTTTCATTCAGAGAGTTGTGAATCTGTGGAATTCTCTACCTCAGAAAGCAGTGGAGGCCAATTCTCTAAATGCATTCAAGAGAGAGCTGGATAGAGCTCTTAAGGATAGCGGAGTCAGGGGGTATGGGGAGAATGCAGGAACGGGGTACTGATTGAGAATGATCAGCCATGATCACATTGAATGGCGGTGCTGGTTCGAAGGGCCGAATGGCCTCCTCCTGCACCTATTGTATATTGTCTATTGTCCATGGTCATCTAACACTCATCAGTACCATGCCCAGATGACTGCTGTTCATGTTGGATCGTTGAACGTGAGTGCTGGCAAGATACGTAGCCTTCATTTTATATCCATGTGCTTGCACCTCCTGTAAGATTGGTTTAGTTTATTGTCATGTGTACAGTGGAAAGCTTTTGCTGCTTGCTAACCAGTCAGCGGAAAGATGATGCATAAGTACAATCGAGCCGTCCACAGCATACAGATACAGGATAAAGGGAATCATGTTTACTGCGAGATAAAGTCCAGTAAAGTAGACAGTCAGAAGGTCTCTAATTGAGGTGGATAGAAGCTCAGGACCGCTCTCTAGTTGTTGATAGGACGGTTCAGTTGCCTAATAACAGCTGGGAAGAAACTGTCGCTGAATCTGGAGGTGTGCGTTTCCACTCTGCCTAATGGGAGAGGGGAGAAGAGGGAGGGACCGGAGTGAGACTGGTCCTTGATGATGCTGCTGGCCTTGCCGAGGCAGCGTGAGGTGTAGATGGAGTCAATGGAAGGGAGGGGGAAAATAACTGCAGATGCTGGTTTAAATCGAAGGACAGACACAGAATGCTGGAGTAACTCAGTGGGACGGGCAGCGTCTCTGGAGAGAAGGAATGGGTGACGTTTCGGGTCGAGACCCTTCTTCAATGGAAGGGAGGTTGGTTTGTGTGATGGTCCACAACTCTCTGCATGGGATTCGAGGGGTTTCATGGAGTTCAAGAGTGGCCATCCCCTCCTATCCCTATCTCGATGCAGTGAGCCCACGGAGCAGAATGAGGGGAAAAGAACTAGGTGGCAGGGGAGGGGAGGGTTGGAGGAGGCGTGGGGTGGGGGAGAGGGAGATAATGGAAAGAAAGGTTTGCATGAAAGAACCTGGGTGGATGAGAATATGGGGGGGAGGGAGTGAGGTTA
Source organism: Rhinoraja longicauda (assembly GCF_053455715.1). Lineage (NCBI taxonomy): Eukaryota > Metazoa > Chordata > Chondrichthyes > Rajiformes > Arhynchobatidae > Rhinoraja > Rhinoraja longicauda. Next base: position 5,394,198 of record NC_135958.1, on the reverse strand, counting down.
AATCCAGCAGTTGATGATCCAGTATAAATCGTAAGATCACCATTATATTTTAAAAAATCAAGTTTAAAAGAAAACTTCCTATTTTCCATTATAATGGAGTAAATTACCATTTAAATCAAACCATCAAGTGATGTGGAAAACAATTCATTTAAAACACAAGAAAGTCATCCATGTTATAAAATGCACACATTAATATAATAGGCTCTGACAATTTGGACATTGCGACTTCGAACAACACACTCTGAAGTGAAGTGAATGAACCATGCAGATTATTAATGGTTCTCTTGTGAGAGGGAAGCATGAAAAGTTGGCCATTGTTTCCTCCTGATTTTTCATTTACATATTAGAAACATAGAAACATAGAAAATAGGTGCAGGAGTAGGCCATTCGGCCCTTCGAGCCTGCACCACCATTCAATATGATCATGGCTGATCATCCAACTCAGTATCCCGTACCTGCCTTCTCTCCATGCCCCCTGATCCCTTTAGCCACAAGGGCCACATCTAACTCCCTCTTAAATATAGCCAATGAACTGGCCTCAACTACCTTCTGTGGCAGAGAATTCCACAGATTCACCACGCTCTGAGTGAAAAAAAACTTTCTCATCTCGGTCCTAAAAGACTTCCCCCTTATCAGTCCGCCTGAAGCTACCTGATCTCCTGGTTGCTAAACACTTCCATTCCCACACAGACCTTTCTGTCCTGGGCCTCGTTCATTGTCAGAGTGAGGCTAATCGCAAATTGGATGAACAGCACCTGATATTTCGCTTGGGCAGCTTACAATCCCGGGGTATGAATAATGATCTCTCTGACTTCAGGTAGCCCCGGCATTCCCTCTCTCTCTATCCGTCCCCCACCCAAGTCACACCAGCTTCTCATTTTCACCTGACAAACAGCTAACAATGGCCTATTTCCATTATCATTGTTACCTGAAGAAGGGTCTCGACCCGAAACGTCACCCATTCCTTCTCTCCCGAGATGCTGCCTGACCTGCTGAGTTACTCCAGCATTTTGTGAATAAATCGATTTGTACCAGCATCTGCAGTTATTTTCTTATACATCATTGTTACCTTTTTGCATATCTGTCATTCATTGTTCTTTATCTCTCTACATCATCGCCTACATCTCTCGTTTCACTAACCTAACCAGTCTGAAGAAGGGGTTTTGCCCCGAAATGTCACCCATTCCTTCTCTCCAGGGATGCTGCCCGTCCCGTTGAGATACTCCAGCTTTTTGTGTCTATGTTCGGTATAAACCGGTATCTGCAGTTCCTTCCTGCACATATACGTAATATTGGTTGTTTACCACTTTAAGAAACACAGCATTTAACGTAGCTTTGTTTACATTGTCATGTTGTCGTTAAAGTTCCTGTCGATGCTGGCAAGGACTAGAGAACGGTGTGTGCAAAGCTTTGTTGTACGATACACATTTCTTTATGATAAACACAAACCTCTTTAGTCTTCTTTCATCCGAGGGTAATGAATCTGTGGAATTCATTGCCACAATCAACTGTGGAGGTCAAGTCAGTGGATATATTGAAGGCAGAGATAGATAAATTCTTGATTTGTAAGGGTGTCAGGATTATGAAAGGCAAGAGAATGGGGTTGAGCGGGAAAGATAGATCAGCTATGATGGAATGACGGAGTAGACTTGATGGGCCGAATGGCCTAATTCTGCTCCTAGAACATATGGTACATATGAGAATTAAAGACTCTTGACTTTTGACTCTTGACTCATGGAGATATAGGTAGAAGGAGATAAGGAATGGACATTCCATAGTTTTCACCCAGAGAGTTGTGAATCTGTGGAATTCTCTGCCACAGAAGGCAGTGAAGGCCAATTCACTGGATATTTTTAAGAGAGAGTTAGATTTAGCTCTTGGGGCTAAAGGAATCAAGGGATATGGGGAAAAGCAGGAACGGGGCACTAATTTTGGATGATCAGCCATGATCATATTGAATGGCTGTGTTGGCTCGAGGGGCCGAATGGCCAACTCCTGCACCTATTTTCTATGTTTCTATATGATAATGTAGAGCATGGCTCGTGCTTTGTGTAGGAAGGAACTGCAGATGCTGGTTTATACCAAAGATAGACACAAAGTGCCGGAGTAACTCAACGGGTCAGGCAGCATCAATGGAGAAAAAGAATAGATGATGTTTCAGGTCGGAACCCTTCTTTGGACTGAAATTTGTTTTGGGGGGGGGAAATAAACTGGAGGCGGGAAAAGGCCAGAAGAAATCAGGGCTGGCAACGGCTGACCTCAGGAAGGGTGGAGCCCACAATGGCCCATTGTTGGCTGGGGAAGAGGTGATAACAAGAGGGATACAAGGATGCAAACAGTGGAACTCGTTGAACAGCTGGTGTGGGTGGAGGGGAGAGAGGGGAGGGAAGGGAATGCAAGGGTTACTTGAAACGAGAAAAATCCACGCTCAACGTTCATAGGCCTGTGCTTTCATCTGGTATTGCCATTTCAAACCGAAAAATGTATGCTTCCCCCGTTAAGCCAACTTGGTTCCTGTGCTTACGTGCACGTGTGGAAAAGCATCCTCTATATTTGATTTTATAAGGTCTCTGGTGAGAGGGAAATGTACGGAATGATTGATCGGCTCAATGCAATGTTCTGATTTACAACTCAATGTAAGTCCCAGTTACATGAATATTAGAAATAGAAATAGAAATAGAAAATAGGTGCAGGAGGAGGCCCTTCGGCCCTTCGAGCCAGCACCGCCCTTCATTGTGATCATGGCTGATCATCCACAATCAGTAACCCGTGCCTGCCTTCTCCCCATATCCCTTGATTCCGCTAGCCCCTAGAGCTCCATCCAACTTAAATTCATCCAGTGAATTGGCCTCCACTGCCTTCTGTGGCAGAGAATATTCAGAAAAGTACATATAAATTCATGTCAACATCTTGCTTACTTAACTAGAATGAGATGAGCAGCCTTAAGTGTAAGAAAATAACTGCAGATGCTGGCACAAATCGAAGGTATTTATTCACAAAATGCTGGAGTAACTCAGCAGGTCAGGCAGCATCTCAGGAGAGAAGGAATGGGTGACGTTTCGGGTCGAGACCCTTCTTCAGACTGAAGAAGGAATGGGTGACGTTTCGGGTCGAGACCCTTCTTCAGACTGAAGAAGGAATGGGTGACGTTTCGGGTCGAGACCCTTCTTCTGACTGAAGAAGGGTCTCGACCCGAAAAGTCACCCATTCCTTCTCTCCTGAGATGCTGCCTGACCTGCTGAGTTACTCCAGCATTTTGTGAATGAGCAGCTTTAATGTTTTTTCAGGTTTCTAGTTCACACCAGTGTGTGGCACGGTGGCGCTCGATAGGTTTGCCGCCCCACAGCGCTAGGGACCCACGTTTGATCCTGACTACGGGTTCAGTCTGTACAGAGTTTGTACGCTCTCCCCATAACCTTTGTGGGTTTTCTCCGGGAGCTCAGATTTCCTCCCACACTCCAAAGACGTGCAGGTTTGTAGGTTAGTTGGCTTGGTATAAATGTAAATTGGCCCCAGTGTGTGTAGGATAGCATTAATGTACAGGGAATGGCGAGCCGAAGGGCCTGTTTCCGCGCTGAACTAAACTAAACTAAAATTAACTGAGGTAAATCTAAATTCGTGTCAACATCTTGCTGAGTTAACTAGAATGAGCTGAGCAGTTTTAGTGTCACTTTGGATTCCAGGTTCACACAAGTTGACACCTTGAGTGCTAGCATCTCTGTAAGAGTCTGCAGTGGCATAAGTTGTTGATTTTCTGCTGGGTGCAAAGGAAGGGGGGAGGACCAGTAAAATCTTTAGAGAATAGGATAAAAATCATGGTTGTGACAGCAATGCGAAAAAACAGATTGACATCAGTTTAGTTTAGTTTAGAGATACAGCGCGGAAACAGGCCCTTCGGCCCACCGAGTCCGCGCCGACCAGCGATCCCCGCACACGAGCATTATCCTACACACCAGGGACAATTTTACAATTTTACCGAAGCCAAATAGCCTACAAACCCGTTTGTCTTTGGAGTGTGGGAGGAAACCGGAGCATCCGGGGGAAAACCCACGCAGGTCATGGGGAGAACGTACAAACTCCCCCCGCACAGACAGCACCCGTAGTCTGGGATGGAAACGGGGTCTCTGGCGCTGTGAGGCAGCAGCTCCACCCGCTGCGCCGCCGTGCCACCCCCTGAGATTCCCCGAGGAGAATCGCTGAATCCTTTGTGGGGTAGGTACACGTGTGGTGAGGTCAGTACCAACATTTCACCAGCACCTGGCAGAAAGCGTGGGGACTGCCTGCTTTTCCTGATGTCTGTGTTTCCTTTTCAGGCATGTGGTGTGATGACAGATAAAGACATGTGCAAAAGCGGGCAACGTCTTGGTTGAGAATATGGCTTAACCTTTTGAGTGCTGGATCAGCTTAGCAGCACGCCTGCACAGATCTGCACCAGGGGGTTATTTACTTTCCAAATGCACAACAGATTGGACTCATTTCTGCTTTAAATCAGCTGCAGCAGTAATATTTAAGCAGAGACACATTATCCTTTTTCCTCTGATGTAATTGTTATTTTCAGGTCAATTGCATAAATTTAAAATCACAACCAATCGCAGAGCTCAATATATTTTGGATTGATTTAACAAGACCGTTATAAGTAGATGGGTTATTTTAATATAATTTTAATAGGCTTTGAAGGAAATACGATCAGGATGAAATCATTTTGCAGATTCCAACTGGGAATAATGCACTTTAACCCGTGGTGGTTTACAAGCTGGTCTGCCACTATTGCCGTATGTATGTCAGACTTGACAGATATTATCTGGCCAGGCCGAGCCCTGTAACTCCAACCCAGGACAACGGGCCTTTACGGCCAAGTTAAGACTCTACATTTTCAACAACTCTGAACTTGCACAGCGGTAGAGTTACTGCCTTATAACAGCGCCAGAGACCCGGGTTTGATCCTGACTATGGGTGCTGTCTTTACGGAGTTTGTACATTCTCCCTGCAACTGCGTGGGTTTTCTCCGGGTGCTCAGGTTTCCGCACACACTCCAAAGATGTGCAGATTTGTAGGTTAATTGGCTTCTGTAAAGAAAAATTGTAAATTGTTCCCTAGCGTGTGTAGGATAGTGTGAGTGTACCTGGTCATGGCTGGCCAGCACGGACTCGACGGGCCGAAGGGCCTGTTTCCGCACTGCATCTCCAAAGTCTAAAGTGTAAAGCAAAGATACTAGAGGAACAAGATGGACCATTCCGTTGAAATCGCCTATACTGAAGTGTAGTACGCAAAGGAGCGTAACGTCCGCCATTTTAGTAAGCAGAACCCGCCGTTCGTTATGCCCCTCGCAGTGTAATCAGTGTTTTGGGGGAACAGTACGTGTGATGATACCATTAAAATGCAGAATATATCTCATCTATCAATTCACAGATTTTTGTTATTTTTCTTTTAAAATGTTTCTGCAAGTTTCTGCCTCCTAAAATGGCGCCATGATGTAGTACGGATTTTAGGGTCGAGTGGTCTATCTTGTTCCTCTAGTATCTTTGGTGTAAAGTGAAGGATACAAGATGGTGCCAGAAATGTAGTGACTCTTGTGAGTTTAGTTTATTGTCACGTGTGCTGAGGTACAGTGAAAAGCTTTTGTTGCGTGCTAACCAGTCAGCGGAAAGACAATACATGATTACAATTGAGCCATTCACAGTTTACAGACACATGATAAAGGGAATAACGTGAATAATGTTTAGTACAGGATAAAGCCAGTAAAGTCCGATCAAAGATAGTCTGGGGGTCTCCAATGGGCTAGATGGTAGTTCAGCACTGCTCTCTGGTTGTGCGGTAGGATGGTTTAGTTGCCTGATAACAGCTGGGAAGAAACTGTTCCTGAATCTGGAGGTGTGCGTTTTCACACTTCTGCACCTTTTGCCTGATGGGAGAGGGGAGAAGAGGGAGTGGCCGGGGTGCGACTTGACCTTGATTACTGCCTTAGTGAACTGCCTCAGTGTAATCTACCATTCTTCCCTACTCTTGGACAAAAGTAAAACTGCGCCTAGGTACAGTAACATTTTTACTGAACTATACGCAACAAAAAGGGATCTCACTGTACCTAGGAACGTGTGATAATAAAGTACCCTTGACCCATTGAAAAAACACAGTTGTTGGGTTTCGTAATATTCATTGCGAGAAGTTGGCAAGTATTCAGGCCTGGATAGAGTGGATGCGGAGAGGATGTTTCCACTAGTGGGAGAGTCTTGGACTGGGGGGGTGGGGGTGGGGGGGGGGGGGATATGCTCAGAATACCTATCCCTTAACTCGCCCTCCCACACCCAGTCTGACCTTTCTGTCATGGGCCTCCTCCAGTGCCATAGTGAGGCCCACCGGAAATTGGAGGAACAGCATCTCATATTTCGCTTGGGCAGCTTGCAGCCCAGCGGTATGAACATCGACTTCTCCAACTTTAGTATAAGAAAATAACTGCAGATGCTGGTACAAATCGAAGGTATTTATTCACAAAATGCTGGAGTAACTCAGCAGGTCAGGCAGCATCTCAGGAGAGAAGGAATGGGTGACGTTTCAGGTCGAGACTCTTCTTCAGTCTGAAGAAGGGTCTCCAACTTTAGATAGTTCCTCTGTCCCTCTCTTCCTCTGTCCCTCTCTTCCTCTCCCCCTTCTCAGTTTTCCCACTGTCTTCCTGTCTCCACCTATATCCTTCCTTTGTCCCGCCCCCCTTGACATCAGTCTGAAGAAGGGTCTCGACCCGAAACGTCACCCATTCCTTCTCTTCTGAGATGCTGCCTGACCTGCTGAGTTACTCCAGCATTTTGTGAAATAAATACCTCCGATTTGTACCAGCATCTTCAGTTATTTCCTTACACTATATATACCCTTTGCCCGATCAAAGGTCAAAGCTGTACATGTAGGATTAAAAGTTCAGGACACCTGAATATCATTAAGTTGACATCCACTGGACAATGGTTGAGCAGAGAGTTTCAAGAGAGAGTTAGATTTAGCTCAGGGCTAATGGAATCAAGGGATATGGGGAGAAAGCAGGAACGGGGGTACTAATTTTGGATGATCAGCCGTGATCATATTGAACGGCGGTGCTGGCTCAAATGCAACTTTTAAATGGAGAATTGAATCTAGGAGAAAGAATACAGTTCTGAAAGTTAGGATGGCGTCAGGAATGAGGGGAAGCGTTTCACACTGACACCACATCCGCTCTCCCTGTCAGGCTGCTAGTACTCATTTCAATAAGGATCCTTAATAGTTATTGCGGGCTGGAGACTACTCTTCCATCTGTTCTGTCTGGATTAAACCCAAGGTGCCTGAGGTGATAGGACATTGCTCTAAGATACGCTGCCAAAGTGTCACTGCGATTGAAAGAGCAGATCAAAAGGTAAAGCAAGCGTAATTCTCCACTTAGGTGAATGATGTGGGGCCACGTTACATGACTGATTCACTTTGTCCAGAAGTGTATATTTGGGGAGATCTTGGATAGCATCAGAGACACTCTAGGTTTCCCCTCTGGGTGTTTACTTTGTGCCAGTTCCAAGTCCTAAGACAGCCAAACCCTCTGCTGCAGAATTGAATATGCACTTCAGAGTAGATCAAGAATAATGCATTTGGCATTTTGATGTGAAGCTTTTTATCCACAATGTGGACTCGGTTCCAGACTGGTGTTGGACTGAAACCGATAGGCCTCAGAGGTATGTCCGCTCTTAGGAGATACTTCTATTTTAATTCACCGGGATTCTGACTAGGAACAGTTTAGATGTCAAAAAGTGATTCAGTTTAGCAGACACATGAATCTTTTACTCCCCTCCATTCCACTGCTGTGAATTCAATACAAGATGCTGCTTGTTGGGAGGGTGTAGAGGTTTTTTTTTCACTCTCTCTCTGAACAATCAACTGTAAAAAATGTGGTCGACCTGACCGAAGATAGGCACAATGAGCTGGAGTAACTCAGCGGGTCAGACAGCATCTCTGGAGGAAAGCAAGAGGGGACATTACGGACCGAGACCCTCCTTTAGTCTGAAGAAGGGTCTCTCCTCGAAACGTCACCTATTCCTTGTCTCCAGGGATGCTGCCTGACCCACTGAGTTACTCCAGCATCTCGTGTCTACCTTGCGGTTTAAACCAGCATCTGCACTTCCTTCCTACACATAGTTGCCTTTACCTACTTTTAATTAAGTGACAAAGGATAGAGCTCTTAAGGATAGCGGAGTGAGAGGGTATGGGGAGAAGGCAGGAACGGGGTACTGATTGAGAGTGATCAGCCATGATCGCATTGAATGGTGGTGCTGGCTCGAAGGGCTGAATGGCCTACTCCTGCACCTATTGTCTATTGTCTATAAATTGCTGCTGGATTTCAAGTTGGAGCTGTTTCTGTTCTAACATCAGGGGCTCACATCGGGAAAAATCATGAACAACAAATTCCATTTCACGGCATTTTTCACGTCTGTACAATTGCAACAAATGCGCCTTTGCTCGCAAAATGCTACACTTGTCAACTGCTTATTAATATTAATTCTTTATTTTCATAAAAATACTTACCGCTCGCCTTAAAATTTATGAGAATTATTATTAAGAATTGCAATACATCTCCTCGTGGGAGATGAAAGAAGGCATTATTACATTATTGTTAGCATGCATAAGCAAAAACAATCCTTTAAGGTTCGAACGAGGACTGTTAACGCTAGCACGTTGCAGCATTCTGAATTAATTGGAATCAACTCCATTCACGAACATTGGCATAGGTAACTGGGTTATCTTGACGCGGTCTGTAATGTATGTTATTGACTGATGCAAGAATTTATGACTGCGAATGGTCTTAGTGGGAGGACTGGAAGCAAGTCAGGTCATTGCGGTTCAAAGCTGCTCGTTCCATTAATGTTTTCAACACAATTCGTGCTCCTTTCTTCGAAGAAGAAAAAATCTTTTCTCCTTTGTATTTTTTTCTGAAACAATTAATATTTCTCCCTGCCCATGTTCTTTGGTAACCGGATTAAAGGGATTAGCCGGCAGAAGTGGCTCGAAACCAGTCAATGCAAAGATTTATCAATTGATTTCGAACGTCTATTGTGTCATGAGCAAGCTTGTGGCAAATTTAGAGCAAGCCCTCTCCAGTTTGCTATCGGTACAGGGTCGGTTATAGGATTAAACCATTAAAACATTTCTGCACCTCTGTATTAAAAGGATAATTTTCCAGATTGCACCTGGCAAAATTATAAAAATATTCACCTGGATACAATGATTAAAAGAGGAAAGGCAGTGATTTTTGCTTTAGATGTCAATGGAGAAATGTCAATGTTGTTGGAAATCAATTCTATTCTCTTTCCAAGCCGAGTCCACGACATCAAATGCTGCTGCATTAAGCATGGTGGCGCAGCGGTAGAGCTAGATAGAGTGGTAGAGCCTTGCTCCCCATTCCCTTCAGCCCGCCATCTCTCCCTCGGTTCTACATTTCACTCCCCACCTCCCCTTCTGATCAGATCTAGGTGCAGGAGAATTCTTGCGAAGAGGAAGACCACAGTTTCAAAATAGTGACACATGGAACTGCAGATGCTGGTTTACAAAACAGAGACACAATGTGCTGGAGTAACTCAGCAGGTCATAGGATCATAAGATCATACGATCATAAGATCATAAGTGACAGGGGCAGAATTAGGCCATTCGGCCCATCAAGTCTACTCCGCCATTCAATCATGGCTGATCTATCAGCCATGCAGGCGGGCCAGGCAGCATCTCTGGAGAACAGGGACAGGTGATAGTTGGCGTCGGGACTGATCAGTCTGAAGAAGGATCCCAGCCCGAAACATCACCTATCGACGTTCTCCGGTGACGCTGCCTGACTCACTGAAGTACTCCAGCACTTTGCTCAAGATTTCAGCATCTGCACTTTCTTACGCCTCCATTGGGGCTCACGTTGTCGACCTCCCCGTGGTGAGCCCTGTCAACTGACCTCAGTCAGGCGAACGACAACAAACAGAGACAGCAGAAGCAGAAGCAGCTTCATAACTTCTGTTGCCTCAAACGCAAGAAGAAGGAGATGCCTCCATTTTTGATGTTCAATGATTCTATAGTTCTAAGCTGCTTGTAAGAAGCAAAAGATTGCTTTTGCTAATTCAATTGATTAGATTTCACCACTTGAAAGCTTGGTCACATTCTGCTTCATATCACAACATTATCACCATAAGTGTAAAATGGCAGACTGTTCCCTGCTAGTTCTATTTTATTAAATCTGTTTTACATCATGTTAGTCTCGGGCTGAGTAATATTTTCACTTGGCCATCAGATGTCAACAATTGCAGTTTCAGACGCTTGGATTAAAGGTTTGGATTCTAGGAGGGAAAATGGGAAAACTAAGAACAAAACAGTTACATTCTGAGGACCATTTCCAAATTCCTATCACCGTGAAAATACAGGGCATAAAAACCTAGTATGTTCTGAAAGTAAGTTCAAGAATCTTAACTGTCAAGAGACAAGAGACAGAGCATAAGTATTTACCTAAACCATATGTAAAATATTCAATCTAGCCATTAATTGCTGGCTGAGTGGATGATACAACAGCTTCTGTGTTGATATAATCTTGCCTCATACCAAACTATAGTGACCCAACATTTTATCTTATACGTTTTGATAAGATCCCCTCTCATCCTTCTAAATTCCAGTGTATACAAGCCTAGTCGAAACGTATAAGATTATTAAGGGGTTGGACACATTAGAGGCAGGAAACATGTTCCCAATGTTGGGGGAGTCCAGAACCAGGGGTCACAGTTTAAGAATAAGGGGTAGGCCATTTAGAACAGAGATGAGGAAAAACTTTTTCAGTCAGAGAGTTGTGAATCTGTGGAATTCTCTGCCTCAGAGGGCAGTGGAGGCCAATTCTCTGAATACATTCAAGAGAGAGCTAGATAGAGCTCTTGAGGATAGCGGAGTCAGGGGGTATGGGGAGAAGGCAGGAACGGGGTACTGATTGAGAATGATCAGCCATGATCACATTGAATGGCGGTGCTGGCTCGAAGGGCCGAATGGCCTCCTCCTGCACCTATTGTTTATTGTCTATTGTCTATTGTCTTTCAACATATGACAGTCCCGCCATTCCGGGAATTAACCTAGTAAACCTACGCTGCACGCCCTCAATAGCAAGAATATCCTTCCTCAAATTTGGAGACCAAAACTGCACTTAGTTTGGCTTAGTGTAGTTTAGAGATACAGCGCGGAAACAGGCCCTTCGACCCACCGAGTCCGTGCCGACCAGCGATCCCCGCACACTAACACTATCCTACAAACACGAGGAACAATCTACAATTAAGCCAAGCCTACAAATTAACCTTCAAAGCTGTACGTCCTCGGAGTATGGGAGGAAACCGGAGATCCTGGAGTAAACCCATGTAGATCACGGGGGGAACGTAGGAACTCCTTACAGACAGCACCCTTAGTCAGAATCGAACCTGGGTCCCTGGTGCTGTAAGGCAACAACTCTACCGCTGCGCCACCGTGCCCACCTATATACCTGCACTGAGTTCTAACAAGTATCTAAGTGCCTATGTAGAGTGATACATGTACTGAACTGTATACAAAACTGAATTTCACTGTACCTCGGGACATGTGACAAGTAAAGTACCATTGTAATCATTGTAGCCATTATGTTTTGCATGGACATTGTGGGCCAAAGGGCCTGTTCCTGTGCTGTACTGGTTTATGTTCTATGTCTTTCCATACTGGATTTCAACTGCAATGCATTTGGCATCCAACCAGCTTGCCTGTATCCTCTTGTTCATCCCTCTGAAGATGATGCTTTGTACTTTCCATTTGATTCTCCTGCAGTTTTTTTTGTCTACACGCCTACATGACATTGGGGGAAAGTCCAAACATCATACCGATCCATTAATCATAATGATTGAAGTCACACCTTTCAGGGCGTCTCCCCTGTGAGTACGCAAGTTATACATGCAATTCAAAGTTTCCAAATACACTACACACGTTGTATGATCACAGTCATGTTCTATTCAGGCCCAGAGTACAAGCAAGAACATAGCCTCCATGATCATATCCCTAGAAGTGATGCCTTTCCGAACCAGAAATACGCCTGACTCTTGTTTGAAGGGTTGACACAGTGTGCTGGAGTAACTCAACGGGTCAGGCTGCATCTCTGGAGGAAAAGGACAGATGACATTTTGGGTCGGGACCCTTCTTCCTGATCGTAGAGCTGGAGATTTCTTGAGCAGAGTAGGGGAATCGAGGACCAGAGGACATAGGATCAAGGTGAAGGGGAAAAGATTTAATAGGAATCTGAGGAGTAACTTTTTCACACAAAGGGTGGTGTGTGTACGGAACAAGCTGCAAGAGGAGGTAGTTGAGGCTGGGACTATCCCAACATTTCAGAAACAGTTAGACAGATACATGGATAAGACAAGTTTGGAGGGATATGGACCAAACGCAGGCAGGTGGGACTAGTGTAGCTGGGACATGTTGGCCGGTGTGGGCAAGTTGGGCCAGGATTGTTACCACACTGTATCACTCTATGACTCTATGAGAGCAGTAGGAATCACAAAGGGGGAGCAGTCAGTATTTTCCTCTCAAGGGCTTGTCACGAGAAAGAGAGAAAGTGTGAGAGATGAGAGAATACTGTATGAATTCAGGCCGTAAGCCTGTATCGAAGAGTTTGGCATTGAGGAACATACTTTGCTCAGCTGAAGCCAATTCAACAATCCTGTCTCTGGGTACAAGAGCCAATTCACATTGCGCTTGGAGCCAAGACTGGTTCTGTGGCTCCAGTTCGACTACCTCAGATTTGACTAAAGATGCACAATGAACTAAGATAAAGAACTGAGCCAAGTTGAATTTGTTCTGTCCTGGTCTTAATATAATGGAAATTCCAGAAGATGTAGAGAAGGGAGCTTACAGAAAACAAAACACTTGGTGGTGTCACTGACGTTAAACGGTGATCGAGAAACAGATGGAGATTGGGATTGTTCTATAAACACAATGGATTTTGATGCTACTGCTTGCTGTTAATCGGCCTTTCAATTGCCAACATGTAGAATTTAAACGAAACTTTCTTCAAAGTGGAAAACTTATTGTAAAGTTGGAACACAACAAATACGAATTTGTACCAATAAATCGCGCTGGCAGTCAGATATAAAGGGCACGAGGTTTCTGTTTTTTTCGGTCTGAGGGCTGGCCTTTGGGTAAATGGCAAACTGAACATTGAATGCCGATCTTTCTTTTCAAAACAAATTTGGTATCTGTAGCCTCTGAGAGTTTCTTCTTGTCATTGCAAGCACCAAAGAATCAGAAACACGAGGGCAGAGTTTTAGAGGTTGGAGATTGAAAGGGGATTTTAGGGACAGGTTTTAGAGAGTGGTTGACATCTGGAATTCCTTGCCAGAGGAGCTAGTGGAATCGGATGGAATTATTAGTTTTAAGAAGCATGTCGACAGACACTTAAATTAGTTAGTTAGCCTAGTTTATTGTCACGTGTACCGAGATACAGTGAAAAGCAGTGATAGACACAAAATGCTGGAGGAACTCAGTGGGTCAGGAGCATCTCTGGAGCAAAGGAATAGGTGACGTTTCGGGTTGACACCCTTCTTCAGAGCAAGAAGGTAGTCATAGATGGACACAAAATGCTGGAATAACTCGGCTTGACAGGCAACATCTCTGGAGCAAAGGTATGGGAGACGTTTCGGGTCGAGTCTGAAGAAGGGTCTTGACCTGAAACGCCACCCATTTCTTCTCTCCAGAGATGCTGCCTGACCCATTGAGTGACTCCAGCATTTTGTGTCTACCTTCGAAGTAAACCCGTGTCTGCAGTTCCATCCAACACAAGAGGACCGTCGACTAAGTGTCCGCCATGGAGATATCTATGAACTCCACAGTGTTGCACTGCCAACGAGGCCTGAAATGCAAAGCAATTTATAACAGACTTAAAACAGATTTAGCCTAATTTAGGTGATTTGTTTATTGTGAAGAATCCTTTGTGGATTAGTTTACTTACATCCACTTGTCTTCTGTATGTTCAGGGGAGTAACGTTTCACTGTCTGAGCAGTGAAGGAGAGGAATCAGGCAAAACATAAGCTGTTTGTGGAGCTGGGCCAGAATTATTCCCCATTTTCTTTAAATGGAAGCAAAATTAGATGGATTGTCTTTCAAAGAGAGTCATCTTCACTGCCTCATTTTCCTCGTTGTGTTTTACTTAGGCAATGCAAAAGGCAAGCTTAACCCTTACCCTGGATGCTGGCTGTAGGTAGGAAGCGTGGGCTAAACCTGTTTTAAGTCTGTTTATAAAAGCACGCGTTCGCTCTGAGAGTCCGAGGGGAATCTTTTTCTACTGCTGGTATTCAGTGCCATCATGCATTGCAACAAAAGAGGCCGCCTCCCATATCTGCTCGTCCTGGCCGGGTGCGAGGGGAAGTGAGAGCCAGATGTCGGAGCGCACCATCTGCTGCTTGGACCCCTGTTAATACCGTGCGGCAGAGGACTGGCAGAGTGGAAAGTCAGCGATGACTAGCAGCGACCAAAAAACCTGGCCGCTCCATAATGTAAACGCACTGTTAGGTGAGGATGTGGGAGATAATGTCCCTCTCACATACAAGCTCAACTCTGCTTCAAATACAAAAATCAGGTGTCAGGGTTTAAAAAATATATTTATTCAAGGCCTGCTTGGTTCTGGCCTTTTCCTGCCTCCAGTTCCCTCCCCTCTACCTTCAGTCTGCAGACTCAAAACGTCACCGATTCTTTTTCTCCAGAGATGTCGCCTGACTCACTGAGTTACTCCGGCACTTTGTGTCCATCTTCGGTATATACCGGCATCTAAAGTTGTTTTATACACACAGGGTTTAGTTCGGTTCAGTTTAGTTTCGAGATACAGTGTGGAAACAGGCCCACCGAGTCCGCACCCAACGATGATCACCCACCCGCTAGTTCTATCCTACACGCGAGGGACAATTTACAGAGGCCAATGAAGCCACAAACCCGCACCTCCTTGTGATGTGGGAGGAAACCGGAGCACCTAGAGAAAACCCACGAGGTCACAGGGACAACATGTAAATTCCATACAGACACCACCCGGAGTCAGGATCGAACAGAGGCCCCTGGCGCTGTTGGGCAGCTACGCCACCGTGCAGCTCAGGATTTGAGAGTGAATCAAGCATTTAGTTATAGGAAGAAGGAACTGCAAATATTGGTTTACAAAAATAGACACAAAGTGCTGGAGTGAAGCAGGGCAGCACTGTGGAATTCATAGATGTCTCCATCGTAACTTAACAGGTCAAGCAGCATCTCTGGACCATACAGATAAGGTGACGTTTCCAGTCGGCACCTTCTTCAGACTACTTATGGTGGGAGGGTATGGTGTGGGGTGAAAGCTGGAAGAGTAGAGGGTGGGGGAGGACCAAGCCTGGCAAGTGATAGATGGAGAAACAAGGAATCGCATTTCAAATTCTTAAGGGATTGGACAGGCTAGATGCAGGTCAGGCAGCATCTCTGGAGAGAAGGAAAGGGTGACGTTTTGTGTCGAGACCTTTCTTCAGACTGATGTCAGGGGGGGGAAGGAGTGGGTTAACTTGTGATGAGCGTTTGTCGGCAATGGGCCTGTATACGCTGAAGTTTAGAAGAATGAGTGGGGACCTCATTGAAAGGTACAGAATAGTGAAAGGCTTGGATAGAGTGGATGTGGAGAGAATGTTTCCACCGGTGGGAAAGTCATAGCCTCAGAATTAAAGGACGTTCCTTTCGGAAGATGAGAATGAACTTCCAATATTGTGCTCCCAACACCTTTCCAGACTGCATGAAGGGGCACCAGGAACATCTCCCAGTCTGTGGCACACTGTTACACTGAGGAGGTCACACACGCTCTCCACCCAAGTACGACTGAGGTCAACTTATTCTCCTCTGCCAGGAAACAGCAGGTGAAGTGGGCACAGAATGGTATCAGGATTGCAGGGTTCAGATCAGAACCAAGTGGTTTTGACTGGAGCCACAGCACATTCTGACCACCATATGGTTCATCCATGTGGGGTTGTGCAGAGTGGAGAAATGAACTTAAACGCAATGGCTAAGTTGGGAATTTGGTCAGCATAGGAACTCAGTAGAGAACGGAGAGGAAGCACCATTTTGTCCTTCAAACAAGAGCCGATTCATGAAATGACACAAAGTGCTGGAGCACCTCAGTGGGCCAGGCAGTATCTCTGGAGAACATGGATGGGTGACATTTTGGGTCGAGACCATTTAGACTTCAGAATTCACTGGGCAGAAACAGGCCCTTCGGCCCACCGAGTCCGTGCCGACCAGCAATCGCCCCATATGGCGGCACGGTGGCGCAGCGGTAGAGTTGCTGCCTTACAGCGAATGCAGCACTGGCGACTCAGGTTCGATCCTGACTAGGGGCGCCGTCTGTACGGAGTTTGTACGTTCTCCCCGTGACCTGCGTGGGTTTTCTCCGAGATCTTCGGTTTCCTCCCACACTCCAAAGACGTACAGGTATGTAGGTTAATTGACTGGGTAAATGTAAAAATTGTCCCTAGTGTGTGTGTAGGATAGTGTTAATGTGCGGGGATCGCTGGGCGGCGCGGACTCAGTGGGCCGAAGGGCCTGTTTCCGCGCTGTATATCTAAATCTAAAATCTACACTAGCTGTATCCTACACACTCGGGACAATTTAGAATATTACCGAAGCCGATTAACCTACAGATCAGTACGTCTTTGGAATGTGGGAGGTAACTGGAGCACCCGGAGAAAACCCACGTGGTCCCAGGGAGAATGTACAAACTCCGTACAGACAGCACCCGTAGTCAGGATCGAACCCAGTTCTCTGGCGCTGTAAGGCAGCAACTCTGCCGCTGCGCCACCGTGCCGCCCTTCGTCAGAGCCAATTCATGTTAGCTTCCGGCATTACCTAAAGTTTGATTAGTGCTAAGTGCTGGTTGGAGCACTTTTCAAAAAGAAAGAGCAAATTAAAAAGTATGCATAAGTAATACATGCTGATTGATTTTTAAATGGTGAACCAATTAATTAAAACTAAACATCAAGTGAATAGAAACCCTCATCTGGCTGAAGAGTTGGAACGGGGTTTGGAAGGGATCGTGGGGCAGGTGATGGGTTGCAGCTGCAATGTGTGCTGGGAGCTCCCAGATCCTCGGATATGCATCAGTAGGAAATATTGCCATCCCTGGGAAACTGCAGCTCAGAGCTGTTGTTTAGTTGAGTCTCGTTTAGTTTAGAGATACAGGCCCTTCGGCCCACCGAGTCCGTACCGACCGGCGATCCTCGCACATTAACACTATCCCACGCACTCTAGGGACAATTTACCCCTATACCAAAGCCAATTAACCTACAAACTTGTGCGTCTTTGGAGAGTGGGAGGAAACCGAAGATCTTGGAGAAAGCCCACACGGTCACGGGGAGAACGTACAAACTCCCTACAGACAGCACCCGTAGTCGGGATGGAACCCGGGTCTCTGGCGCTGTAACGTAGCAACTCTACCGCTGCGCCACCGAGCCCCCCCCCCCCCCCCTTAGAGATTGATTTAGAGTTGATTTTGTGTTGAAACTGCAATTAGCAGCGTCAGAAAGAGGAAAAGTTATCTGAACAAGTTGATTTGGGAGATAGTCAAAGCAAAACAGAAGCCGGATTTGAGCAGCAGTTGGGAACGAAGGTTCCTAATAGTGATACGTGAACCCCAGACCTTCATAGGTCCACAAGTTCTAGGAGCAGAATTTGGGCATTCGGCCCATCAAGTCTACTCTCCCATTCAATCATGGCTGATCTATCTTTCCCTCGCAACCCCATTTTTCCTCCCTTCTCCTCACAAGCCCTGACGCCCGTACTAATCAAGAATCTATTAATCTCCACCTTAAAATATCCACTGACTTGGCCTCTACAGCGGTCTGTGTGGCAATGAATTCCACAGATTCACCACCCTCTGACAAAATAAATTCCTCCTCATCCCCTTTCTAAAGCCAATTCTGAGGCTATGGCCTCTGGTCCTAACCTCTCCCACTGGAGGAAACATAGCGTTTTGTGTCTATCTTCGACGTAAACCGCCATCTGCTGTTCCTTCCTACACATTATAATCCGAGTGATAAGAAGGATGAGAGGGAATCTTATCGAAACGTATAAGATTATTAAGGGGTTGGACACGTTAGAGGCAGGAAACATGTTCCCAATGTTGGGGGAGTCCAGAACAAGGGGCCACAGTTTAAGAATAAGGGGTAGGCCATTTAGAACTGAGATGAGGAAAAACTTTTTTCAGTCAGAGAGTTGTGAATCTGTGGAATTCTCTGCCTCGGAAGGCAGTGGAGGCCAATTCTCTGAATGCATTCAAGAGAGAGCTGGATAGAGTTCTTAAGGATAGCGGAGTCAGTGGGTATGGGGAGAAGACAGGAACGGGGTACTGATTGAGAATGATCAGCCATGATCACATTGAATGGCGGTGCTGGCTCGAAGGGCCGAATGGCCTCCTCCTGCACCTATTGTCTATTGTCTATTGAGTGGCCAGTTTCTACTAACGGAACTGTTAACGGAATCAAGGGATGTGGTGAGAAAGCTGGATGATCATCCATGATCATATTGAATGGCGGTGCTGGCTCGAAGGGCCGAACGACCTGCTCCTGCACCTACTTTAGAAGTTTTTATGTTTCTATGTTTCCAGCCCTATCCAGTTTAGCTCCAGTTTGGCACGTTACCTTTATGAAAATAATTTGCGCAGCTGAATATAAAAATGGCATTTGCCTCACTTGAATATGTCAGTCACCTCGCTAAGTACATTTTTGATGTGTGGTATCGCATGGCAACATATTTAAAACCCATCTTTTGAAAGAGTCTCTCTCTCTCTCTCCATTGGCAACAGTTTCCAACGAAAATTAATGAATTTAATGAAATTTTAATGACTCTGTCATTGAATTGATTCGCGCGAGGCATATTTCTTCTTGAACAGCGGCCGCTTTCTACGGCAGTGTAAAATATTTGCCCTACCGTGTGCAAACAAACAAACGGTGGCCTGTGTATTAATCTGAGTCGGCAGTCCCAGCACCTGGGACCTGCTTCGGCCTTTCCTTGCCTATGCATCTGTAATATTCCTCTGTGACTTTCTCATCTGTCTGGTCAGGAAGGCAACCACCTCTTTAAGAGTCCCCATAAATGCTGCATTAAACTTCAGTTTATTATTTTTTTCTCTCTCTCTCTCTGTCTCTCTCTCTCTCTCTCCCCCACCAGGTGCAGGAATTCGGATGATATGAAACCCAAGTGCATTTACATACAAATTGAAGATTTTTTTTTTTTTCTTCTTCTTCTTATTATTATTAATCAGCTGAATAACAGGAATATAACGGCAATACTCCATCAGCTCTTTAAATACATTTGGTGACATTTTTACCGAGCATTAGCATGATAGGGCAAGCAGAATATAATGTAGCAGTGATTGCTTTTCTATTATGTGCACAAACGGTTTCATTTTTGCTGTCATCTCAAATAAGTGTTAAGGAAGGCTTGCATGGGCATTGTGCAAACTCCATATGCTGGCGACTTACAGGAGGTGATGGACATATTAAATAACCATTAGTAGCCAGGTTTAGATTGCTCTGACATCTTCAACCCTTTCCTTTCATTTGTGTTTGTAATTTAGGCTTGGATTTTAAAATGAACACAATCTCCAGTCGCTTTCTGCCAGGGCGTGCAGCCACTCCATTTTCCTCGAACAAAATGCTTTACAACAATCATTTTATGACTGTTAAGATAACTGCCGTTAACAAGCACTTAATTAAAATGTACAATAAATAGCTGTCTGCAGCCTTATCTCCTCTTCTGAGCTGCAGCAGCCCAAACCTCCAAAGCACAGGCCTGCTGTTCTTTTGCTCGTTTACAGATTAATTGCTTTTCAGTCTGCTAAAAACCCCCGTTACTTCTGCATGCAGATCGTAAATGACCAGATAGGGACTTTATCAATCAAACTACCTCGGTGATCATCTCCGCTCGGCAGCGATGGCAATGGTTGGCGGGACGGGCCGATGCACGCGCTCGCGGACTACTGGAAGGGACAAGAGAATGCAGTCAGGCACGATCTTCTCACCATCACCCTCTCGAACGAGAAGAGCCGGGAAAGGAACAGTTTAAAGGTAAAGGAAAAGTGAGCAATCGGCTTTGAAGTAAGGGAGGCGCAAAAAAGCTGGGGTAACTCAGCGAGTAGGAAGGACCTGCGGATGCTGGTTTAGGCACAACATGCCGGAGTAACCGAAGGCAGGCACAACATTCCGTGATAACTCTGGAGTAACTCGGCGTCTCTGGAGAGAGGCAATGGGTGACGTTTCGGGTGGAGACCCCTTCTTCGGAGAGGGAGTCATAGAAACATAGAAAATAGGTGCAGGAGTAGGCCATTCGGCCCTTCGAGCCTGCACCGCCATTCAATATGATCATGGCTGATCATCCAACTCAGTAACCCGTACCTGCCTTCTCTCCATACCCCCTGATCCCTTTAGCCACAAGGGCCACATCTAACTCCCTCTTAAATATAGCCAATGAACTGGCCTCAACTACCCTCTGTGGCAGAGAATTCCACAGACTCACCACTCTGTGTGAAGAAATGTTTTCTCATCTCGGTCCTAAAAGACTTCCCCCTTATCCTTAAGCTGTGACCCCTGGTTCTGGACTTCCCCAACATCGGGAACAATCTTCCCGCATCTAGCCTCTCCAACCCCTTAAGAATTTTATATGTTTCAATAAGATCCCCCTCAGTCTTCTAAATTCCAGCGAGTACAAGCCCAGTCTATCCAGTCTGTCTTCAGAGTCAGGGGAGAGGGAAACGAGAGGGGTTGGAGGAGCAGAGCATTGAGCCTTTGATGAGCAAGATTGACAATGAACGCTGGCCTGCACCTACACAGGCTCTGGGGACGTATCTAAAGTTGGGATCTGTGGGAGTGCATGGACTGCCTTGCCTCTCACCAGGTTGCCCTGAATGATTTATAAACTGGGAACATGATAAATGTTATTTTAATTGGACAAATCAGGCTGTGGACCTGCACATTCTGTCAATGCAACGTGACCACTGCTAGTCTGGGGTGAAGAAAAACAATCACGGAGCCTGGTAATTGAAATAGGATCAGAGGCAGACAGACCCATTCTCTCACATAACTCACTAGAAAAGACTAATCCTCCTCCTTCTCATCCCTCCACTTCGCCGCCTTTCTTCTTTGTCCATTATTTTGATATCTTCCCATTGCTTTTCCATACAGAAGCTTTCATTTGCAGTCGCTTTACAGTCGATTGGTGTGATATATCTTCTCAAGACCCCACCAAGGGGCACCATTTAGAGTCATAGAGTCATAGAGTGAAACAGCGCGGAAGCCCAACTTGCCCACACCGGCCAACATGTCCCAGCTACACTGGTCCCTCCTGCCCGCATTTGGCCCATATCCCTCCAAACCTGTCCTATCCATGTACCTGGCTAACTGTTAAACGTTGGGATAGTCCCTGCCTCAGCTATCTCCTCTGGCAGTTCGTTCCACGCACCCACCACCCTTTGTGTGAAAAATGTCCTTGTAATTTCTTGAAGGATTTACATTGGATCCAACATGTGACATCTGCACCTTTTAAATCTCAATGCACATTTAGAACATTTAGATAGGTACACGGATTGGACAGGTTGAGAGGGATATGGGCCAAACGCAGGCAGGTGGGACTTGTGTAGATGGGACGTTGGTTGGTGTGGGCAAGTTGGGTCGAAGTGGCCTGTTTCCGCACTGTATCACTCTATGACTCTAACTGGTGCCCCTTGGTGGGGTCTTGAGAAGATATATCACGCCAATCGATGAAAGGCAACTGCAAATGAAAGCTTCTGTCTGGAAAAGCAATGGAAGATATCAACTTGAAGAAGAAAATAATGGACAAAGAAGAAAGGTGGCGAAGTGGAGGGACGAGAAGGGGGAGGATTAGTCTTTTCTAGTGAGTTATGTGAGAGAGTGGGTCTGTTCCGCATCTGGCTTGTCCAGTCCTTTTATAATGTTATACTTTTCTATAAGATCCCCTCTCATCCTCCTAAACTCCAGTGAATACAAGCCCAGTCTTTCCAATCTTTCCTCGTACGACAGTCCCGCCATCCCGGGGATTAACCTCGTGAACCTACGCTGCACTGCCTCAATAGCAAGGACGTCCTTCCTCAAATTAGGAGACCCAATAATGCACCCAATACTCCAGATGTGGTCTCACCAAGGCCCTGTACAACTGCAGAAGGCAGCTTATGGAAGGACCGTTGAGAAGACTGAAAACAGGTTAATGGAGTGTGGAAACAGGCCCCTTTATAGAGACACTCATTTTCGACAGGCATTGGGTGCACTTTAGAGAGACACCCATTTTCGACCAAGTTGTCTGCACCCAAATATCTCTTGACTCTTGATGTTCGTGGCTTACTGTTACACAAAATACTTGGTAGGATGGCAATGCCCTGTAGTCATGCCCGATGCATTCAAATTGCATAGTGTGTGATCGATTGCTGAGCAAGAACAGGAAACCTTGCTGATTCTTCCAATGTAGAGAGTAATGGAGAGGAAGATAACAGGATTATTAATGATTAGAACAGACCAGGACAGAAATTCAAGCTCCCCCCTCCTCTCTCTCCCCCTCCACTGTATTAGTTTAATTTTCCATCTTAAATTCAAATCCTAGGAAACTTGATCAGAACATTGCATCACGAGTGGGTGACATTTCAAGAAAAGGAAACTTTGCATTAACCTGGTTCTTTTTAAACATTCCTTTCAGTAGGATGGCATTGTTGGAAAGGCAAGAATGCGATAATGATCAGTTCAGTTTGACTGAGGGGCAGATTCTGGCCAGGGCATGTTGTTTAATACCTGCATGCTCTTTAAAAAAAAATAATGCTTGGGGAGTCTTTGCGTCTCCACAAGAGAAAGATGCTTTGCAGCGGTGTAACGTGGCCTGCAGTGGCACGGAACAGTGGTGGATACCGACAACATCGCCAGGCCAGGCCAGGCCGACTTCAGCCTCACCAACCCCAGTGTTGTTGCCAGGACAACGGGCGTGCAAGGCCAAGATTCGACCCAGCATGTTTAAGAACCTGAAACTCGGAAGATACAAGATGGTGCCAGAAACATCGCGGTCTTTTGTGTATTTTGTCTCTGGAAAAAATCTACTAATGTTACGCCACTCAAGGTCTAAGAGTTTAGTTTAGACATACAATTCAGAAACAGGCCCTTCGGCCCACCGAGTCCGCGCCGACCAGGGATTCCCGCACACTAACGCTATCCTACACACGAGGGACAGTTTGCAATTTTTCGAAGCCAATTAACCTACAGACCTGTACGTCTTTGGAGTGTGGGAGGAAACCGGAGCACCAGGGAAAACCCAAGCGGTCACGGGAAGCACCACACTGACCAGCGATCCCCGCACACCAATCACTCTCCTACAAACACGAGGGACAATCAACAATTAAACCAAGCCAATTAACCTACAAACCTGCACGTCTTTGGATCGTGGGAGGAAAGCGGAGATCTTGGAGAAAACCTATGTAGATCACGGGGAGAACGTACAAACTCCGTAAAGACAGCACCCGTGGTCAGGATTGAACTCGGGCCTCTGGCGCTGTATGGCAGCAACTCTACCGCTGCACCACTGTGTGGTATGGTTGGATTGAATTGTGTGGAAAATCAAAGAATTCCATTGTGTTGTGTTGAGTTCCATTGCAGACTAAAAAAGCTTTTTGGAATATTGAAAGAGAGAGGACATCATGTTTTGCAAAACAGTTCCTAACATAGTACAGAATTCCCTCACCAATGTACTGGTATGTTTGGGCATATTTCTGAGCTGAATCTCTCCTGAGTAGGACAAGGAGGTGAGAAATGAAACCATCTGTGCCCACAGCTGACACTATTACAGGCTTGTGTAGGAAGGAACTGTCGATGCTGGTTTAAACCAAAGATAGACACAAATTGTTGAGGTGCTCAGCGGGACAGGCAGCAACTCTTTTTTTTTTACAAAATGATTTAATCAATTATTTACAATAATATTTACAGTGCAAATCTATATCAAAAACAAAACCCAGCACCATAATACAAGATGAACAAATGTACTAAATAAACTACTATACGACTATGTTACAATCTTTATTGAGGATGCACCCACCCCCCGCGGTGCCCAGCGGTCCCCGATATCCCCCAGGATGCCCGTGGACAGCGCGTAGTCCCTCTCTAACCCCACCCGGGCGCGGATGTAACCCCGGAAAAGGGGCAGGCAGCCGGCTCGGGCAGAGCCCTCTTCCGCCTGGCGCCGTGACTCGCGGATGGCCAGCTTGGCCAGGCCCAGGAGCAACCCGACCCAACCAGGACATCTTCAGCCCCCCGCCCCCACCCTCTCCCCAACGCACAGGGTGTCCAAAGATGAGGGTGGTGGGTGTGAAGTGCAGCCAGAAGGCAAGGAGCAGCCCCTTAAGCTATTGGAACATCTTGTGAGGCTGCAACCTCACACACTCCATGTACACATGGTACACAGACTCACACACTCCATGTACACGTGGTACACAGACTCACACTCCATGTACACGTGGTACACAGACTCACACACTCCACGTACACGTGGAACACAGACTCACACTCCATGTACACGTGGTACACAGACTCACACTCCATGTACACGTGGTACACAGACTCACACTCCGTGTACACGTGGTATACAGACTCACACTCCGTGTACACGTGGTATACAGACTCACACACTCCATGTACACGTGGAACACACACTCTTCCAGCCCGCAACAATGGCAGGCGGCTGGCGAGTCCGTGAACCGCGAGAGAAATAGGTTGCAAGGGAGTCCTCGGTGCAGTACCCTCCACCCCAGGTCCCCGATGTTAAGGGGGAGAATCCCTGCATAGAGGGACCACCAACTGGGGGGCCCTCTCGCGAACGAAAGGCAACCCCGACCGCCACTTTGTGTCCGGACGGTGGACCAGGGCGACGAAGTGCAAGTTGTGAAGGAGGAGCCCGTGCAGGAGAACCCTCCCTGTATCTACAGGCAGCATCTCTGGAGAGAAGGAATGGGTGACGTTTCAGGTCAAGACCCTTCTTCAGGCTGAGAGTCAGGGGAGAGGGAAACGAGAGATATAGACGTTGATGTAGAGAGATAGAGAACATATGAATGAAAGGAATGTAAAAAAGTAACGACGATAAAGAAGACAGGCCATTGTTAGCTGTCTGAAGAAGGGTCTCGACCTGAAACGTCGCCCATTCTTTCTCTCCAGAGATGCTGCCTGTCCTGCTGAGTTACTCCAGCTTTTTGTGTCTATCTTAGGTGTAAACCAGCATCTGCAGTTCCTTCCTACACATTGTTAGCTGTTTGCTAGGTGAGAACGAGAAGCTGGTGCGACTTGGATGGGGCAGGGATTAAGATGATGTTAAACGCACAGTAATGCAGCCTGCTGCAGATGATTATAATATAGAAACATAGAAACATAGAAAATAGGTGCATGAGTAGGCCATTCGGCCCCTCGAGCCTGCACCGCCATTCAATATGATCATGGCTGATCATCCAACTCAGTATCCCGTACCTGCCTTCTCTCCATACCCCTTGATCTCTTTAGCCACAAGGGCCACATCTAACTCCCTCTTAAATATAGCAAATGAACTAGCCTCAACTACCCTCTGTGGCAGAGAATTACACAGATTCACCACTCTCTGTGTGAAAAAAAACGTTCTCATCTCAGTCCTAAAAGACTTCCCCTTTATCCTTAAACTGTGACCCCTTGTTCTGGATATAATTATTACAGGCTTGTTTGGTTTCACTAAATTCTTCTGGGTGAAGATTTCACGTTCTTCCTGGATGTATTAAAATAAACTTCAAATGAAAGCACAATGTGGCCGCCATGTTGTTGCCCTTTGGATCGCATAAGGGGGGCGTGGCTGTGTTCTGTACCTGCGGCTCACCGGCAGTCTCTCTGTCTTTTTTTTTGTTTTTGTCTTTGTTATCGTTTAAATGTTTCTTTTGATTTATTTTTAACTCTGTATATGTGGGGGGTGGTGGGGTGGGGGTGGTGGGGGGGGGGTGGGGGAAACCTTTTTTTCCAATCTCCTCCTCAACGGAGATGCGACCTTTACCGTGTTGTGTCTCCGTTCGCGCTACGGCCTAACACCGTGGAGTCGGCGGCCTCCAGCTGGGATCGAACTTGAAGACTCCGGTCGCAGGGCCTGGACTTACCATCTCGGAGGCTTCGGCCGTGGGCCCTGCAGACCGCAACATCTGGAGTTCCCAGGTCCCTGGCTGGCGACCGGCTTTCGGGAGCTCCAGCCGTAGCAGCTTCGACCGCCCCGGAGCGCGAGGTTTGATCGACCCGCTCGCAGGCCCCTCATCGCCCTGCGTGGCTCGGCCGCGGCACTTTCCATCACCCGGTGGGGGCTCAGGACCTTCATCGGCCTGCTCGGCTCGGCCCTGGGGCTTTCCATCGCCCGGTGGGGGCTTCAAAAGTCGGGAGCCTCGATCGCCTCGTGGCACCACGGGAGAAGAATGAGGAGGAGATAAGACTTTTCTTTGCCTTCCATCACAGTGAGGGTGTGCCTGGAGCAATCACTGTGATGGCTGTTTGTGTTAAAATTGTAATTGTGTGTCTTGTGTTCTTTATTGTCTACTGCCGGACCCTGACGTGAGAGGACGCTGGCGCTGTTTGTTCGCCACTTCTCCGTCAGGACAGTTTGTCTGTTTGTTTTTATGTCTTGACTGTTTTTGTAAAGCGTCTTTGAGCATCTGGAAAAGCGCTATAAAAAATAAATGTTTATTATTATTATATTATATAATGAAAAGAATATTGTATTGGTCTGAGGGCTGGAAGTTGCTGCTTCATTGTTACATCTGAATGAGAGGGGGAGGCTGTGAAAACCCAAAGGCAGAGGAGGGACAGCATTTGGAACTGAGAGAGCGGCAGGAATTTAAATAAATCAAAATGTTGGTAATAATTACATTACAATCATCTGCAGCAGGCCGTGTTATTGTGTGCTTAATCTCCTCTTAATTGCAGGCAGGGTTCACTGTTGAAGAGACACAGGTGTGGAAAAACCAGGAAAAATTAACGCCTTTTACCTATAATTACATGTACATTTGTGAGGGGCATTTTAATTGTTATTTTAGTTTGCACTTCAGGCGTTTCTGCTCTTTTGACTCACCAGGTCCACAGGAAAATTGTTAAAATGGTACACTCTTTCATGTTGTAATGTAACACAACAACGTGCAGCAGCACAGGTTACAAGGATGGTTTAGTTGAGTTTAGTTTGGAGATACAGCATGGAAGCAGGCTCTC
Organism: Rhinoraja longicauda; assembly: GCF_053455715.1. NCBI lineage: Eukaryota > Metazoa > Chordata > Chondrichthyes > Rajiformes > Arhynchobatidae > Rhinoraja > Rhinoraja longicauda. The sequence continues at coordinate 5,366,931 of NC_135958.1, read as the reverse complement.
CCGCCCACCCAGTCCGTGCCGACCATCGACCACACCCTCGCACTAGTTCCATGTAATCCCACCTTCTCATCAACTCCCTACAGAGGCCAATTAACCTACAAACCTGAACGGCTTTGGGACACGCAAAGAAATCGGAGCACCCATAACATGTTTACCCAGAGGGTGGTGGGTGTAAGGAACAAGCTGCCGGAGGAGGTGGTTGAGGGGGGTTCCATCGCAACGTTTAAAAAACATATATACAGGTACAGAGAAAAGACAGGTTTAGTGCGTTATGGGCCTAATCTTGTATCTTGTACCTTGTGGTTATCACTTCCGAAGAGTCCGCCAGGGACTATATTGGAAGCATCCTATACCCACTAGGGACCATTTTTAACACTATATCCTACACCCACTAGGGACAATTGTTAACACTATCCTACACCCACTAGGGACAATTTTTACATTTACCAAGCCAATTAACCTACAAACCTGTACGTCTTTGGAGTGTGGGAGGAAACCGAAGATCTCGGAGAAAACCCACGCAGGTCACGGGACGAACGTACAAACTCCGTACAGACAGCACCCGTAGTCAGGGTCGAACCCGGGTTTCCAGAGCTGCATTCGCTGTAAGACAGCAAGTCTACCGCTACGCCACCGTGACCGCAGTGTAGATGGTAGGCAGTAATGTAGGCATGTGGGACTAGTGGAGATGGGACATGTTGGTCGATGTGAGCAAGTTGGGCCGAAGGGCCTGTTTCCACACTGTATGACTCTATGACTCTATAAGTCCAAAGTCAGGTCCAGGTGCTGGATGTGTTGGAGCGCACCTGATCCAGGTAAGGCCAGGTAAGCCCCAGGCTGCTGCAGGACCTCCTCCGTCACCTTTTCGGTTCCATGTTTATCTAAAAGCTTGGTCACATGGATATGAAGGGAATGGAGGGATGTGGATTCTGTGCAGGCAGATGAGAGTTGGTCTTGCCATCATGTCTGGCATGGACCTTGTGGGCCGAAGAGCCTGTTCCTGTGCTGGTCTGTTTCAAATTGTAAAGCAGCTTCAGGCATAACAAGCAACAAACGGTGGCGCAGCGGGAGAGCTCCTGCCTCACCGCACCAGAGACCCAGGTCCCATCCTGATTACGGGTGCTGTCTGTATGGAGCTTGTACGTTCCACCCGTGACCATGTGGGTTTACTCCGGGCACTCCGGTTTCCTCCCACACTCCAAAGATGTGCAGGTTTGTAGGCTAATTGACTTTGGTAAAAAATGGTGAATTGTCCCTAGTGTGTAGGATAGTGCCAGTGTACAGTTTGATCGCTGGTCGACGTGCACTCGACGGGCTGAAGGGACAGTTTCCACACTGAACCTCGAAAGTCGAAAGTGTAAAGTCTAAAAGCAAGGACTTTCGTTCACCAAGGCAGGAAGAACTAGTCCAGCAACATAATGTGGCTTCTCTGCGATGCCTTCGGCTCACTATAATTTAGTTTGTTTACAATTAAAGCCCAGCAGATAGCAGGAAAATTGTGAGACCACTGCTGGTCTTACTTCTCCAAAGTGATTTCCAGTGATTCTCACAGCCTGAGCCTCACTAGCGGCACGGTGGCGCAAACGGTAGAGTTGCTGCCTTACCACGCCGGAGAACCGCGTTCGATCCAGACCTCGGGTACTGTCTGTACGGGGTTTGTACGTTCTCCCTGTGACTGCGTGGGTTTTCTCCGGGTGCTCTGGTTTCCTCCCACACTCCAACGACGTACAGGGCTGTAGGTTAATTGCCTTCATCTAGTCACGTCAGGTCAAGTCAATTTTATTTGTATAGCACATTTAAAAACATCCCACGTTGACCAAAGTGCTGTACATCAGATCAGGTACCAAGAACGAACATACAATGACACACAAACATAACAGCACATACATAAACAGTTCACAGCGCCCCCTCAGAGGGCCTCTCAAACGCTAGGGAGTAGAAATAGGTTTTGAGCCTGGACTTAAAGGAGTCGATGGAGGGAGCAGTTCTGATGGGGAGAGGGATGCTGTTCCACAGTCTAGGAGCTGCAACCGCAAAAGCGCGGTCACCCCTGAGCTTAAGCCTGATCTAAAACTGTCCCTAGTGTGCATGGGATAGTGCATGTGTTGAGGTGATCGCTGGTCGGTGAGGACGTGGTGGGCTGAAGGGCCTGTTTTATCACGCTGTGACTCGCAAGTCTAAAGTCTAAAAATCTAAAGCCTCAGTAATGCATCACGACAGTGAATGGATACTTAATTATTGTGCAAATATCTGTGTGTATGTTTTGCAATAACTATAGACAACATACTATAAATGTCATGGTTGTGTTGAAGAGAGATGAACCTTTCCAGCGGTTCTTCAAAACATTTCTCCGGAAGTTTCTCTGTGATACTCTGACAGAAGGCTTGTTTACGACAGATTAAAAACACATCTAACGTTGGTGGCCCAGGATACATGTCTAAAGCTTTGTCCTACAGTATGTAATTTACTTGTATTTTTAGTGCTGAGTTTCGTAGGTTTCGGTGGTGGTTTTTAGACAAAGTGAGGAGGACAAAACTGGAAAAGATCGACACAAAAAGCTGGAGTAACTCAGCGGGTCAGGCAGCATCTCTGGAGAGAAGGAATGGGTGATGTTTCGGGTGGAGACCCGAAGGTCTGAAGAAGGGTCTCGACCTGAAACGTCACCCATTCCTTCTCTCCAGAGATGCTGCCTGACCCTCTGGGTCACTTCAGCTTTTTGTGTCTATCTTCGGTTTAAACCAGCATCTGCAGTTCCTTCCTACAGAAAACTGGAAAATATCTGCGTTTTAAATTGGAGTCTCTTCCAACTTTTCTGTCTTCTTCCAAGTCATTTATGTGAGGATGCTGTCTTGCCTTTCGATGCAGGTTGGTCATTTAGGTCATTTGTCTGCGAAATCGTTCTCCAACGTTACTTGGAAGATAGATTTGCCAGCTTTTAGAGTGAAAAATGGAAGACAAACCTGGTAGCAAGAAACAATAGCTTTGTATGACACAAAATGCTGGAGTAATTCAGCCGGACAGGCAGCATCTCTGGAGAGAAGAACAGAGGGCAGAGGCCAAGTCAGTGGATATATTTTTAAGGCCGAGATAGACAAATTCTTGATTAGAATGGGTGTCGTTATGGGGAGAAGGCAGGAAAATGGGATGAGGAGGCAGAGTTCAGCCATGATTGGATAATCAACTAAAAAACTAAGCTAAGTTCAAAAGGGGTTCTTTAGAGAAAGAAAACGATTCGCAAGAGCTGTTCTTTTGGTCTGCTATCTGAATGAGAAAAGAAACAGAGCCCTATTGGAAAGAGGAATTTGAAGAGTAGCCTACGGATATATAAAAAGGCAAAGTTCTTCCCTTGGTTCAATTTTGGCTTAGTTTCTGAGGTCCTTGATTGACTCAGTGCATCAGGCAGCATCGCTGGAGAACATGGATCAACGACGTTTTGGGTCAGGACCCTTCTTATAAGATCATAAGTGATAGGAGCAGAATTAGGCCATTCGGCCCATCAAGTCTACTCCGCCATTCAATCACGGCCGATCTATCTCTCCCTCTCAATCCCATTCTCCTGCCTTCTCCCCATCTTCAGACCTGACCTGAAATGTCACCTATTCGTGTTCCCTGGAGATGCTGCCTGACCAGCTGAGATACTCCAGCATTTTGTCTCTCTTTTTTTGGCAAACCATCATTTGCAGTTCCATGTGTCAACGTTTCTGAGGTTGTTGTTCAGTTAACTCTTGGCATAGTACGTTTGCTCACTCTTAGAATCATGTATTTTAAAAACAATAGACAATAGACAATAGACAATAGGTGCAGGAGTAGGCCATTCAGCCCTTCGAGCCAGCACCGCCATTCAATGCGATCATGGCTGATCACTCTCAATCAGTACCCCGTTCCTGCCTTCTCCCCATACCTCCTCACTCCGCTATCCTTAAGAGCTCTATCCAGCTCTCTCTTGATTCCAAGAGCAGGAAGCCAGACGTATAAGCCCCAGAGCCTAAACTAAATGGAACAACAAGAATGGTTGGCATTCTTGCGCAACCAAACCACAAGAATGTGGAATGAAAGTTTACGCAATAACCTCGATGAGATGAAAAAATCTTTACACCCATCCACGAAGCACAAACATGCCTTTAACAGCCATATGCTGCCCGGCTAATTTATTTTCTGATCGTTGAACAGAAGTTCAAATCAAGTCTGTTCCTTGCAAGAGCTTGTTTATTGCACTGAGAAAATGAATGTAATGAGCAGGCCAAGTTAAAGACAACTGCATGGGACAGACGTACCGATAATTAAAGCTAAGAAGCCAGCACGTTCTTGGGTGACAATATTTGCTATATCTCCAAGCTGTGTTCAGGTTAAATTGGTCATAGTGTTAGCTTGGGTGCTGGACGCTAAATTTGGTTGATTACAAAAATAGATATAAGTATTGATTTTTCTGAGTGTGCTCTTTAAAATGTCCGCAGATATTTATGTGGCATTATTGTATCTCCATTCAAGGGTCAATTCATAGAGTGGTACAGCACGGAAACAGGCCCCTCGGCCCAACCTGTCCATGCCGACCGAGAAGCCCCATCTACACTAGTCCCACCTGCTTGCGTTTGCCCCATATCCCTCTCAACCTTTTCTATGTACCAGGTACACGTCTTTTAAATGCCCTCTGTGTGAAAATGTTGACCCTCATGTTCCTATTAAGTCTTTCCCCTCCCACCTTAAACCGATGTCCTCTGCTTCTCGATTCCCTTTCTCTGGGTAAAAGACTCTGTTCATGTATCCTATCTATTTTTAGTTTTAGTTTTAGTTTTAGAGTTACAGCGCGGAAACAGGCTCTTTCGACCCACCCGGGTCCATGCCGACCAGCGATCCCCGCACATTAACACTGTCCGATACCCACTAGGGACAATCTAATCCTCTGATAGACAATAGACAATAGACAATAGGTGCAGGAGGAGGCCATTCGGCCCTTCGAGCCAGCACCGCCATTCAATGTGATCATGGCTGATCATTCTCAATCAGTACCCCGTTCCTGCCTTCTCCCCATACCCCCTGACTCCGCTATCCTTAAGAGCTCTATCTAGCTCTCTCTTGAATGCATTCAGAGAATTGGCCTCCACTGCCTTCTGAGGCAGAGAATTCGTGTACCTTTCTATACAACCATCCCTCATCTTTCTGCACTCCAAGTAACCTGCCCAACCTCTCCCTATAACTGTAGGAAGGAACTGCAGATGCTGGTTTAAATCGAAGATAGACACAAAATGCTGGAGTAACTCAGTGGGACGGGCAGCATCTCTGGCGAGAAGGAATGGGTGATGTTTCAGGTTGAGACCCTTCTTCAGAATCTCCCCATAGCTCACGCCCTCAAGTCCTGGCAACATCCTCGTAAACCCTCTCTGCACTCTTCCCAGCTTAAATAGAAGCACATTAAAACTGCAGACCATCATTATTTTTATTTTGTTTAATAGTAACCATCAACAAAAGTAAATAAGCCTAAAAGGCCACTTAAGAAAATTAGGACTGTTAAATTCGCTGCTGGCTGTTGTACAATTGCATCTGATTTGAACAGAGGTCAGAACCAATTTTTATTGCCATTAATTGAAGTGTCTTATCCTCAAGGTGGGAAATATATTAATGATGAAACAAAAAGGTTTGGCGAAAATAACAGGATATGGATTCATTCCTTTATTTCGTGGACTTTGTTCCTTGGAGCGCAGGAGGACGATCTTATCGAGGTGTATAAAATCATGAGAGGAATGGATTCGGTAGATGCACAGAGCCTTTTGCCCAGAGTCGGGGAATCAAGAACTAGAGGATATAGGTTTAAGATGAGGGTAGGAAATTGAGGTGCACTTTTTTTACACAAAGGGTGTATGGAACAAGCTGTGGGAGGAGGTAGTTGGGGCAGGTATTATTGTAACATTTAAGAGACATTTGGACAGGTTCAAAGATGGGATAGGTCTAGAAGATTATGGTCCAAGTGCGGGCAAGTGGGACTAATGTAGATGGGGCATGTTGGTTGGCATGGGCAAGTTGGGCTGAAGGGCCTGTTTCCACACTGTATGACTCTATGACTCTTAATGTCTCTGTGACCCATGCATTCTTTTGACAGAAAGGTCGAGATACTGAGACACTGTTTTAAAGTGTGCATCCAATGAAATATTTGCAATCTTGTCATTTATACCAACAACAAGTAATTGAAGTGAACATACCTGCATTTTTCTGCTTCATATTACCTCACAAGTCCCCACCCTACTGAACATTTCAAGATATTGTGTAATAAAGAAACTCAGTCAAACAAAATGTATATGCCTGTGAAAAGACTCAGCTATTGATCAGAAGAGGATGGGTTACTTAACTAATTATGTGGAGAATTTAAATCCCTTCATGGTTACTGGGGAGTTTCAGTTCAGTTAATTAAATAATCTGGGGAAAGATCTAGCATTAGTAATGGTGATCATTACTCTAACTGGCTAGCCGTGAAAAGCCACCTGGTTCACTTCCGTACTTCACAGAAGGCAATGTGCCATCTTTACCCAGTTGACTTAGGATCCCAGAGCCACATAAAGTGGTTGACTTGTAAGTGCCTGTGAAATACCCCATGAAACCATTGAACTCAGAGGCATTTCGTGCTGCGCCATTCCAGACTGCAGGAGTACATGGAATTCAATGGGTATTTTTAAGGCAGAGACAGATAGATTCTTGATCAGTACGGGAGTCAGGGGTTATGGGAAGAAGGCAGGAGAATGGGGCTAGGAGGGAGAGATAGCTCAGCCATGATTGAATGGCGGAGTAGCCGGATGGCCTAACTCTGCTCTGATCACTTATGACCTACATTTTTTGTAGATGGTAAATGTTTAATCCAATGTGGAACCCAAGAGCCAAATGTGTACAGGTTTGTAGACTAATTGGCTTCGGTAAAATCTGTAAATTGTCCCTAGTGTGTAGGATAGTGTTAGTGTGTGGGAATTGCTGGTCAGTGTGAACTTGGTGGGCCAAAGGGCCTGTTTCCATGCTGTATCTCCGGACTAAACTAAGTTCATTATAAGATTCAGTTATATCAGGTCAATATTTGTGGTCTGAATTCAGCTCTTGCCTGCAGTAAATGTACTTGTGTAGAAAAACAATGGTTCCTAGAAGGGTCTCGACCCGAAATGTCACCTCTTCCTTTTCTCCAGAGATGCTGTCTAACCCACCGAGTTACTCCATCTTTTTGTGTCGGTCTTCGTTCCAAAGTAGATGTTCAACATGCCACAGGGAACAATGAGGTAAGAGATTTTATTTGATATTGTGAGAAAAAAAAAGAATGTGGATTTATTTTGCTAACACCTTTTATTGTTGTTCTTTGTATCACAGGTATATCATGTATCACACGAATGTAAGGGGAAACACCGATAGAAATTTGACATAAAAATGATGGATGTGACCCCATTACACAACAGAAAAGAACAATCTTCACATCACATAATTAAAATCAGGTTACGTACAAAGGATTGGCCACAGTATTCACCGATTATTGGTGGATGTGATAGGGAACCATTTTCAGCTGCATTGTTCAAAATGCACCAAATTACCACTCAAAAAATAATCAAGGATTTGTTTAAAATCAAATGTTTTAAAAAGAATACATTTTGTGCGAAGCTGCTTCCCAATTAAAATGCTTCCAGGGTAAATTTTATGTTTGGAGACGAGAGTTTGAACGGAAATTTCATATAGGAATTTTTTTTTTAGCTAAAATTATTATTAAAAATTAATTTTGGGCGCAGTAATTATGGTCATAATGGGAACTCTATATGTGCCACACCTCCCTCCTCTCCTGAGTTTTGGCTGTGAAGTGACAGGGCCCCGTTAATATTGCTGTAAACATCGGAAGAAATTCCATCAGGCTTACAGTGAAACGCCACTAATTCAGCATCTGAGATCCAAATTTTGTGTCGGGTAATATCGGCTGCAGTGATTGATATGAACTTGTTTGATGGTCTTTCAAATTTGTCAAGGGAAGGTTTAGAAGAAAACAGGGGTGGTGGGGGGGGGGGGGGGATGTTGGGGGGGTGGGGGGGTTGGGGGGGAGTGCGTTTATTCATGGAAGTAGACTGGACAGGGCTCGGTGCAGTTCTCCAGCTGGAGAAGTGATGTGATGACAACGCATTCGGGAAGAAAGTGACCCTGGCGCACTATCGTTTGTACATGCCTCCAAGGTTTCCAATGTATTCCTCGAAGTGGATACACAATTGACAAGGGAGCTGTCAGGTGAAATAAAGGGGTCGTCTGCTGTCCATTCTCAGAGCAGTGTACACGGCATTACCAGTGGGGAGAGCGGACACAGTTTGAATTGGCTTCGCGTGTTTAAAGCGGATTCGGATGAGAATTCAAGAAGCCAGCCGCCCAAGCTAAACGTGGGGAATTTATTGCAAAATAACGGAGAGAGCTGCCACCAACAGTTTCTTGGTAAGCTTCCATGGTTGGTATTGAAGAAAATGGCCGCAGGACATCCCAAGAGTCAAGAGTCAAGAGTATTTTATTGTCAGGAAAAAAAACTGCAGATGCTGGTTTGTCGAAGATAGACTCAAAATACTGGAGTAACTCAGCGGGTCAGGCAGCTTCTCGGGAGAGGAGGAGGAATGGGTGACGTTTTGGGTCAAGACTGATCAGTCTGAAGAAGGGTCTCGTCCCGGCCCCATAGCAGAAGCGTCCACATCGCGGGGCTGGAAACTGGAAGTGTCCTGGGCTAATTCTGCTACCACCATCATCTATCGTACAAGTGACGGCTCCCACTGATTGTCGCCGGAGGCTTGCTCCCTTTTCAGGACGGATGATGGCAGTGATGTAACATTTGAAACATGGACGATGGACACAAAAGAAGAAGAAGAAGGGTCTCGTCCTGAAATGTCACCCATTCCTTCTCTCCCTTTGGAGTGAAACTCCAAAGACGTACAGGTATGTAGGTTAATTGGCTGGGCAAATGTAAAAAAAAAAAAATTGTCCGTAGTGTGTGTAGGATAGTGTTAATGTGCGGGGATCGCTGGGCGGTGCGGACCCGGTGGGCCGAAGGGCCTTTTTCCGCGCTGTATCTCTAAATCTAAAAAATCCCAAGATGCTGCCGGACCCGCTGAGTTACTCCAGCATTTTGTGTCTACCTTCGTATTTTATTGTCGTATGTCCCAGATAGAACAATGAAATTCATACTTGCATCAGCACAGCAGAATAGGTAAACATAGTACACAGTAAATAATATAAAAATAAACACAGACATATACATATACATAAATACAAACAAACTATAATAGTGCAAAAAGACAAAACCAATGGCCCAAGTCTATAGTCTTTGTAGTTCAGAGCTTATTTGGAGGTTGTGGTGTTTAATAGCCTGATGGCTGTGGAGAAGAAGCTGCTGCTGAACCTGGACGTTACATAGAAACATAGAAAATAGGTGCAGCAGTAGGCCATTCGGCCCTTCGAGCCTGCACCGCCATTCAATATGATCATGGCTGATCATCCAACTCAGTAACCTGTACCTGCCTTCTCTCCATACCCCCTGATCCCTTTAGTCACAAGGTCCACATGTAACTCCCTCTTAAATATAGCCAATGAACTGGCCTCAACTACCTTCTGTGGCAGAGAATTCCACAGACTCACCACTCTCTGTGTGAAGAAATGTTTTCTCATCTCGGTCCTAAAAGACTTCCCGCTTATCCTTAAGCTGTGACCCCTGGTTCTGGACTTCCCCAACATCGGGAACAATCTTCAGTTTTCAGGCTCCTGTATCTTCTTCCCGATGGCAGGGGTGAAACGAGTGTGTAGCCAGGGTGGTGTGGTAATGCCGGCTGCCTTTTCGAGGCAGCGACTCCTGTAAATCCCTTCGATAGTGGGGAGGTCAGAGACCGTGACTTTGCTCCTGGGCACTCAAGTTGCCGAACCAGGCCGCCATGCAACATACAGCTGGAGCTGAGAAGGTAGACACCTCAAGTGTCAACAGCTGAAAGAGTTACGGAAGAAGCGGGAGCAGGAAGGGCCAAAAGCTGCTTCGCAGGTTAAACGTCCTTTTGTATGTGGTGATGGGGGCTGGTGCCTTTCACAATGTGTGATGCACACACTTATAATTAAAATCAAGCACTGACGAAGCAAAGGGAGGAAGTCAATGCTGACACACTGACGATCTGTCGTTTTCACACTTTACCCTTCCACATCTCTGGGTCTCCCTCTCAATAGACAATAGACAATAGGTGCAGGAGGAGGCCATTCGGCCCTTCGAGCCAGCACCGCCATTCAATGTGATCATGGCTGATCATTCTCAATCAGTACCCCGTTCCTGCCTTTTCACCGTACCCCCTGACTCCATTATCCTTAAGAGCTCTATCCAGCTCTCTCTTGAATGCATTCAGAGAATCGGCCTCCACTGCCTTCTGAGGCAGAGAATTCCACAGATTCACAACTCTCTGACTGAAAATGTTTTTCTTCATCTCCGTTCTAAATGGCCTACCCCTTATTCTTAAACTGTGGCCCCTGGTTCTGGACTCCCCGACATTGGGAACATGTTTCCTCTCTCTAACGTGTCCAACCCCTTAATAATCTTATACGTTTCAACACTCCCCTGACACTCAAGCTGAAGAAGGGTCTCAACCTGAAACATGACAATAGACAATAGACAATAGGTGCAGGAGGAGGCCATTTGGCCCTTCGAGCCAACACCGCCATTCAATGTGATCGTGGCTGATCATTCTCAATCAGTACCCCGTTCCTGCCTTCTCCCCATAACCCCGGACTCCGCTATCCTTAAGAGCTCTATCTAGCTCTCTCTTGAAAGCACTCAGAGAATTGGCCTCCACTGCCTTCATCACCCGTTCCTTCTCTCCAGAGATGCTGCCTGTGCTGCTGAATCACTCCAGCATTTTGCGTCTGTCTTCGGACATCGATAGAGTCGTACGAGAGTTTTTTGGAGGTGATGGCGTGGAAGGCCGCTGGATAGAAGGTAAAAGTGCTGCACCTGCGGCAATCTCCAACCACGTGAAGCTGTGAGGAAAATATTACTCGTTGCGTTTCATTCCTGAGAGCCGGCGCTCTTTGATGTAATTAGAAAGCTCGAAATTTACCTTGAAATTGTTTGTCAGTTTAAGAACAGTCGGACTTCATTCCATTCTATTGTTATTGAAGTTTCCTGTCGCCGGTGCGAACTGAACACATGTCCTCCCATTGTTCGGCACCTATCCATCACCCCTCGCTTTTGTCGGCCCACCAGACGTGACAATTACAGCATTTCGTCGACGAGGGGCTTCTAATCCTATTATTAATCCGACAACCTGGCCATGATAGTGGGGGGACAGATTGAAGAGCATCCAAAAGAACAGTCAGGAACACTCTCCGCGCCTGTGAAACTGGGCTTAGCCGAGACACAATAGGTATGTAATTTAAGGTTTTGTTGAGATGAAATCCAATCACATACTTGACTGGTAGATCACAGAAAAACACAAGTGAAAAGAATGGGATAATTCAACCTCGCCCAAATACTCAGAACAAGCTCTGGCTTGACTGCCTGCTTAGATCAACCTCATATTGTATTGATTGTTACCATTTAGTAACTATACCTACATTATGCCACAAACCACTATTATTTTCCATCCGCCTTTTGTGCGACAGTCTACAGTCATCTGCTGCTCTACTAGATTCAGTCCAAAAGATTCTGTTTCACACTAGTGGACTATCAATGCAAAGCTTAAATAAAGGACTGGTGAGCACAAAGTGGAGATAACAATTGTTAAACATTTTTTGATTAACGGGCTTGGCAGTCCTTTTCTGTTTACATTTTAATTTGAAAAGAAAACTGCTGCTGAATAACCTTTATTTTTCTCAAGGAAGAAATGCCCAATAAAATGTGTTTTTAATCCACTCAACGTGACAGTATTGGATTCTTTAACCTTTCTCAGTCTGTTTCCTTTCGTCTTATTTTAATAATGCTGATCTTAAAATATAACCTTTGATTTTTTTTCTTCCACGTTGGTCATAATGGAGTTGATTTCTTTCCCACAGATGTCCCTTTCTTGTGCTTCAATGATCTTCAACATTAGCGTTTCTGATATGCAATGCTGCTGCTTATCCATTTCTGATCTGGCAGCACCAGATCCAGCACCCACAGGCATCTATCTCCTTAGCCCCGCTACCCATCCTGCTGAGACCACCCTGAAGTGTAAGGAAGGTGAATCGAGGGACCAGACGACATAGGTTCAAGGTGAAGGGGAAACGATTTAATAGGAATCCGAAGGGGTAACTTTTTCTCACAAAGCTTGGAGGGTGTATGGAACAAGCTGCCAGAGGAGATAGTAGAAACATAGAAAATAGTAGGAGTAGGCCATTTGGCCCTTCGAGCCATTCAATATGATCATGGCTGATCATCCAAAATCAGTACCCCGTTCCTGCTTTCTCCCCACATCCCTTGATTCCATTAGCCCTAAGAGCTATATCTAATTCCCTCTTCAAAACGTCCAGTGAATTGGCCTCCACTGGCTTCTGTTGAGGCAGGGACTATCCCAAAATTTAAGAAAGAGTTAGACAGGTACATGGATAGGACAGGTTTGGAGGGATATGGACCATACGTGGGCAGGTGGGACTGGTGTAGCTGGGACATGTTGGCCGGTGTGGGCATGTTGGGCCGAAGGGCCTGTTTCCAAGCCATGTCACTCTATGACTCTATAAAACCTCTCAGCTGCTTAGCTTCACGTCTGGACATCTCCTCACTCTGGCCTCCACAAACCTGTCCACACTCACCTCCAGTCACAAGTGTAAGGAGTTGCCAGGCTACCTTAGATCTAAGATAGACACAAAATGCCGGAGTAACTCAGCGGGCCAAGCAGCATCTCCGGAGAAACGGAGAAAGAGGAATAGGTGACATTTCGGGTTGAGGCCCTTCTTCTTCAGACTGAGAGTCGTGGGAGAGGGTAAACTGGAGGAGTGAAAAGGTACAGATCAAATCAGGACCGGCATCGATTGTCAAAGAGTCCACAATGGTCCATTGTTGGCCTTGGATGAGGTGATAGCAGGGGGATACAAACAGTAAAACAAGATCTAAGATGGAGTCCACCTGACCTGAAATGTCACCTATCCATGTCCTCCAGGGATGCTGCCTGACCCACCGAGTTACTCCAGCATTTTGTGTCTTTCCTTGGTAAACCAGCATCTGGACACCTGTTTAGATTGTTCCAGTTTCCTGACCTGCTGAGTATAGTTTAGTTTAGAGACACAGCGCAGAAACTGGCCCTCCGGCCCACCGAGTCCGGGCCAACCAGTGGGCCCCGCACGCCACCACAAGAGGGACTATTTACAATATTCGCTTGAGCCACTTAATGTACAAACTTGTACGTCTTTGAAGTGTCGGGAGGAAACCGGTGCCCCCGGAGAAAACCCACGCAGTCACAGGGAGAACGTACAAACTCCATACAGACAGTACCCGTAGTCAGGATCGAACTTGGGTAGCTGGCCCTGTAAGGCAGCAACTCTACCGCTGCGCCACCGGGCCACTCTGGGGCTAATTGTACCAGCCCTTCATATGGGTCAGGTTTGGATCTCAGCAGTCGTTTTTTTCGTTCGCTGGCACAGTCAGCAATGGGGCTTGAACCGAGTCACAAACAACATTCTCAGGATTCTTGCTAATGATTCCCAGGTCATTGTCTTATGTTGAACCAGCGTGCCTGCACGTTAAGCAGCTTAGCTGACCTTTGTGCCTCTAACTCCATATCCCCTCCCATTTGAAAGGCATCCTGACTTTACCTCCATGATATCATCCACTTCATGCCTCAGTTCATCGGCTCTCAAACCCTCATCAATGCCTCTGCTGCCTCCAGAGCTGACTGCTTAAATACCTTGTGAACCGCGGCCATCTGAAGTCCTGTGGATTTGCATTTCAAGATGCAAGGTATTCTTAGTAAGGCCCGCAGCAATATGTGGATATGAAAATGTGAGTTATGTCAAAGGAAATCAAAAATGAGATACCGATTTTTAAAAAGGGCATCCAAGGCCAGTTCTTAAACTGTGGCCCCTTGTTCTGAACTCCCCCAACATTGGGAACATGTTTCCTGCCTCTAACGTGTCCAACCCCTTAATAATCTTATATATACATTTCGACACTCCCCTGACACTCTAGCTGAAGAAGGGTCTCAACCTGAAACATGACAATAGACAATAGACAATAGGTGAAGGAGTAGGCCATTCGGCCCTTCAAGCCAGCACCACCATTCAATGTGATCATGGCTGATCATTCTCAATCAGTACCCCGTTCCTGCCTTCTCCCCATACCCCCTGACTCCGCTATCCTTAAGAGCACGGTGGCACAGCGGTGGAGTTGCTGCCTCGCAGCGCCAGAGACCCGGGTTCGATCCTGACTACGGGTGCTGTCAGTATGGAGTTTCTACGTTCTCCCCGTGACCGCGTGGGTTTCCCCGGGAGCTCCAGTTTCCTCCCATATTCCAAAAACGTACAGGTTTGTTGGTTAATTTGGCCTGGGTAAAAACTGTGATTTGCCCCAAGTGTGCAGGATAGTGTTAGTGTACGGCGATCGCTGGTGGGTGTGGACTCGGTGGGCCGAAGGGCCTGTTTCTGCATTGTTGTATCTCTAAACTAAATTAAACTGAACCAAACTAAACTAAACTAAATTAAACTACAGTGATCACCCCGCACACGAGCACTGTCCTACACACGAGGGACAATTTACAATTTTATCAAAGCCAATGAACCTGCAAACCTCTTTGGAGTGTGGGAGGAAACCAAAGCATCTGGAGAACACTCACACGGTCACGGGGAGAAAGTACAAACTCCGTACAGACAAGCACCCATAGGAGGAGCGAACCTGGGTCTCTGGCGCTGTAATGCAGCAACTCTACCGCTGTGCAGTAGTCCAGAACCAGGGGCCACAGTTTAAGAATAAGGGGTAGGCCATTTAGACCAGAGATGAGGAAAAACTTTTTTAGTCAGAGAGTTGTGAATTTGTGGAATTCTCTGCCTCAGAGGGCAGTGGAGGCCAATTCTCTGAATACATTCAAGAGAGAGCTAGATAGAGCTCTTAAGGATAGCGGAGTCAGGGGGTATGGGGAGAAGGCAGGAACGGGGTACTGATTGAGACTCTCTGTGAATATGATGTTTAAAGTGCCTGCAGGTAATAAAATGTACTGCTTAATATTTTTGCCAGATACATTTAATAGCCCAGGCAATGAAGACAGCAGATGAGAAGATGTGGCAGTGTCCACATTGTTAAAATGACCACCATAAAGAATATTTCAGTGTGTCGGATACGAACGTTTTGGAAGCTCAGCCTGATTGAAGTCCTTGGTTGTGCTTGAGGCTTTAATCAGATTTCGGTCCACTATTTCAGCATTAAACATGCTGAAACATCATTATTATCATAATCAAACCACATCCCATTTCCCCACTCCTCTCACTTTCCATCCTCTTGCAATATTCACTGTCACTTTGAGTACTTGTGATTTAACATAACATTAGCTTCATTCTATTCAAATTCAATATAGTGTGGTTTCAGTTACTTAATAATCTTATACCATGCAGCATCGCACGGATGATATTCATTGAAATTCAGAGGGCTGTGATATTAGAATCTACAAAGTATCAACTAGATTATTTATATAAAGGACGTCTTGCTGGTGAGGGGGGTGTTGAGTGGAAGGTGTGACTGACTGCTCAGGGCGGCACGGTAGCGCAGCGGTAGAGTTGCTGCTTTACAGCGAATGCAGCGCCGGAGACTCAGGTTCGATCCTGACTACGGGTGCTGCACTGTAAGGAGTTTGTACGTTCTCCCCGTGACCTGCGTCAGTTTTCTCCGAGATCTTCGGTTTCCTCCCACACTCCAAAGACGTACAGGTATGTAGGTTAATTGGCTGGGTAAATGTAAAAATTGTCCCTAGTGGGTGTAGGATAGTGTTAATGTACGGGGATCGCTGGGCGGCACGGACTTGGAGGGCCGAAAAGGCCTGTTTCCGGCTGTATATATATGATATGATATGATATGATAGAACAATCCCCACATTGACTTGCTGGATAAACCGGAAGATAAAGCAACTCGCATGTAGAAAGGAACTGCAGATGCTGGTTTATACCAAAGATAGCCACAAAGTGCTGGAGTAACTCAGCGGGTCAGGCAGCATCTCCGGAGAGAAGGGATGGATGGTCGGAACCCTTCGTCAGCCTGAAAGTAAAGGGGAGCGAACTGGAGGTAGGAAAAGGTCAGAACAAATCAGGGCCGGCAACAGGTGACCGAGGAAGGGTGGAGCCCACAATGGCCTATTGTTGGTGACTGATCGGGTAATAATTGTCCCTAGTGTGTGTAGGATAGTGTTAATGTGTGGGTATTGCAGGTCGGTGCGGACTGGGTGGCCAAAGGGCCTGTTTCTGTGCTGTATCTCTAAACTAAACTAAACTAAAATTAACATACATCATGTGCGCAAGGTGGCGCAGCGGTAGAATTGCTGCCTTACAGCACTTGCAGCGCCAGAGGCCTGGGTGCCGTCTGTACGGAGTTTGTACGTTCTCCCCGTGACCTGCGTGGTTTTTCTCCGAGATCTTCGGTTTCCTCCAGCACTCCAAAGACGTACAGGTATGTAGGTTAATTGGCTTGGTGTATGTGTAAATGTCCCCAGTGTGTGTAGGATAGTGTTAGTGTGAGTGAGGATCGCTAGTCGGCACGGAGTCGGTGAGCTGCAGGGCCTGTTTGTGTGCTGCATCTCTAAACTAAACTAAACTAAAATTAACAAACATCATTGTACGGTTGATATTGTACATTCATATCTATACAAAATTTTAAGGAATACTTCCAAGCGTCATAGATGCAAGTTGCCTTGGTCTTGCTTCAGAGATCATTAGCACTGTAGAATGAAGTTTCAGCTCTAATTACAGTTGAGATGACATAAAGCACGAAACAATCTGAGATGATTGACTGAGCAAAGCTTATTCTTCGGAGTAGAAAGATCAAGATGACACTCGGCCAAATAAAGCAACTTGAAATAGCACCCGCTGTGGCGAAAATTGAATTTTTGTTTTTCGTAATGAAAAAGGAGGGGGGGGGGGGAATTTTAAAATTTCATATCATTTGTGCAGATAGGTGGAATTGGATGCAAAGACAACTTCTCTTTCACAGCTGTTTTTCGATGTAAATTTTACAGGATTTCTCTACCAGCCATCATAGCTGTCAACCTGCCGAGCTTTCATGTCTTTCCTGAGCTGGGGAAAGATGCTGTTTCTCCCCATGGTTTTAACTACACATGAAAGATAGGCTTATCTAAATCGCAATGTAGTGCACCCATTAACACTTTCCAATGAAGGCAAGCTGACCACACTGTGCACCCTACTGTAACCGGGCCATCACTGTGCAGTTACTACGAGGCAATGATTGAAGTCTTGGCACTTTCCAGCCATGCCATTGTATGACCTTTGAGGAAGTCTTTGAGATCTTGACGACTCACTCATAAACATGCTCATATTTATTTAATGTATGTACAGTTAAAAACTGCTGACATTAAGGAAAATAGCATTTAGTTTCCGTAAAACTTGCCTTAGGCTATGAGCTGTTATCAGGCAACAGTAACCCACTGGGCCAGGCAGCATTTCTGGAGAGAAGGAATGGGTGGCATTTCGTGTCGAGGCCCTTATTCAGACTCTCGTCTGTGTGATCATGCTCCAAGGGTAAGTAGGAGGAGGTGCATGAGTGCTGGCGCCTGGCCTCGGTGCGGTAGACGTGAGCTCGCCAGACTACCAGGGCACCGCCCTTGTCAGCGGGTTTGATGATAATGTCAGGGTTGCTGCAGGGTGGGCGGTGGGCTGTACGTTCAGAGGGGGGTGCTTTTATTGAGGATGCCAGTGGTGTAAAATAAAGTAGAGACTTTTGTTTCTGTCAGACTGTTCATGACATTAGTAAACTAAAGCGTTTTACAGCCAATTAATTACTTCTGAATTGTAATCATTGTCGTAGTGTAAGACATTTTTTCCGCCACTTTGCACACAGCAAAATCCCACATGTGTCAACATGATAATGAGCAGATTAAGCATTTAAGCAACGCTGAAGAAAGACAAATATTGGCCAGGACACCATCAACAACTAAAATTGTGCTGTTCCTTAGAATGGCACCAAAGGATTCTCTAGGTCCTTACGGTTGGGAAGATGATGTCTCCCATTAATCCCTCATTTAATGAGCAGCATTTCTGACTGTGCAAACTCCCCTGGTTTTGTATCAGACGGAAATATTATTCCATCTATAGTATTTAGATGTATTACAATACAATACAATACTGTATTACAATACAGTAAACCCTCGCGTTAAAGTCCACGTTATTCCTTCATCATGTATCTGTACACTGTAAAGCGGAGTCACGGGGTACGGGGAGAGGGCAGGAACGGGGTACTGATTGGGAATGATCAGCCATGATCACATTGAAGGTATTTATTCACAAAATGCTGGAGTAACTCAGCAGGTCAGGCAGCATCTCAGGAGAGAAGGAATGAGTGACGTTTCGGGTCGAGACCCTTCTTCAGACCGAGTCTCGACCCGAAACGTCACCCATTCCTTCTCTCCTGAGATGCTGCCTGACCTGCTGAGTTACTCCAGCATTTTGTGAATAAATACCTTCGATTTGTACCAGCATCTGCAGTTATTTTCTTATATTAAGCCGTGATCACATTGAATGGTGGTGCTGGCTCGAAGGGCCGAATGGCCTACTCCTGCATCTATTGTCTATTGTCTGTAAATGGCTCGATTGTAATCACGTATTGTCTTTCCGCTGACGGGTTAGCACATGTTTCCTGCCTCTAACGTGTCCAACCCCTTAATAATCTTATATGTTTACGGTATGGCGAGTCCGAAACTTGCTAGTTGTAGACGAAGTTTATTGCAGCCGCAATACACGAATACAGAATCAAAACAACAAGTTACAGGACAACCAATATAAACTTACTGTCTTCCTTGAAGACTTCGCCGAACTGGCTAAAACGGGCGCCAAACGCGCACCTGACATCGCTGGCCAATCAGCGATGTCGTTTGCTGGACCAATCCTCATGGTCGCGTTCCCACGTGACCTCGCTGGCCAATCCGAGGGTTCGACGACCTGGACCATTCTCTATGGTCGCTACATGACCCCCCCCAGAACCCGAGGTGCGGAACCTAGCAGGGAGCCGGATTTCGCGACCATAACGAGTACGGAGAGGGACAGCCTGAACCACAGGAGCCGGAGGTTCCGGACTTGGTGGAACAGCCGGAACGGGAGGTTCTGGAGGAACTACCGGAACGGGGGGTCCTGGAGGAACTGCCGAAACGGGGGGTCCTAGGGGAACTGCCGAAACTGGAGGTCCCGGAGGAACTGTCGGAATGGGGGTTTGTGGACTGGGCGGAACTAACGGAGGTCGGCCTCTTCTAGGGGTTTGACCGACCAGGACTGGTTGATCTGGGTCCAAATGGGCAGGTTTGAGCCGGGACACCGAGACGAGTTCACTCTTGCCGCCCATGTCTAAGGTGAAAGTAGCCGTTCCCTTACGTAAAACCCGAAACGGCCCTTGATAGACCCTCTGCAACGGGGCGCGATGGGCATCTTTACGCAAAAAAACAAACTCACAGTCCTTCAGGGAAGACGGTTCATGTACCATGGGACACCCATGACGTGAAGTCGGCACTGGAGCCAGGGAGCCCACCCGTTCCCGGAGAGCTGCTAACGCTGATGGGACTGTAGGGAGCAGGGCTGAAGTGTCCGGAAACAGATCTCCAGGTACTCGAAGGGTCGAGCCATATACCAGCTCTGCGGACGACGCACCGAGATCTGGCTTAGGAGCCGTTCGGATGCCCAACAGAACCCAAGGGAGTTGGTCTACCCAGTCTGGGCCTTCAAGCCTTGCACAGAGGGACGCCTTAAGTTGGCGGTGGAACCTTTCTAC
The DNA here is from genome assembly GCF_053455715.1 of Rhinoraja longicauda. Lineage (NCBI taxonomy): Eukaryota > Metazoa > Chordata > Chondrichthyes > Rajiformes > Arhynchobatidae > Rhinoraja > Rhinoraja longicauda. The sequence continues at coordinate 5,347,037 of NC_135958.1, read as the reverse complement.
GAGTCCATTTGCCTGGGGGTGATATGCAGTTGTGGGTTGCAATTTGGACCCGTACAGTTCCGCCAGCGTGGCCCAGAGGGACGAAGTGAACTGTGGTCCTCTGTCAGTTGTAATAACTGCCGGGACCCCGAAACGAGCTACCCAGTGAAGGGCCAAAGTCCTAGCACAAGACGCTGACGAGATATCACACAATGGGAAAGCCTCTGGCCACCGGGTGAACCGATCCACCACCGTGAGGAGGTGGTTGTAGCCCCGGGAGGAAGGCAAAGGCCCGACCAAATCCACGTGGATGTGGAAAAAACGAAAAGCCGGGACTTCGAAATCCTGTACGGGGGGCTGGACGTGGCGCTGGACCTTAGCGGTCTGACAGGGCACGCAGGAACGTGCCCATCCCGCTACCTGTTTCCGCAGGCCATGCCAGACAAACCTCGCTGCCACCAAGGCAGAGGTGGAGCGGATGGACGGGTGTGCCAGCCCATGAATAGCATCGAAAACCCGGCGCTGAAGGGAGGGCGGTACTACCGGCCTGGGGCGAGGAAGAGAAACATCGCACCAGACTTTCGTGCCCTCCGACCCACAAGCTACCTGGGCCAACTTCAATCCCGAAGTGGTGGACTGGTACGTCGAAACGGTATCCGCCAGGAGCTGTGCCTCCGCGAGCTCCTGGGGATCCACTTCGCAGTCCACCGCCGAAATAGGGGGAAAAGCAGGTCTAGACAGGGCGTCAGCAACGGCATTCAGCTTACCCGCGATGTGACGGACATCTGTGGTAAATTCTGAGATAGCAGTCAGGTGCCGCTGCTGGCGGGCCGACCATGGGTCAGACAATTTCAAAAAAGCAAATGTTAATGGCTTGTGGTCCGTAAATGCCACAAATGGGCGGCCCTCGAGGAAATACCTGAAATGACGGACAGCTAAATGGAGAGCTAGAAGCTCTCGGTCAAATGCGCTATATTTCAGCTCGGCCGAATTTAGTTGCCGGCTGAAAAACGCTAAAGGCTGCCAACGGCCACCAACCTGCTGCTCCAGAACCCCGCCCACCGCCACGTCAGAGGCGTCAACCGTCAGGGCCGTGGGGGCGGAGGGGCGCGGATGGACCAGCATGGTGGCGTCTGCCAAGGCTGCCTTAGCTGCCGTAAAAGCCGACTCTGCGGCCGGGGACCACAACAACTCTACCGGATTACCTGCAAGGCATTGGAAAAGTGGGCGCAGGACTCGCGCCGCTGCCGGAACGAATCTATGGTAGAAATTAACCATGCCTACGAACTCCTGCAGCCCTTTTACTGTGGTAGGCCTGGGGAAAGCCCGGATAGCCTCCACCTTCTCTGGCAAAGGGACAGCGCCGGCAGAGGTAATTCTGTGACCTAGAAAATCGAGAGCAGGCAGGCCGAATTGACATTTGGAGGGTTGAATAATGAGCCCGTGGTCTTGGAGCCGCTGGAACACGGTCCGCAAATGGGCCTGGTGTTCTTGCACTGAGGGGCTGGCTACCAGGATGTCGTCTAAATAAATAAACACAAAGGGTAAACCCCTGCCCACGCGGTCCATCAGTCGCTGGAAAGCCTGTGCCGCGTTCTTTAAACCAAAAGGCATACGCAACCATTCAAACAACCCGAACGGAGTAATAGTTGCAGTTTTTTGTATGTCCTCCGGTCGCACCGGAATCTGATGGTATCCTCGCACCAAATCGATTTTGGAAAACACCACCGCTCCTTCCAGTCCAGATGAAAAGTCCTGTAGGTGCGGTATGGGGTAGCGATCAGCCGTGGTGACAGCATTGAGACGCCGATAATCGCCACAAGGCCTCCACCCCCCAGATGCCTTGGAGACCATGTGTAACGGCGAGGCCCACGGGCTGTCGGACTGACGAACAATTCCCATTTCCTCCATCTTCCTGAACTCCGCCCGTGCCACCACCAGTTTGTCTGGCGGTAGTCTCCTGGCCCGAGCGAAAACGGGAGGGCCTTCAGTGCGGATGTGATGGACTACACCGTGCTTAGCTGAAGGTGCGTCAAAACGTTGGACGAGCAGCTCTGGGAACTCTGCCAGAATCGCAGCATACGAGTCGGGGGCCGCGACGACGGCCTGGACAGTAGGGCTGGGCGAGGAGGCGATTGCCGGAGCGACGTGCCCGTCTTCAGCAGCGGGTCGGAGGTCGTTACCGCGGACATCAGGAACCAGTGAAAAAGCCCAGAGAAAATCTGCGCCCAGGATCGCTTGTTTGACGTCGGCTATGATGAATGGCCATTCGTACGTGCGGAGGCCTAAAGCAAGGGACATCTTCCGTGTGCCGAAAGTGCGAATTGGGCTGCCGTTAACCGCGATGAGGGTGGGACCTGTCTTACCCGATCTGGTTTCGAGGTCGGTCGGCGGCACTATGCTGACGATGGCTCCGGTGTCTACCAAAAATTCTGTGTCCGTGAATCGATCATGGACATAGAGGCGCCGGTTCTGGCCAATCGTAACTGCCCCTATGTACGATCGGCCGAGGCATTTCCCGCGAAGGTACAAGGCAAACGACAGTTGCGGGATTCGTTACCCCATCGTAGGTGATAATAGCACCAGCCGCGCTTGTGCGGATCTTTTTGGCGGGCTTTCGGGGAATTGGCGGGAGACGTGGCGCCATCTTTCCGTCGCTGTGGCGTGGTCACCGATGTCGAGACTTTGTTGATGGAATCACTGGCCTTGTTTTTTCCCGCTATGAGCGCGTCTGCTTTCGCTGCATATGCTTCGGGGTCCTTAAAAGAACAATCCGTAAGCAGCAGTCGGACATCCTCGGGAAGTTTCTCGCGGAATGCCTGTTCAAACATCGGGCAATCCGTATGCTCACCGGCTAGCACCATCATTTCAGCCATGCGGACGGAAGGCAGTTGGTCTCCAAGCTCCGGTAGGTGCAGAAGTTTTGCCGCACCACCATGCTTATTTAACCCGAAGGTTCGCAGTAATGCCTTCTTCATGGTTTCGTATTTGTCTTCCGCAGGTGAAGTTATGATAAACCGCATCATGCGCTTGGTTGTGTCCGGCGATAGAGCGCTGACGAGGTAGAAGTACTTCGTGGAATCGTCCGACACCTTCTTTATGTGGAATTGAGCCTCGGCGTGGATAAACCAAGCTTGCGGTGCGTACGTCCAAAATAACGGAAGATGAACGCCTGCCGGGCCTGACTCCGGTGTGCCCTGCTCGGTCATCGTCAACGAGGCGTCGGGTTCCTGCTCAGTTGGTGATCGTCCAGATCACGTTCGGGGTCACCAATATGGCGAGTCCGAAACTTGCTAGTTGTAGACGAAGTTTATTGCAGCCGCAATACACGAATACAGAATCAAAACAACAAGTTACAGGACAACCAATATAAACTTACTGTCTTCCTTGAAGACTTCGCCGAACTGGCTAAAACGGGCGCCAAACGCGCACCTGACATCGCTGGCCAATCAGCGATGTCGTTTGCTGGACCAATCCTCATGGTCGCGTTCCCACGTGACCTCGCTGGCCAATCCGAGGGTTCGACGACCTGGACCATTCTCTATGGTCGCTACAACGGGATGTATTATGTATGGCACACAAATCTTTGAAGCATGATTGGAAACCATAACTTCATGACTTAGAGGCAAAGGTACCACAAAATAAACCATTGCTGACGTGACATAGATAACATCTCTTATGATAGACACAAAATGCTGGAGTAACTCAGCAGGTCAGGCAGCATCTCTGGAGAGAGGGAATAGTTGATGTTTCGGGTCGAGACCCTTCTCCAGACTCTATTCCTTCTCTCCACAGATGCTGCCTGACCCGCTGAGTTACTCCAGCATTTTGTGTCTATCATAAGACTCTGACGTTATGTGTCCACCTTCGGTGTAAACCTGCACCTGCGGTTTCCTCTTACACACCTAACATCTCTAATGACTTTGATTGCCCGTTGTGCACTAGAATGGGTTCTGGACAATATCAAGAGAGGACAATGTTTGTTGCTCAGTGCCAGCTTTAGGCTTGTTGAAGTGGACCACACACAGCATTGAGGATTGCCACCAAATAATAGAATTGTAACTGCTTCTCGGGCAACAGGCGTTCTTCTGCTTGAAGCACTGTGGTTACTTATGACCCGACGTGTGTAGAAATCTTGTTTTGGTTGATGAAAATGGGAAGTTTACATGAAGTGTGTTCGGAGCATTGGATATGCAGTCAGTGGCACACTGCAGCTGGGGGACCTTGTTATCCATGAAAACCCCTTCCTTTCAATATAAAAGTTAAGAATCAGTGGCCACTTTGACAGCCATGGGCAGTGTGTGCTTTAAAGCTCCAGTTTAACCAGAACTGCCACAGATTTCATAAAACAACCTCATTTGTGAAGCAAAGTCAAACAAGGTCAAACCTTGCACTGCTCCTTGCTAAAGCTGATGTAAGAAAGATGTTCTCTGAAGATTTGGAGTAGAAGTGGCCAGCTACCAAGTGCTCTTATTACTCTTTTTTCTCTCTCTTCCAGTGGTCTGCCCTGTACTGCTTGGTTTCCTGTTATTTTCCCAGGCGTGATCGGCTCCCAGAGGAAGTCCTGCCAGCCAACTGTGGTCTGGAAGCACGATATTTTACATGGCAAGGGGTCCAGTCAGCAAGACCAGCCAGGCCAACCTTGTAGAGCATTCATGATATGGCCGAGTACGAGAACCGTCCAGAAAAGCACAGTTACATCTACAGCCAAAGGTACGATCCGGTTACTAACCTGTAACCACTCTCAGAACCTGCGAAGTGGGTTACCATCAATGTTTTGTCTCGTTAACCGATGTGAAGTTCGGTCATTTGCTGATGTGGAGCCAAACCGCTCACTGCTCTGCATGTTACTAATGTTTATAGGTACGTTCACACCCATTTGTTAATGTGGCACCCCTGACACTTCCACTGAGAAATGCTTCTCTGACCCATTTCTGAATTTTATTTGGCGAGGAATTGAAATAAGTGCTTCGGGAGTAATTTGGCTGTTACTTTATTGTCTTTATATAAAGGGCCTGTCCCACGTAGGCAATAGACAATAGACAATAGGTGCAGGAGTACGCCATTCGGCCCTTCAAGCCAGCACCACCATTCAATGTGATCATGACTGATCATTCTCAATCAGTACCCCGTTCCTGCCTTCTCCCCATACCCCCTGACTCCGCTAACCTTAAGAGCTCTATCTAGCTCTCTCATGAATGGTGATTTTAAGGCGACTGCCGGCGACTAGGCTCTCGTCGAACGTACGCCGGGGTGTCGCGGGCATGATCGTGAGAAGTCTTCAATGAATCTAGCGGATCACGGCGCGTCGTGGAAAAAATGTACAGATAGAAATTTCTCAGCTACAGCTGGCTTGTCGCCAGGTATCGTAGCTTGTTGCGTGCGCTGTCTGTCACATGCTGTCCCCAGGTTTGCTAAGTTTTCTAGGAAGAAGGGTCTCGACCCGAAACGTCACCCATTCCTTCTCTCCTGAGATGCTGCCTGACCTGCTGAGTTACTCCAGCATTTTGTGAATAAATACCTTCTAGGTTGTCGCAGACGCATTTAGAAGCACGTAATATTAAATTAAGAAAAGGCATTTGAAGATACCAGAAGATAGTTTTGTTTAACCGATTTATTTACCGTCAGGACATTTGACAGGTAGACTGGAGGCGACAGTTTGACGGTCAGGTAAGCGTGGGAATTTTGCGATGTTTCCGAAGACGGTGTAATCTCTTAGCCAGGTGCTAGTTTCACAAAAAAAGTAACTTGTATCGACCTGACTCGGCATTGTCGTGGTCATTGTCGTCGGGTAAAAGAAAATGTTGGCAATCTGCCTCGACTTTGACAGTCGCCAGCAGTCGCCTTAAAAATCGCGTAACTGGGACAGGCCCTTAAGGCTGCTTTAAAATGGCAAAGCTGGACCTTGGCATGGAAATTGATTGATTACAGAATACAGAATACAGAATACCTTTATTGTCATTCGATACCGAACGAAATTCATTTGCCAGCAGTCACAGAGCAAAAAGAAAGAACACAAGACACACAACCCCAACACAAACATCCATCACAGTGACTCCAAACACCCCCTCACTGTGATGGAGGCAACAAAACTTCCTCTCTCTTCCCCCATGTCCCTCCCACGGACAGACAGCTCGACCCCCACCGAGGCGACCGACCCGCACAGCCCCCGCAAGGAGATGGAAAGTCCCCGCGACCGAGCCGCACCGGGCGCTGAAACGTCCCGCGGCCGTACCGGGCGATTGAAGGCCCCGCGGCTGAGCCGCACCAGGCGATGGTAAGTCCCGCGGCCGAGCTGCACCGGCGCTGTTAAGTCCCGTGGCCGAGCCGCACCGGCGATGGAAAGTCCCGCGGCCGAGCCGCGCCGCGGTGGAAAGTCCTACGGCCATACCGGGCAATGGAAAATCCCGCGGCTGAGCCGCGCCAGGCAATGGAAGGCCCCGCGGCCGAGCCGCACCGGGCGCTGTTAAGTCCCGCGGCCGAGCCGCATCGGGCGATGGAAGGCCCCACGGCCGAGCCTCGCCCCGAGGAAGAGACCTAAAAAAACCCATCTGAAGAGGTAGTTGTGGTAGGGATGATCGCAACGTTTAAGAAACAGTTAGACAGGTACATGGATAGGGCAGGTTGGGAGGGATATGAGCCAATTGCAGGCAGCTGGGACTAGTATAGATGGGACATGTTGGCCGGTGTGGGCAAGTTGGGCCGAAGGGTCTGTTTATACGCTGTATGACTCTATGCTCTATAGTGTCCCCCAGCAGGCAGTGTCTACTGTCTGTACGTCTGGTGAGGAGGGACAAAACAAAGCTTTTTAAAGAAAAAGGCACAAAGTGGGTGGCAGAGTATTGCAACGGTAGAGTTGCTGCCTCACTGCGCCAGAGACCCGAGTTCGATCCCGACTACGGATGCTGTCTGTACAGAGATTGTACATTCTCCCCGTGACCGCATGGGATTTCTCTGGGTGCTCCGGTTTCTTCCCACCCTCCAATAACAAACAGGTTTGTAGGTGAATTGGCTTCCGTAAGTTGTACAATTCCCTGGTGTGTGTAGGTTAGTGTACCCGGATGATCGCTGTTTAGCACAGACTCGGTGAGCTGAAGGGCCTGTTTCCGCGCTGAATCTCTGAAGTCTAAAGTCTGAAGTTCTGGAGTAACTCAGTTCCTGCAGAACGTGGACCTGTTGAATTACTCCAGTGCCATTTTTTGGGTAAACCAGCATCTGCAGTTTCTTGTTTCTACGTAAGGTCTTTACATGGTCCCTCTCTTTACTTCCTTGTCCTTATCCCCCTCTGGCAACGGGCGGCCACGGTGGCGCAGCGGTAGAGTTGGTGCCCTACAGTGCTTGCAGCGCCGGAGACCCGGGTTCGATCCCGACTACGGGTGCTGTCTGGAAGGAGTTTATACGTTCTCCCCGTGACCGACCGCGTGGGTTTTCTCAGAGATATTCAGTTTCTTCCCACACTCCAAAGACGTTCAGGTTTGTAGGTTAATTGTCCCTCGTGCGTGTAGCTTAGTGTTAATGTGCGGGGATCGCTGGTCGCCGCGGCCTCAGTGGGTCGAAGGGCGTGTTTCCGCGCTGTATCTCTAAAACTAAAAGGCACTAAAATGTTGTTTGGATCCAATGAAAAGCTGGTTACTCAGGCAAGATACCTTGTGAAGAACCTACTGTTGCAGACAGATAATTGATGAGAAAAACAACGATGTAAAAATGTCCAGCATAAAGCTGCTGGATTTTATTTAGTTTATGAGTTAATCTATTCTCTGCCACACCTACTAACCCACATAGCAAATCATCTGGTTTACAGTTCTGAATTTTAACGCAAACTCTCAAAAATAGAAGAAACCCGTGATTGCAACGTTGAATCATTAGTTTGTCATTTTCTTAAAATAATCTTCTTGAGAGGATTGCGGTATGTAATGAGAGATCTATATATAAATATGCCTGCTATGGTCAATAATTACAGGCTTTGGAAGCCAACAAGAGAAGGACTGTCTCCTCGGATTTGATACGGTAACTTTGGAATATCCATAGCTGTACCTCCTGAAATAAGCCAGACTGATGAAGAAAAATAAGTATCGAGGAGCAAAAATTGGCCCTGACAGTTCTGAAGGAGTGACTAAGTGTCATAATGAAGTGCATGTCAATATTTGGCTCTGTCTCGAGACTCCCAGTCTTTTCACCCTGTGAAGTCCATATAAAACAGATTTATTAAAGGAAAATGTACTGTACCAATGGTCAGCCACTGGGGAAATAGATAGAATTTTTAGCCAAGAACAGGTTTTAACCCCTTTTTGAGTCTATTTGGAAGACGGTACAGACATATTGTTTAGTTTAGTGATACGGCGCGGAAACAGGCCCTTCGGCCCACCGAGTCCGCACCGACCAGCGATCCCCGCACATTAACGCTAAACTGGGGGCAATTTTTACATGTAGACCAAGCCAATTTACCTACAAACCTGTACGTCTTTGGCGTGCGGGGAGGTAGCCGAAGTTCTTGGAGAAAACCCACGCGGGTCACGGGGAGAACGTACAAAACTCTGCACAGACAAGCACCCGTAGCCAGGATCGAACCCGGGTATCTGGCGCTGTGAGCGCTGTATGGCAGGAACTCTACCGCTGCACCAACGTGCCGCCCTTATTGGCAAAGAACCCACCAAACATTAATAGCAGCAGCTCTCATGAGATCTGTGAACGGGTTAACATTTGATACCTGTTGTGGTAATAAGCCAAAAGACACTTGACACTGAAGGAAAGACTGATATTATGCTGCATTGCTTTGGTAATGTAACACAATCTACATCCAGATGTGAAGCTGAACCTAAGATCTTGTTCAAAAACAAGTTTCCTTACCACAGTCACTGGTCACCAGAGACTGGAGAACTGGGCTTCTTTTTGTGACCTAGTATTTTACTTGGCAGTATCTTAAAACCAAAATAGCTTTTCACTATGAAATACAAATTTATGATCTGATGCTAACCTGCAACCATGCCAGTGAAAGCAAAAGTAGCATTAAATCAGAAGGCTACTACAGCAAGGGGCTGTGTTTTAAACCACATTGAAGAAAAGTTTGATACGTTTTAACTCCTTTCCCTTCACTAGATCAGATTGCAATCAAGCATTTAGGCGATATGCATTCCATAAAAATTATGTCCATAACCTAAACATTAATAAATGAACATATATCTATAATCAAAGATTAGGTCAGGAAAAAAAATAAAATTTTAGAAGTATATTTTACCCTTTCACACTTCTAATCACTTTAAGGACAATTAAATCACTTGGAGGGGAGGTTGCCATGGTAACAAGGGAAATATGGTCGTCGTTTTATGCAGTGTAAGATCCCCCCAAAAATATAATGCAATAACTAAGACATTATCAGCCTCTTCTAGCAATGTGGGCCGTAAAAATAAAAATTGGCCAGAATACCAAGGAGAATTAGCCCTACTTTTATTTACATCGTACAAAATATCTTCTAGCTCACTTGAGAAAGTTGAGGCTGAACTCAATTTAGCAGCTCTACCATTGCAACACTCTCTCAGTATGACACTGTTATCTGGATTGTGTCCTTAGGTCTCTCGAGTGGGAAATGCATCCTATAGGTTTTTTAACTCCGAGGAACGAGGACTAAATGTATATGAAGGAACTGCAGACGCAGGTTTAAACCGAAGATAGATATAAAATGCTAGAGTAACTCAGCGGGACAGGCAGCATCTCTGGAGAGAAGCGATGGGTGACGTTTCGATTCAAGACCCTTCTTCAGACTAGAGAAGGGATTTGGCCCAAAACGTCACCCATTCCTTCTCTCCAGAGATGCTGCCTGTCCCACTGAGTTACTCCAGCATTTTGTGTCCATCTTCGAAAGAGGACTAACCCAGTTCTGAATTCCTGAAAATCATTTGTCCCCCAATACAATTTTGAAAACTTCAATAAAAATAAAGGTTAATCTTATAATTTACATCATTAGTTTGATAATATTTCTCATAACTTTTCCAGTCCAAATATTATCTCAGTTTTAATACTGCATGTTCATCAAGACCAACATATCCTTCCTAAGATGAAGTGTCCAGTTCTTCTCATTGTACTCAGGTGAGGTCCGAACAGCGTGTTGATTTTGACTATGGCTCTATCACCCTTTAAAAAAATTATTTTTACAATCTGATAGTTCAACAATCATTGCAGCACAGTTGCACAGCAGTAACGTTGCTGCATTGCAGCGCCAGAGACCTGTGTTTGATCCTGACTACGGGTGCTATCTGTATGGAGTTTGTACGCTCACCCTGTGACCACGTGGGTTTTCATCGGGTGCTCTGGTTTATAGACAATAGACAATAGGTGCAGGAGTAGGCCATTCGGCCCTTCGAGCCAGCACCACCATTCAATGTGATCATGGCTGATCATTCTCAATCAGTACCCCGTTCCTGCCTTTTCCCCATACCCCTGACTCCGCTATCCTTAAGAGCTCTATCTTGCTCTCTCTTGAATGCATTCAGAGAACTGGCCTCCACTGCCTTCTGAGGCAAAGAATTCCACAGATTTACAACTCTCTGACTGAAAAAGTTTTTCCTCATCTCCGTTCTAAATGGCCCACCCCTTATTCTTAAACTGTGGCCCCTGGTTCTGGACTCCCCCAACATTGGGAACATGTTTCCTGCCTCTAACGTGTCCAACCCCTTAATAATCTTATATGTTTCGATAAGATCCCCTCTCATCCTTCTAAATTCCAGTTTCCTCCCACATTCCATAGGCATCCAAGTTTGTAGGTTAATTGGCTTCTGTAAAATTCCCCCCAGTGGATACAATAAAAGTGGGTTAACTTGGTACTAGTGATCAATGGTCAGCATGGACTTGGTGGGCCGAAGGGCCTGATTACATGCTATATCTCTAAACTAAACTAAACTAAACTAAATTAAACTAAACTAAGTATATCACAAACAGATTCAAAAAGCTGGAGTAACTCAGCGGGTCAGGCAGCATCTCTGGAGAAAACGAATGGGTGACTTTTCGGGTCGAGACCCTTCTTCAGATTCAGGGTCTCAACTCAAAATGTCACCTACTGTACTCCTTTTCGCCTGAGATGCTGCCTGACCCGCTGAGTTACTCCAGCCTCTTGTGTTTGTCTTTGGTTTGTAACCAGCATCTGCAGCTCCTCCCTAAATATAATGACAATTTCAAATGATAAATGAGGAGCCACTTAAAAGTTACTTTGAGAGTTGACAAGTAGAAAGAGAACTGATCTGAATTTAAACAATGAAGGGGGAAGGGGGAAAACCTCTATAGATGTAACCTCCCCCCCCCCCCCGTAATCAGACGACATTGTCTCTTAACATCACAGCTGTCACCTGAACAGCGGGTGGCCATTGAAAGTGACAAGCAATCCTTTCCATTGCCACTTGCGCGATGATACTCTATCACACAGTGCAACATATAGCATTGAGTACTTTTAGCTTGCAATTAAAAGAATAAACTTATTGCTAATCAAAAGATCTTTTGTTTTGACAATTGTCCTGAAAAACCCCCCCACTGTTATTGCGAATCTGAAACTCTCTCGCCCCTTTTCCCCATTGACACAACGACTCGACTTTCTATATCACAAGGCTTCTGAAGAATGCGATTATCGCGATAGAGCAGAACTACCTGGATATTAATCACGGCACAAAAAGCTGGAGTAACTCAGCGGGACAGGCAGCATCTCTGGAGAGAAGGAACGGATGACGTTTCGGGTCGAGGCCTTTTTTTCCGACTGGTTAGGAATAAGGGAAACGAGAGATAAAGACGATGATGTAGAGAGATAAAGAACAATGAATGAAAGAAATGCAAAAAAGTAATGATGATAAAGGAATTGTAATCAATTGAGTGACATGGCCTATTGTCTAATCCAAATGGTTCCTGAATCAAAAGGATTACCATTAGGCCTTCTGATGATTTCACCTACTCTCTTTAAGAACCCAAGAGCAGTGAACAGTTTTGGGCCCCATATCTGAGGAAAGGTGCTGGCTTTGGAGAGGGTTCAGAGGAGGTTTTCGAGAATAATCCCAGGAATGATTGGGTTTAACGTTTGAGCGTTTGACAGAACTGGGCCTGTAGTCGCTGGAGTTCAGAAGGATGAAGGGGGAAACAAACTGAATAGTGAACAGCCTGTACAGAGTAAATGTGGAGAGGATGTTCCCACTAGTAGGAGAGTCTGGAATCAGAGGCTCAGAATAAAAAGACATACCTTTTCAAAGAAGATGAGGAGGAATTTGTTTAGTCAGAGGGTGGTGAATCTGTGGAATTCATTGCCTCAGGCAGCTGTAGAGGCCACGTTAATGGATATTTCTGAGGTGGAGACTGACAGATTCTTGATTAATGAGGGTGTCAGGAGTTATGGGGAGAAGGCAGGAGAATGGGATTGAGAGGAAAAGATAGATCAGCCATCATCGAACGGCAATGAGCCATCAGTCTGTAGAAGGGTCTCGACCCGAAACGTCACCCATTCCTTCTCTCCTGAGATGCTGCCTGACCTGCTGAGTTACTCCAGCATTTTGTGAATAAATACCTTCAATTTGTACCAGCATCTGCAGTTATTTTCTTACATCATTGAACGGCAGAGTAGACTTGATGGGCCGAATGGCCTAATTCTGCCCCTATAACTTATTAACTTTTGAAGATGGAAACGATCTTAAAACAAGGAAACAGCAAATGCTGGTTAATACTCGAAAGGATACAAAAATGCAGGTCCCGAACTGGAACGTCACCTGCCCATCTTCTCCAGATAGGCTGTCTGAGCTGCTGAGTTAATCCAGCATTTTACGTGCTTTTGTGGAAACTAAAAATCTAGATCTAGATCTGGGGGATTTTGTTGTTCTTTAGTGTCATTATTTTGTTCATTGCCATTAAGATGCTTGTGCTCATTTTATCAAGAGGGCATCCCCAATTCAAAGCTGATTATCTCAGGATAATGGAGTTGCAATCCTCTTCCTCTACATTAAAAGTAATAATTCAGGATTCCTGATATTTCCTTATCTTTAATTTACCAGTTTTGTTGCCTCCATCACAGTGAGGGGGTGTTTGGAGTCACTGTGATGGATGTTTGTGTTGGGGTCGTGTGTCCTGTGTTCTTTTCTTTTTTGCTGTGTCTTGTGACTGCTGAAATTTCGTTCGGTATTTATACCGAATGACAATAAAGTTTTGTTATACTGTTGTTATGTTATGTTATCTTTCAAAAGCACCAAGGCACTCCAGATCATCCTGCCAGCATTGCAGCAGGTGGAGCTGCTGCCTCACAGCACCAGAGATCCCAGGTTCCCAGGTTCGTTCCTGACCCCGGACGCTATCTGTGTGGAGTTTGCATGCTCTCCAAGTGGCCGCGTGGGTTTCCTCCGGGTGCTCTGGTTTCCTCCCACATCTCAAGGAGGTGTGGGTTTGTGGGATAATTGGCCCTCTGTCAATCACCCTCCATGTGTAGGGAGTGGATGTCAATGTGGGATGACATAGACATAGTGTGAACAGGCGATCGATGACCAACGTGGTTTTGCTGGAAGGTGGGGCCTGTACCCATTTCAATCAGTAAATCGATCTATCAGTTCCTCATTATGAGTATGTTTTGTGTCAACTTTGGAAAAAAAAATCACATTCTGTTTTTTTTTAAAGTTCTTACGATCTACTTTGTCATTTTATCTGTCGTTCTTTTACATCTTCCTCAGTTCATTTAATTTAAGTTTCTCCTTTTTTGATGGTTTATGTTTCACCTAGTTTCTTACTTCATCCATGACTGTTTTATTGACGTCGATCTCTTGCACCCTCTGGGCATAAATTGGTTCTGTATTACATGAACTTGTTTTATAGAATATTTCCCATTAATCTTTTGTCATTTTATCTAGTAACAAATTTGCTTGATTTACTGTGGTGAATGTAGTTAGATATCCAGCCTTATCTAAACTCAGGATCTGTAACTGGTTTGAATCTCTCTTTTTTTAAAAAATACATTGAACTCAATCACACTGTGGTTGCCTTTAGATATTCATGCACCATTGGGCTGTTATATAAATCTGACTCTTTATTCATTACTGAATATTGTTGAGCATGAGAACACTCTGCTGAAATCTGCCCCAGACACACTCAAGGAGATCAATAATTACCTTACTCAAATTGGTCTCTTTGTTTTTTAGTTCAGTTCAGAGATCCAGCATGGAAACAGGCCCTTCGGCCCACTGAGTCCATGCCGACCGGCGATCACCCATACACTAGTTCAATCCTACACACAAAGAACAATTTGCAGAAGCCAATTAACCTACAAACCTGCACGTCTTTGGAACGTGGGAGGAAACCGGAGCACCCGAAGAAAACACGCACGGGCACAGGGGGAACGTACAAACTCCGTACAGACAGCACCCGAGGTCAGGATCGAACCCGAGTCTCTGGCGCTGTAAGGCACCAACTCTACCGCTGCGCCACCGTGCCGCCCTAAGATTTTTTTTTGGTTTAGTTTAGTTTATTGTCACGTGTACCGTGAAAAGCCTTTTTGTTGCGTGTTATCCAGTCAGCGGAAAGACTATACATGATTATAATCAAGCTGACAACAAGTTGCATTTAGGTGCAGGTGACATAAAGTACCATTGAATCATTGCTGTCCTTGAAACCTTCTGGAAGATTCCAGTGGTAAGGGCCTGCCAGCACCCCTCAGACTGACTCACAATAAATTCACAAAGCAGCAAGAAGATACGGGGGTACAATGGGAGGATTGGAACAAGCAGAGGAAGAGGACAGGGAGGGAATTGCACATGTGAATACGGGATGAGACACATTAGGACAGTCATGGCAGTCTGAGGCTGGGATTGGGGGTTGATTGTGGAATGGAGCTTCTGTATTGGTTAGGAATGTGAATGGGATGCGTGGGCAGTAAGGAATGGGATGTAATTGCATAAAGAAAAGCTATAAGATAAATCTAGGTGATAAAAGGCCGAAACACCCAGTGACGTTGAGGTACACAACTGAAGATGTGTCTGAATGGCAGCAACATCACCTAGTGGTCACCCCCAAGAACAACACCAGTCAATTGTAGTGCAAACCTTAGGGACTGTAACATCCAGTCCTACTAATCAATCTGGATACTGATCCCCACTCTCTCCTCAAATAAGGCTGGGCCCCGATTTATTATCAAAGCATATCTCACCCCTTCAATCAAAGCTTCTTTTTAGTTTAGTTCAGTTTACAGATACAGCGTGGAAACAGACCCATCGGCCCATCGAGTCCGCGCCGACCAGCGATCCCCACACATTAACACTATCATACAAACACTAGGGGCAGATTTACATTCATACCGAGCCAACTAACCTACAAACCATACCATACCATACCATACCATACCATACCATACCATACCATACCATACCATACCATACCATACCATACCATACCATACCATACCATACCATACCATACCATACCATACCATACCATACCATACCATACCATACCATACCATACCATACCATACCATACCATACCATACCATACCATACCATACCATACCATACCATACTAGGTCCTCCAAGACTGAATTTGCACCTACAGTATGTTCAATTTAGATTGCACAACGATGTATTCAGTGGAACTGTTGCTAGACTGCTCTCGTACATCAGGTTCAATCCAAACTTTGGTGGTCATAGCCATAGATACAGTGCATTCAGAAAGTATTCAGACCCCTTCACTTTTTCCTCATTTTGTTATGTTACAGCCTTATTCTAAAATGGATTAAATTCTTTTTTTTAAATCATCAACCTACACACAATGCCCCAGAATGAAGAAGCGAAAACAGGTGTTTAGAAATTTTTGCAAAGTAATTAAAAAAAAATGAAACTGAAAAAACTGAATACATTTACATAAGTATTCAGACCCTTTGCTAAGACACTCAAAATTGAGCTTAGGTTCATCCTGTTTCCATTGATTATCCTTGAGATGTTTCTACAACTTGATTGGAGTCCACCAGTGGTAAATTAAATTGACTGGACATGATTTGGAAAGGCACACACCTGTCTTTAGAAGGTCCCACAGTTGGCAGTGCATGTCAGAACAAAAACCAAGCCATGAAGATGAAGGAATTGTCCGTAGACCTCTGAGACAGGATTGTGTCAAGCACAGATGTGGGGAAGGGTATAAAACAATTTCTGCAGCATTGCAGGTCCCACAGAGCACAGTGGCCTCCATCATTCTTGGAACCACCAGGACTTCATGACAAGTCTGTGAATGTCCTTGAGTGGCCTAGCCAGAGCTCGGACGTGAACCCAATCGAACATCTCTGGAGAGACCTGAAAGTAGCTGTACATCAACGCTCCCCATCCAACCTGACAGATCTTAAGAGGATCTGCAGAGCAGAATGGGAGAAATTACCCAAATACAGGTGTGCCAAGCTTGTAGCGTCATACCCAAGAAGACTTGAGGCTGTAATCGCTGCCAAAGGTGCCTCAACAAAGTACTGAGTAAAGGGTCTGAATACTAATGTAAATGTGATATTTCAGTTATTTATTTTTAATTACTTTGCAAAATTTTCTTAACACCTGTTTTTGCTTTTTATTATGGGGCATTGTGTGTAGATTGATGATTAAAAAAATGAATTTAATCCATTTAAAAATAAGGCTGTAACATAACAAAATGTGGCAAAAGTGAAGGGGTCTGAATACTTTCTGTATGCACAGTATCTTCGGTGTAAACTAGCACCTGCAGTTCCTTCCCACACATGACCATTGCCCCTGATATTCAGATCCTGAAAATAAATATTGCTAAAAATATAGACACAAAGGGCTGGTTTACCAAGTTGGAGTAACTCAGCGGGTCAGGCAGCATCTCTGGAGGACATGGATAAGTAACATTTTGGGTTAGGACCCTTCTTCAGACCTGAAAATATAGACAATAGACAATAGGTGCAGGAGGAGGCCATTCGGCCCTTCGAGCCAGCACCGCTATTCAATGTGATCATGCCTGATCATTCTCAATCAGTACCCCGTTCCTGCCTTCTCCCCATATAAATATAACTTTCTCCTTTCTACACTATTGGTATTTTCTGCAAAGCCATAAACATTTTTATTCAGTTCCTACGAAACGTTAATTCCTAATCTCTCCTGGAATTCTTGCCTTGGTGTAGATAACAAATACTGAAGCTGGTATAATTGATCATTTGAGCACCTGTTATCTGCAAAAAAAACCCAGAGTCATTTCATGGAGTTCCACATTAACATTCCACAGCTAAATAAAATGATTGAATACGCTGCTATTTTACACTGAATGTTATTTCCTCCCATCTCCTTGGAGGTTTAAATATCTGTTGGTCATTTTTATTTTAATTCGGTGTTCCTCATAGTTTAAGTACCACAGTGAAAATTGTAACTCTGACTTAAACCTGTATTTATTCTGATACAAATGACTACTTTTGTTGGACGAGAGGGCTTGTTTCTGTGCTGCTTTATTTACATTCACTGCCTCAGTTTAATTTAGAGATGCAGCGCGGAAACAGGCCCTTCGGCCCACCTTGTTCGCACCAAACAGTGATCTCTACAGATTAACACTATCCTACATACACTCAGGACAGTTTTTACATTTATACCAAGCCAAATAACCTATAAACCTGTACGTCTTTGGAGTGTGGGAGGAAACAGAAGATCTTGGAGAAAACCCTGGTAAGTCACGGGGAGAACGTACAAACTCCGTACAGACAGCACCCGTAGTTAGGATCGAACCCGGGTGCCTCGTGCTCTTATGCGGCAACTCTACCGCAGTGCCACCGTGCCGCCCTCCTGCATTCCCTCCCCTCCCCTCTCTCCCCCTTCCCCACCCTAGCTGTCCTACCTGTCCCACTGCTCACATCCTTGTATCCCTTGTGTCATCAAACCTTCCCCAGCCAACAATGGGCCATTATGGACTCCACCCTCAGGTCATCTGGCCTTTTCTCGCCTCCAGTTTATTCCCCCCACCCTCTCCCCAACCTCACCCCCCACCTCTACTTTCAGTTTGAAGAACTGTCAGACCTGAAACATCACCTGTTCTTTTTCTCCAGAGATCCTTTCTGACACGCTGAATTATTCCAGCATTCTGTGTCTATCTTCAGTATAAACAGGCATCTGCAGTTCCTTTCTACACCTTGGTTGTGGCATCTTGGTCAGCAAGGATGAATTGGGTTTGTTTCCCCTCATGTTTGACTCTACGACTGCCAGACTTTAATGGCCGACCCACTTGCTTCCTCCAACAATCAACCAGGAATTTTCATGTCGCTGTTTCCAACCTTTTACCATCCCTGTGGAAAGTTAATCAGTTAAAGCTGTAGGGCGTCACAGTGGCTCTGTGGTCGAGTTGCAGCCTTACAGCACCAGAGACCCGGGTTCGATTCTGACTATGGGCACTGTCTGTGTAGATTTTGTATGTTCTCCCTGTGACCGGGTGGCTTTTCTCCGGGTGCTTCAGCTTCCTCCCAAAAATCCAAAGACGTGCGGGTTTGTAGGCTTTAATTGGCTTCTGTAACTTGCCCCTAGTGTGTAGGATAGAAGGTTACTGCAGATGCTGGTTTATACCGAAGATAGACACAAGATGCTGCAGTAACTCAGCAGGTCAGGCAGCATCTCTGGAGAAAAGGAATAGATGATGTTTTGGGTCGAAGACAAGGGTTTCGACCCAAAATGTCACCTATTCCTTTTCTCCAGAGACGCGGCCTGATTCTTTGAGTTACTCCAGCATCTTGTGCCTATCTTCTGTAGGATAGAACTAGTGTATGGCTTTGGTTTAGTTTAGTTTAGTTTGGAGATACAGCATGGAAACAGGCCCTTTGGCACACCGAGTCCGCGCCGACCAGCGACCCCCGCACACTTTCACTATCCCCACACACTAGAGGCAATTTACAATTTTACCAAGCCAATTAACCTACAAGCCCTCAGTCTGAAGAAGAGTCTCGACCCGAAACATCACCCATTCCTTCTCTCCTGAGATGCTACCTGACCTGCTGAGTTACTCCAGCATTTTGTGAATAAATACCTTCTATTTGTACCAGCATCTGCAGTTATTTTCTTAACCTACAAGCCCGTACATCTTTGGAGCATGGGAGGAAATCTGGGATAACTGCACATACAGCACCCACAGTCGGGATCAAACCCAGGTCCCTGGCACTGTAATGAGGATCGCTGGTCGGCGTGGACCTGGCAGGCTGAAGGGCCTGTTTCAACGCTGTATCTCTAAACTAAACCCAACACGCTTTCAGTCATGCAGAATGGAAAAACCAGGCACGATGTCTCCATAAACCTATTTGCACCTTTTGTTGTTTGTCTCGAGATTTCTGAATGTGATGTTAGGCTAAATTAAATAGGCCGAGCCTGCAAATCTGCCCAGCTTACACCGACCTGTGACTTGTGTGCTGCTCTCTCTGCCACCATTCTTTCTTTGCTCACAGTCAAATGTGGATCTCGCTGCCTGACGCTAAGTAAGTCTTTATTTACTCGTGACTCTGCGAGACAGTTATATTACAGCTGGTTACTAACAAGCCAAATCCTTTGCTGCCACTGTACGTGATATTTCTATATACTTCGATGGAAGTAGACCATCCTGCCTTGTACTGGCTGGGGCTGACACCATATTGCAACGACCCTTAGATATATTTTGCCTTTGGCAAATTGGCAAATTGTGTTAGTAACATGGCTACATGTGTAAATGTGAATCAATTGTTTGTTTTACAGGGCCAGTAATTTTAAACGCTTCGAGAATGTAATTAGAGAAAAACGTTAAACTTCATTGTCGAAAATATAAGGGGCGGTTAAAAAAAAGGTTAAGAGATAGCGAAAAGATCAGCGGGATAAAGGCAGAAGATGCAGTTTAAGATTAAAATAATATACCTTTTGGGTAAAGCCGGAGTTTAATAAAGTTGTCACGGATATCAAGACTGCACAGTTGATTTTTTTCTGCCTCCAGCTGAAGTCGAATCTTTGTGATTTCCAAGCCAATCAATTCTTTTGAGTTAACCCTCTGGGCACTGAATATATTGGGTCTCGCTGAAGACTAATATTTCTCAAGCGCACAGCGGTTTACACCTGGGCAGTGCGGTCATTAAGGTAAAGTGGTTGAGCATTTGGGCAACCTTGCTCATTTGTATTGAAAATATGTGTGTGCTCTGAGAGGGGAAAGGAGTTAAATGCTTATCAGTATGGATAACGCCAATTTAAGCTGAGGTCTGTTTAGACCAGTGGAAAAAATAACTGCGGATACTGGTACAAATCGAAGGTATTTATTTCACAAAATGCTGGGGTAACTCAGCAGGTCAGGCAGCATCTCAGGAGAGAAGGAATGAGTGACGTTTCGGGTCGAGACCCTTCTTCAGACTGATCTGTTTAGACCAGGATCAGTGTTGTTGGGTCGTGTATTTTAGCCTCCCACTGTTAAAACAATATTTTTAAAAAATAAAAAATTCTTGCAGTACATAGAATATAGAACAGTGCAGCATAAGAACAGGCCCTTCGGCCCACAATGTCTATGCCGAGCATGATGTCAAGACCATCAGAGGATGCCAAAAGAGGATGTTTCTACTAGTGGGAGAGTCTAGGACTAGAGGTCGCAGCCTCAGAATTAAAGGACGTCCTTTTAGGAAGGAGATGAGGAGGAATTTCTTTAGTCAGAGGGTGGTGAATCTGTGGAATTCTTTGCCACAGAAGGCTGTGGAGGCCAAGTCAGTGGATATTTTTAAGGCAGAGATAGATAGATACTTGATTAGTGCGGGTGTCAGACGTTATGGGGAGAAGACAGGAGAATGGGGTTAGGAGGGGGAGATAGATTAACCATGATTGAATGGTGGAGTAGACTTGATGGGCTGAATGGCCTAATTCTACTCTGATCACATGACCTTATGATCTTATAATCACTTATCAACCTGCACTTAACCCATATCCCCCAATCCCCAGCAGGTCCAAGTGCCTATTTAGAAGTCTCTGTGGAATTCTCTGCCTCAGAAGGTAGTGGAGGCCAATTCTCTGAATGCATTCAAGAGAGAGCTAGATAGAGCTCTTAATGATAGCGGAGTCAGGGGGTATGGGGAGAAGGCAGGAACGGGGTACTGATTGAGAATGATCAGCCATGATCACATTGAATGGTGGTGCTGGCTGGAAGGGCCGAATGGCCTACTCCTGCACCTATTGTCTATTGTCTATTGTCTTTTCAATGCCACTGATGTCTCCACTTCAACCATCACCCCTGGAAGTGCATTAACAGGCCCTCACCACAAACTTGCAGACTTACTTCACTGAAATATACATATGCCGGTAAAGGGAAAGGGAAAGAAGAATTTCAGTAGTAGTATGAATAGCTGAATAACAAATCTATCATAGACGCAAAATGCTGGAGTAACTCAGCGGGACAGGCAGCATCTCAGGAGAGAAGGCATGGGTGGCGTTTCGGGTCAAGACCTGTCATCCATTCTTTCTCTCCAGAGATACTGCAGTGCCTGTCCCGCTGAGTTACTCCAGCATTTTGTGTCCATCTTCGGTGTAAACCAGCATCTGCAGCTCCTTCCTAAACAATTCTATTATGGTACGTTGGAAGCATGATCTAACACTTAAACGCATTAATAAACTTTAGTCATCCTTGCATTATCACTATGGTAAATACTATGGTACGCTGAGGTCAACAACAGGATTGCCAAGGCCAGCGCTGCCTTTGGGCGACTCCGTCAGAATGTCTGGGAGCGGAGAGGACTCAGCCTCACCACCAAGCTGAAGGTCTACCGTGCAGTGGTACTCACCACTCTTCTCTATGCCAGTGAGACCTGGACTGTCTACAGCAGACATGCCAAACAGCTCAACCACTTTCACTTGAGCTGCCTACGCAGACTCCTTCATATCAGGTGGCAGGACAAAATTCCCGACACAGTGGTCTTGGAACGGGCCGGAATCCCCAGCGTCCACACCCTCCTACGGAAAGCCCAAGCCAGATGGGCAGGCCACGTCGTCAGAATGCCCGAGAGTCGACTGCCAAAACAGCTTCTGTAAGGAGAACTGTGTCAGGGCAAGCGCTCAGTAGGAGGACAGAAGAAACGGTTTAAGGACTGCCTCAAAGTGTCCCTCAAAGACTTGGACATCAACCTCAGCACTTGGGAGTCTCTTGCTCTGGACCGTCCAACCTGGCATAGCAAGCTCACCACAGGAGCCCGTGCAGCAGAGAACAGACGCACTGCAGAGGCCCAGAGGAAACGCACCGCGCGCAAGGCCCGGGCTACCTCCACTGCAGCACACATCCACTTGTGGCCTACGTGTGGGCGTGTCTTCCGGGCCCGGATTGGCCTCACCAGTCACTTCCGGACCCACAGTCACCAATCCTCCAACTGAAAGTGAAGTCATGGTTATCTTCGAACCCGAAGGACGAACAACAACAACAACACCAACAACAACAACAACAACAACAACACTATGGTAAACAAATGATTATTGTACTGCCATAATAATATTTTCTTGATCTATAAAATACATTTTATTTTCTTAAAGTACATAGAACATAGAACAGTAAAGCTCAAGAACAGGCCCTTCGGCCCACAATGTCTGTGCTGCACATGATGTGAAGACCAACTCTTATCTGCCTGCACCTAATCCACATTCCTCCAATTTCTCCATGTCAATGTGGCCATCCAAAAGACTCTTAACGGCACTACCGTATCTGCCTCCACAACCAACAATGGCAGCATGTTCCAGGCACCCACCACCCTCTGTGTAAAATACCAGCCACATGTACCTCCTTTAAACTTTGCCCCGACCATGTTAAAGCTACACCCTCTAGCCTTTGCTATTCCCATCCTGAGAGAACGGTTCTAGCTGTCTGCATTTCATCATTTTTTTTCCATAGAAATTTGAAACACATTTAAAAACATAGAAACATAGAAACATAGAAAATAAGTGCAGGAGGAGGCCATTCGCCCCTTCGAGCCAGCACCTCCATTCATTGTGATCATGGCTGATCATCCACAATCAGTAACCTGTGCCTAACTTCTCCCCATATCCCTTGATTCCACTAGCCCCAAGACCTCTATCTAACTCTCTCTAAAATTCATCCAGTGATTTGGCCTCCACTGCCCTCTGTGGCAGAGAATTCCACAAATTCACAACTCTCTGGGTGAAAAAGTTCCTTCTCACCTCAGTTTTAAATGGCCTCCCCTTTATTCTAAGACCGTGGCCCCTGGTTCTGGACTTCCCCCAACATTGGGAACATTTTTCCCGCATCTAGCTTGGTTGTGTTGAAATTTGGGGGATTTTCCCTCTAAATATTGAGGATGATTTTAAAACATTAATTTACCAACGTGACGACTGTATTGGAAATGAAGGGTTAAAAACATGCCACTGGCTGCCGCAGGCCGTGCCATTTGTTTTATCTGTTTACTGAGGTTGTGATCATTACAATGGTACAAGTTGTTTGATTTGTATGCCGATGTACAAACAGCTAAATTAAATGTACATCTTGCACGAGTAAGCTGGAATAATTCTCATCAGGTTCGATTGAGCTTATAAAGGGAGTTAAATTGCAGTTTAACTGATGTGGAGTGAAGCAAGAAAATTCGGGAGGGGTGGGGGGGTGGGAGGAGCGGGGGGTTAGTGGGCGGGGGGGGGGGGGTTCTTGGGGCAGTGTACCGAACAGACTTTCATTTAAAAATAAATCACGTTGCCTTTTAACTAGTCCTGAGGAGCAGCCTGAGGAAGATCATTAATGAAAATGCAGGGACAGTCACATCTGTGATTGAATAGTTAGTCTTTCATTACCCATCACTGTATGCTGGTCCTTAATGTAGCATTGTTTACTCACAATTAAACTCTTTACCATTAATTTAACTTTCAGATGCTGAATTGGTCACACAGGTTCGAATCCCAAGGCCCGGGCAGATGTGTTCTATACACTTGTTTAAACACGGCTCTCATTAGGAAGTAATGCATGTATTGCAAGCTGATTACAGCACAAAGCAGAATGCTTTATCATGCGGGTCTCTCAGGAGGGGCCCGGCGAGTTTGTCAGCTGCCCATGCCACTCTTCCGCCTTGCAGATAACGAGTGACAACTCAGGCCTGAGGCCCACTCAGACGCACGTCGGAGAAAACTTAGCGGCTCTCTGTGCCCAGTGGCAAGCCCGTGGAAGGGGGAGAAACATTAATTGTTGTCAATCCAAATTTCACACCAAAGGTAACACACATGTGCAGCTGTGCACTGTTCAAAGAGGCACTGCCTTCAAGATCTCACTTGACAGCCCCTTTGATAATACTAGTGTACTCTGGCGTCCTTTGTTCCACACAGATTTTAACTGACAATGTTTTACGTTGTAATTTAGGGATCAAAAGTCATGGCTTGCAGCAGAGTTTCAACACCGCAGAAATTTGGGGAATTTTGGCTTCAAGTACGAGGCCGATTTTAAAGTCAAAATGTCGCCGGTGGACGGTGTTGGCCTGAATGACGTTGGACCTTTGTGACATTTATTTTGGAGCTGCTTTAAAAAAAAAAAGTAAACGTGATTTAGACAAAAGAAAGGCTCGTTGCGGGAAACATTGAATATCCTACAGCAGAAAGTGGAATTGGTTCACCTTCTGTGAAACACTCTGTGGAACAAACAAAAAAGTCGTTATTGATATGGGTCTCAATAAATGTTATTAATTAGCGAGGAAGGGCTAGGCCTGCCTCTCATTAACATATTAAAGAAAACACCGTCTGCACATATAATGTGCTTGACAACCTTTCATTGTTTGAAGAGGGGAGGAGAGAGAGAGAGAGAGAGAGAGAGAGAGAGAGAGAGAGAGAGAGAGAGAGAGAGAGAGAGAGAGAGAGAGAGAGAGAGAGAGAGAGAGAGAGAGAGAGAGAGAGAGAGAGAGAGAGAGAGAGAGAGAGAGAGAGAGAGAGAGAGAGAGAGAGAGAGAGAGAGAGAGAGAGAGAGAGAGAGAGAGAGAGAGAGAGAGAGAGAGAGAGAGAGAGAGAGAGAGAGAGAGAGAGAGAGAGAGAGAGAGAGAGAGAGAGAGAGAGAGAGAGAGAGAGAGAGAGAGAGAGAGAGAGAGAGAGAGAGAGAGAGAGAGAGAGAGAGAGAGAGAGAGAGAGCTATATATGTTATGTGTAGGGAGGAATTGCAGATGCTGGTTTAAAACGAAGACCGCCACAAAAAGCTGGAGTAACTCAGCGGGACAGGCAGCATCTCTGGAGAGAAGGAACGGGTGAAGCTTCGGGTCGAGACCCTTCTTCAGACTGAGAGTCAGGGGAAACGATAATCGAGAGATATAGACGATGATGTAGAGAGATAAAGAACAATGAATGAAAGATATGCATACAAGTAACGATGATAAAGGATAAAGGATGTTTCCACTGGTGGGAGAGTCTAGGACCAGAGGTCACAGCCTCAGAATTAAAGGGCGCTCTTTTAGAAAGGAGGTGAGGAGGAACTTCTTTAGTCAGAGGGTGGTGAATCTGTGGAACTCATTGCCACAGAGTGCTGTGGAGGCCAAGTTGATGGATATTTTTAAGGCAGAGATAGACAAATTCTTGATTAGAACGGGTTACAGGGAGAAGGCAGGAAAATGGGAATAAGAGGCAGAGATCAGCCATGATTGAATGGCGGAGTGGACTCGATGGGCCGAATGGCCTAATTCTACTCCTATAACTTGTGAACTTGTGAATCAGGCCATTGTTAGCTGTTTGTTGGGTGAAAACGAGAAGCTGGTGTGACTTGGGTGGGGGAGGGATGGAGAGAGAGGGAGTTCGCTGGGACGGTGTGACATGTAAACTTTGCGATGCCTTGTTTTATTGATATGCGATTAAATGCAAGCAAAGGCGCACTCTGTTTCATCATGAAGGCAGCAGCATGATGCTTCAACTTGTTGCCTCTATTTAAAACTAGCATTACAGATGAACCACCGACAAGAGCGAGTGACTGATTTTTATTTCCATTGATTTCCGAGGGTGAACACCAAAGTAACTCAGCGGGGCAGGCAGCATCTCTGGATAGAAGGAATGGGTGATGTTTCGGGTCCAGACCCTTCTTCACACTGAGGGGATGGTTTCAGAGGTAGTGGTTGCTTTAAATGTGCCTCTTCCAAGCTTCCTTTTCAAACTTGTCTTTGGACTTTGGCACCTGAACTCTTGTAGTTATTCCAGCACTTTGTGTTTTTCTTTGTAAACTAGCACCTGCTGTTCCTTGGGCCTCTGAGCATCTCCAAGTTGTGTTAAATCAGATCCCACACAATCCCTATAGTTTAGTTTAGTTTAGTTTAGAGATGCAGCACGGAAGCAGGCCCTTCGGCCCACCGAGCCCGTGCCATCCAGCGATCCCCGCTCATTAAGACTATGCTACACAACCTAGGGACGATTTAACATTTTTACACCAAGCCAATTAACCTGCAAACCTGTATATCTTTGGAGGGTGGGAAGGAAAAAAAAAGATCTTGGCGAAAACCCACACAGGTATTAGTGTAAGTGGCACAATTGACCTTATATAAAGACACTGATGGATCAACATCAACACAGTTATAAATGTAATCAAAACCAGTGAACCTATTTGAAATGCAAACCTGCGACTTTGTTTGGAGAAGAATTTTTGCCTAAGATAGAAGCTGGAGAACTCAGCGGGGCAGGCAGCATCTCTGGGGAAAAGGAATAGGTGACATTTTTCAGGCTGGTTGAACTTTGTTGTGGGAGAAGTTGGGGAGAAGTTCTTCAACATAGAAACATAGAAAATAGGTGCAGAAGTAGGCCATTCGGCCCTTCTAGCCTGCACCGCCATTCAATATGATCATGGCTGATCATCCAACTCAGTATCCTGTACCTGCCTTCTCTCCATACCCCCTGATCCCTTTAGCCACAAGGGCCACATCTAACTCCCTCTTAAATATAGCCAATAAACTGGCCTCAACTACCCTCTGTGGCAGAGAATTCCACAGATTCACCACTCTCTGTGTGAAAAAAAACTTTCTCATCTCAGTCCTAAAAGACTTCCCCCTTATCCTTAAACAGTGACCCCTTGTTCTGGACTTCCCAAACATCGGGAACAATCTTCCTGCGTCTAGCCTGTCCAACCCCTTAAGAATTTTGTAAGTTTCTATAAGATCCCCCCTCAATCTTCTAACTCGCTCCTGGGAGAAGAGAAACATATAGGCTGGTTGGTGGGAGAGGCGACAACAAGACTGGCTGACTGAATCGGAGACCTTCTCAGGTGGAAGGAAGAAATGGGAGTTGGGAGGAGATGAAATTCCTCCTAATGGCACAATCCCCATATTTCACCTTAGTCGTTACCCCCATAGTGAGAAATACGGCGAGCTTTCATATATTCCATTGGATATTTATTTTCAACGATTTTTATATTATTTTTATCTAGTTCTTCTAAAAGCAGATGGGCACTTTGAACAAACACCACAACCACGATAATAAGGCAGGCTCCCTGTTCTGGTGTGATGTTCTTTTATAGGACGTTCTTTTAGGAAGGAGGTGAGGAGGAATTTCTTTAGTCAGAGGGTGGTGAATCTGTGGATTTTTTTTGCCACAGAAGGCTGTGGAGGCCAAGTCAGTGGATATTTTTAAGGCAGAGATAGATTCCTGATCAGTACGTGTGTCAGAGGTTATGGGGAGAAGGCAGGAGAATGGGGTTAGGAGGGAGAGATAGATCAGCCATGATTGAATGCAGGAGTAGACCTGATGGGCTGAATGGTCTAATTCTACTTCTATTCCTAATGACCTTAGGACCTAATGATGGCTCCTATTCCAGAGAGCAGTGCTGAACTACTATCCACCTCATTGGTGACCCTCGGACTATCCTTGATCAACTTTGTTGGCTTTACCTTGCACTAAACGTTATTCCCTTATCATGTATCTATACACTGTAAATGGCTTGATTGTAATCATGGATTTTCTTTGCGCTGGCTCGATAGCAGGCAACTAAAGCTTTTCACTGTACCTCAGTACATGTGACAATAAACTAAACCAAACTAAACTAACCTAATTCCCAACATTCCCTCATCTTCCTGCAGGGACGTGTCCTATGTGACACCTTTGCAGATACACCAGCTGAGGGCAGGTGGTCTCCACATGAAGGACTGTGAAATGGTGCCTGAAAATACAGTCACCTCATCAAATCTTGAATCAACACTAAGCATTAGTGTTTGTGTTGTAATGTCATTTCTGCCATGTCAGACTCACTGAGAGTGTTTGGAAGGATTCAAGAACTTTATAATTGGAGTCATAGAGTCATAGAGTTATACAGTGTGGAAACAGGCACCTCGTTCCAACTTGCCCACACCGACCACAGGCCCCGTTTACATTCGTATCACCTGCCTGCGTTTGGCCCATATCCCTCTAAACCTGTCCTATCCGTCCGTGTAAAGTGCTGTTTATCAGTATGGTTCTTTTGCCTGAAAGCACGGAATTGGATGGTTTAAGTGACATTATTGAATGGCGGAGTAGACTCGATGGGCCGAATGACCTCATTCTACTCCGATAACCTGTGAACTATTACCCTCGTAATACTGCAGGCGATGGAGTGTGGGGGAGAAATTGTTTTGGTTCCATTAGTGGCATTGGACTGGCCAGTTTAGTTTCGATACGTTTAGAGATACAACGTGATAACAGGCCCTTCGGCCCACCGGCGATCACCGGTGCACCAGTTCTATCCTACACACCAGGGACAATTTGCAGAAGCTAATTAACCTACAAACCCGCACGTCTTTGGAGTGTGGGAGTAAACCGGAGCACCCCGAGAAAACCCACGCGGTCACGGGGAGAACGTGCAAACTCTGTACTGACAGCACCCATAGACAGTATAAGAAAATAACTGCAGATGTTGGTACAAATTGAAGGTATTTATTCACAAAATGCTGGAGTAACTCAGCAGGTCAGGCAGCATCTCAGGAGAGAAGGAATGGGCGACGTTTCGGGTCGAGACCCTTCTTCAGACTGATATCAGGGTGACGGGACAAAGGCTGACCCGTAGTCAGGATGGAACCCGGGTCTCTGGCGCTGTGAGGCAGCAACTCTACCGCTGCGCCACCGCGTCACCATGTTCCAGAACATTCTCTTTGTTAGACTTCCTTCTCATTTTTACCGTGTTGAAGCTAAACAGTGCAAATTAGTCAGTTGGACTAATTAACGGGGATTGTCCAACTGCTCAAGTTTTGAGTCGAAACACAGTCGCCATCGATTACTGGGCCAATAGATCCATTCACACAGGATGAATATATTAAATCAACTGTCACGCATAGTCTATACAATTGTTACTAGATCACTTGGTGTGCAGCATTTGTGTGACAGTCTGTTCAATACAATTGATGTGTTGGGATTGATCCATTGAGTGAGCAGTTTCGACTTATTTCGAAGGGAATACATCAAATCAAATAAAGCTGAAGCGGGGCTTTGGAATAAAGTACATTTTTACCTGAAAATCTGTTGTAGCTCGACTTTGCAACAATGCAAGTACTAAGGCCTATAGCCACCTACAGGCTGTAATTGAAAGATTACAGTAATAAACAGATAATATCAGGAGGCAAGGCATGTTGAGATTAGGGCTTTACTGGCCCATGGTTACCTGGAGGTAGAAAAACGGAGAACGAAACTTCTGAGCACTTATAAATTCAATTCTGCTGTTCCATTTGTAAAATGAGATAAACTTTGTTTATGCAGTAAATAAATATTGAAGTAAACAGACATCAATTGAGTTTTAAATCTAATTAGTTGCACTAATGGCAGAAGCAACTGGTTGACGAAGGGTAATGTGATATTTCAAAAGTTAATGGTGTGTAACTGCTGCATTCCAGCTAATGTTTAAAACAGTTTGTTCATAGCAAGCGCAGAACATAGAACATAGAAAGGGACAGCACAGGAACAGGCCCTTCGGCCCACGATGTCTGTGCTTTTTTAGATTTAGATTTAGAGATGCAGCGCAGAAACAGGCCCTTCGGCCCACAGAGAGTGGTGAATCTGTGGAATTCTCTGCCACAGAGGGTAGTTGAGGCCAGTTCACCGCCATTCATTGTGATCATGGCTGATCATCCACAATCAGTAACCCGTGCCTGCCTTCTCCCTATATCCCTTGATTCCACTAGCCCCGAGAGCTCTATCTAACTCTCTCTTAAATCCATCCAGTAATTTGGCCTCCACTGCCCTCTCTGTGGCTGAGAATTCCACAAATTCACAACTCTCTGGGTGAAAAGGTTCCTTCTCACCTCAGTTATAAATGGCCACCATTTTATTCTAAGACCGTGGCCCCTGGTTCTGCACTCACCCAACATTGGGAACATTTTTCCTTATCTGAAAACCTCTACATGCCACAATCATGTCTACTTCCTTCACCACCCTTTCTCCTTTCGACTTCTCCCGCCTAACCGTGAAGCTATGAGCACTAC
Source organism: Rhinoraja longicauda (assembly GCF_053455715.1). Taxonomy (NCBI): domain Eukaryota; kingdom Metazoa; phylum Chordata; class Chondrichthyes; order Rajiformes; family Arhynchobatidae; genus Rhinoraja; species Rhinoraja longicauda. The sequence goes on along the minus strand of NC_135958.1, from coordinate 5,316,721 downwards.
GATTCGATATTTCCACCCTTGGAAGAAGATTCTGACTGTCCACCCACATCATTTGATGAACTTCTATCAGGTCTCTCCTCAGTCTCTGACGTTCCAGAGAAAATAAAAGTTTGTCCAGCCTCTCCTTGTCGTTTATACCCTCTAATCTGGGCAACATCCTGGTAAACCTCTTCTGGGCCATCATCAAAGCATCCCCATCCTTCTTAAGACAATAGACAATAGGTGCAGGAGGAGGCCATTCGGCCCTTCGAGCCAGCACCGCCATTCAATGTGATCATGGCCGATCATTCTCAATCAGTACCCCGTTCCTGCCTTCTCCCCATATCCCTTGACTCCGCTATCCTTAAGAGCTCTATCTAGCTCTCTCTTGAATGCATTCAGAGAACAGGCCTCCACTGCCTTCTGAGGCAGAGAATTCCACAGATTCACAACTCTCTGACTGAAAAAGTTTTTCCTCATCTCAGTTCTAAATGGCCTACCCCTTATTCTTAAACTGTGGCCCCTGGTTCTGGACTCCCCCAACACTGGGAACATGTTTCCTGCCTCTAACGTGTCCAACCCCTTAATAATCTTATTTGTTTCGATAAGATGCAATGCAACCAGAAATGCACACAAGCCTCCAAATGTCACCAAACCAAAGATGCATAAAGCCTCAACATGACTTTCTGACCTTTATATCTCATGCCCCAATAGACGTTTAGTTTAATTTAGTTCCGTTTAGAGGTGCAGCGCAGAAACAGGCTCTTCAGCCCACCGAATCCGCGCCGACCAATAACCTACACACCACTAGGGACAATTTAACCAAGCCAATTAGCTAACAAAACTGTACATCATTTGGAGTGTGGGAGGAAACCGGAGCACCCGGAGAAAACCCACGTAGGTCACGAGGAGAACATACAAACTCCATACAGACAGCACCCGTAGTTTGGATCAAACCAGGGTCACCGGCGCTGTGAGGCAGCGACTGTACGGTTGTACTACCGTGCCGGTAAACACACCTCATGCCTGCTTTGCAACTCTGACTGCCTTCAGGAAGCTATGGACTTGGACTCCAAGGTCTTTCTGAAAATCAATGCTATTAAGGGTCCAGCCATTAACTAGATACATTCCCCTTACATTTGAAGTGCAATATACTTGCCAGGATTTAACTCCATGTCCCATTTCTCCACATATATCTGTTTTGATGTTACGCCCCGAGGCACAGCCTCAGATTCAGACTACTGCATTGTCATATATACTAGGGTTCAATGAAATTCCTTTTGTGAAGCCTTTTGTTAGGCTTGTATACACTGGAATTTAGAAGGAAGAGAGGAGATCTTATCGAAACGTATAAGATTATTAAGGGGTTGGACACGTTAGAGGCAGGAAACATGTTCCCAATGTTGGGGGAGTCCAGAACCAGGGGCCACAGTTTTAGAATAAGGGGTAGGCCATTTAGAACTGAGATGAGGAAAAACTTTTTCAGTCAGAGAGTTGTGAATCTGTGGAATTCTCTGCCACAGAAGGCAGTGGAGGCCAATTCTCTGAATGCATTCAAGAGAGAGCTAGATAGAGCTCTTAAGGATAGCGGAGTCAGGGAGTATGGGGAGAAGGCAGGAACGGGGTACTGATTGAGAATGATCAGCCATGATCACATTGAATGGCGGTGCTGGCTCGAAGGGCCGAATGGCCTCCTCCTGTTGTCTATTGTCTATTGAAGTTCATGGAATAAATGGTGTGCAGGTCCACCACCGATTTAACGGCACCCTTGGTTTCAGAATCTTTCTGGATTATCCATATTGCCGGTCCAGCAGAGGTCACGGCCTTGGGGGGGGCCAAGATACCGGCCCGCCAAGTTGGCCGCGGAAGTCGGCAATGGGAACTGATCTGCCGGCTCCGGCTGAGCTGGAGTTCCAGAGCCAAATTGGATGCCGATTGGCCGCGGAAGTCTCGATGAGGTTGAGATCGCCCGCCTCACCCGGCCTGGGCACCACATTTTTTGAGGGATTTCCAGAGGAGGATTTTGTTCGGGTTAAAGGGGAGTACCAGACCCATCAGTTGGTGGATAATCAGTGGTGGACCTGCACCAGGGAACCTTAGATATAACAATACATACAATGATGAATGTATGCAATGACAAAATGGTGCAAAGATTGCAATGCACCTCATGTATTTAGAAATTACAAGATCAATTTTGATATCACACAGGCATCTGTATCGAACTTTACAGAGTCCTGCACTCTCTTCTCATGTTGAACTGTATCTAATAATCTCACAATAATCCACATCAGATCACCATGTTAGTGTAAGAAAATAACTGCAGATGCTGGTACAAATCGAAGGTATTTATTCACAAAATGCTGGAGTAACTCAGCAGGTCAGGCAGCATCTCAGGAGAGATGGAATGGGTGACGTTTCGGGTCGAGACCCTTCTTCAGTCTGACTCCGATGTCAAAAATGGACACCAAATGACTTCACCTCCAGACGGCATCACCTGCAGTGTAAAAAAGGCAACAATGTCATTTGAACCATCCAATTCCATGCTTTTGGGCAAAAGAATCACACTGATAACCATCAATTATAATGTTTTCTTCCAAACACTCTCAGTGATTCTGACGTGGCCGAAATGGTATTATACCACAAACACCAGTGTGTAGATCGTGCTGGTGTACGGGGTGAATGCGGGCCAGCGTGGACTCGATGAGCCGAAGGGCCTGTTTCCGCCCCTTATCTCTAAAGCCCAAAGTCTAAAATGAGAGAATTTTCATTTTTGTTGCAAAAATGTCTTCAAAATCACATCCCAAAAGTTCAGAAATTCTTTCTTCCTTTTCCTCAAAGATATATCATATTTGCAGACTGTTGTTTCTGCGAAGTTTCTGTGGTATTTGTTCCATGTGAAAAGTCTTAATGCCTAATGTTGCGCGCACACAGACACACACACACACACACAGTCTGAAGAAGGGTCTCGACCCGAAACGTCACCCATTCCTTCTCTCCTGAGATGCTGCCTGACCTGCTGAGTTACCATATAACCATATAACCATATAACAACTACAGCACGGAAACAGGCCCGTTCGGCCCTACCAGTCCACGCCGACCACTCTCTCTGACCTAGTCTCATCTACCTGCTCTCAGACCATAACCCTCTAATCCCCTCTTATCCATATACCTATCCAATTTACTCTTAAATAATAAAATCGAGCCTGCCTCCACCACTTCCACCGGAAGCCCATTCCATACAGCCACCACCCTCTGAGTAAAGAAGTTACCCCTCATGTTACCCCTAAACTTTTGTCCCTCAATTCTGAAGCTATGTCCCCTTGTTGGAATCTTCCCCACTCTCAAAATGAATAAATACCTTCGATTTGTACCAGAATCTGCAGTTATTGTCTTACAAACACACACAAGTACACAGGCAAGAAGGACCCTAGGTCTCACTGCTTTCCCCCTTCTCGGTTGAAAATACTGAGGCCTGCTGCGAAGATAAGTGATAAGCCAGCGTGCATTGGGGAACGGTGGTCAGTACAGCTCAATTCCTCTCCAGAAGATGCACTTGCAGATGGTGAGTTACCATCCTAATTGACTCATTCTTTATATCTCTTTTCCCTGCCTTCTGACTAATTGTACATGTCACATTTGGCGACCCTTTCTTCAATGAATAATGTCGCGCAGAAACCTTGCCCGCACTGGTAGCACAATTTAAAAAAATTAAAACAGTAATACTTATTTTCCTCGCACACAGAGTGAGCTTGGAGAATCCTTGGAGAAATTCCAAGACGTTTGTCAAAGAGCAACCCAATTTATCAATGGCGATGTCAGTTTTCTCTGGTAGTCGGTGTGTAAAGGTATTGCGTGATTGTTTAAACTGTAGTGGTAACAAAAATATATGTTCACAATCTAGATCTGGTCTCAACTCTGGCACAACGTAACCAGGACCGTTCCTCAGTGAAATATCGCCGTGCGCAAACTTGAAAGTTGCTGTTTTTAAATGCTGTCTTCTTTTTAAAGTGTAAGATTGCATTGTGATATTTCCTATTTTGCCCTGCCTTGATCATTCGTCTTTAGTACGTACGAACGGTGGCACAGCGGTAGAGTTACTGCCTCACGGCGCCAGAGACCCGGGTTCCATCCTGACTGCGGGTGCTGTCCGTACGGAGTTTGCACGTTCTCCCCGTGACCTGCGTGGGATTTCTCCGAGACATAGAAAACATAGAAAATAGGTGCAGGAGTAGGCCATTCAGCCCTTCGAGCCTGCACCGCCATTCAATATGATCATGGCTGATCATCCAGCTCAGTAACCCGTACCTGCCTTCTCTCCATACCCCCTGATCCCTTTAGCCACAAGGGCCACATCTAACTCCCTCTTAAATATAGCCAATGAACTGGCCTCAACTACCTTCTGTGGCAGAGAATTCCACAGACTCACCACTCTCTGTGTGAAGAAATGTTTTCTCATCTCGGTCCTAAAAGACTTCCCCCTTATCCTTAAGCTGTGACCCTTGGTTCTGGACTTCCCCAACATCGGGAACAATCTTCCCGCATCTAGCCTCTCCAACCCCTTAAGGTTTCCTCCTATGCTCCAAAGACGTCCAGGTTTGTCGGCTAATTGGCTTGTTAAAAATTGTAAATTGCCCCTAGTGTGTGCAGGATAGCGTTAGTGTGCGGGGACCGCTGATCGGCGCGGGGTCGGTGAGATGGAGGACCAGTTTCCGTGCTGTTTCTCTAAACTAATCTAACCTAAAGGTTGAAGAAAGCTAAAAAAAAATAACCCACCATTCTGTCTTAATAATGAACAGTGTGCTTTTTCGTGCAAACCTAAGGCTTAAAAGCGTTCCTGGCAGTTTATAGAGGCATTGGTAGAGACTACAGTTGCAGGAGCAAGGTCATTCAGGGTGTGACAGATCAAGGAGAGGTTCAAAGGTTGCTCTATTGTATCAATGGCGGGATAAGATATTTGAGGCAGCCTGTAAATGTTATTTATCTTACTGAACTAAGCAGTCTCCTTCTTGACCCCCAAGTGTCAAAACATTAACGCTGGCAATTACACACTCTGCAGCTTGAATAGAGGTTAATTTTTCTGTTTTGTCATTAAGTGCTCCTTGATTGGCAATGCACACATAATTGGTGATCATTAAAGGCCATAAAACTGTTACACCATTTAAAAGTGAATTCAGAATGAAGATAGATTTCCCAGGACTCTCTGTTTAAGGAGCGCCAGCTGCATTTGAATCAGGTAGGTAGGGGGAACGCTAACAGGAATTAATCGGAGAGGAGAGGAGAGGAGTGGAGTGGAGTGGTTTTACTATGTGCTCAATGCTGAACATGCACAGTGTCGCAGAATAACATGATCTTTTAAAATATCTTTTATGGACGGCACGGTGGCGCAGCGGTAGAGTTGCTGCCTTACAGCGAATGCAGCGCCAGAGACCCAGGTTCGATCCTGACTACGGGCGCCGTCTGTACGGTGTTTGTACGTTCTCCCCGTGACTTGCGTGGGTTTGCTCCGAGATCTTCGGTTTCCTCCCACACTCCAAAGATGTTTAGGTTGATTGGCTTGGGTTTGTACACTTGGTATTAATGTAAATTGTCCCTGGTGTGTGTAGGGTAGTGTTACATAGAAACATAGAAAGTAGGTGCAGGAGGAGGCCATTTGGCCCTTCGAGCCAGCACCACCATTCATTATCATGGCTGATCATCCACAATCAACCGCAAGTCGGTGCGGACTCGGTGGGCCGAAGGGCATTTTTCCGCACTGTATCTCTAAACTACACTAAACCTTTTCCCAGATCCTAGATTCGTAGTCACAGAGTGATGCAGTGTGGAAACGTGTCTTTCGGCACAACTTGCCCACACCGGCCAACATGTCCCAGCTACACTTGTCCCACCAGCCTGAGTTTGGTCTGTATCCCTCCAAATCTGTTCTGTCCATGTACCTGTCTAATTGTTTCTTAAACGTTGTGATAGTCCCTGCCTCAACTACCTCCTCTGGCAGCTCGTTCCACCCATCCACCACCCTTTTGTGTGAAAAAGGAACCCATCATATCCCTATTAAATCTTTTTCTCTTCACCTTAACCCAACGTCCTCTGTTCCTCGTATCCACTACCCTGGGCAAGAGACTCTGTGCCTCCACCTGATCTATTCCTCTCATGATTTAATACACCCCTATAAGACCACTCCTCGTCCTCCTGCGCTCCAGGGATTAGAGTCCCAGCCTACTCGACCTTGCCTTATAGCTCAGACCCTCGAGTCCTGGCAACATCCTCGTGCACCATCTGTATAATGTATTGGATTAAATGTTGCATTTGTGTTTTAGGAAGGTGAAAGGAGGTGGGCACAAAACGCTGGAGTAGCTCAACGGGTCAGGCAGCATTCCTGGAGAAAATGGGTAGGTGATGTTTTGGGTCGGGACCCTTCAGACTGATTGGAGGGGGGGGAGGGGGGAACAAAAGAAAGCTGGAAGGAAGGAGAGGCAGAACGAAGCGTGGTAGGTGGGTGCAGGCAAGAGGGGGGTAGGGGTTGGTATGGGAGTCTGTAAAGGACACAGGGCGTGGGTCAGGCAGCATCTCTGGAGATCCTTGGTTGTAAGAAGCCTGAAGCCAACACCATCTCTTGGGTAAGTGTTTCTCAGCACTGTTGTACATCCGTAGATGGACAATGCATGTTGCTGGCTTCTCCAGCACAATGTTGGTTCAACCCAATGTTTCGACTGCTCCCCTATCATTACACTGCACAGGAATGAACAAACTGTTAAGAGGAACAACTGAACTATTATTACCCAAAGTTGTCTGAAGAAGGATCTCGTGCCGAAATGCCTCCTATTTCTTTTCTCCATAGATGCTGACTGACCCGCTGAGTTACTCCAGCTTTTTGTGTCTTTCTTTGGTTTAAACCAGCTTCTGAAGTTCCTTCCTACACGTTACACCAGTTGCTATTTATCAAGCCGAAGCTTTTGGTGTCATGAAGTTCGACTGCACTGAACTAGGCCCGAAGAGTCAACTTGACCATGTTGCCTACCTAAATCCCATTTGTCTTGGGTTGGCCTCTCATCCTTCGAACCATGGCGCACGGTGGCACAGCGGTAGAGTTGCTGCCTTGCAGCGCCGGAGACCCGGGTTCGATCCTGACTACGGACTACGGAGTTTGTACGTTCTCCCCGTGACTGCGTGGGTTTTCTCCGGCTTCCTCCCACACTCCAAAGATGTACGGGTCTGTAGATTAACTGGCTTCTGTAAATTGTCCCTGGTGTGTCGGGTTGTGCTGGTGTACGGGATGTTCCCTGGACGGCGCGGACTCGGTGGGCCAAAGGGCCTGTTTCCACGCTGTATCTCTGAAGTCTAGAAGTAAAAGGTCGAGAATGAATTCATCCCTTTGGTCGGCTTTTGTCAACGTTTAAAAAATCGAAGGCAGCATTATAGTAAATAGCCTCGACAAGTGGGGAAAATAAAACCGGGAAGAGTATATTGCTGCTTCTTCTGTCGTATGTCTTTTAGACCTGCAGCTCCGTTAGGGCGAGCCAGGCCAACGTGTCATCTTCCAGATCAATCAGACCTCGTTCACCATTCGTTGGCCGGTATTTGGGGCAACCGGTGACTGACTATGTGCTCCACTGTCAAAAATATATATATATATTGCTCAGGCATCTGCATGGATGGAGCATGGCTATTCCTAAACAAACCAGAAAGAAAAAAACTTGCTAAGTATGTTCATTACTTTGGCTCCATTGCACTACAATGCATTGAGAGATAACTGTGTGAGGGTGAGATCGGGATAGAGGGGATGTTTCCACTAGTGGGATAGTCCAGGACCAGAGGCCATTGCCTCAATAAAAGGATGTACCTTTAGAAAGAAGGAATTTATTTAGTTGGAGGGTGGTGAATCTGGGGAAATCATTGGCACGGAAGGCTGTGGAGGCCAAGTTAATGTTTATTTTTAAGGTGGAGATTGGTGGAGGTTCATGATTAGTAAAGGTGTCAAGGATTATGGGAAGAAGGCAGGAGAATGGGGTCGTGAGGGAGAGATAGATCAGCCATGATTGAATGGTGGAGTAGACTTGATGGGCCGAACGGCCTTATTCTGCTCCAACATCTTATGAACTTGTGAGATCTGGCCCTTGCATCTTCCTTGGAATAACTTCAGGTATTATGTGGGCGTTTTACAAGTTCCACTTCACTGACAGCAGTCAAACATCCTTATGAAAGAAATAACTACAAGTATATATACTGTGAAATTTGGCGTGAAAGATCACAGCCTCAATATGATTGAATTAAACTTTCTGTGTGAGGTTCGACTTGGATCACTTGCCAAGTTGGTTTTTCATGTGATTCACATACAGATTCTCCAGATGACCCGGGTGCAAAGCCTCCAGTATCTGAGTCATTTGGTCCAAGTATTTTGTGGTCTGATTGCCAAATGTGGATGGTTTTCGTACGTCAGGTTGGCCATTTGCTTCAAAACTGGATGCGTTCAACATGAGCATAATGTATCTGGCATTATGAAGGGAACTTGTTATGTGAGGGGATCTTTTACCGTTGAAGGAAAGCATCCATAATTGCGGAACATTGTTTAGGTGAACAAGGCAGTGGAGGTTTTAGATCAGAGTTTTCCCTCTCCTAGATGGGCTGCCTTCCCAGGCTGACGAGTCTCATCTGCCCGAGACTCGTGGGGGCGGGTGCGTCTATCTTCCTGTGCAGGTCTATGATACCTTCCCACTGCCCTGGGTGTACCATGTAAACAATATACAGTGTACCATGTAAACAATATGTTTACATATTCTGTTGTGCTGCTGCAAGTAAGAATGTCGTTGTTCTGTTTGGGACGTTGGACAATAAAACTCTCTTCACTCTCTTCACTATTGTAGATCGCACTTCTGCCAAAGTTCAAACCCAATGAAGTGGTGACTGTAAAAGAAACAAAACACTTGAAAATACTTCAAAGTTGGTTCTAGTGATCATAGTGCACAGACAGCATTATTCTCCGCAGACCCAGTAGATTTTTTGCTTCAAGGAATATTTCCTTTATTTATTCTGAAGAAAAACCCCATTATTTTAAAGTGCCGTGATAGACAATAGACAATCGGTGCAGGAGGAGGCCATTCGGCCCTTCGAGCCAGCACCACCATTCAATGTGATCATGGCTGATCATTCTCAATCAGTACCCCGTTCCTGCCTTCTCCCCGTACCCCCTGACGGCATTTTAATCGGAATCGTTAAAACATATTAATGAAATGTCTCCAGTGATGGCACCATTTAATTTAAACTACTGGGACTTGGCGCCGTTCTGATTTACTTTCAAAGGGACTTTAAAGTACATTGTTGATGAACTTAATGTTACACTATCTTGCCAATCGAATGGGATAATGCAATTTGAAGTAAGTTTCAACTTAATCTGCAGCTTTGTTAATAAAAATTCATTCTGCATTAAAGTCCTTGATTCATCAGTGGGGCAGGGCAGTTAACTAAACGTTTAAGGAGGAAATTTATAAGATCCAAATTCGCCCGAAATAATGTCAGTCAGTGTCGCAAACCGGGGTGGTGCAGCAGGTAGAGCTGCTGCCTCACAGCGCCAGAGACCCGAGTTTGATCCTGAACTTGGCTACTGTCTTTGTGGAGTTTGCATGTTCTCTCTGTGGCTGTTTGATTTAAAAAAACATTTTTTTGTTTCCTCTGGGTGCTCCAATTTCTTCCCACATCCCAACGACTAAATAAAGGTTAATTGGTCTCTCCAAATTGCCCCTCGTGTTAAAGGATGTGGTTGAGAAAGGATAGGATAACATGGGACTGATGTGAACGGGTGATGGGTTAATCAGTGTGGGCCGAAGGGCCAGTTTCTGTGCAGTCCCTAAAAAAAGTTAAATAAATAAAAAATTCAGCGATTGAAGTGAATTGATAGAATGGGCAGTGGAGTGGTAGTTGCTGCCTTACAGCGTTAGGTTCAATCCTGACAACAGGTGCAGTCTATATGGAGTTTGTACGTTCTCCCTTTGATCATGTGGGTTTTCCCCAGGTGCTCTGGTTTCCTACCGCCCTCCCAAGACGTGCAGGTTTGTAGCTTAATTGGCTTGGTCAAAATATAAATAGTCCTGAGTGTGTGGGATAGTGGCAGCGTGCGGGGATCGCTAGTCAGCGTGGACTCTGTGGGCCGAAGGGCCTGTTTCCGTGCTGTACTAATTGCAATATGAGATCTTGGAATGGATCATTACAATAAATTAAATAAATGTTACTTTAAGGCTATCACTTCGTTAAGAATTATCATGTGACTAATTCTCATTGGCTCCCAGCAAAGGTTTTTAGAGACAGTCTGTGAAAAGGTTTTACATAAATCTACAAAGACTTTTTAAACTCCTGGTGTCTCGTGTGGTACAAGTCGTCTTTTGTCGTGGACTTCAATAGACGTTATGAAAAGATGAAGCACAATAATTAAAAAAATGTTCTATTAAGGTTCAATTCTGTGGTAGTTTCGTATCAGTCAAAGACGCTGAGTTCAGATGGCAACTCCTGTCTCTTCCATCTCTTGAAGACATCTAGGATGTTCTTTAAGAAAGGAGATGAGGAGAAATTTCTTTAGCCAGAGGGTGGCGAATCGGTGGAATTCTTTGCCACATGAAGGCTGTGGAGGGAAAGTCAGTGGATATTTTTAAGGCAGAGATAGATATATTCTTGATTGGTACAGGTGTCAGAAGGTTAGGGGGAGAAGGCAGGAGAATGGGGTTTGGAGGAAGAAATAGATCAGCCATGATTGAATGGCGGAGTAGACTTGATGGGCCGAATGGCCTAATTCTACTCCTATCACTTATGACCTTGTGAATTGAACTCGTGGATGTCAGAGTGCTTCCACGATCATCGTTACTTTTTGCATATCTTTCATTTTTGTTCTATATCTCTCGTTCCCCTCTCCCCTGACTCTCAGACTGATGGAAGGGTCTTGACCCGAAACGTCGCCCATTCTTTCTCTGCAGAGATGCTGCCTGTCCTGCTGAGTTATTCCAGCATTTTGTGTCCGTCATGAATGTCGGAGCTCTCTTTGGTTCATCCAAGTGGTTTGCCTTTTGGAAATATTTTAAACAACACGTTGGCGCAGCGGTAGAGTTGCTGCCTTACAACGCTATCCTGCCTACGGGTGCTGTCTGTACGGAGTTTGTACGTTCTCTGTGCGACCGCGTGGGTTCTCTCCAGTTTCCTCGCACCCCAAAGACGTTCTTGCCATAGAGGGAGTACAGAGAAGGTTCACCAGATTGATTCCTGGGATGGCAGGACTGTCATATGAAGAAAGACTGGATAGACTCGGCTTATAGTCGCTGGAATTTAGAAGATTGAGGGGGGATCTTATAGAAACTTACAAAATTCTTAAGGGGTTGGACAGGCTAGATGCAGGAAGATTGTTCCCGATGTTGGGGAAGTCCAGAACAAGGGGTCACAGTTTAAGGATAAGGGGGAAGTCTTTTAGGACCGAGATGAGAAAGTTTTTTTTCACACAGAGGGTGGTGAATCTGTGGAATTTTCTGCCACAGAAGGTAGTTGAGGCCAGTTCATTGGCTATATTTAAGAGGGAGTTAGATGTGGCCCTTGCGGCTAAAGGGATCAGGGGGTATGGAGAGAAGGCAGGTACAGGCTACTGAGTTGGATGATCAACCATGATCATATTGAATGGCGGTGCAGGCTCGAAGGGCCGAATGGCCTACTCCTGCACCTATTTTCTATGTTTCTATGTCTATGTGCAGGTTTGTAGGTTAATTGGCTTGGTATAATTGTAAATTGTCCCCAGCGTGTGTAGGGAGGTGTTAATGATCGGGGATTGTGGTCTGCGCGGACTCAGAGAGACGAAGGGCCTGTTTCCACACTGTATCTCTAAACTAAAACATCAAACGCTCAATCAATGTGAGGGGACTTGCCTGGGTGTTGGCTTGACACCAGAGGCTGGAGCAGAGATTTTGAAATAGACCATGTGTAGAAAAAAAGCTGTCCGAGCCAGACGTCATAAATCACCGTAATAAAAACGGTTTGAAGGGGTCACCGGGTGAAAAGAAAAACCAGCAGGACAACAAGCAATGTGAATTTAGAAATGTCTACAGTTGCCATGCATTTATTTACAACGTGCTTTGAGCGCATTCCTGGCAACATCCTGATCTTTGCAAATCACCGCGGGATTAATTTCACCACCATCGCTTAAGGTTAATAGTTGTTAAGCGGCACGGTGGCGCAGCGGTAGAGTTGCTGTCTTGCAGCGCCAGAGACCTGGGTTCCACCCTGACAACTGGAGGACACAAAATGCTGGAGTGACTCAGAGGGACAGGCAGCATCTCCGGGGAGAAGGAATGGTTGACTTTGCAGGTCGTCACGTTTCTTGGTTGAGAGGCTGATCATCATTGGGGGCAATTTACAGAAGCCAATTAACCTACAAACCTGCACGCCTTTGGAATGTGGGAGGAAACCAGAGGCACCTGGAGTAAACCCACGTGGTCACAGAGAGAACACGCAAGCTTCACACAAACCGCACCCAAGGTCAGGAATGAACCCAGGTCTCTGACGCTGTGAAGCAATAGTTAGTGTACTACGGTTTGCTCAATGCTCCAAGTGTGGGCTGTAAACAAAAGTATTCCCATCTCCAGTCACTCTCCAAAGGACCACGATTGAAAAAGAGTGTTTTACCGAAAGACAACGGAGGATCAACTTGGGTAGCGCAGCGGTAGAGTTGCTGCCTTGCAGCGCCTGGGACTTGGGTTTGATCCTGACTGCGGGTGCCGTCTGTACGGAGTTTGTACATTCTCTCTGTGACCACATGGGTTTCCTCCAGGTGCCCTGGCCTCCTCCCACATCACAAAGGCGTGCAGGTTTGTAGATTAATCGCCTCCTTTAAACTGATGATAATCAGTCACTATGAACATTCTGAACCAAGTTCTCTGTAAGATTTTGTAAAGGCTCAATTCTGTGCCTTTACTCAGTAAGCTTCTGCAAAAGGAAAACATCTATTTGTGTGTCCTTAATCTATGAAGAAATGAATTATACAGCAGTTTGATATTTTCTCCATAATCTGGGAATGTTAAGGTCAATTGTAGCATCCTTATCAGGACATCAGTTGAGACCGTTTGATTCAACACAGACCCAGAGATTAACTCCGAGCCTTTCCGACACTGATTCAGTAGCTTAGAAGGTTATGCATTGACCTTGTGAACTGAATAGAGAACTTCCACTGAAATGTACTGATAAGGTAATTCCTTATGTACAGTACAATAATCCATATTTTATGGTAACAATATGACTATTTCCATTATGCACAAGGACTGTAACTAAATGTATGGCAAGCAATTTTTACGAGTCATATTTATGGTTTAAAAAATACATTGAGGCAATTTAGCATCTCAGTGCCATTGCCTCACAGCGCCAGACACCCTGGTTCGATCCTGACCTCGGTTGCTGTCTGTGTAGAGTTTGTACATTCTCCCTGTGATCGCATGGGTTATCTCTGGGTGCTCCGGTTACCTCCCTTACTCCAAAGACGTACAGCAGGTTTGTCGGTTAATTGGCTTCTGTAAATTGCCCCTAGTGTGTCTGTCGGATAGTGCTCGTATATGGGGTTAGACACAAAAAGCCGGAGTAACTCAGCGGGTCAGGCAGCATCTCTGGAGAGAAGGAATGGGTGACGTTTCGGGTCGAGACCCTCCTCCTATGTGGGGTGATCGCTGGTTGGTGCAGACTCGGTGTGCTGAAGGGCCTATTCCCACGCTGTATAAGATTAGCAAGCGCTGTGCCATATCATGTTGAGGAACAAAGTGGAAGGGAAGTGAATGATTTCTTCTCGGCTTGTTACATCCTTATTGCTATGATCTCGGAGAAAACCTGATTCTCAGCAGAAACAGGCGCAAACTGTGGCGTGACATATTTTCTCATTGTTTTTTTTTTAAACTGAGGGTTTTCTCTTGGTTATTTTCGGAGCTGGCCCCTTCAAATATAGAATTTAGTTTAGAGATACAGTGCGGAAACAGGCCCTTCGGCCCACCGAGTCCGTGCCGACCAGCGATCCCCACACATGAACACTATCCTACACACACACTAGGGACTATTTACACATACACCAAGCCAATTATCCTGCAAACCTGTACATCTTTGGAGGGTGGAGGCAAACCAAAGATCTCGGAGAAATCCCACGTGGTCACGGGGAGAACGTACAGACAGCACCCGTAGTCGGGATTGAACCCGGAAGGAATGGGTGACGTTTTGGGTCGAGAAGGGTCTTGACCCGAAACGTCACCCATTCCTTCTCTCCCGAGATGCTGCCTGACCCGCTGAGTTACTCCAGCATTTTGTGTCTATCATTGGTGGAACCGATCAATTTGGGCTTTCAAAAGATAATTATATAGACACTTGAGGAGAAAATGATTTTGAGGTCTGAGGAGAAAGAGGGAAGACTGGGAAGGACATGACTGTTCCATTAGTAGTTGGCAGGGACCCGTGGGCTAAATGGTTATCTTCTCCATTGCATCAATTTGAGGATTATAAGGTACAAATTATAAACACTGGGAAAACCAAAGTCGACAACCTCATGGAATTGCTCAACTTTCACATTGCATCAAAAATATGCATGTCAAAATTTACTAGACAAATTCTTCAATCGGGGAAAACTGACTTGCAAGAAATTGCTCTCCCTCCCCATCCAGATAGTCGTCAAATGGATTTTGAGTTTTGTTTTCAAGTTTTGTAATTCATAAAACACTTTTGTCGATGATTGTCCCTCTTGAGTGCATGTTATCAGATACCATTCATCAGATATCTTTTACCCGTGGAGGAATACTCACATCTTACGGTTTAAATAAGTTTAAGGGTTGGAGGAGAAAGAAATATTATTTTCTTGGAGCTTATTATCCAGTGCTGGAAATTGGTTCTGTGAGGATGACTTGACCTTTATTGAATCTGTATTTGTATTGTTTCCCTGTCCTTATCCAATTTCCAATAGTCCACCTAATCATTTTATTGAGTAATATTCCTGTAGATGTTATAGTGATGAAAAATAGATTTGTGTTCTGCAAATTGCTCAGGAACTTAAGTGCCTGAAAGGTCAATCAAAGAGCATAGTGGAGTAATTCTGTAATAACACATTTTTCATCTTTTATTGTGAAAATTTCCTCAGGGCTTTTTAAATGGCTTGGCTTTTAAAAAAAAAAAAACTTAACTTGGGTATGGATGTTTTAGAAAGTATTTCAGTATTTAAACAGATTTTGTTGCACAGATTTGATTTTGATTTGAAACATTGTGTGACAAAGGAAAATGTTTCCTGAAATGAAGTCACACACACGAGTGATAACGTACTTCAGGAGTGCCGCATGCACTGTGTGTTTGGCACTAACAATCAGTACAATCAGACTGACCCATTCCATTTTACTGCTAGTTTTCTAATCTTAATTAAATCAATCTCAGGGTAAATGTTGACAATGAATGATGGTACAAACTGGGAAGGATAGTCAGACACAGCATCCAGAATAAAAATTCTCACTTAATCATTAATTTGTCCATTTGCTCGCATTATTCATTGTCTCAAACTGTATCCACTCTCATCCCCATGACCCCCCCCCCCCTCTCCCAACGCCTCCCATGCCCCCGCTGCCAGTCAATCGAAGATGGACACCAAACGCTGGAGTAACTCAGCGGGTCAGACAGCATCTCTGGAGAGAAGGAATAGGTGACGTTTCGGCTCGACGCTGTTATTCAGCCTGAAAACGTACTTTCAGTTCTTTCCCGCAGTAGTTTTGTTTAGTTTAGAGATACAGTGCGGAAACTGGCCCTTCGGCCCACCGAGTCCGCACCGACCAGTGGTCCCTGCAAATGAACACTATCCTACACATACTGGGGACAAGTTACATTTATACCAACCCAATTAACCTACAAACCTGTACGTCTTAGGAATGTGGTCGGGAACCGAAGATCTCGGAGAAAAGTCACGGGGAGAACGTACAAACTCCATACTGACAGCACCTGTAGTCAGGATCGAACCCGGGTCTCTGGCGCTGTAAGGCAGCAACTCTGCCACTGTGCCACCCAGTAACTTGGAACCGTTTAAAATTCCCAGGGTCTCTTTGTAGTTAAGGCCATGTCTAGCTCTCTAGTTGTTGAGTGTTTTCCATTGCATTTTAATATGTTTTCTCTAAAGTATTAACTAGATTATCTGAAGAAGGGACCCGACCTGAAACGTCACCTATCCATGTTCTCCAGGGATGCTGCCTGACCTGTTGAGTTGTTCCAGCACTTTGTGTCCTTCTGTCTTATTTTTAAAAATCCGGACTATCAAACTGAATCATGCCAGGAAATGCTTAAGACTCTGGTCATAAATCCATGTCGAAAAAGATATAGAATGTGAACAGGGCTAGATTGTTGAAAAGATGATCCAAGGAACATTTATTCACAAAATGCTGGAGTAACTCAGCAGGTCAGGCAGCATCTCAGGAGAGAAGGAATGGGTGACGTTTTGGGTCGAGACCCTTCTTCAGACCCGAAACGTCACCCATTCCTTCTCTCCTGAGATGCTGCCCGACCTGCTGAGTTACTCCAGCATTTTGTGAATAAATACCTTCGATTTGTACCAGCATCTGCAGTTATTTTCTTATATATCCAAGGAACATTAACCACTTGGAAATGTGTTACCAAGAGCACAAACTTTAGTTAAGAGACACAACGCGGAAACTGGCCCTTCGGCCCATCAACTCCACGCTGACCAGTGATCCCCACACACTAGCACTATCCTACACACTAGGGACAATTTACAATTCTTACTGAAGCTAATTAACCCACAAACCTTTACGCCTGTGAAACGTGGGAGGAAACCGGAGCATCAGGAGAAAACCCCGCGCGAGATGGTACAAACTCCGTACAGACAGCACCCATAGTCAGGATCGAACCTGGGTCTTTGAAGGCGGCAACTCAACCGTTCTGGTTAGTTCGCTGCACTCGGGCAGACTTGCACCAGAATGAGTGCATTGATCCTTTAAACTGGAAGAAATTCTTTTCAGAAACAGGAATGCCTATTAGCTCTTTGTGTTCCCTCAAACTGAAAGCTTTCCTAATGCATTAAAATAATTTATCTTTCTTCGAGCAGACCTGTCATCAAGAACAGAGCCTTGTGGCCAGGGTCACTCACTTATATAATCACCACCAATAATGAGGACTTTCAAAAGCTAATGGCATGCAACTCCATGGATTCAGGGAGCCTAGTATTGAATTGCTTGGGCAGATTCCTGCTCCCATCAATGCTGTCCAGTATTGTTCTTTGTGGGGTCAGTTCATTTGTACAGCCTTCGGTGAATCATTAGCACAGATCCAACACAACATGGATGCAATTGTCCTGGGAATACTTGGAAGCTAGCAAAGCAGTCTTTCAAGGTAATAATAGGGATGTAATGGTGAGGCTTTATAAGGCACTGGTCAGACGGCATTTGGAGTACTGTAAGCAGTTTTGGGCCCCATATCTGAGGAAGGATGTGCTGGCATTGGAGAGGGTCCAGGGGAGATTTATGGGAATGATCCCAGGAATGATTGGGTTAACTTATGATGAGAGTTTGATGGAACTGGGTCTGAACTGGCAGGAGTTTTAGAAGGATGAGGAGGGACCTCATTGAAACCTACCAAATAGTGAAAGGCCTGGATAGAGAGGATGTGGAGAGGATGTTTCCACTAGTGGGAGAGTCTAGGACCAGAGGCCATAGCCTTCAGAATAAAGGGGCGACCCTTTAGAGAGGAAACGAGGAGGAATTTCTTTAGGCAGAGGGTCGTGAAGCTGTGGAATTCATTGCCACATTTACTTGCCACGCAGGACTTTCATATGAAGAAAGACTGGATAGACTCGGCTTGTACTCGCTGGAATTTAGAAGATTGAAGGGGGATCTTATAGAAACTTACAAAATTCTTAAGGAGTTGGACAGGCTAGATGCAGGAAGATTGTTCCCGATGTTGGGGAAGTCCAGAACAAGGGGTCACGGTTTAAGGATAAGGGGGAGGTCTTTTAGGACCGAGATGAGAAAGTTTTTTTCACACACAGAGTGGTGAATCTGTGGAATTCTCTGCCACAGAAGGTAGTTGAGGCCATTTCATTGGCTATATTTAAGAGGGAGTTAGATGTGGCCCTTGTGGCTAAAGGGATCAGGGGGTATGGAGAGAAGGCAGGTACAGGATACTGAGTTGGATGATCAGCCATGATCATATTGAATGGTGGTGCAGGCTCGAAGGGCCGAATGGCCTACTCCTGCACCTATTTTCTATGTTTCTATACGGCTGTGGAGGCCAACTCAATGGATATTTTAAGGCAGAGATTGATCGATTGTTGATTAGTGCGGGTGTCAGGGGTTATGGGGAAAAGGCAGGAAAAATGGGGTTGAGATGAAAAGATAGATGCACCATGATTGAATGGTGGAGTAGACTTGATGGGCCAAGTGACCTAATTCTGCTCCATAGTCAGGATTGAACCCGGGTCTCTGGCGCTGTAAGGCATCAACTCTCCCGCTCAGCCACTGTGCCACCACACATTGAGAGGACTTGATCATGAATGCTTGGTCACTATCTATTGCATCTTAAACTTTGGCAAGCCAAGCAACCCCATAAAGATAGATCGGTGGCATCCACTCACATCTGTGCTGTGATGTGCAGGAACAAAGATAGATACAAAATGCTGGAGTAACTCAGCGGGGCAGGAAGTGTCTCTGGAGGGAAGGAATGGGTGGTGTTTCTGGTCGAGACCCTTCTTCAGTTTGTCCGGCTGAGTTACTCCAGCATTTATTTGGTCTGTCTTCTGTGCTGGGATGTCCAATTGCATGAATTTAGTAACCCTGGAATAAACGTGTCAATGATCTCAGTAAGCAATTTGCTGGCTTTAAAATTAGGACAATAAATATTTGCTGTGGAGGCTGATCTTGCTTAGACCTCCCGTGACAGCCAAAACTAACCCAAGATCATAAAAGCTGATTGTGATCAGAATCTTCACAGGCACAGGCAGAACCACTCAAGCAGATAATCAGAGCCACACATCTACAACTAACAGGCAAATAGAGGGAGATTCAGTTTGGTTTATCGTCATGCATTTCGCGGTACACTGGAAAGAATATTACAGAGAACAGTACAGCGCAGGAACAGGCCCATCACCCCACAATGCCAATGCTGAATATGATGCAAAGACCAAATCCTACCTGCCTGCCAAGACTGACTCTTACCTATCTTGTGTGTCGGAAGGAAATGCAGATGCAGGTTTACACCGAAGATAGACTCAAAATGCTGGAGTAACTTCAACGGGACGGGCAGCATCTCTGGAGAGGAGTGGATGACGTTTCGAGTTGAAACCCTTCTTCAGACGGGTTCTCCAACATTTTGTGTCTATCTTATCTATCTATCTTTTGTCGCTTGCTAACCAGACAGCGGAAAGACAATGCATGATCGCAATTGAGCCATCAACAGTGTGCAAGTGCATGATAAAGGGGATAATGTTTAGTGCAAGATAAAGTCCAGTCAAGCCCGACTGAAGGCGGCACGGTAGCGCAGCGGTAGAGTTGCTGCTCTACAGCGAATGCAGCGCCGGAGACTCAGGTTCGATCCTGACTACGGGTGCTGCACTGTACGGAGTTTGCACGTTCTCCCCGTGACCTGCGTGGGTTTTCTCCGAGATCTTCGGTTTCCTCCCACACTCCAAAGACGTACAGGTATGTAGGTTAATTGGCTGGGTAAATGTAAAAATTGTCCCTAGTGGGTGTAGGATAGTGTTAATGTACGGGGATCGCTGGGCGGCACGGACTTGGTGGGCCGAAAAGGCCTGTTTCCGGCTGTGTATATATATGATATGATATGATATGATATGATAAGATAGTCCAAGGGTCTCCAATGAGGTAGATGGTAGCTCAGGACTGCTCTGTAGTTGTTGGAAGGATGGTTTCAGTTGCCTGATAACATATTCCCTGTTTAGCGAAGTGACCTCTTCAAAGTTCCTACCAAATATTTGAAGGATTCATACAGCCTTAATTTGCAGGGAATGGGGGGATATGGAATATGTGCAGGTAGATAAGAGTTGGTCTTGGCATCATGTTTGGGATAGACATTGTGGGCCGAAGGGCCTGTTGCTGTGTGGTGGTGTTCTACATATGTAATATTCTTTGGGTGGTAATATCCTAAAGGATGCATTCACTTCAAATGTTTTTGTTAATTGCATAAATTAATTCAATGTTGATTAACCAAGATCTGATCCACTTGGCAGGAAGGTGTATCCTTCTTGGGATCACATCGTCCCCAGCCAATAATTGGCCCATCTGGGAACCTCCCTGGATAAGGATTGGACAGGCTAGATGCAGGAAAAATGTTCCCAATGTTGGGGGAGTCCAGAACCAAGGGTTACAGTTTGAGAATAAGTGGTAGGCTATTTAGGACTGAGGTGATGAAAAATGTTTTCAGCCAGAGAGTTGTGAATCTGTGGAATTCTCTGCCACAGAAGGCAGTGGAGGTCAATTCACTGGATGTTTTCAAGAGAGAGTTAGATAGAGCTCTTAGGGCTAATGGAATCAAGGGAAATGGGGAGAAAGCAGGAACGGGGAACTGATTTTAGATGATCAGCCATGATCATATTGAATGGCGGTGCAGGCTCGAAGGGCTGAATGGCCTACTCCTGCACCTATTTTCTATGTTTCTATGTTTCTCTAATTAGAAATAATTAATATCATTTTCGTGGTGTTAAATAGTCAAAATATTTAATTTTAGGCAAGTAAATAGTGTTGCACCTTTTCCATCCTTGAAATGGGATGCAATTTTGGCATCGTGGTAAAGACATTGAGAATATTACAGTTGTATGATTGTGAGTGTATGTGTGTTCTAAAGGTGAAACTGGTCGCAATCAATTGTGTGAAATCTGCTAAAGAGCAGTAGAAACCAGGAACTGCAGATGCTGGAGTAACTCAGCGGGTCAGGCAGCATCTCTGGAGAACATGGATAGGTGATGATTCGGGTTGGGGGGTCATCAAATTGCTGATGGAAGTTCAACGGCAAGTTGTGCACAGCACACTTGTCTTTTCCCCAACATTATTCTTCCAGGGCAAAATGATATTGAGATTGAACTTGGGGAAAAATGTTGATGAATAAATCCAACTGATGCCTAAACCCGTGAGTAGAAGCGTGCCCCAACAGGGGCCCATACAATCAATCTGTGGTGTGAAGTTCTCCTTTGAAGCAGATTGTGCATATCAAGGCCAAAAGGGATGTGTGCTTTATAATATGTCCCTGTGGATCGTGTCTGGGTTCAAGCTCAGCTGCTAAACAAGCAATGCCGAGCCGAGACCCGGAGCTGAGTGGAGCCCTGTGGAGCGGCTGGCTTCCTTGCTTCTGTAAACAAGCTTTAACGACGCCAAGTGGAACCGTCTGCAATCTTCGACACGAAACCTAAATCGGCATCCGCTCCGGCTGCGGACATACGGGACCAACGGATTCGCGCCGGGCCCGGGCCCGTTTACAAGTTCGCCAACGTCGTCCACGTTGCCGCAACGCAATTCCCCGAATGAAAAGAAAAACTCCGCAAACGTTCAAGTAGTCTTTACAAAAGCCGTTCGGACGCCCAGCTATCCGCAATGCTAATTAACACAATTCCCCTGATGAAATAAAACGCACACAAGTAAAACACAACAATGATAAATCACTTGCACTGTGTGTGTGTGTATGGGAGAGCCAAGAGCTATCTTACACATTCTTAAGTACAAATTAAAAGCAGCATAAACATTGGCACTTTAAATACCTGATGCTTGCCATGCAAATTCAAATGTGGTGCTGCACATTTGTGACACGATCACACCAACTGGGGAAGGATAAACATGGAGAAGTTTATTTACTCTAATCGGATTTGGAAATAAAATCTCCCGGTTTTATTTGGGGCAGGGGAAGCTGAAGGTTAATGTCAGGCTATTATAAATGCCTGATGGATATCTCTGGCAGATTTAACCCATAAATTAAATGTCCACACATGGGCCTGGCAGATAATAGGCAGTGAGTGGTTTGGGTGTATTTGAATTGTGGGAATTCAAAGCCCCAGTGTGAGGCTAACAGCAAAATCGTGCCCTCTCCTTCAAAGACACAATTCAGAGGCACAAAAACCAACTTCAAATTCACATAGTTCGTGTCCCTGATACGTTAGGTGGACGAGACCAGGCCAAATGCCGACGGATGTGAGCGAGCATTTCACGTACTTACATAAATCTATAGCTATGGAATATGGATAATGGGCTCTGACCCGAGCCACATAACCTTTGCTCTGCAATATGAAGAATGACTCGAAGAGACCATCGGGTTAAATATCCATTCATGTAAACCACAGGAGACCAGATGGATATAAACCTACCACAAAAATTAATCAAACTACCGGGGAGCAAATTGGTGCGTACCCATGCCAAGACTGCACCCGCCCCCCTCCTGTACTGTTAGTATTATAAGGTTAGAAGATAAGAGGTATTGGAGATGACACAAAGGGGGTCTCGGCAGGGGGGGGGTGAGAGAGAAGGAGTGACCTGGGGGGAGGGGATAGAGGGAGGGAGGAGTAGAGGGGGGGGGGGGAGTAGAGGCAGGGGGGGGGTAGGGATGGGGGAGAGAGAGGGGGTAGAGGGAGAGAAGGGGAAGTAGAGGCAGGGAGGGGGTAGAGAGAGGGGGTAGAGGGAGGGAGTAGTAGTGGAAGGGAGGAGGGGGGGGAGTAGAGACAGGGAGGGGGTAGGGAGAGGGGAGTAGAGGGAGGGAGGGGGAGAGGGGGGAGGGAAGGGGAGAGAGAGGGTGGGAGTAGAGGGAGGGGGGAAGAAGGGGAGAGGGGGGGAGTAGAGGTAGGGAGGGGGGAGGGAAGGGAGTAGAGAGAGGGGGTAGAGGGAGGGGGGAGTAGAGATAGGGAGGGGGAGGGAAGGGAGTAGAGGGAGAGAGGGGGAGTAGAGGCAGGGAGGGAGTAGTGGAAGGGAGGAGGGGGAAGGTAGAGGGAGGGAGGGGGTAGAGAGAGGGGGTAGAGGGAGGGAGTAGTAGTGGAAGGGAGGAGGGGGGGAAGTAGAGACAGGGAGGGGGTAGGGAGAGGGGAGTAGAGGGAGGGAGGGGGTAAATGGGAGAAGGGGAGGGAAGGGGGAGAGAGGGGGGAGTAGAGGGAGGGGGGTGGAAGGGGAGAGGGGGGAGTAGAGGTAGGGGAGGGGGAGAGAAGGGAGTAGAGAGAGGGGGAGTAGAGGGAGGGGGGAGTAGAGGAAGGGGAGGGGGGAGTAGAGGCAGGGAGGGGGTAGAGAGAGGGGAGAGGGGGGAGTAGAGGGAGGGAGGCAGACAGTCGTTAGGAATGTCCGGTGACCATTTAATGTAACTTTGTCGGTGCTGACACGTGAGGCCACTTGTGTACTGCCCAGGTGAGGTCTGCTGTATGATTTTAATGGGTTTCATGTAAAACAAAGCATTTCACTGTATTTAGGTACACCGGGCGACATGGTATCGCAGCGGTAGAGTTGCTGCCTTCGAGCGCCAGAGACCGACCAGGGTTTGATCCTGACCAGAGTCATAGTGTGGAAACAGGCCCTTTGGCCCAACTTGCCCACACCGGCCAACATGTCCCTGATACACTAGTCCCACCCGCCCGCGTCTGGTCCATTTCCCTCCAAACCTTTCCCTATCCGTGGACCACGGGTGCTGCCTGTACGGAGTTTGTACGTTCTCCCCGTGACCTGCGTGGGTTTTCTCCGGGATCAAGGGTTTCCGCCCACACTCCAAACACGTGCAGGTTTGTAGGTTAATTGGCTTGGTATAAGTGTAAATTGTCCCTCGTGTGAGTCGGATAGGGTTGGTGTGCGGGGATCGCTGGTCGGTGCGGACTCGGTGGGCCGAAGGGCCTGTTTCCGCGCTGTATCTCTAAACTAAACGAAACTAATGTGACAATAAATGATCATTGACTTGTGTTCCCAAGGAAGACTTCTCCAATTGCAGCCCGATACGCAAACCACAAATTGCATTCAAACCCAAACTGGCCCTGATTCCAAACGTAGAAAATAATTCAGAAAGGCTTAAATCAGACCAAACAACAATGCAAAATGTCTAAGAAAATAACTGCAGATGCTGGTACAAATCGATTTATTCACAAAATGCTGGAGTAACTCAGAAGGTCAGGCAGCATCTCGGGAGAGAAGAAATGGGTGACGTTTCGGGTCGAGACCCTAGAAGGGTCTGCCTGACCTGACCTCCTGACCTGCTGAGTTACTCCAGCATTTTGTGAATAATGCAAAATGTCTTCCTGGCAACAAGGTTTGTAATATTCATCTACTCTGAGAGATTCAGTGTTGGCCGTTCTATAAACTCTGGAGGATTAGCCCCTGTTTCTCCCATCTTGACCTAAAGTAAATGTGATCTCAGGGGTTTGTAAAGTATAAATGGGGCTTTAGATCCAAAAACGCTTCTTAAACTATTTTACAGTAGAGGCTGAATTGAAAGCCTGCGGGAGCACATTCCAGGAGCCTGGATAAATCAGTTATACAGCAGTGACAACCGTAAAAAAAATAAAATGTCTTTGCTGGAGGCAACTGAAGTTTCAAAGTAGATTCACTTACTGATGGCACTAATACACAAACTAATACACATCTCCAGCAAAACTTTCAAAAACAAAATGTTCTGGTTTTGTGAAAATGCTTTAAAAGAAGCTCTCTGGCCTTATTTATGGGGAGAAGGCAGGGGAATGGGGCTAGGAGGGAGAGGTAGATCAGCCATCATTGAATGACGGAGTAGACCTGATGGGCCGAATGGCCTCATTCTGCTCCTTTCACATGTGACTCGGGTTGCCAACTGTCCCGTATTAGCCGGGACATCCCGTATTTTGGGCTAAATTGATTTGTCCCGTACGGGACCGCCCTTGTCCCGTATTAGGCCGGGGGGGGGGGGGTGGGGTGGGGGTGGGGGCGGGAGGGCTGTAGGTCCGGACACTGTAAGCCCCGACGCTGTAGGTCCCGACAGGTTAGGTTCCGACACTCTAGGTTTCCGACATTTTAGCTCCGGACAGTGTAGGTTCAGACAGTTTAGCGTCCGGTGGCCCGGGCGGCCACCATTGGTGGAGCGGGAGCACGTGGCCGCTGGCTGGGTGAGGTCACGTGGGGCGCGGGGCGGTGACGTCACCTTGTCCTGTGTTTGGGAGTGCTCTAGTTGGCACCCCTGCCTGTGACTGTAAGTGGCATTTCAGTGAAGTCAAAGCTCTGCGTTGCTGTGCCAACCCTGAGATGGAGGAGTGAACTTCATACCTCCTGAAAAATGGATTTGAATCCAGTTAGCATGATGTCATTCAGTCCTCACTATTTCGCGGCACTAATGTGTAAAACGCAGGTGCATTTAAGTTTGCTCCATTGAGTTCAGCACCATTGGCATCAAGTTATGAATCACAGTCAAAGGGAAGGACATACAACTCCAGCGGGCTTCCAGTCAGAAATCCTTTCCAATTGTGATTTAATTGTTGTGGTACACATTCTTGCTCTTTGTACTCAAGCTGTTTAATTCTTAATGATTCACCCAGATGGCACGGTGGCGCAGTGGTCGAGTCGCTACCTCGCAGCGCCAGAGACCCTGGTTCGATCCTGACTTCGGGTGCTGCCTGTATGGAGTTTTATACATTCTCCCCGTGACCTGCGTGGGTTTTCTCTGGGTGCTCCGGTTTCCTTCGACACTCCAAAGATATAAAATAATAATGTTTGCACTAAACATCCATTTTATTTGCTACTAGACCAAGTGGACCCGTTGGGCCCAAACCTCTCCTGCATTGGTGCAGCACCCTCTCCTACCCCCCTCCCTCCCCTCCCCCCTCCCCCCCCCCGCCTCCCTACTTCCCCTTCCCCCTCAACCCCCCTTATCTACCCTCCCTCCCCCCACCTCCTTCCCCCCTCCCTCCCGAGGAGATAGATTTAAACTTTAAAATGTGAATAACATTAAAAATATAACATCAACTTCAATAAAACTACTTGTTTTACCATTAAAGAGACGACGGTGAGTAAGGTGGGCCTAAAATTGTCACGCTATCATGTATCGTTTTGGCTGTAGTTCGATCACAAATAAACAAACAAACGAGGGTTTTAGTATATAGATGTATTCCCATTATTTCCCCCTTCCCTCCAGATTCCGCCTACATGCCAGGGGCAATTAAGAGTGATCAATTAACCTCTCCACTCTGTATACTCGGGACACCTGATAACACCAGAGCACCCAGAGGAAAGCACAGACGTGCGGACTCCACAGAGACAGCATTAAACACCAGGGTTGAACGAGGGAAGCTGGAGCACTGAGGAAATCACTCGACCAGCTGTACGGTGTTGTACGGTTAGCCTGATAAAGCGTGGAAAGAATGGTTGAAGTAATAAGGGTGGCACGGTGGCACAGCGGTAGAGTTGCTGCCTCACAGCGCCAGCGACCCGGCTTCCATCCCGACACGGAGTGCTGTCCTTACGGAGTTTACACGTTCTCCCTGTGACCTGCACGGGATTTCTCCGGGTTTCCTCTCACACTCCAAAGGTAGGTTAATCGGCTTCGGTAAAATTGTAAGTTGTCCCTAGTTTGGTTTAGTTTAGAGATGCAGCGTGGAAACAGGCCCTTTGGCCCACGATCCCCACGCATCAACACTGTCCTGCACACACTAGGGACAATTTACACACACACCAAGCCAATTAACCTACACACCTGTAAGTCTTTGGAGTGTGGGAGGAAACCGAAGATCTCGGAGAAAACCCACGCGGTCACGGGGAGAACGTGCAAACTCCGTACAGACAGCACCCGTAGTCAGGATTGAACCTGGGTGTCTAGTGCTGCAAGCGCTGTAAGGCAGCAACTGTACCGCTGCACCACCGTGCCCGCCCAAGTGTCTGCAGGATAGCGTTGGTTCTGCGGGGATCGCTGGTCGGCGCAGACGCGGTGGGCCGAAGGGCCTGTTTCCTTAAACTAAAATAAAAACCAAACGTAAAGTAATCGAGCCATTGGGGAGGTCACAAAATAATGTTACTGTAAAAGCTTCTTCTTCATAGGCTTTTTGCGTGGATTAAGTGAGAAACTCAGCAATAACTTTAATTTTCACAACAATTCACAACAGGGGAATTCACATAACACTCCATATGATTGTCTGTCTATCACAGCTACCCAGATCATCTGATCGTAAGTGGCTTTACTGAACTTCAGGCAGCTTCCGTGGTTACTGCCATCACTTGTAGAATCTCTACCTTTACTTCGTTGCTTGCCTCGGGCATGAAATTCATTCCTCAAAATTCTCTGCTCTTGCTCCCTCATTTAAAAGTATAATTTTTCCATTGTAATCCATACTTCAAGAAACAATAAATGTGCTCATTGTTTCACCAAACCTATTGTACATAACCAACGTCTACAATCTTTTTTCAAGTTGAACTTTTGATACCAAAAAAAATATCACTTTTTCTAGTGCACTGGTTTCTTAAAACACATAACTAGTTATTGACCATTCTTCCTTCATGATTTCCTTCAGCATATATTTTTTTACATCCCCAAATACATTAAAAAAAAAATCTTATTGTTAAACTAAAGTAGAAAAAGTTTCTTTCTAGTTTCTCAGCAGAGTGGCGATGTCAAATGAAATGTCCATGGATAATATGTTGAATATTTACATGGGAAGTGAGTCTTGAGGCATGAAGATAATTCTTTGGATTATCAAAAACCTAATTCAATTCTAACTGGAATAGCGTGCTTCTGTATTTCCAAGTGCAGTCCAATGAGTTTTCGCGAGGCATTCGGTTCAAGTATTTTGCTGTGCAGATATAAAGTGGTAGGTCTTCATAGTGTAATTCATCACTTCCGTTCCTACGATCCAAGTCATAGGAGCAGAAGTAGGCCATTCGGCCCATTGAGTTTGCTCCGCCATTCAGTCAAGGCTGATCTATCTTTCCTCCTCAAGACCATTCTTCTGCCTTCTCCCCATAACCCTGACACCTTGGGCGCAGCGGTAGAGCTACCGACTACAGTGCCAGAGACCCGGGTTCGATCCTGACTAAGGGTGCTTGTCTGTATGGAGTTTGTACGTTCTCCCCGTGACCTGCGTGGGTTTTCCCTGAGATCTTTGATTTCCTCCCACACTTCAAAGATGTACAGGTTTGTAGGTTAATTGCTGTAAATGTAAATTGTCTCTAGTGTGTGTACGATAGTGTTAGTGTGTGGGGATCGCTGGTCGGTGCAGACTCGGTGGGCCGAAGGGCTTGTTTCCACTCTGTGTCTCAAAGATAAACTAAACTAAACTTGGAAATACTGCAAATTTGAATGCATAACTGTGTCTCTAAACTAAACAAGATTAAACTAAACTTGATTTCCAATCAGGTATCTGTCAATCTCTGCCTTAAAAATACCCAATGACTTGGCCTCCACAATCGTCTGCGGCAACGAATTCCACAGATTCACCGCCCTCTGACTAAAGAAATTCCTCCTCGTCTCCTTTCTACAGGTGCGTCCTTTTATTCTGCGGCTGTGCCCTCTGCTTGTATCAAAAGAAACGAGAAGCTCGTTGAAGGTTTTCCAAGCTGGAGTGGATACTGGGTGCAGTGTTCCTTTCTAGAATGGCTAATAACAGTGGCTCAGATAACAAAGATAACGGTGAACAATGGAAATTTGAAATATGTCAGAAATACACAGCGACTGCATCGACATGTAAAAAGAGGTAGGTTAACATTTCAGCTGAGATTGTTCATCAGAACAGACAGTAAAGTAGCCAATTTAGTCTGCATGCGGTAGGAATGTACCCCAGTGACAGGCTTAGGATGGGGGCTATGGCGTAGTGTTATCAACAGTAATGACTGAGATAATTTGGGGAAATGAGTCTAGCGGTAGTAACCGAGACTCTGGGCTGGAAAATGGACAATACTCTCCCATTGTACTTATCACGTTACGCTGTAGTTTTCTCTGTAGAAGTAATTTTGTTATCATTTCAGTGTTCCGCCTCTCATTTATTTTGTAGAAATGGCCCTAGGCTTTACTACTTGATGCGTATTCTGATCAGTCTTTTCTTTTCCTTGCGCCAGTTTAGCAGCAAAGCTTCTCCATCCGTGCACGTAGCAATGTGAAACTCCAGCAAGCGATGGGTAGCGGTGAATTACCGGCATGGCCTGGCCTCTACTCATGAGTGTACCTGCAGTGCAGCAAAGCATCACGAGTTCAGTTCAGTTTATTCAGTTACGTGTACCGAGGTACAGTGAAAAGCTTTTGTCATAAGGTCAAAAGGGATAGGAGTAGAATTAGGCCATTCGGCCCATCAAGTCTACTCCGCCATCCAATCATGGCTGATCTATCTCTCCCTCCTAACCCCATTCTCCTGCCTTCTCCCCACAACCTCTGTCACCTGTGTTTGTTGCGTGCTAACCAGTCAGCGGAAAGACAACACATGATTACAATCGAGCCGTGCGCAGTGTACAGATACATGATAAGGGAATAACGTTTAGTCTGATCAAAGATAGTCTTCTGTCAAGGTAAAGTCTGATCAAAGATAGTCTTCTGTCAAGGTAAAGTCTGATCAAAGATAGTCCAGTGAGGTGGATGGTAATTCAGGACCGCAATCTGGTTGCTGTAGGATGGTTCAGTTGCCTGATAACAGCCGGGATGAAACTGTACCTGAATCTGGAGGTGTGCGTTTTCACACTTTTATACCTTTTGCCTGATGGGAGAAGAGAGAAGAGGGAGTGGCCAGGGTGCGACTCGTCCTTGATGATGCTGCTGGCCTTGCCGAGGCAGTGTGAGATGTAAATGGAGTCAATGCAAGGGAGGTTGGTTTGTGTGATGGTCTGGGCTGGTCCATAATTCGCAGCAATTCACTGTAATTTCATAACTAATTCCTGATTTTACATTGCTAAGTAAACATCGGTAATAGCTTGAATATAAAAATAAACTATCATCCAATGATATATCTGAACTTTTGATCCTGAACTTCTGATCCCAGCATCCCCACCTTTACAAAGACCATCCATCTTGGTATTGGTATTTGTTTATTATCGCCACTTGCAATAGCTTAAAGCGGGTCGTACAGCGTGGAAACAGGCCCTTCGGCCCAGCTTGCCCAGGCCGGCCAACATGCCCCATCTACACTAGTCCCACCTGCCCATGTTCGGCCCATATCCCACAACACCTGTCCTATCCATCCATGTACCTGTCTAAGTGCTTCTTAAATGTTGCAATAGTCCCTGCCTCAACTGCCTCCTCTGGCAGCTCGTTCCATACACCCACCACCCTTTGTGTGAAAAGGTGACTCCTCAGGTTCTTACTAAATCTTTCCCCCCCTCACCTTAAACCTATGTCCTCTGGTCTTTGATTCCCCTACTCTGGGAAAAAAAACTCTGTATATTTACCCCTCTCATGATTTTATACCCTTCTATAAGATCACAACCTCATCCCCCTTGCCTGCTCAACCTCTCCCTATAGCTCAGGCCCTTGAGTTCTGGCAACATCCTTGTAAATCTTCTCTGTACCTTTCCAGCCCGACAATGCCCTTCCTACAACATGGTGCCCAAAACTGAACACAATACTCCAAATGCGGCCTCACCAACGTCTTATATAAATGCAGCGTGACCTCCCAACTTGTATACTCAATACACTCTGACTGATGAGGGCCAATGCGCTGAAAGCCTTTTTGACCACTATCTATATTTCACTCTTCAAGTGAAATTGAAGGTGCTATCCAATTAAATCAGATCATAGTGTACATAAGTGCAACCAAGCCATAAACATGTCTGAAGAAGGGTCTTGAGATGAAATGTTACCTATCCCTTTTCTCCAAGTCAAGTCAAGTCAAGTTTATTTGTCACATACACATACACGATGTGCAGTGAAATGAAAGTGGCAATGCCTGCGGATTGTGCAAAAAAAGAATTACAGTTACAGCATATAAATTAAAGTTAATACAGAGAAGACAAAATGTAGTCCCTGGAGTTGTAATAGTTAACAGTCCTGATGGCCAGTGGGAAGAAACTCCGTCTCATCCTCTCTGTTTTCACTGCGTGACAGCGGAGGCGTTTGCCTGACCGTAGCAGCTGGAACAGTCCGTTGCTGGGGTGGTAGGGGTCCCTCATAATCTTGCTTGCCCTCGATCAGAGATGATGCCTCACCTGTTGAGTTACTCCAGCACTTTGGGTCCACATTTACAACAAGAAGTGTGAAGAGTAAAGTACTAGAGTACAGAATATAATATTGTTAGTACAGCTAGATATCCAGATGGATGTAAAGACTAAGAAGTATACAAATTGTCTCTATAACATTGTTCTTAACATTCCATACTGCCATCCAAATATTTCTGAAATCCTTCATCTATATATTTGTTACGTCCAACATATAACTAGTCTGATCTTCTGAACTTCCCATTTCTATCGTCCACAAAGCAAATCTCTTCTTCCTGTGCCTCGAGGAGCAACAAAATCTATTCCTTTTGTTTCTGAAGAAGGGTCTCGACCCGAAACGTCACACATTCCTTCTCTCCAGCGATGCTGCCTGACCCGCTGAGTTACTCCAGCATTTTGTGATTCCTTTTGTTTTGTCGTTTGGTCCACAAAGGGGTACCAAAAGGGGTATCTATTCTCTCCACCCTCTCTCTTCCATCATCCTTAAATGTCATCCATGGATGCGTCTCTCTGACTGAACTATCGGCCACCCACCCTAATATTTATTCTTCATCTGTTAATTTGCCACCTTTGAAGTTCCCAATCCAGGTAGGCCCCAGGCTATCTGCAGGGCCTCCTCCCTTGCCCACGACCAGCTCGGCCTACCAGCCGACATCCCTCTCCTCTCGCAACTGCCTCTGTGTCGCGGGGCGCCTCTTGCAGCTGACCTTGAAGGTGCTGGGTGGGGGGGGGGAATACCCCGGTCACCTCTCCTACCGGCCCTCGCTCCTCCCGTTCGTCATCACCAGTGGCTCCCTCCTCCTCGAATGTCCAGTTTTAGATTTTAGATTTAGAGATACAGCGCGGAAACAGGCCCTTCGGCCCACCGAGTCCGTGCCGCCCAGCGATCCCCGCACACTAACACTATCCTACACACACTAGGGACAATTTTTTATTTATTTTTTACATTTACCCAGTCAATTAACCTACATACCTGTACGTCTTTGGAGTGTGGGAGGAAACCGAAGATCTCGGAGAAAACCCGCGCAGGTCACGGGGAGAACGTACAAACTCGGTACAGACGGCGCCCGTAGTCAGGATCGAACCTGAGTCTCCGGCGCTGCATTTGTTGTAAGGCAGCAACTCTACCGCTGCGCCACCGTGCCGCCCACCTCGGGGCCGAGCACGGCGACCTTTGAGCTTCCCTGGCTGCAGGCTGCGGCCTAGCGGGTCTCCCTTCGACTGGTCACCGGGTCTCCAGGGCAGGTTCCTGGGGATGTGGACGTTACGATACGATACGATACGATAGAACTTTATTCATCCCCGGAGGGAAATTAGCCTGCCAACAGTCACAGCACACAACAAGGTACACGAAAACCTGAAATTAAAATTAAATTAAAAGTGAAGAAAAAAGAAAAAGACTAGCTGGTTGCCGTGCGCACAGCACCTTAACCGGAACGAACGAACAAACAAACAAACGAACACAGGCTTATCCCCTGGGCAGGAGATTCTAAAACTGGAGGCTCCCATTGCCACTGAGGCCCCACCGTTCAAGATCATCTGAGCTGTCAGTGACTGACAAGTCATAGAGCCATAGAGTGATACAGTGTGGAAACAGGCCCTTTGGCCCAACTTGCCCACACCGGCCAACATGTCCCAGCTACACGAGTCCCACCTGCCTGTGTTTGGTCCATATCCCTCCAAACCTGTCCTATCCATGTACCTGTCTAACTGCTTCATAAACGTTGGAATAGTCCCTGCCTCAACTGCCTCCTCTGGCAGCTCGCTCCATACACCCACCACCCTCAGATTCCTATTAAATCTTCTCATGATTTCATACACCTCTATAAGATCACTTCTCATCCTCCTGCGCTCCAAGGAATAGAGTCCCAGCCTGCTCAACCTCTCCCTGTAGATCAGGCCCTCTAGTCCTGGCAGCATCCTTGTAAAGTGACGGTCCCTTCATCAAATACTGGCTTGCTGTCAGTTCATTGTGGCATTAAGTGGCAAGGTACTCGTGCAGCTTTGCATGCAGCCTCTGCCAAATCATTAGACTGCATTTTCACACTTCCTGCTGGATAATTTGTCATCAATGGTAACTTAAGCCATCCAGTGAAGACAAAATGTAATAATGCAAATTAAACAGTTTAACAACTGGAAAAGAGTTCAGTTGACCTTTGCAAATGAGTGTGACTTAATTTTCACCGCTTTTATATGTAGGGAAATAAGATACAAAACACAGATAAAACACAAGCCATGCTTCAGGACATGAGAGCTACGTACACTAATGAAACAGTTAATTGAAAAAGTAAGAACAAACATGGTCCTGAATGCAGGAATTAGATAATTAGATTTCTGACGTGAATAAAAGCTAGTTAAAAAAAATATTGAGAGAGGATTACACAAATAACTGAAAAGGTTTGCATGGATAAATCAAATCAGTTATTGAAAAACGGGGAAGATGGAGACTGCCATGAGAAAAATAAATATTCACAGCGAGAAGCGAGGAAGAGTTATTTAAGATAGACATAAAATGCTGGAGTAACTCAGCGGGTCAGGCAGCATCTCTGGAGAGAAGGAATAGGTAACGTTTCCGGTCGAGACCCTTCGTCAGACCAGCATCTGCAGTTATTTATTTCTGCATTGGATAAAAGATGGATTAGAGTCATAGAGTCATAGATTGATACAGCGTGGAAACAGGCCATTCGGCCCAACTTGCCGTTCGGCCCAACAGGACATTCGACCCAGAACAAGGGGCCACAGTTTAAGAATAAGAGGTAGGCCATTTAGAACTGAGATGAGGAAAAACCTTTTCAGTCAGAGAGTTGTGAATCTGTGGAATTCTCTGCCTCAGAAGGCAGTGGAGGCCAATTCTCTGAATGTATTCAAAAGAGAGCTGGATAGAGCTCTTAAGGATAGCGGAGTCAGGGGGTATGGGGAGAAGGCAGGAACGGGGTACTGATTGAGAATGATCAGCCATGATCACATTGAATGGCGGTGCTGGCTCGAAGGGCCGAATGGCCTCCTCCTGCACCTATTGTCTATTGCCTATTGTCTATAGCCCACACTGGCCAACATGTTCCAGCTAAACTAGTCCCACCTCGCCCTCGGTTGGCCCATATACCTTCAAACCTGACCTATCCATGTACCCGTCTAAATGTTTCTTAAACGTCGGGATAGTCCCTGCCTCAACTGCCTCCACTTATAAAATTCTAAGATGATAAAACTATGATTGAAAATAGACGAATAAAGAATAATTAAATTAAATTTTAAATAGAAATCTTTCAATTTTTAATAGCAATCTTTTAAGAGAATTTGTAATACCACTAAACCACCCCTAGTCGTAAGGTATAGCTGGTATTTCAAGCTGGGAGCTGAATATTACGATTGCTTTTCTAAGCAGTGTAAACTCGTAGGTTTGAACCCAATGTCAAGGTAATAAATTTAGGCCTTTATAGGATCCACTTAGTAAATGAGGTTAATATACCAGTGCTTACAATTTACAGTGTAACCCTAGATTCCATCAGGGGTTTGGTTTAGTGGCTTGGATACTACTCTGCAGTACACCAATAAGAACAGAAACCACTTTCACTGAACAAGATACTGTTCTCCTGCAATGACCAAAGGAATATTATTAAGTATCTTATGAAAACAGACACCAAGTACTGAAGCCACTACATGAATGGATACACTGTGTATGATGCTAGCAAACTATATGGACCGTTTGTGTTATGTAGTATGTTAGGCAACGCTTTTAATCTAATTGAACTTTTTTTTATACGCGTAAATCAATAACGGGGAAAAGGTTAATTTTACAGAAGTTTTACAATTCCAAAGGAGATTGGATTCCTACTTTGGTAAAACTGTGCAAATGGAGGCTAAATGCAAGAATTCCCCTCCCCCCCAACCCCTGCTCCCCCCCCCCCCACCCCCAACCCCTGCGTCCCCCGTCCCCCCACCCCCAACCCCTGCTCCCCCCCCACCCCCAACCCCTGCGTCCCCCCCCCCACCCCCAACCCCTGCTCACCCCCCACCCCCAACCCCTGCGTCCCCCCCCACCCCCAACCCCTGCTCCCCCCCCCACCCCCAACCCCTGCGTCCCCCCCCACCCCCAACCCCTGCTCCCCCCCACCCCCAACCCCTGCGTGTCCCCCCCCACCCCCAACCCCTGCTCCCCCCCCCACCCCCAACCCCTGTTCCCCCCAGTTTCCTTACGTTAGATTCTGCATTGATCTGACCACTTTTTCATTCCACATGTTATTCTGACCAGAGAGCAAGACCATCCACCTGAAGCCAACATGACCCATTCAATCGACAACAGACAATAGACAATAGGTGCAGGAGTAGGCCATCCGGCCCTTCGAGCCAGCACCGCCATTCACCGTGATCATGGCTGATCAAGCACAATTAGTACCTCATTCCTGCCTTCTCCCCATACCCCCTGACTCCGCTATCGTTAAGAGCTCTATCTAACTCTCTCTTAGAAAGCATCCAGAGAATTGGTCTCCACTGCCTTCTGAGGCAGAGAATTCCACAGCTTCACAACTCTCTGAGTGAAAAGGTTCTTCTTCAAAATCCCTTCTCTCCAGAGATGCTGCCTGTCCCGCTGAGTTACTACTGCTTCTTGGGTCTATCTTTGGTTTAAACCAGCATCTGCACTTCTTTCCTACACATGACCTTTCTTTAAACGCGTGAAGTTTTGGGTCGAGACCTTTCTTCAGACTGAGCGTCAGGGGAAAGAGGAACGAGAGATATATCTCCAGGTGCTTCGGTTTCCTCCCACATCCTAAAGACATGCGTGTTTGCAGGTTAGTTGGCCTCTATAACATCTTCCCGAACATGATGAGAAATTGGGATAAGACAGAACGAGTGTGAACAAGTGATCAATGGACAGCATGGACCTGGTGGCCCCCTGGGGTGGGTTTTTGAGGGGTCTTGTTTGAGGGTCGTCTCCCAAATGCCCCCCCCCCCAATATGCAACAGCGGACGGACCCTGGACTGCGGCCTTGCCCCGCAGAGCCGTGGTGTTGGCTGCACCGAGCTTCAGTGCGTCCCACAGCCCTGTTAAAATGCAGGTCCAATTCTCAGGAAGCCTCCCTCCTGCATTGGGCATTGTATTTAAAGAGGATTACCAGCAATGCAGCAGGCAAGGGCTGTTCAACAGGTTTAATGAGTCACCTGCCTTGGGCAGGAAGCGAGAGCAGAACACAAATTAACGAGACAGCGGCAGAGGAAACATTTGCATTAGCTATCCAAACAGCTCTACAATTTTGACAATGCATCATTCACTGCCTCTCCTCACAATGAGTTCACTGTCTTGGTTGGTTCTTTAATGAACCGCAGGATTGTTACAGCTGCTTTTGGAGAGTTTCTCTGAGATAGACACAAATTGCTGGAGCAACTCAGCGGAGCAGGCAGCATCTGTGGATAGAAGGAATGGGTGACGTTTCGGGTCGAGACCCTCCCGAAGAAACGTCACCCATTCCTTCTACCCAGAGATAGGCTGCCTGTCCCGCTGAGTTACTCCAGCATTTTGTGGCTATCTTCGGTGTAAACCAGCATCTGCAGTTCCTTCCTCCCTCTAAGCTGCTCAGTGTTGAAATGCTGGGAATATGGTGCCAAGAAATGTTGCGGACTCCAGCGCAGCAGGTAGAACTGCTGCCTTACAGCACCAGAGACCTGGGGTTGAATCTCTCCCTCTGTGTGGAGTTTGCACATTACACCATAGACCCATATTGTCCATTAAGAGTCCTGTATTTTCCCTGGTTATTCTTTCGCCCTTAGTATTCCATAGAACACCTCAGGATTTGCCTTAATAATGCCTGTCCATGATTTTTCACGGGTCCTCTTAGCCTTCCTAATTTTCTTTCTCGGTGGCTTATTTATATGTAGGACCTTACTTATATTTAACTTGCCTGCAGTTTTTATACTCCCGAAAGGCCTTCTCCATCATTAGATCTCGGTCCCGATCATCTCCTCTTTTCATTTCTCTTCATACAATCCTCCACACCCCTTGGTTTTTTATGGACAGATCGCTTTGTGAGGTCAGGCTGTATCTCTCACTGCTTCGAGGACACTGACGATGCTCGTTGGATGATTTAATGTACGGCACGCCCTCAGGGCATTGGGTTCAGACACTAGATCGTATCCAATGAGGGTTTTCATCCCATCCATCACCTGTTGCCCTGCAGAAACTGCAGATGCTGGTTTACACAAAAGCAAGTGTTTAGTTTAGTGCGGAGATACAGCATGGAAACAGGCCCTTCGGCCCACCGAGTCCGCGCTGACCAGCGATCCCCGCGCATTAACACTTTTCTACACACACCCGGGGACAATTTACATTTATACCAAGCCAATTAACCTACAAACCTGCACGTCTTTGGAGTGTGGGAGGAAACTGACGATATCGAAGGAAACCCACGCAGGTCACGGGGAGAACTTACAAATTGCATACAGACAGCACCCGTGGTCGGGATCGAACCCGGGTCTCTGGCGCTGTAGGCGCTGTAAGGCAGCAACTCTACCGCTGCGCCGCCCATGTGTGCTGGAGTAACTCATCGGTATCTCTGGAGGACATGGACAGGTGATGTTTCAAGTTGAGAGCCTTGTTCCGACCGATTGGAGGGTAGGCTGGAAGAAAGTTGGAAGAGAGGAGGGGCAGATGATAGGCCCCTTTGCCACCCCCCCCCCCCCCCACCGACCACCACCACAGTCAGTCCAAAGAAAGGTCCCGTCCCAAAACATCATCTACCCATTTTCTCCAGAGATGTCGCCTAACCCGTTCCTCCAGCACTGTGTGTCCACCTTTTGCCCTGCTTTTGAATCTTACAGGCAGCTGTTGGCTTCGAACCCTTGCCATTTCACGTTTGAATGTTTCCCATTGTGCAGATGCAGACCTGCCAGCAAGCAAGTCTTCCCAGTCTGCTTTTCCCACCTTAAATAAATGAACTTGGCCTTCCCCCAAATTAGAACCTCTGTTCCTGCTTCATCCCTATTCTTCAAACTCGAACATAGAATTTAATTAGGTCACATTTGTTTTTGTCTTTTAAATAAAAAAATATTTATTTAAATATTAAAATAATATATACAGTGCAATAAAACCAAAACATAACCCGCCACCTTAATACAAGACAAACAATCAACTATTATACGACTATCTTACCTTATCAAGACTACATTCAACCCCTGCGGACTTTTGACTGTCAAGAGCGAAACTTTCGTCGGCTCCTTTTGTTGGCTCAACTTTTGTTGAATTAGCTTGTCTGCATTAGCTTGTTGAAAAATGAATTCAATTGCACAGTTATGGTTGTAATGGGTTTTGGTATTTGAAATACCACTTCAGTTTAGTTTAGAGATACAGCCCAGAAACAGGCCCTTCGTCCCTCCGAGTTCTCACCGACCAGCGATCCCCGCACACTAACACTATCCCACACACACGAGGGACAATTTACATTTATACCAAAGCCAATTAGCCTACAAAGCTGTACGTCTTTGGAACGTTGCAGGAGACCGAAGATCTCGGGGAAAACCCACGCAGTTCACGGGGAGAAACGTACAAACTCCGTACAGACGGCACCCGTGGTCAGGATCGAACCCGGGCCTCTGGCGCTGTAAGGCAGTAACTCTACCGCTGCGCCACCATGCTGCCCGCTTGTTCTTTCAGCTGCACTTGATGACATTTACTTCAGGTCAAAATGATGTGATCATCACTGTTTGGACTGACAGTTGCCTCTGAGTTAATTCATGTAGTGCACGGGCCCACAATATTACTATATTAATATCACAGATTGATGCCACAGAAATATAAATTTCTGGCTTTAGTCCAAGGGTATGATGTAAGGGATTGCATTTTGAAGCTCAATGGATGGATGTAATTTTTGATCATATATTTGGTTCTCTCAAGCTTATATGCGGGAAATTCATGCCAAATGTGCCTTTGACGCTACTGTTTAAACAGAGCTTTTCACAGAACACAAAGTTGTGAACACTCTTGAGAGTCCCAACAGGTGATAAAGAGGTTTATCAAATAATTGCCTTACGGCTATAGACGTTCTTCACTTAAAGGTGTTCTGAGGATTTTTTGTTTCAAATCTTACACACTGTTCAAAGATCAGGAATGCTAAAAGATTCATATACAATGCATTTTTCAATAAGGCATTGTTGCTCAAATGATCTTTTGCTACTAAAATGAAAGCAAAATGTCAATTTTTCTTTACAAACATGATTTGGCTCTAATTAGAATAAGTTAAGATGAAATTATAACTTTGAAGTTGATTAGATACATTTATTTAAATTGGAAAAAAAAATAGTTCTCTGGTTTGCTTGATTTTTTGTCATTCTACCGTGTTGTATGTAAAAACAAAGCATGTAAAAAAGACGGCAGGGGAAGAGAAAATACATTCTGGCCTTCCATCGCAGTGAGGAGGTGACTGGAGGAGACTCACTGTGATGGATGCTTCTTTTTGTTTGGTGTTGGTTTGTGATTGTGTGTGCTATTGCATATTTTTATTGCTTATTTTTATTGGTCTTATTGTTGGACTGTGGGCAATCTTTCATTTCACTGCACATTTATGTGTATGTGACAAATAAATGGACTATTGACTATTGACTATTGACATTACATTGTATATAAGTACACTGGGAGGCACGGTGGCACAGCGGTAGAGTTGCTGCCTTATAGCGCCAGAGACCCGGGTTTAATCTTGACTACGGGTGCTGTCTGTTCTGAGTTTGTACATTCTCCCCGTGACCGCCTGAGTTTTCTCCGGGTGCTCCGGTTTCCGCCCGCACTCCAGGTTTGTAGGCTAATTGTCTTTGGCAAAATTGTGGTGTGTAGATAGTGTTAGTGTGCGGGGAAGGGATTTGGGCGCAGTAATTCATTTGATTATAAAACAGGCACATTATTTGGCAAACCAACATCAGCTTGCCTCTCTGCTATTGTTGTACACAACTTCTTCATAGACTTATAGAAATAAAGACGTGCAGATGCTGTTTAATGGACAAAAGGACCCGAATGCTGGAGTATCTCAGAGTCAAGCTATGGGATGGAGAATAAAGTGCCACAGTGATGCAGTGGGAGGGTTGCTACCTTACATCGTTAGGGACACATGTACAATCCTGTGTACGGGTGCTTGTCTGTACAGAGTTTGCACGTTAATAGACAATAGACAATAGGTGCAGGAGGAGGCCATTCGGCCCTTTGAGCCAGCACCGCCATTCAGTGTGATCATGGCTGATCATTCTCAATCAGTACCCCGTTCCTGCCTTCTCCCCATACCCCCTGACTCCGCTATCCTTAAGAGCTCTATCTAGCTCTCTCTTGAATGCATTCAGAGAATTGGCCTCCACTGCCTTCTGAGGCAGAGAATTCCACAGATTCACAACTCTCTGACTGAAAAATTCGTTCCTCATCTCCGTTCTAAATGGCCTACCCCTTAATCTTAAACTGTGGCCCCTGGTTCTGAACACCCCCAACATTGGGAACATGTTTCCTGCCTCTATCGCGTCCAACCCCTTAATAATCATACGTTTCGATAAGATCCCCTCTCATTCTTCTAAATTCCAGTGTTCTCCCTGTGACCACGTGGGTTTTCCCCGGGTGCTCCAGTTCCCCTCCCACACTCCAAAGACGTACAGGTTTGTAGGTTAATTGGCTTCTGTAAATTATCCCTAGTGTGTAGGATAGAACTAGTGTATGTGTGATTGCTGGTCGGCGTGGACTCAGTGGGCTGAAGGGCCTGTTTTCCTGCTGTATCGCTAAACTAAAAATCAAGATTCCAGCATCTGCAGTTTCGTGTGGCGATCTAAGCTTTCTTTAAAACAATTGCTTACAAAGCCTGAACCTTTACTCACAGATCTGCACTCAAATAGTGTTCCTGAATGTTGTTTAAATGTAGAGCAATACCAGGCAGCTATACTGATCACTGTGATTAACCAGAAATGCTGCCTTTCAGAAGTGACTGGGGTTTCAAAGTGTAAGGCCCACTGGGGGTAAAGTTTTGTAGAGCCATCAATTTACATTTACAGTCTGTTT
Organism: Rhinoraja longicauda; assembly: GCF_053455715.1. Lineage (NCBI taxonomy): Eukaryota > Metazoa > Chordata > Chondrichthyes > Rajiformes > Arhynchobatidae > Rhinoraja > Rhinoraja longicauda. Next base: position 5,275,648 of record NC_135958.1, on the reverse strand, counting down.
GGCATTGTTGCAAATTGAGTTGTATGGAGGTATCGTTTATTTAAAAAAAAGATCTCTTCTACTGTCTAGTTTGAGAAATGAGATTTGCTTGAGGGTGGACTATTCTTTTTTTTGAACAAAGTTTATTTCTGATTTTTTATTAATACAGCTTTGAACGCACCGTCAGGATTGGCTATTTTTTAATTTCGTTGTACTCGTTGCAATGACAATAAATGAATATCATTATTATTATTATTATTATTGACAATTCAATGCATGAACACATTAGTGCTGATAGATATCCCCCCACCCACAATACCATTCAGAGGGTATGCAACTTAAGATATGCAAGGAAAATAAGTAAATAAGTAAACATAAACGTAAGCATTAAAAAAAAGACAAAGTTAAAAAAATAACAAAAAAATAATAATTTAAAAAAAAAAATTTTTTTTTTAAAGATAAATTGTTAGAGGTTTAAAGCAGTACACCATATTATCTAGGGCACTAACCTATCGAGGGTGGACTATTCTTGTTAGCTTGCTTGTGGTAAAAGCAATGAAATGATAGTCCATCACTGTGGTGAAATAATGGTCCATGGCTTATTGATGCCCATTAATGCTGTGGCAATGTATTAGTCTGAAAGTATTGGTATCACAATAGTTGCATTGTTCAGCATATTTAATTTCGTTGAACAACAAAGCTCATCGGTTTAATGTTTTACATTTTACGTACATGTTCGCAAGTAATGGTTGGTTTGAGCATCCTGTAGAGCCCGAACTGTCTTTAGCACCAAGCAGTGGCTAAACATTTAAGGGAAAACTAATTATGCTATTAAATCGAATAGTGCGATTTAAAAGGAAGTACATTATCTGAAGGTAGACATTGATATTTGATTTCATCCTCTATTTCCACCTACAATATCATCAACCCTGAGATGTTGCTGACTAGATCTAATTAGTAATGACTTTCTTTTATCTATGTAGTTAGTGTCACATTCAACTAATGTGAAACTTTAGCCATACCCTTACTGCAACTCTTCTCAATTATCTTCACTTATTCCTGTTTCAAAGCAGCCAAAGTCATCTGTGTTTCCTTTTTCATATTAATTTCTGAGCGACCATCATTTTCTAAGTCATTATTTCAACCAAACAACAGTAAATAATTGAATAAGAAAATAACTGCAGATGCTGCTACAAATCGATTTATTCACAAAATGCTGGAGTAACTCAGCAGGTCAGGCAGCATCTCGGGAGAGAAGGAATGGGTGACGTTTCGGGTCGAGACCCTTCTTCAGACTGATCAGTCTGAAGAAGGGTCTCGACCCGAAACGTCACCCATTCCTTCTCTCCCGAGATGCTGCCTGACCTGCTGAGTAAATAATTGAATGTGGTAGGAAGGAACTGCAGGTGCTGGTTTACACCGAAGAAGGATAGAAAATGCTGCAGTAACTCAGCACAACAGGCAGCATCTCTGGAGAGAGGGAATTGGTGACGTTTCGGGTCGAGACCCTTCTAATGCATGCCATGAATATTATTGTGTAGGAAGGAACTGCAGATGCTTGTTTGTACTGACGAAAGACACAACGTGCTGGAGTAACTCAGCGGGCCAGGCAGCATCTCTGGAGAAAAAGAATGGGTGATGTTTCCAGTCAGAACCCTTCTTCAGACTCCTTTTCTGCAGAGATGCCGCCTGGCCCGCTGTGTTACTCTGGCACCTTTTGTGTCTATCCTCGAATATTATTAGTAGCTGAATTTGCATTATGATGGTGATCCGTTGAAACAACATTTCTAATGGATAGGAAAACATTCAGAGCCTTTTCCCCAGGATTGGAATATCCAAAACTGGAGGGTATAGCTTTATAGAACCATAGAGACATGGAGTTAAACAGCATGGAAACGGATCCTCTGGCCCAACTTGCCCATGCCATCAAAGATGCCCCATCGACAGTAGTCCCACCTGCCAGCATTTGGCCCATATTCCTTTAAACCCTCCTATCCATGTACCTGTCCAAACGTCTTTTGAATTTTGTTATGTAAGAAAATAACTGCAGATGCTGGTACAAACCAAAGGTATTTATTTCACAAAATGCTGGAGTAACTCAGCGGGTCAGGCAGCATCTGAGGAGAGAAGGAATGGGTGACGTTTGGGGTCGAGACCCTTCTTCAGACTGATGTCGGGGGGGTGGGACAAAGGAAGGATATAGGTGGAGACAGGAAGATAGAGGGAGATCTGGGAAGGTGGAGGGGAAGAGAGGGACAGAGGAACTATCTAAAGTTGGAGAAGTCGATGTTCATACCGCTGGGCTGCAAGCTGCCCAGGAGAAATATGAGGTGCTGTTCCTCCAATTTCCGGTGGGCCTCACTATGGCACTGGAGGAGGCCCATGACAAGCTTTAACCTTAAGCTTTAAGGTGAGAGCGACAACGTTTAAAGGAGATGTACCAGGCACATCCACTATGGAGAGGGTGGTGGGTGCCTGGAATGTGCTGCCAGGGGTGGTGGTGGAGGTAGATGTGGATGTGGCATTTAGGAGACATTTATGTAGGCACATGGATATGTGGGGAATGGTGGGATGGTGATCGTGTGCAGGCAGATAAGAGTTGGTCTTGGCAATTATGTTTGGCACAGACATTGTGAGATGAAGGACCTGTTCCTTTGGTGTATGTTCCATATTCTAATAACTCAAATAGCTGGGCCAGCACTACAAGCACACTGGATATCATGCAGTATTCAAGCAGCAGAAATGACATAATCTTCATGGATTTTCAAGGCAAGTTGCTAATGTGAACTCCAAAGCTGTCCAAAATTGGTAGCAGCATTATCAGTTTTGCTTGAACATTTCCTAGAATTTCATCATATAATCTACTGCCATTGGAAATCCGACTTCTAACATTGAACACATCATTAGACATATCATTCTCATGATATGTTGTCCTCCCAGATCATCTAACTGACGAACATTTTCTTCCTCGATTAGTTCTTTAGTTTCCAGAGACAGCACGGAAACAGGCACTTCGGCCCACCGAGTCCACACCGACCAGCGATCCCCGCACATTAGCACTATCCTACACTCGGGACGATTTTTACAGTTATACCAAGCCAATTAATCTACAAACCTGTACGTCTTTGGAGTGGGGGAGGAAACCAAAGTTCTCAGAGAAAACCCACGCAGGTCAAGGGGGAGAACGTACAAACTCCGTACAGACAGCACCCGTAGTCGGGATCGAACCCGAGTGTCTGGCGCTGAAAGCGCTGTAAGGCAGCAATTCTACTGCTGCACCACCCTCAATGTTGATCTTTTTCTTTAGCATCGGAAACTGGAGCACAAGTTGCTGATTTATCATTACCCATTCTACCACTCTTCACAAAGACACTATATCGCAATCTCTCTGCCGCGGCTAAAGATTACATTGCCTTGTATCTTTGCTATTGTTCACTTATCATCATTTAAGAAGTGGCTCTTCTTGTCCTCAGTCATTCTGTGTTAAAATGTCCACTGATACCTGCAACTTTGACAATAAAGTCTTTCAGCTCCTATACAAAGGCTGCCTTATACTTGCTGCATGTCTTCGACAACTTAAAGATTTTAAAAACAATTAATCTACAGAGCGTCCATGTCTATTTCATAAATGCATAAGTTCATAAGTGATAGGAAAAGAATTAGGCCGTTCGGCCCATCAAGTCTACTACCCCATTCAATCACGGCCGATCTATCTCTCCCTCTCAACCCCATTCTCCTGCCTTCTCCCCATAACCCCTGACACCCGTACTAGTCAAGAATCTATCTCTGCCTTAAAAATATCCATTGACTTGGCCTCCACAGCCTTCTGTGGCAATAGATTCCACAGATTCACCACCCTCTGACTAAAGAAATCCCTCCTCATCTCCTTCCTAAAGAGACGTCCTTTTATTCTGAGGCTGTGACCTCTGGTCCTAGGCTCTCCCACTAGTGGAAACATCCTCTCCACATCCACTCTATCCAAGCCTTACGTCCTTCATCTCTTCTATCAGCAAGATGAAAGATAAAAAGTATAAATTAGATTGGAAAGTACCACCAAAGGCATCTTTTACAGGACATATTGTAAATATCTGTTGACCGTTCCAGTTTTCTTGACCTTAGTTGCATTTCCTCATGACCTTTATTGAACTATCTCCTCCCACCTCCTGTAGCATTTAATCTGATTTCTCTTTATAGATGAAAGATCCATAAAAATCAATTTTAGAGCAGCTCAGAAGTGTTCAGAAATTGAACGGGATTAATTTTTACACCGAAGTGGTCCAAATGATAGCAGTTAATTAAAACCCGGACAAAATTGGGAATGCAATGTGGAGAGAAATGCCAGCAATGGGGAAATCGGGAACAGAGTTTTTGGTGATGCATCGAGAGACAGCAGATCACTTGCAAACAATGGTATTATTAAGAGCAGTACGCACCTGGAATAAATCCCTGATGATTTATCTTCACTAGCCTGACCCCGCTCTACTCTGGCATAGAATCAAGAGCAGAAATGGTGGCGTTTGACTGACCCGCTGCATTAATCATGGGCCTGTTTCTTTTTTTAAGTACACTGAAGGAAAGACACTTCCCTTACGAGATATTGATCACGAAGTCAAATGTTTATGCCAGGTATCTTTACATCAAAGCCCATTAATCAACAGGCACTTTCTATCAGCCCCGGTGGTAAAATATGCAAGGAAGATTGTGTCATTGATAAGGACAAGTGCAAAGATGCTTGGGATGTGTCAATTTGACGTGTCTTTCTGGTGCGATTATGTATTTTATTGGGAGATGCTTTTAATACCTGCGAAAGGATAGCAAATCAAACTCGTTTATTAGATGATGTGAGCAGGATATTTAACATCGCAGAGTATAAAATACGTTTCATAACCATCTTTATAACTTCATAGGAGTAAAATCACGGATGAATTATTAACCAGGATATATGACCATATTTGAAGCATTGAGTTCTCCCCCATTAATCTCTGTTGCAATACCAGTTAAAATGTGTTCCTTGTGAGGTCACGCTGTCCATAAATCAAGGTCACATCAGTCATGGAGCAGTAGCCATCTTTTAAAAGTAACTTTGCCGCTGCAAAATGCTTTGCTTCACAGAGGATGCAGATGTTTCTATATAAATGTAGCAGTAGGGTGGTGCAGCTGATAGAACTGCTTCCTCCCAGCACCGGAGAAATGGCTTTGATCCTGACCTCCGCGCCTGTCTGCATGGGTTTGATCCTGACTATGGGTGCTTGTCTGTGCAGAGTTTGTACGTTTTCCCTGTGACCAAGTGGGTTTCCTCCGTCTGCCCCGGTTCCCTCCCACATCTCGAAGACGTGCAGAAAAACACAAGATACGATACGATACGATACGATATGATTGAACTTTATTTATCCCAGGAGGGATATTGGACTGCCAACGGTCATAAAACACGACAAGATACATGAAACATGAAATTAAGTGATGAAATTAAGTGACTTGGAGGGACAGGCAGTATCCCTGGAGAGAAGGAATGGGTGACATTTCGGGTCGAGACCCTTCTTCAGACTGTAGGTTTGTAGGATAATTGGCCCTCTGCAAATTGCTCCTAAAGTGTCGAGAGCAGTTGAGAAAGTGGGATAACATTAAAAAATGGGTGAACAGGTGAGCGATGGCCGGTGGGCATGAGGGCCAGTTTCCATGCTGTAAAGAGTATTAGAGTCATACAGTGTGGAAACAGGCCCTTCGGCCCAACTTTCCCACACTGCCCAACATGTCCCATCTACACTAGTCCCACCTGCCTTCATTTGGCCCATATCCCTCTAAACCTCTCCTATCCATGTACCTGTCTAATCGTTTCTTAAATGATTCCCTGCCTCAACTAACTCCTCTGGCATTTATTCACAAAATGCTGGAGTAACTCAACAGGTCAGGCAGCATCTCAGGAGAGAAGGAATGGGTGACGTTTCGGGTCGAGACCCTTCTTCAGACTGAGATGCTGCCTGACCTGCTGAGTTATTCCAGCATTTTGTGAATAAATACCTTCGATTTGTACCAGCATCTGCAGTTATTTTCTTACATAACTCCTCTGGCAGCTCATTCTTAACACCCACCACCCTTTGTGTTAAAAAGCAACCCCTCAGATTCCTATTAAATCTTTTCCCCTTCACCTTAAACCTGGTACTCAATTGCAGTACTCTGGGCAAGAGACTCTGTGCGTCAACCCGATCTGTTCTTCTCCATTGGATGATTGTCAAAGGAACCAAAACTGAAATGAGGCAGTCTCTAAAACTCTTAGTGTCTCCAAAACTTTACTAAACCACTAAATATGTATTGTCTGAAACACCATTTTAATTTTAGACATTAAATGCTGGAGTAACTCAGTGGGACAGGCAGCATCTCTGGAGAGAAGGAATGGGTGACGTTTCGAGTCGAGACCCTTCTTCACACCATTTAAATTAGTTCTTTGTTTAATCAAATGTTTGTTTTTTTATCCAAAGGGACGTTTCAACATTATGCTTTTGCAGATTGGAACACTAAGACCCGCAAGAAATTGCAAAGAGTGTGGATGTAGTCCATTCGAACTCAAAAACCAGACTCCCCACCATTAACTCCATCTGCCCCACCATCTACACTCTGCCTTGAGAAAGCAGCCATATAATCAAAGACCACTCCTGCTTCAGTCAGTCTTTCTTCTCCCTGCTAGGGCAGAGGTGCTTTTTTTTTAGTTTAGTTTAGAGATACAGCGCAGAGAGAGGCCCTTCGGCCCACCGAGTCAGCACTGACCAGCGATCCCTGCACATTAACACGATCCTTCACACATTAGGGACAACTTACTCTAAAACCAAGCCAATTTACCTACCTACGTGTCCATCTTTTGAGTGTGGGAGGAAACGGAAAATCTCGGGGAGAACGCGCAAACTCTGTACAGACAGCACCTGTAGTCGGGATCGAACCCGGGCCTCCAGCACCGCAAGGCAACAACTCTACCGCTGCGCCACCGTGCTGCCCTTGCAAGCCGTGCTTCCAAGCCAAGCTGAGATACAACCCAACATTATACACCTGTAGGAGTTTGTAAGAGCCATTGGCGACATGACAATACAGAAGATACGCAAGCTTGAAGATAAACAAGCGTGAAGATACTCAAGCTTGAAGATACACAAGCGTGAAGATACACAAGCTTGAAGATACACAAGCGTGAAGATACGCAAGCTTGAAGATACGCAAGCTTGAAGATACGCAAGCTTGAAGATACACAAGCGTGAAGATACGCAAGCTTGAAGATACGCAAGCTTGAAGATACGCAAGCTTGAAGATACACAAGATACTACCAGACTCAAGAACAGCTCTTCCCCTCCGTTATCAGGTTTCTGAATGATCCTCCCATAAACTTGGGGATAGTCTAGATATTGCAAACTACCTAATTGTGGGCATTGGACCTTTTCTCTGGAAGTGTTACGCTCCAATGCTGAGAACTATTTTCTGCACTCTGTATCTTTCCCTTCATTCTATCTTTTGTGTTTGGGGTTGATTGTATTTATTACACTTTAGACTTTAGAGATACAGTGAGGAAACAGGCCCCTCAGACCACTGAGTCCACTCCGACCAGCGATTACCCCACACACTAACCCACACAAACTAGGGACAGTTTTTACAACTTACCAAAGCCAATTAACCTACAAACCTGTATGTCTTTGGAATCTGGGAGAAAACTGGAGCACCCAGAGAAAACTCACAAGGTCACGGGGAGAATGTATAAACTCAATACAGACAGCACCTGTAGTCAGGATCGAACCCGAGTCTCTGGCGCTGTGAGGCAGCAACTCTACCACTGAGCCAGCATGGTGTATAGTATTATCTGATTTATTTATGTGTAGTATTATCTGATTTGTTTTGTTAGCATGCAAAGAAAGCTTTTCACTGTACCTCGGTACACGTGACAACAGTAAACCAACAAACTGAGATAATGTTTTAGATCAAAGTTCCTTCTTCAGATTTTGAATACTTCAACGAGTGGCTTCAGAGATGCAGCAATAAGGATGGTTTCAGATGCATGTAGAAAATGGGACTGGACTAACGATGACCTTTAATATAACTACTGGCAAACCTGCTAATATCACCGAGCTGAATGACTTTGCTTCTCTGGGGAAAAATATGCTACTTAATTTTACTATCCATAAATGTAGGGTGCTTTGGGAAATAGTGAATTAATTCATCTCCAAAATCGAAGTGTTCTTAATGATCTTGTGTGGAAGTCATCTGGAACTACAGTTCCTTCATTTGCCTTCATTCCCTTGATATTATTTATGTGTTAATATTAATATCTATAAATCACTAATCTTATTCTTTTTCTCCTAACTTGGACATTAATATTGACCTTTGCTGTAAAAACTGAAGTCAAATATTTCATCAGCACAGCTGGTGTATGAGTAGTCCCAACTTTCTTTGCACTTAAATGCATTTTAATGCATTCAGTTCTTTAACATCCCAAACCCTGTTGAAAATGTACTCCATTCTGTTATTAGCAGTGAGATTTTCAGTTAGAGTCATAGAGTCATAGATACAGTGTGGAAACAGGCCCTTCGGCCCAACTTGCCCACACCGACCAACATGTCCCAGCTACACCAGTCGTACCTGCCCGCATTTGGTCCATATCCCTCCAACCCTGCCCTAACCATGTGCCTGTCTAACTTTCTTAAATGTTGGGATAGTCCCTGCCTCAACCACCTCCTCTGGCAGCTCGTTCCAGACACCCACCACCCTTTGTGTGAAAAAGTCACCCCTCAGATTCCTATTAAATCGTTTCCCCTGCACCTCAAACCTATGTCCTCTGGTCCTCGATTCACCTCGTCTGGGCAACAGAATCTGTGCATCGACACGATCTATTCCTCTCATGATAAGATCACCCCTCATCCTCCTGTGCACCGAGGAATAGGGTCCCAGCCTTCTCAACCTCTCCCTGTAGCTCAGACCCTCTAGCCCTGGCACATCCTTGTAAACCTTCCCTGTACCCTTTCTAGCTTGACAGTTGGTTTCCATTGTCCACATTGCTGGAACGTTCAACATTTCTTCCCAGCTGTTATCAGGCAACTGAACCATCCTACCACAACCAGAGAGCAGTCCTGAACTACCATCTACCTCATTGGTGTCCCCTGGACTACTTTTGATTGGACTTTACTGGTTTTAATTTAGTTTTAGTTTAGTTTGGAGATACAGCGTGGAAACAGGCCCTTCGGCCCACTGAGTCCACGCCGACCTGCGATCCCCGCACGTTAACACGATCCTACACACGCCAGGGACAATTTACACTGATACCAAGCCAATTAACCTACAAACCTGTAGAGTGCCTTCGAGATGGATTCTTAGAACAGCTTGTACTGGAGCCTACCAGGGAGAAGGCAATTCTGGATTTAGTGTTGTGTAATGATCCTGATCTGATAAGGGGACTAGAGGTAAAAGAGCCATTAGGAGGCAGTGATCACAACATGATAAGTTTTACTCTGCAAATGGAAAGGCAGAAGGGAAAATCGGAAGTGTCGGTATTACAGTATAGCAAAGGGGATTACAGAGGCATGAGGCAGGAGCTGGCCAAAATTGATTGGAAGGAGGCCCTAGCAGGGAAGACGGTAGAACAGCAATGGCAGGTATTCCTGGGAATAATGCAGAGGTTGCAGGATCAATTTATTCCAAAGAGATGGAAAGACTCTAAGGGGAGTAAGAGACACCTGTGGCTGACAAGGGAAGTCAGGGACAGCATAAAAATTAAGGAGAGGAAGTATAACATAGCAAAGAAGAGTGGGAAGACAGAGGATTGGGACTCTTTTAAAGAGCAACAAAAGTTAACTAAAAAGGCAATACGGGGAGAAAAGATGAGGTACGAGGGTAAACTAGCCAATAATATAAAGGAGGATAGCAAAAGTTTTTTTAGGTACGTGAAGAGGAAAAAAATAGTCAAGGCAAATGTGGGTCCCTTGAAGACAGAAGCAGGGGAATTTATTATGGGGAACAAAGAAATGGCAGACGAGTTAAACCGTTACTTTGGATCTGTCTTCACTGAGGAAGATACACACAATCTCCCAAATGTTCTAGGGGCCGGAGAACCTAGGGTGATGGAGGAACTGAAGGAAATCCACATTAGGCAGGAAATGGTTTTGGGTAGACTGATGGGACTGAAGGCTGATAAATCCCCAGGGCCTGATGGTCTGCATCCCAGAGTACTTAAGGAGGTGGCTCTAGAAATAGTGGAAGCATTGGAGATCATTTTTCAATGTTCTATAGATTCAGGATCAGTTCCTGTGGATTGGAGGATAGCAAATGTTATCCCACTTTTTAAGAAAGGAGGGAGAGAGAAAACGGGTAATTATAGACCAGTTAGTCTGACATCAGTGGTGGGGAAGATGCTGGAGTCAATTATAAAAGACGAAATTGCTGAGCATTTGGATAGCAGTAACGGGATCATTCCGAGTCAGCATGGATTTACGAAGGGGAAATCATGCTTGACAAATCTACTGGAATTTTTTGAGGATGTAACTAGGAAAATTGACAAGGGAGAGTCAGTGGATGTGGTGTACCTCGACTTTCAGAAAGCCTTCGACAAGGTCCCACATAGGAGATTAGTGGGCAAAATTAGGGCACATGGTATTGGGGGTAGGGTACTGACATGGATAGAAAATTGGTTGACAGACAGAAAGCAAAGAGTGGGGATAAATGGGTCCCTATCGGAATGGCAGGCAGTGACCAGTGGGGTACCGCAAGGTTCGGTGCTGGAACCCCAGCTATTTACGATATACATTAATGACTTAGACGAAGGGATTAAAAGTACCATTAGCAAATTTGCAGATGATACTAAGTTGGGGGGTAGTGTGAATTGTGAGGAAGATGCAATAAGGCTGCAGGGTGACTTGGACAGGTTGTGTGAGTGGGCGGATACATGGCAGATGCAGTTTAATGTAGATAAGTGTGAGGTTATTCACTTTGGAAGTAAGAATAGAAAGGCAGATTATTATCTGAATGGTGTCAAGTTAGGAGGAGGGGGAGTTCAACGAGATCTGGGTGTCCTAGTGCATCAGTCAATGAAAGGAAGCATGCAGGTTCAGCAGGCAGTGAAGAAAGCCAATGGAATGTTGGCCTTCGTAACAAGAGGAGTTGAGTATAGGAGCAAAGAGGTCCTTCTACAGTTGTACCGGGCCCTGGTGAGACCGCACCTGGAGTACTGTGTGCAGTTTTGGTCTCCAAATTTGAGGAAGGATATTCTTGCTATGGAGGGCGTGCAGCGTAGGTTCACTAGGTTAATTCCCGGAATGGCGGGACTGTCGTATGTTGAAAGGCTGGAGCGATTGGGCTTGTATACACTGGAATTTAGAAGGATGAGGGGGGATCTTATTGAAACATATAAGATAATTAGGGGATTGGACACATTAGAGGCAGATAACATGTTCCCAATGTTGGGGGAGTCCAGAACAAGGGGCCACAGTTTGAGAATAAGGGGTAGGCCATTTAGAACGGAGATGAGGAAGAACTTTTTCAGTCAGAGGGTGGTGAAGGTGTGGAATTCTCTGCCTCAGAAGGCAGTGGAGGCCAGTTCGTTGGATGCTTTCAAGAGAGAGCTGGATAGAGCTCTTAAGGATAGCGGAGTGAGGGGGTATGGGGAGAAGGCAGGAACGGGGTACTGATTGAGAGTGATCAGCCATGATCGCATTGAATGGCGGTGCTGGCTCGAAGGGCTGAATGGCCTACTCCTGCACCTATTGTCTATTGTCTATTGTCTATTGTCTATTGTCTTTGGCGTGTGGGAGGAAACCGAAGATCTTGGAGAAAACCCGCACAGGTCACCGGGAGAACGTACAAAACTCTGTACGGACGGCACCCGTGGTCGGGATGGAACCCGGGTCTCTGGCGCTGCAAGCGCTGTGAGCCAGCGACTCTACCGCTATGCCACCATGCCTCCCCATCTGTGTGAAGAAATGTTTTATCAACTGAATGCCCATTGATAAGCCACAACGATCCGCAGAGAATGGAGGGATATTGGTCAGGTGCAAGCAAAGGAGTTTAATTTAAATTGTCGTCATGTTCAGCATGGGCATAGTGGGCCGAAGGGCATGTTCTGGTGCAGCACTGTTCTACGTTTCATGTTCCCTTAGAACTAGGAGACATACAATGAGGATAGAGTCATAAGGTGGAGACAGGCCCTTTGGCCCAACTTGCCCACACTCACCAACATGTCCCATCAACACCAGTCCCAACTTTCTGCATTTGGCCCATATGCCTCTAAACCTGTCCTATCCATGTACCTGCCCAAATGGTCCTTAAAAGTTAGAAACATAGAAACATAGAAACAAAGAAAATAGGTGCAGGAGTAGGCCATTCGGCCCTTCGAGCCAGCACCACCATTCAATATGCTCATGGCTGATCATCCAGCTCAGTAACCTGTACCTGCCTTCTCTCCATACCCCCTGATCCCTTTAGCCACAAGGGCCACATCTAACTCCCTCTTAAATATAGCCAATGAACTGGCCTCAACTACCTTCTGTGGCAGAGAATTCCACAGACTCACCACTCTCTGTGTGAAGAAATGTTTTCTCATCTCGGTCCTAAAAGACTTCCCCCTTATCCTTAAGCTGTGACCCCTGGTTCTGGACTCCCCCAACTTCGGGAACAATCTTCCCGCATCTAGCCTCTCCAACCCCTTAAGAATTTTATATGTTTCTATAAGATCCCCCCTCAGTCTTCTAAATTCCAGCGAGTACAAGCCTAGTCGATCCAGTCTTTCTTCATATGAAAGTCCTGCCATCCCAGGGATCAATCTGGTGAACCTTCTCTGTACTCCCTCTAAGGCAAGAACGTCTTTCCTCAGATTAGGAGACCAAAACTGCACACAATACTCCAGGTGCGGTCTCACCAATGCCCTGTACAACTGCAGTAGAACCTCCCTGCTCCTAAACTCAAATCCTCTTGCTATGAATGCCAACATACCATTTGCAACATACCAAGTTGTGATACTACCCGCCTCAACGACCTCCTCCGGCAGCACATTCCTTACACCCACCGGAAACGTTACCCCTCACGTTCTCATTACATCTCTCACCTTAAGCCCATGTCCTCCGGTTCTCGATTCCCCTACTCTGGGCAAGAGACTCTGTGCGTCTACCCGATCGATATTTCTCCTTTGATTTAGTGAGTTATTACAATCCAAATCCCTCTAAAACAGGTAGATTTATTAGCAGAGTTTAAAATGGAGTTTGTATGAGGTTTTGAAAGGAAAGAATTTACGGGGGTATGGAGAAAGGACAAAGGGGCAAGAAATATATCATAAGATTATAAGATCATATGATAGGTGTAGAACTAGGCCATGCAGCCCATCAAGTCTACCCCACCATTCAATCATGGATGATCTGTCTTTCCCTCCTAACCCCATTCGCCTGCCTTCTCCCCGTAACCTCTGACACCCGCATTAATCACCAATCTATCTATCTATCTCTGCCTTAAATATATCCACTGACTTGGCCTTCACAGCCTTCTGTGGCAAAGAATTCACCACCCTCTGACTAATGTAGTTTGGGTGGCAGAGTATTGCAACAGTGTTTAGTTCAGATTGCAGATACAACAGGCCCTTCGGCCCACCAAGGCCACACCGTCCACCGATCGCCCATTCACGCAGGTTTAACGTTATCACGTCCTACGCACTAGGGATAATCTACAAACCGGCACGCCTTTGGGATATGGGACAAAACCAGAGCACCATGAGGAAACCCACGTGGTCACAGGGGAACGTACAAACTCAACATGGACAGCTCCCGAGGTCCGGCGCTGTGAGTCAACAGCTCTACCAGCTGCACCGCCTCATCTGCTTCCAGAAAGAACGTCCTCTAGTCCTAGACTCTCCCATATCATTCTTATCGGCCAAGACGGTGTGGCAGTGCGAATTATCTCCTGTGCCATTAGCCCATTCCCACTCCCTGATGTTAAATACTTTGAACAGCTCGCTCTCCAACTATCTTTCGTTCCACACTGGACTATCCCTGCTTCTCCCTGAAGCTAAACTCCCACATCCCAGGAATCATTTGACTTCATCTTCTCCCCAAGGCTTATTAATCATTCCCAAAGTGCTCAGTGGCCAGACCTGGACATAATACTCGAGTTCTGGCTGAAGTAGTGCTTTATAAAAGCTTCAGCTGACACAAGAAGGATAGCTTTCGAACGCAGCTGCAACACATAAATACCGTTATATTTCAGCCATTAAAAGAATAAGTGCAAGGCATCAGTATGCCAATGGAAGTGAAATATTATTAACATCTTGTTAAGAAAATACATGGATTTCCAAAATGAATTTGACGTTGGCTCCAGAGCCATTTTAAAAAAAGTAGACAGCCATTACAGAAGGAATTCATTATTAGCTGAGGGAAAATTAATTTCCACATCTCTGTGCAAAAAATTAAAAAAATGTTTTTACTCTAACAGCTACTCTGAGTATTTACTCTTTCCCCTCAATTGCCGTACTTATTAGAGCATCAATAATACATTCACATGAAAATATGACGTACAGTTTCCACAAGTAATTTGGGCAGCACGGTGGCGCAGCGGTAGAGTTGCTGCCTTACAGCGCCAGAGACCCGGTTCGATCCCGACTACAGGTGCTGTCTGTACGGAGTTTGTACGTTCTCCCTGTGACCTGTGTGGGTTTTCTCCGAGATCTTCGGTTTCCTCCCACACTCCAAAGACTTACAGGTTTGTAAGTTAATTGGCTTGGTTTTATATGTAAATTATCCCTAGTGTGTGTAGGATAGTGTTAGTGTGCGGGGATCGCTGGTCGGCGCGGACTCGGTGGGCCGAAGGGCCTGTTTCCGCGCTGTATCTTTAAAAACTGAACTAAAGTACAGCCTCCCTATTAAAAGTTGCAGCCCAAGAATGCCAGTAAAAATAATGTCTTCATTACATTATCATTGAGTGCGACCTAATGGATCATAAGATCCAGAGTGTGCTTAATCATTTGATCACATAACCAAATATATTCCAAACAGGATAATTAGATTTTTCTTTATCCATGGTGTTTTTAGATCTAAGTTACAATTTTGTTGGGAATTTTTTCTTCATTGCACATGATTAAAGAATAATAAAAATACTTTCAAGCATTACATTATCCATATTATTTTTAACTGCATCAAAGGAACATTCTGTAATAGGAAAATAATAAGCAGCGATTCATTTCTGTTTTTAGGGTTGTAGAAACAAGGAACTGCAGATGCTGGCTTGCACAAAAAGACACAGAGTGCAGGAGTAACTCAGCTGCTCAGGCAGCATCTCTGGAGGACATGGACAGGTGATGCTTTGGGTCAGGACCCTTCTTCAAACTAACTGAAGTCTGAAGAAGGGTCCCAACCTGAAACATTACCTACCTATCCATTTTCTCTGGAGATGCTGCCTGACCTGCTGAGTTACTCCTGCACTCTGTGTCTTTTGCTCTTTCTACATTGCAGATTAGGATGTTTAAATCTCACCTTCCTGTTGAAAGAGTAATATTGTAAATTCCTTGGTCTTTAATACCATGTGATGTGTGATTCATTATTCTGCTGCTTGTTTTGTTTGACGTCTAAACAATTTGATAATGGGCTATTAAGTTGGCACCTAGTTGTAAAAACACTATTAATTGAAATTGAAAATATAAGGTAGACACCAAAAGCTGGAGTCACTCAGCGGGACAGGCAGCATCTCTGGAGAGAAGGAATGCGTGATGTTTCGGGTCGAGACCCTTCCAGTCTGAAGAAGGGTCTCGACCCGAAACGTCACCCATTCCTTCTCTCCAGAGTTGTTTCCTGTCCCGCTGAGTGACTCCAGCTTTTGGTGTCTACCTTCGCTTTAAACCAGCATCTGCAGTTCCTTCCCACACATTTAAAAACAGAAGATTGAGTATGAAGTATTGGAATACTGACAATCAGAGTCAAATGGTTGGCAACAACTGTATTTTCAATTCGCACCAAGTTCGATATATATATGCCGTACAGTCAACACCCGTGGTCAGGATGGAACCCTGGCGCTGAACGGCAGCAACTCTACCGCTGCGCCACCATGCCCGCCCATTGTAAATGAAAATTATCATATCATATATATACAGCCGGAAACAGGCCTTTTTCGGCCCTCCAAGTCCGTGCCGCCCAGCGATCCCCGCACATTAACACTATCCTACACCCACTATGGACAATTTTTACATTTACCCAGCCAATTAACCTACATACCTGTACGTCTTTGGAGTGTGGGAGGAAACCGAAGATCTCGGAGAAAACCCATGCAGGTCACGGGGAGAACGTACAAACTCCTTACAGTGCAGCACCCGTAGTCAGGATCGAACCTGAGTCTCCGGCGCTGCATTCGCTGTAAAGCAGCAACTCTACCGCTGCGCTACCATGCCGCCCTTATTGGCATGTTTGCAGTGGTATATCAAAATTATAAGATGTGAGGGGGGTTTTCCTAACGTTTAAAGCTGTGTTTAAAGCTGTATCTTTGTTTTATACTGACTATACTCAGCTCCAGTCTTTTCAACTGTGGTTTTCTCTGATGGACAGTTATAGCTAATCTGAAATGTCATGGTCGATCTTTGGTTTAGAGGCATTAAGAGCAGTGTCTTTCATTCTGAAGAGTAGTGAGGGGCAGTGTAGACACATCAGTTATCCTGAAGGGAGGGAATGGTCTTAAACCCTTTTTACCTTTGCTTTCTCCAATACCATTTTATTTCCTGGAATGGCCCTCAGGTTAGTTACAAATTACTGAAAGTTTAAGGAAGTGCAGGGCAGCTGTTTGGATTTAGAGACATTCCTGTTACAATTAGGCTGTGTTCTCTGCTCCCAAGGCTAAGTATGTTCAGCAATGAAACAAATATTCAGAGCGTACAAGTGTTTTCACTCAAATATTGCACTTGATGGGATGTGATGGGAGATAGTGTGGGCGATAGCAGCTTCATTAATGCACAGTTTAAAGCTTACCTGTAGGGATGTAAAATGACAAGTGTGCAGTCAATGAGAAATGACAACACAAAGAAGGAAAGTTCAGATTATTTGGTGGAAATTAATCATTTGCATTATAGCGTAAAGTAAGCAGATGAGAAAATGTTAATATCTTATTGAATTTTTTTATTTTTTATTGAGGTTAGGTTTAGGTTTCGGTTTCGGCTTATTATTGTCACATGTACCGAGGTACAGGGAAAAGCTTTGTTCTGCATGCTATCCAAACAGATCAGATCTGCATATATAAGCAGGAAGGAACTGCAGATGCTGGTTTGAACCAAAGATAAACCAAACTAAACCGTACTATATGAATGGGTTCTGAAATACACCATACATTCCGTTTCTGGCTACGTATGTCACTTGTAAGTTATTAATTATTACATCAATTTCTGGCAACACTGGGCAGCAGGGTGGTGCAATGGTGGAGCTGCCGCCTTACAGCGCCAGAGACCCAGATCCGATCCTGACTACGGGTGTTTGGCTGTACGGAGTTTGTACGTTCACCCCGCATCCTGCGTGGGTTTTCTCCGAGATCTTCGGTTTCCTCCCACACTCCAAAGACATACAGGTATGTAGGTCAATTGGCTTGGTAATTATAAAATTGTCCTTAGTGTGTGTAGGTTAGTGTTAGTGTACGGGGATTGCTGGTCGATGTGGGCTCGGTGGGCCGAAGGGCCTGTTTCCGTGCTGTATCTCTAAACTAAACTAAACTAAACGAAACTAAACGAAACGAAACGAAACTAAACTAAACTAAACTAAACTAAACTAAACTAAACTAAACTAAACTAAACTAAACTAAACTAAACTAAACTAAACTAAACTAAACTAGACTATACTTCAAAGACGTAGAGGTTTGTAGGTTAATTGGCTTGGTGTAATTGTAAAATTGCCCCTAGTGTGTGTAGGGTAGTATTAATGTGCAGGGATCATTGGTCGATGTGGACTCAGTGGGCTGTAGGGCCTGTTTCCGTGCTGTATCTCTAAACTAAAATAACTAAACTAAACTAAACTAAACTAAACTATACTTCAAAGACGTAGAGGTTTGTAGGTTAATTGGCTTGGTGTCATTGTAAAATTGTCCCTAGTGTGTGTAGGATAGTGTTAGTGTGCGAAGATCGCCGGTCGATGTGGACTCGGTGGGTCGAAAGTCTTGTTTCCACGCTGTATCTCTAAGATAAACTAAACTAAGCTTGGAAATATTGCAAATTTGAATGCATAACTTATATAAACATTTCAAAAGAAAATTGTCCATTTTTCAGTTTGCAAATTAACTTGTCAACCAAATCTTACTAACTGACCTTTGATCACTGCAAGCACTTGGGCAGTAGTGCACAACCAAACCTTAAACTCATACTTGTGAAGACTCTGAGAAACTGCAAGATAAGTTTCAATTTAATTTCATCATTGAAGATGTGGGTTTTATTCTACTGATATCTAAGAATCTACTTAAACTATGGATTTTCCCATGTATCGATGACTAGAAAGTTATCAATTGATGGAATAATGTTGCAGTCAGGAATTTGGCTGCAGTCAATTGAATTGAATATTAATAATGAAATGAAAAGGGAAGAAAATATTGGTGTAGTCACAAATTATGTATGTTGCAAGGAGACAAAATTTCCCTCTGAAGAAGGGTCTTGACCCAAGACATCATCAATTCCTTTTCTCCAGAGTTGCTGTCTGACCTGCTGAGTTACTCCAGCTTTTTGTGTCTATCTTCAGTTTAAACCAGCACCTGCAGTTCCTTCCTACACTATTCTCTCTTTAACCCGCTCGCCAGATCCAGCAGATCTTGTTGGAAATTTGGCCTTCATTTTGGCCTTAGTTTTTTGTTAACCCATAGGAAAAGATTGAAATAAGTTAGATAGACACAAATTCCAGAGTAACTCAGTGGGTCAGGCAGCATCTCTGGAGAAAAGGAATAGGTGACGTCTCGGGCCGAGACCCTTCTTCCGACTGAGAGTCAGGGGAGAGGAAAGCTAGAGATATGAACAAAGAACAAATGAATGAAAGTTGTAAAAAGAACTAAGCCAGCCAGATGATCAAGGAAAGGTGGAGTCCACAATGGTCCATTGTTGACTGTGGGGAAGGTGATATCGAGTGGACACAAGCAATGAAGCTGAGCAGAACGACAGTGAAACTAGTCGGACGACTAGGGTGGAGGAGAGACGGAGAGAGAGGGAATGCAAGGGATACTTGAAGTTAGAGAAAACAATTTTCATACCGATGGGTTGTAAGGTGCCCAAGTGAAATATGAGGCAAAATGAGAAGTAACATTTTTTCATGTTTGGGGATGTGAAGTTGGAAGCATGGTTCAATTGGGGCGGCACGGTGGCGCAGCGGTAAAGTCGCTGCCTTACTGAACCAGAGACCTGTGTTCGATACTGACTAAGGGGGTTGTCTGTACGGAGTTTGTACGTTCTCGAGATGCTCAGATTTTCTCCCACACTCCAAAGAAATACAGGTTTGTAATTTAATTGGCTTCGGTAAAATTGTAAGTTGATCCTAGTGTGCAGGATAGTGCAAGTGTACGGGGTGACTGTTGGTTGGCGTGGACTAGGTGGGCCGAAGGGCCCGTTTCTACACTGTATCTCTAAAGTCTAAAGTCTAAATTGCAAAAAAATCTTGTGTGCCTGTGCTGTCCTCAACTGATAAATCCAACTTAGATTTATGTACTAATTTGTGGAAAACTAATATCTAGTTTTGGTTATTTTCCCAACATTCACCACAGAAAGTTTAAATAAATGTTTTCATATTATTTAACAACAGAGCTTTTTTGTACACAGAGGTATTGGTACACATGATTATTAAACATACATTTTACCTGGCTGGTAAACAAAGTAAAAAATGTTTAACTTTTTAAAGATTTTACTGTCGCAAAGAAAGCACTGCTTAAGAAATAATATTTTTAAATGTTTTAAAACTTGGCTCACATTTTTGCATTTAACTTACTGTTTATTGTATTGTGGAAATCACTTTAATGTGTCAAAAGATAACATATTGGCCACATGTACCTTTCAAGCAAGTTTAGTTTGGTATAGTTTACAGCACAGAAACAGGCCCTTCGGCCTACCGAGTCCGCGCCGACCAGCGATCCCCGCACACTAAAGGGCCTGTCCCACTTAGGCGATTTTAAGGCGACTGCCGGCGACTAGGCTGTTGCCGACAGTTCGCCGGGTGTCGCGGGCATGATCGTGAGGAGTCTTCCAAGAATGTAGTGGATCTCGGCACGTCGCTGAGAAATCATCCGGTTTGAAATTTCTCGGCGACAGCTGGCTTGTCGCCAGGTATCGTTGCTTATTGCGGGCGCTGTCGCATGCTGTCCCCAGGTTTGATAGGTTCTCTTAGATGCATTTAGAAGCACATAATATTAAAATAAGTAAAGGGTCTCGACCCGAAAAGTCACCCATTCCTTCTCTCCTGAGATGCTGCCTGACCTGCTGAGTTACTCCAGCATTTTGTGAATTAAAATAAGTAAAGTCATTTCAAAATACTATAAAACGTTTGTGTTCAACCAATTTATTTACGGGACATTTGGTAGGTAGATTGGAGGCGACAGTTTGACGGTCAGGTAAGCGTGGGAATTTTCGCGATGTTTATGGCCATCAGCCATTACATTTAAAGTGGGCTCCAAACCCAGATATGCAACCCAGAAACCAGATATGCATCTCCCTTACCTTTTCAAAGAATGCCCACACACTTTTCACAAAAATCCACTTAACCACTTTTAAAATTATTTTTTAATACAGCTATTAGTAAACTGGAAGTAAATCCAGTTTATGCCTAGTTACAGTGATGTTTTAAGTAACCCATACAAGGTTCAAAACTCTCAAGTACTTACCGACTAGTCAAGTGATTTCAGCGAAAATTAGGACGTCGGAGAAGCATTGACAGCATGGGAATTTCGCGATGTTTCCGAAGACGCTGTAATCTCGACCTGACTCGGCATTGTCGTGGTCATTGTCATCGGGTAAAAGAAAAGTTTGGCGATCTGCTACGACTTTGACAGTCGCCGGCAGTCACCTTAAAATCGCCTAATGTGGGATAGGCCCTTAAAACACTACCCTACACACACTAGGAACAATTTACAATATCACCTTAGCCAAATGACCGACAAACCTGTCCGCCTTTGGAATGTGGGAGGAACCCGGGGAAATCCCTCGCTGGTCACGAGGAGAATGTATAAACTCCATGCAGACAACAGGATTGAACTCGGGTCTTTGGCGCTGTGAGGCAGCAACTCTACCGCCGCGCCACCGTGCCCTTGTAGATGAATTTCCACAATATAAACGCACGCAAGAATAACATTTCATAACTGATAATATACTGCCATTTAATGACAAATGTCGCATGCTGGTTATCAGTGGATAATGTTTTATGGTTGGATCATAAGAAAAATACCAGCAATGACTTTAAAAGCTTGCCCTTACTTCCGTGCCCACTTGTTCAGAATGCAGATTGTGAATTCAATCTTCCTTTTCCCAGTCTCCCTGCACAATTATCTTCGATTTTCTCAGGATAAGCCTTCAGCAAAACCTTGGCAGCTCTTAATAGGGAAACTGTTTACTCGTTAATGTTTTTTGATGTGTTCCATGATGGCAGGGAGATTAAAGAGTAGATTCTGAATGTCACGATTATTGGTAAATGAGAATTTTCGAACAACCAACCTTTTTATTAAAAAAAAATTATTCACATCTACTTTATTGCTTAAGTTAATGATCTGAAGAAATATGCGTCTCCAGCGTTTGTACGGTCTTTCCAGTGGTTGTGGTCCATGGCATGAGATTAGCATTGCAACCAATGTGGTGGATGTGGCCTGTGAGACCTCCCTAAAGTTACTCTCTTTATTACACTAATTTTCCACCAACATCACCAGATTCCCAAGTGGTGAGTAACTCGAAGACTGCAGGCAACATATAAAGCTTCACATGAATTATTGAAAACGTAGTCTGGAAGGTTCGCTGAAATAGGTTTAGCCTCAGTTCTGTTTGGAGGCACAGTCTGGACATAGGCCCTTCGGCCCACCGATTCTATGCCGACCATCAATCACCTGTTCACACTCCCATCCCACTTTGTCATCCACTCCCCACCTACGAGGGACGATTTTCAGAGGGCTGACTAACCTACAAACCCGCACGTCTTTGCCATGTGGGAGGAAAGCCAGAGATCCCGGAGGAAACCCACGCAGTCAAATGGAGAGGGCGCAAACTGCACACAGACACCAGCTGAAGTCAAGATTGAACCAGGGTCTCTGGCGCTCAGAGGCAGCAGCTCTACCAAATGCCGAAGCTGCCTATTTTAGGAAGTTACAAGACACAGCATGTAAATTCCAGTGTATACAAGCCTAGTCGCTCCAGTCTGTCATATGTTGAAAGATTGGAGCGACTAGGCTTGTATACACTGGAATTTAGAAGGATGAGACGGGATCTTATCGAAACGTATAAGATTATTAAGGGGTTGGACACGTTAGAGGCAGGAAACATGTTCCCAATGTTGGGGGAGTCCAGAACCAGGGGCCACAGTTTAAGAATAAGGGGTAGGCCATTTAGAACGGAGATGAGGAAAAACATTTTCAGTCAGAGAGTTGTGAATCTGTGGAATTCTCTGCCTCAGAAGGCAGTGGAGGCCAATTCTCTGAATGCATTCAAGAGAGAGCTAGATAGAGCTCAAGGATAGCGGAGTCAGGGGGTACGGGGAGAAGGCAGGAATGGGGTACTGATTGAGAATGATCAGCCATGCTCACATTGAATGGCGGTGCTGACTCGAAGGGCTGAATGGCCTACTCCTGCACCTATTGTCTATTGTCTATTGTCTATATGCGGCATTTAGCCGGTGTGGTGATGCAGCTGGTAGAGCTTCTTCCTCACAGCACAGAGACTCAGTTTCAATCTAGATCTTGGGTGCTGTCTGTGTGGAGTTTGCATGTTCTTCCTGTGACCAGACGAAGTTCACCCCTCATCTCCAGAACACATGGGTTGCTGGATCGAATGGTGATAGTAAACTGGCCTGAATGTGCAGGTGATTGGTAGACTCTGGGCAGGGTTTGCGTGAGTTTGGGACAAATGTAGGATTGGTGGAAAGGAATCCCCTGCAGATGCTGGTTTACACCAAAGATGGACACAAAATGCTGGAGTAACTCAGCAGGTCAGGCAGCATCTCTGGAAAAAAGAATAGGTGACTTTTCGGGTCAAAACCCAGGAAGGTCATCCATTCCCTTTCTCTAGGGTTGCTGCCTGACCCGCTGAGTTACTCCAGCATTTTGTGTCTATTTTAGGATTAGTGCATATGTGTTGTTGATGGTCAGAGCTGACCTGCTGGACCAAAGGACTTGTTTTTGAGGTATATCAATCTCTTCAACTGCTTCTCAGGAACATTGGGATGCCGGCCAGCATGTGGAACTTTCCCTTTTAGGGATATGTGGGACTCTCTGCCTCAGAAGGCAGTGGAGGCCAATTCCCTGGATGCTTTCAAGAGAGAGTTAGATAGAGCTCTTAATGATAATGGAGTCAAGGGATATGGGGAGAGGGCAGGAACGGGGTACTGATTGTGAAAGATCAGCCATGATCATCACGGTGAATGGCAGTGCTGGCTCGAAGGGCCGAATGGCCTACTCCTGCACCTATTGTCTATTGTCTACTGTCTATTGTAATCACACCTCAAGACTCATCCCCATTCACACCGCTAATCTCACCATCCACTCACTCCTGTTGGAACCCTTCAATTTCCATAGGAGAGGAAAATCTCCTTAGCACGTTATTTTAAACTTGGATATGGGGCAATAAAAGAAATAGCGGGAGTATAACCTCACACTAATAACAGACACAAGGAACTGCAGATGCTGGGATCTGTGTAGACCATCAAGCATTTTCGATGAAAGAATGGATCGACTGGGCTTGTATTCACTGGAATTTAGAAGAATGAGAGGGGATCTTACAGAAACATATAAAATCATTAAGGGATTGGACAGGGTAGATGCAGGATAAATGTTGCCCCATGTTGGGGGAGTCCAGAACCAGGGGTCACAGTTTAAGAATAAGGGATAGGCCATTTATGACTGAGATGAGGAAAAACCTTTTCAACCAGAGAGTTGTGAATCTGTGGAATTCTCTGCCACAGAAGGCAGTGGAGGCTGAGTGACTGGATGTTTTCAAGAGAGAGTTAGATTTAGCTCTTAGGTTCTAATGGAATCAAGGGATATGGGGAAAAAGCAGGAACAGGGTACTGATTCTGGATGATCAGGTTTGATCACATTGAATGGCGGTGCTGGCTCGATGGGCCGAATGGCCTACTCCTGGACCTACTTTCTATGTTTCTATGTTTCTAAGCACTGGAGTAACTCCTCCAGAGGAGCAGTAGTAGCCCACTCGGTCCATTGAGTCTACTTCACCATTCAATCATGGCTGATCTATTTATCCCTCTCAAGACCATTCTCCTGCCTTCTCCACGTAATTTTTAATCCCATTCCTAATCAAGAACCTATCAATCTCCGCTTTAAACTTACCAATGACTGGGCCCCCACGACCGCCCATGGCAATGAATTCCACAGATTCAATACCCTGTGTTTGAAGAAATCCCCCCTCACCATTCTAAAGGTATGTCCTTTTATTCTGAGGCTGTGGCCTCTTTTTTTTACATTAACAACAATTCCATTATTACTTCCCTGAAGGGCAGCACGGTGGCGCAGCGATAGAGTTGCTGCCTTACAGCGCCAGAAACCCAGGTTCCATCCTGACTACGGGTGCTGTCTGTCCAAATTTTTCTACGTTCTCTCAGTGACCTGCTTGGGCTTTCTCCAAGATCTTCGGTATCCTCCCACACTCCAAAGACGTGCAGGTTTGTAGGTTAATTTACTTGGTGTAAATGTTAAAAAATTGTCCCTTTTATGTGTGTTAATGTGCGGGGATCGCTGGTCGGTGCGGACTCGGTGGGCCGAAGGGCCTGTTTCTGGGCTGTGTCTATAAACTAAAAAAAAGTAAAACTTTGTTGAGAGGTAAAGAGCTGTTGTCATGGAGATCACGTGGCCGAGGGTAAAGCAAAAGACTTCACTGTTCACCTTTAAACCTGTTCCCCACTGGGTGTGTGCCGATTTCTCTCAGTTCACCAGGTGCGTTGATGGTTCGGGGTGTCTGGGTTGATGTCTTGGTGGAGTGGGCCTCTGGAGGCCGCTGCAACCATCTGGGGCTCAACTGGATCAGGTGTTGTTCCAAGAGGCCAAGCACACAAGCTGAGTTTAGCTTAAGAAGATAGACACCAAAAGCTGGAGTAACTCAGCGCGTCAGGCCTGGGGCAAAGGAATGGGTGACGTTTCGGGTCGAGGCCCTTCTTCAGGCTGAGGGGGGGAAAGAGAAGCGAGAGATATAGAAATTAAATAAAGCAGATGAATGAAAGATATGCAAAAAGCAACGACGATCAAGGAAAAGTGGGGCCCACAATGGTCCGTTGTTGGCTGTGGATTGTTGTTCGTCCTTCGGGTTGGAAGATGACCATGACTTCACTTTCAGTTGGAGGATTGGTGACTGTGGGTCCGGAAGTGACTGGTGAGGCCAATCTGGGCCCGGAAGGCATGCCCACACGTAGGACATAAGTGGATGTGTGCTGCAGTGGAAGTGGAGGTAGCCCGGGCCTTGCGCGCGTTGCGTTTCCTCTGGGCCTCTGCAGTGCGTCTGTTCTCTGCTGCACGGGCTCCTGTGGTGAGCTTGCTACGCCAGGTTGGACGGTCCAGAGCAAGAGACTCCCAAGTGCTGAGGTTGATGTCCAAGTCTTTGAGGGACACTTTGAGGCAGTCCTTAAACCGTTTCTTCTGTCCTCCCACTGAGCGCTTGCCCTGACACAGTTCTCCATACAGAAGCTGTTTTGGCAGTCGACTCTCGGGCATTCTGATGACGTGGTCTGCCCATCTGGCATGGGCTTTCCGTAGGAGGGTGTGGACGCTGGGGATTCCGGCCCGTTCCAAGACCTCTGTGTCGGGAATTTTGTCCTGCCACCTGATGTGAAGGAGTCTGCGTAGGCAGCTCAAGTGAAAGTGGTTGAGCTGTTTGGCATGTCTGCTGTAGACAGTCCAGGTCTCACTGGCATAGAGAAGAGTGGTGAGTCCCACTGCACGGTAGACCTTCAGCTTGGTGGTGAGGCCGAGTCCTCTCCGCTCCCAAACATTCTCACGGTGTCGCCCAAAGGCAGCGCTGGCCTTGGCAATCCTGTTGTTGACCTCAGCGTCAATGTTCAGCACTCGAGAGAGTGTACTACCCAGATAGGTAAAGCTGTCGACTGCCTGTAGGTTCTGCCCCTTCACCATGATGTGTGGTTCCTGATAGGGCTTTCCAGGCATGGGCTGGTACATAACTTCTGACTTTTTGGACTTGGCTGTGGATAGTTTAGTTTAGTTTACTGTCACATCTATCTAGGTACAGCGAAAAACGCTTGTTGTGAGTGGCCCGATTGTGACCATGTATTGTCTTTCCGCTGTCTGGTTAGCTCGCAACAAAAGCTTTTCACTGTACCTCGGTACATGTGACAATGAACAAAAATGAATTTAGAAACCAAAAATGACAGTAAAGTAATATTGAACTGTTGAGAAAAACATGAAAAGGGAAAGTAATTCCGGAGAAAGGGAGCAGAAATATACTAGGATTCCTTTTCTAGAAACTTAGAAACATAGAAAATAGGTGCAGGAGGAGGCCATTTGGCCCTTTGAGCCAGCACCGCCATTCATTGTGATCATGGCTGATCGTGCACAATCAATAACCTGTGCCTGCCTTCTCCCCATATCCCTTGATTCCACTAGCCCCTAGAGCTCTATCTAACTCTCTCTTAAATCCATCCAATGATTTGGCTTCCACTGCCCTCTGTGGCAGAGAATTCCACAAATTCACAACTCTCTGGGTGAAAAAGTTCCTTCTCACCTCAGTTTTAAATGGCCTCCCCTTTATTCTAAGACTGTGCCCCCTGGTTCTGGACTCCCCCAACATTGGGACCATTTTTCCTGCATCTAGCTTGTCCAGTCCTTTTATAATTTTATATGTTTCTATATGATCCCCTCTCATCCTTCTAAACTCCAGTGAATACAAGCCTAGTCTTTTCAATCTTTCCCCATATGACAGTCCCGCCATCCCAGGGATCAATCTCGTGAACCTACGCTGCACTGCCTCAAATTAGAAGGATGTCCTTCCTCAAATTAGGAGACCAAAACTGTACACAATATTCCAGATGTGGTCTGAACTTTGTTTTCTAACAATTACGATTGGAAATGTGGATTATAAAAACTCGTAGTTGTGACTTAGAACTTTGGAAATAACCTTCAACTGAACCCAGAAGATAGCCAGTGCCTTCAGGAAAAAAGAAACACTATTTAGGGGGAAAAAAAAACTTGAATAGACCATAACAAATCATTCAAAATCAAACATACAGGAGATGCTGAATAAAAAAATATAAAATCAATGTTACATTTTATGCCTGTTTCCAACAATTAATTGACTGAGGGAATTTATCTGTCCCTGAATCCCGTGTAATTCTGAAATATAATTACCATTGCATTGCCTGAAATTTTATTATTCAATTAAAATTGAGTATCATGTGCCTCACA
This sequence comes from Rhinoraja longicauda, assembly GCF_053455715.1. Taxonomy (NCBI): domain Eukaryota; kingdom Metazoa; phylum Chordata; class Chondrichthyes; order Rajiformes; family Arhynchobatidae; genus Rhinoraja; species Rhinoraja longicauda. The sequence goes on along the minus strand of NC_135958.1, from coordinate 5,248,120 downwards.
GACGCAGGTTCCCCACTGACAGCCTCGAGACAGGTTTGCAAAGTTTAAATTCTCTGTCATTTAAAAAGAGCAGGAACACAGAAACCAATTCAAAGACCAAGATATTAGTCACGCGACAAGTGTTTTCTTTGTGATAGAATTTAGAAAGAAAATTTCTCCACGTCAGACGTCCTGAATTAGCATTTTACCGTTCCACCAACTGGGCATTCAGTGCGGATGAAAAGACCTACTCCTGACTTAAAATCTTCTGTTGCGCTTTGCTGATAAACGAACGTTCACGCCTTCAGAAATCAAAGGAAATCACTTCACCACACTAGGGTATGGCTTGCAGGTGATAATACGTGTTTAATTACTCCATTATGAAATGTAATAAAACGCCATATAATTTACTCCACATTAGAACAAGAATGATAAGGAATGTTCTGTTTAAGATTAGATTTCAATTGGGTTTTCTTTGGAGTCATCTCTAAAGTCCTACGTCTCTATTTAAAAAAGAATGTTAAAAACCTATTTAATTTTTTTCCCCCCAATCTAGTAAACCCAGGAGGAGGCTAATGGGTCAAGATGAATTATTCCCACACTGACCTTTCTGTTCTGGGCATCCTCCACTGTCAGAGTTTAGCCTGGTATCTGGTCTCATGTAAACCAGCCAGGACTGAATCTCCATTGATTGTTGGTCATTACAGTGGGCCCCTTGCTTTGATGAGGCGGATGTGTGGACTCTAAATGCAAGACCCGTCACAGTCCGGTTTATTTATTTATTCATGTCATCACACAACTGTTTGACAATAGCGCGCAAAGTTTAGTGCCACTGCAAGATCCTTTACAGTGTACCAAACGCAGGCTCGGAGATCGCCACGCTCAACACCTGCGCTCGGTCCGCGTTAAACAAACTGATCTCCCGGTGGCTGAGCACTTCAACTCCCCCTCCCACTCCCAGTCTGACCTTTCTGTCATGGGCCTCCTCCAGTGCCATAGTGAGGCCCATCGGAAATTGGAGGAACAGCACCTCATATTTCGCCTGGGCAGCTTGCAGCCCAGTGGTATGAACATCGACTTCTCCAACTTTAGATAGTTCCTCTGTCCCTCTCTTCCCCTCCCCCTTCCCAGATCTCCCACTGTCTTCCTGTCTCCACCTAGATCCTTCCTTTGTCCCGCCCCCCTGACATCAGTCTGAAGAAGGGTCTCGACCCGAAACGTCGCCCATTCCTTCTCTCGCGAGATGCTGCCTGACCTGCTGAGTTACTCCAGCATTTTGTGAATAAATACCTTCGATTTGTACCAGCATCTGCAGTTATTTTCTTATACATTACTGTGCATGTGTCGTGCAGCATGTCACAGTTCGGAAGATGTTCCATAGTCTGAAATTCTGTGGAATTCATTGCCACAGACGGCCGTGGAGGCCACATCAATGAATATTTTTAAGGCAGAGATGGATAGATTCTTGATTGGTACGGGTGGCAGGGGTTAAGGGGAGAAGGCAGGAGAATGGGGTTAGTAGGGAGAGATTGATCAGCCATGGTCCAGTGGCGGAGTGGGCTTGATGGGCCGAATGGCCTAATTCTGCTCCTATTACTTATGACCTTATGAAGTGTCCACTATTCAGGTTGTTGAAAATGTAACCTATCTAGGCCTACATCTATTTTTGAAATAAACATTTCATTCTAAATATTGGAATATAAAGCTCAGTGGGGTATGCTAAAGAGTGGGACCATATTAAATGGCTTCTCTGACAGAAACCGCTAGTGCAGTAACTGATAGGGTGAATGACCTGTTTTTGTGCTGTAACATACTATGATTGGAGTTATTGAAAATGCAATCAGATATCCTGATAGAATTATTGCACAAGGGGATGAATCCTCTGCCATTTCTGACTCATGATTGCACTCTTCAATAGAACCTGCCCTTTATTTTTCTCCGCAGTTTGATTTTCACAGATTACTCTACAGAACCTTGAAATGTGGATTTCAGAGTAAATTGCGACTTCATTATAATGGTTAAATCTTGCGTCTAAACTGGAAGATGAGCTCTCAATGGAACCAGTTATCGGCGGCATGATGCCAGAAAATCAGCATGATGCAAAATTCAATGTAACAAAAGCAAATCCTCAATTTTCAAATCACTTTTCTCCCTTCTGTAAGGTCTTCCTCTTACTGAACCATATCTACCAAGAAAGGTTATTTACACTCCATGCTAGGCTTGAGTATAGTGCTGAAGGGAATTAGTTTCGTTTTTTTTAGTTTAGAGATACAGCGCGGAAACAGGCCCTTCAGCCCACCGAGTCCGCACCGACCAGCGATCCCCGCGCACTTACACTATCCTACACACACTAGGAGCAAATTACACTTATACCAAGCCAATTTATTCTACATACCTGTACGTCTTTGGGAGTTTGGGAGGAAACCGAAGATCTCGGAGAAAACCCACGCAGGTCACGGGGAGAACGTACAAACTTCGTACAGACGGCGCCCGTAGTCAGGATCGAACCCGGGTCTCTGGCGCTGCAAGCGCTATAAGGCAGCATCTGTACCGCTGCGCCACCGTGCCGCACCAAAGTGGCATGTCCTTCCTTCTATCTCCCTGCGGCAATCTAATGTGTAATGAAGAAGCATTGACTAATGCATAGCATATCCCTTTATTGTGAATGGTGAAGTCAGATCAATAAACTCTTTAATGAGGGATTGTGGACCCGAGCTATAAATGGCATTAGATGTTCTTTTAAGAGGTACTGACTGTTCGGGAGAAGTTGTAAATTAGTCTTTTTTTTGCTGTTTTAAGTCGAAAGGAAAAACTATACACCAAACTGTCCTTCTAGAGGTGTAAAAAATGATGAGAGGAATAGTCTTTTGCTCAGAGTAGGGGAATCGAGAACCAGGGGACAGAGGTTTAAGGTGAGGGGGGAAAGATTTAATGGGAACCCGAGGGGTGACCTTTTTACACAAAGGGTGGCTGGTGTATGGAATGAGCTGCCGGAGGAGGTAGTTGAGGCAGGTGCTATCGCAACGTTTAAGAACCATTTAGGATCGGTATATGGATCGGCTAGGTTTAGAGGGATATGGGCTAAAATGCAGGCAGGTGGGACTAATGTAGGTAGGCCATGTTTGTCCAGATGTGGGCAAGTTGGGCCTTGGGGGCTGTTTCCACGCTGTATAACACTTTGACTCTATGACCGGTATATTGTTTAGAGAGGAGATATTCCTATTATTATTCATATAGGAGTCTGAAAGACGTGACCACTAGGTTCACAGATCGCTTCTTCCTAACAACCATCAGGCTCTTGAACACCACACAACACTAACCTCGAGTATGAACATCTATGGACTCTTTTTAGACAATAGACAATAGACAATAGGTGCAGGAGGAGGCCATTCGGCCCTTCGAGCCAGCACCGCCATTCAATGTGATCATGGCTGATCATTCTCAATCAGTACCCCGTTCCTGCCCTCTCCCCATACCCCCTGACTCCGCTATCCTTACGAGCTCTATCTAGCTCTCTCATGAATGCATTTAGAGAATTGGCCTCCACTGCCTTCTGAGGCAGAGAATTCCACAGATTCACAACTCTCTGACTGAAAAAGTTTTTCCTCATCTCATTTTAGAAACATAGAAACATAGAAAATAGGTGCAGGAGTAGGCCATTCGGCCCTTCGAGCCATTTTGGTTGTATTAAGGAATACAGGATATCTTGCAGTTATTCATTTATTGTTCTTTCATTTATTTATTGCTCATTATCTATTACTTGTGTGCATTGCATTTATGGACCTGCTATGTTGCTCTAAGTGGGGATTTCAATGTTCCACTGGCAGTACACCTGACAATGAAACACTCTTGACTCTTGTCTATACTATGGAGCTGTTCCCGTTCCAGCAGGTTCTTAGTAAGACGGGCAATAGAAACTTCATTAGTGCACCAATATCAGTTGAATGAGAAAATTCTGAACAATATCCTGATGTCAAAAACTTCTCACCAACCTTGGTGACAATACGTCACGCATTCCTTCTCTCCAGAGATGCTGTCTGACCCGCTGAGTTACTCCGGCATTTTGTGTCTACATTTAGTAAAAATCAAACAGGTAGCGATAGATTTTAACTTTGTGCGGTAGTGCAAACCAAGTGATATCTCATCAACTGCACATTCCACGTCCCTTCTGAATTTTATTTCCATTGAATGCATCTGTCAAAGACTAGATTTGTGCGTGAATTGTAAATTACAACTCTCTTTCCTCTTTTCTAACTGGTGACCCACACTGTGCACTAGTACAGTATCTTATTTACCTGTTCGTGCACAATCCTTCATATTACTGTGTAGGAAGGAACTGCAGATGCTGAGTTACACTGAAGATAGGCGCAAAGTGCTGGAGTAACTCAGTGGGACAGGCAGCACCTCTGGTTTCAACCTGAAACGTCAGCCATTCCTTCTCTCCAGAGATGCTGCGCGACCCACTGAGTTACTCCAGCTTTTTGTGTCGATCTTTTCCAGCTTTGTCCTCCTCACTTTGTCTAAAAACAACCACCGAAACCTACGAAACTCAGCACTAAAAATACAAGTAATAATAATAATAATAAATGTTATTTGTCATATGTAGGTTGGCACAGGGTCAACTGTACAATGAAATGTATTTGACAAGACAACGGGTCACCTCAGCAGTAATATTCCAAGGATACATAAGATTTAAAAAATGACATTAGTAAGGTAAAAAGACAATATTAAAAATAGGTAAAAAGACAATATTAAAAATAATCAACATATATGATGTGAAATGTGTTTATGAGTTCAGAAGCCTGATGGCCTGATGGTCGAAACTGTTCTTAAGTCTGGTGGTACGTGCAGCCATAGTCCTGTATCGTCTGCCTGACGGTAACAAGGAGAACAGCCTGCGTGTTGGGTGGCTGTGGTCCTTGATGATGCTGCGTGCCTTCCGCAGGCACCGCCGGTAGAACATGCCCTGAGTGGCCGGGAGACAGTTGCCAGTGATGTGCTGTGCTGAACAGTTCCCGTAGCAGACTGTAATGCAGCCCGTCAGCAGGCTCTCGATGATGCATCTGTAGAAGTTACATCAGTAATCATATTCTTGGCTTTTTTACGTTATACTTTAGACTTCAGGGATACAACAGGCCCTTAGGCACGAGTCGACACTGAGCAGCGATTATCCCACACAGAAGCACTATCCCACACACTCGGGACATCTTACTGTTTTACCGAAGCCAGTTAACTTCCAAACTTATACATCTTTGGAGTGTGGAAGGAAAGTGGAAAAACCACCCGGTCACAGGGAGAACGTACAAACCCCATACAGAGAGCACCCGTAGTAAGCATTGAACCCGGGTCTCTGGCGCTGTAAGGCAGCTACTCCATCACTGAGCCACCATGATGCTTAAGCTGATAATAGCTGTTTGGCTTTGAGGTTGCTCACACTTAATGGAATGGGTTGTAAGACATTGTGCACGTTTGTGTCTTTAATAAACAGTTTGCTAGGCCTCGTCCTGATGATTGTTTTTCTGGTCAACAATTCATGTAGTTCCAAACTACATAAGAAAGACAAATTATATGTGAATTTGGAAACAAAACAGAATTGTCCAAACAATGACTTCTTTGTTTCCGGAGGCACAATGAACTGAAGTTGCTGGAATCTTGCATAGAACACATAACCGCTAGAGTAACTCAGTGGACCTGGCAGCATTTCTAGAGGACATTTCGGATCGAGAGTCTGAAGAAGGGTCCTGACCCAAAACATTGGCCATCCATGTCCTCCAGAGATGCTGCTTGACCTGCTGAGTTACTCCAGCACTTTGTGTTTCTGTGTTTCTCTGCCTCTGTTCCAATTGACAATTTATTCCACAAGATCGCAAACTTCAGCCGAAGTTTTTCACGACAGGAACAAGGTTTTAAATGCCAGAGTGCAACGTAGAAAAAAAATGGCGTCAGCATTTTCTTGGGGCGCCCTTGATATCGGCCGTGCTTAAATGATCCGTGGGCCAGTAAATAAATATGGCTTAGATATTTAGCCACTGTTCAAGCGCTTTTGATATCCAACCAATTGTTCAAGCGCTTTTGATTGCAACATGCGCCTTAATTTAGTTCAACAAAGAAACTGACAAGTTACTAAAGAACTGCAGATGCTGGTTTAAACCGAAGATAGACACAAAAAGTTGGAGTAACTCAGCGGGACAGGCAGCATCTCTGGAGAGAAGGAATGGGTGACGTTTCAATAGACAATAGACAATAGGTGCAGGAGGAGGCCATTCGGCCCTTTGAGCCAGCACCACCATTCAATGTGATCATGGTTGATCATTCTCAATCAGTACCCCGTTCCTGCCTTCTCCCCATACCCCCTGACTCCGCTACCCTTAAGAGCTCTATTTAGCTCTCTCTTGGATGCATTCAGAAAATTGGCCTCCACTGCCTTCTGAGGCAGAGAATTCCACAGATTCACAACTCTCTGACTGAAAAAGTTTTTCCTCATCTCAGTTCTAAATGGGTCGAGTTACTCGAGCTTTTTGTGTTTATCTTCGGTTTAAACCAGCATCTGCAGTGCCTTCCTACACAATAAAGATGGCTTGTTGTCCATGGGGTATTGCTGTTATAACTCCATGTCCCGTCACATCAGTCCTGGCATTGAAGATTGACACCCACTCAGTCCCAATGCAAATGACAAGTAAACAGAACAGTTCATAAGCTTAACGCACCGCGGTGTTTGTTAAAACTTTAAATTGGCGCAGGTTGAAGTCACATTGCTTTTCTCCTGCCTGGGACCGCAGGGTTTTATTTTGTTGAGATATGCAGCTTTTGAGCAAAAGGAGGAATAATTCTGCTTTCAAATGACCAGCTGTGATTGATTAGCATTTCATTACTTCCCTGTCCCCTGCACCACTCGTTCCCCACAGGAGTTTACATTTCACATACAGGCATTTGATGGATAATGTTTTCAGAGCTTTAACAAACTTTACTGTCATTGCCTAAGATCTAACGGCTTAATTTATATACATTAGGAGAGCAGAAAACAAAACAATAAGAACTTCTTATTAAATTGTTCCCAACTGTTTCTGCTTTATTTGCTCCCATAATGAACAAGCATTTGCCTTTAGCCTCTGATTTGTTAGGAGTAGAAAATAAATCTATAGTCATGCAGCATTTTTGACAGCCACAGCATGTCCCTAAATGTGCTTTACCCACCAATGTACATGAAGCATGGCTTCCACTTTAAGTAGAGCGAGGTTCAAAAAAACTCTGAAGTCTGAAGAAGGGTCTCGACCCGAAACGTTACCTATTCCTTTTTTCCAGAGATGCTGCCTGACCCGCTGAGTTACTCCAGCCTTTTGGTTCTCTCTTCAAAAAAATAACATTGTGCTAACTAGCCGATAATCTGTTCTAATGAAGACACAAGGAGTTGTAGACCAAATGTATAGGAAATAGACAATAAACAATAGACTTATTCACAAAATGCTGGAGTAATTCAGCAGGTCAGGCAGCATCTCGGGAGAGAAGGAATGGGTGACTGAAGAAGGGTCTCGACCCGAAACGTCACCCATGCCTTCTCTCCCGAGATGCTGCCTGACCTGCTGAGTTACTCCAGCATTTTGTGAATAAATCGATTTGTACCAGCATCTGCAGTTATTTTCTTATATCTCTTAATAAACAATAAACAATAGGTGCAGGAGGAGGCCATTCGGCCCTTCAAGCCAGCACCGCCATTCAATGTGATCATGGCTGATCATTCTCAATCAGTACCCTGTTCCTGCCTTCTCCCCATACCCCCTGACTCCGCTATCCTTAAGAGCTCTATCCAGCTCTCTCTTGAATGCATTCAGAGAATTGGCCTCCACTGCCTTCCGAGGCAGAGAATTCCACAGATTCACAACTCTCTGACTGAAAAAGTTTTTCCTCATCTCAGTTCTAAATGGCCTACCCCTTATTCTTAAACTGTGGCACCTTGTTCTGGACTCCCCCAACATTGGGAACATGTTTCCTGCCTCTAACGTGTCCAACCCCTTAATAATCTTATACGTTTCGATAAGAACTCATCTCATCCTTCTAAATTCCAGTGTATACAAGCCTAGTCGCTCCAGTCTTTCAACATATGATAGTCCCGCCATTCCGGGAATTAACCTAGTAAACCTACGCTGCACGCCCTCAATAGCAAGAATATCCTTCCTCAAATTTGGAGACCAAAACTGCACACAGTACTCCAGGTGCGGTCTCACTAAGGCCCTGTACAACTGCAGAAGATGCTTGTTTACACCAAAGATAAACACAGACAATGCTGGAGTAACTCAGCGGGTCAGGCACACAAACGCTGGAGTCAGAAGAAGGGTCTCGACCTGAAACGTCACCCATTCCTTCCCTCCAGGGATGCTGCCTGTCCCGCTGTTACTCCAGCACTTTGTGTCTATCTTCAGCATGTTTAGTTTAGTTTAGTTTAGTTTAGTTTAGTTTAGTTTAGAGATACAGTGCGGAAACAGGTCCTTCGGCCCACTGGGTCCGCGCCGACCAGTGATCCCTGCACATTAAAACTGTCCTACACACACTGGGGACATTTTTCACAATTACTTAAGCCAATTAACATACAAACCTGTGCTTCTTTGGAGTGTGGGAAGAAACCGAAGATCTCGGAGAAAACCTGCGCAGGTCACGGTGAGAACGTACAAACTCTGTATAGACAGCACCCGTAGTCAGGATCGAACCCAGGTCTCAGGCGCTGCATTCGCTGTAAGGCAGCAACTCTACTGCTGCGCCACCGTGCCGCCCCCATGTGTGGAAGGAATGGAGAGGCAACGTTTCGGGTCAATGGTCACATCACATCACATTACATCAGCCATGATCACATTGAATGGTGGTGCTGGCTCGAAGGGCTGAATGGCCTACTCCTGCACCTATTGTCTATTGTCTATTGTACTTTATTGTCACATGTGCAGTGAAATTATTTTTTTGTACACAGTTCAGCAGAAGTATCACTAAACATCAGAGTATTATGGTGGGGGGGGGGGGGGGGGGGAGGAGAAAGCTGGAAAAGAGGTGGGGGTGCGAAGAAGGGTCTCGACCCCAAAACGTCACCCATTCCTTTTCTCCAGAGATGCTGCCTGTCCCGCTGAGTTGCTCCAGGTTCTTGTGTCTATGCCTGGCAACTGATAGGTGGATACCGGTGGAGATGGTGGGGGGGGGGGGGGGGGGGTGGCAGATGAGTGGACACAGGCTAGAGGTGAAAACCAGAAATTGTTATGAAAAGATTTGACACCATGCTCAGCTTTCCCGCTTGACTTGTGGATGCGTAGGGCAATGATGTTACATGTTGAAAATACGATGATTTAGCAAAACTGCCGATCCTGAGAATGGGCACTGTCCAAAGACGTACAGGTATGTAGGTTAATTGGCTGGGTAAATGTAAAAATTGGCCCTAGTGGGTGTAGGATAGTGTTAATGTACGGGGATCGCTGGGCGGCACGGACTTGGAGGGCCGAATAGGCCTGTTTCCGGCTGTATAGATATGATATGATATGATATGATTACTAGGCTATCTGCTATTCCAAATATCTGCGTCATCTGAAATTCTTTCGAAGAATTCTTTCTTGCAGTAATAATTTAACAAGCAAAGAATTGCAGAAGCTGGATTACTGGATTAGGTAGAGAAGGTCTTCAGCCAAAAATGGGCAGGACGATCTTCAGCGTTGTGCATTTTCAATGCTTCTATTGTCTACACTACGCCAGTTACTGTAAAACTACGCTTTGTACTGCCAACCTCCTGACACTCCAGTTCATTCTCATCAACACTCTCTATAATTATCAGCTCAACTAAAACTACCACCCACGTCTTACCACATCCCACTTGCTCACCACTCCCCCCTCCTTGCTTACCCAGCAGAATTCCCTCTGGGGATGCATCGCAGCAAGGTTTGGGAACGGCTCCATCCAAGACCGCAAGAAATTGCAGAGAGTTGTGGACGCAGCCCAGACCATCACGCAAGTCAACCTCCTTACCATCGACTCCGTCTACACTTCACGCTGCCTCGGCAATGCCACCGGCATCATCAGCGACCAGTCTCACCCCGGCCACTCCCTCTTCTCCCCTCTCCCATCAGGCAAGAGGTACAGAAGTGTGAAAACGCGCACCTCCAGATTCAGGGACAGTTTCTTCCCAACTGTTATCAGACAACCATGCAGTCCTTTCACCAGCTAGAGTGGGGTTTCTGACCTCCCCATCTACCTCATTGGACAGCTTTGAACTATCTTGAATTCAAGTTTATCGGACTTTATTTTGAACTAAATGCTGTACCCTTTATCCTTTATCTGTGCTCTGTGGACGGCTAGATTGTAATCATGTGTAGTCTCTTCATTGACCGGATAGCACGTAAACAAAAGCTTTTCATGTACCTCAGTAAACGTGACAATAATAAACTAAAGTTAAACCAATGCTCGCTTTTGGCCCATATGTGTCCAAACCTACCCTATCCATGTACCTATTTAAATGGTTCTTAAACATTGCGATAGTATCTGCCTCAACTACCTCCTCCGGCAGCTCGTTCCATACACCCACCACCCTTTGTGTAAAAAGGTCACCCCTCAGATTCCCATTAAATCTTTCCCTCCCTCACCTTAAACCTATGTCCTCTGGTTCTTGATTCCCCTATTCTGAGCAAGGGGGGGGGGGGGAGGGGGGGGGGTATTCCTGACAGTACAGTATTTCTAGAGAAGTTAGTTCAAGGCAGATTGATAGATTTCTGCTCAGGCCTAGCTGTATTTTCCTTCAAAATAACGTACCAGTACAACTTGAGATGTGTTGCAAAATAGTTATTCCTGCTGAAAGTCTAATTTTTAACAAAATTAAAGCTAGGATCCTGTGTTCTAAGTTTTCAGAAGACTTCACGACATGTGTTTGACACTATTTTGAGCTAAAATCACCAACGGTTGCATTGTAAAGCATCAGTCATCAGTTATAGGGTGGCACGGTGGTGGCTAATCAGAGTTGAGTTGCTGCCTGGCAGCGCCAGAGACCTAGGTTCGGTCCTGTCTGCGGGCGCCGTCTATACGGTGTTTTGCACGTTATCCTCGTGACCTGCGTGGGTTTTCTCCGAGATACTCCGTTTCCTCCCGCACTCTAAAGACAATACAATACAATACAATATATCTTTATTGTCATTGTACAGGGGTACAACGAGATTGGGAATGCGCCTCCCATACGATGCAATAAATTAATTAGCTAGTCAGTATTAATTTAAACAACCCAATGAAACAAATTGGAACAGTTTTAAAACAGAATAAAGTGCAAGTAGATCTGTGCCGGTTCACTGTGCGATGTACCGGTTTGTAGGTTAATTGGCTTGGTGGAAATGTAAAGTTGACCCGGGTGTGTGTAGGGTAGTACTGATGTGCGGGGATCGCTGGTCGCTGAGGACTCGATGGGCCGAAGGGCCCTTTTCCGCGCTGTGTGCCTAAACTAAAGGAAACTAAGAGTCCGTGTGAATACTTACACTCCATAGAATCTGGGAGAGATCTCAGTTAAATAAACAGAGGGAGATTAGTTGGTGATTGTAACCTTTCCTTCCAACTGCATAGGAAAGAGCTGCAGAGGCTGGTTCAAATCGAAGATAGACACAAAATGCTGTTTTTTTCAGTCTGAAGCAGGGTCTCGACCCAGAACGTCACCCATTCCTTCTCTCCAGAGATGCTGCCTGTCCCGCTGAGTTACTCCAGCAATTTGTGTCTTTCCTTCAAACTGGTTTACCTTTCCTCTCTGACAAAACCTCCTGCTTCAAAAGCATTTAATTTATAACTTCCCTCTCCACCCCCCCCCCCCCCCCCCCATTCTATATCTACCCCTTTCTCTTGGCTGATATCCACTTTCTACCTGGTGAAATTTTAACTCACTTGGTTGAATACAATCTAAGCACAAGCTGATTGTCGTCGTGAATGACTGACAAAAATGGCCTTGCTGAGTGACAGGTCTCCCAGCATGCCATCCAAGTTGACGTTATGTCTTTGTCCTGCCTTTCGCATTTTAAAAGTAGAAAAAACAAGCACAGCATAAACGACAGAGACTTTTATGACCAGTACGCTCACAAATCACTGTTTAATTGCAGTAGTCAAGTTACCACACACTTAATAAACAGCAACTCATTGTATCCTTGAGTAAGGCTGACACACACTTTGTTTCGTAATATCATGTCTTTTCCATGGCATCAATCCACATGGAAAATGGAAGAGTCCAAGTCTCATCTGTTCCCTGTCTCGCTATGGGCCTGTTGGCAGCAGTGATTTGTATTGGAGCTATTACAGTAAGGCCGTGCCAAGTATTGGGCTCCTGAATGGGTAAATTGATCCTTTAACCTTTCATTTGGTATTCATATCTCCTGCGTCTCAAAGTATTCTTTTGTTCTGTGCACAAAAAACTGAATCGGAAAGTCCTGAAGGTAAAATTAGTGCACTTGGACAGCATAATTGGTGGAGATGTAATATTGAAAGTCTACTTAAATTACACGACTAATCAAAGCCTTTGTGCCAACTTTGGCCATTTTGATTGAAGTCAGAATGTAAGTATATTAACCTCTCAAGGGATGAATTTCTATTGCAGTCTTCAAAATAACTGTTGTTTTTCATGTTGTGTTCTATCAGATTTGTCAATCTGTGATTGTGGTGCCATACAGTTGATTATGAACACACAACACATGAAAATGGTTCTTCTTCAGTGAATTTTTATCATTTGGACTTGTTTTTTGCCATTTTTCAGTGAGCTAGTTGATGACTGCTCTTGTAATCGCAGTGAAGATGAAGAGTTTAGTTTACATAGTTTATTTAGTTGAGTTGAGTTTATTGTCACATGTACCGAGGTACAGTGAAAAACTTTTGTGGCGTGCTAACCCGTCAACGGAAGGACTATACATGATTATAATTGAATCATCCACATTGTACAGATACATGATAAAGGGAATAACGTTTAGTGCAAGATAAATTCCAGTAAAGTCCGATTAAAGATAGTCCGAAGGTCTTCAATGAGGTAGATGGTAGCTCAGGACCGTTCTCAAGTTGTTGGCAGGATGATTCAGTTGGCTGATAACAGCTGGGAAGAAACTGAGCGGCACGGTGGCGCAGCGGTAGAGTTGCTGCCTTACAGCGAATGCAGCGCCGGAGACTCAGGTTTGATCCTGACTACGGGCGCCATCTGTACGGAGTTTGTACGTTCTCCCCGTGACCTGCGTGGGTTTTCTCCGACATCTTCGGTTTCCTCCCACACTCCAAAGACGTACAGGTATGTAGGTTAATTGGCTGGGCAAATGTTTTTTAAAAAATGAAATTGTCCCTAGTGTGTGTAGGATAGTGTTAATGTGCGGGGATCGCTGGGCGGAGCGGACCCGGTGGGCCGAAGGGCCTGTTTCCGCGCTGTATCTCTAAATTAAAAAAAATCTATATCTATCCCTGAATCTGGAGGTGTGCGTTTTCACACATCTGTACCCCTTGCCTTCTGGGAGAGGGGAGAAGAGGGGGTGGCTAGGGTGAGACGACCGTGCTTATGCTGGTGGCCTTGCTGAGGCAGCGTGAGGTGTTGAGGGTGTCGATGGAAGATCTGAGGAAGGGTCTCGTCATCTATTCCTTTTCTCTGGAGATGCCCCCTGACCCGCTGAGTTACTCCAGCTTTTTGTGTCTATCCTCAATGGAAGGGAGGTTGGACCCGAAACGTCACCCATTCCTTCTCTCCTGAGATGCTGCCTGACCTGCTGAGTTACTCCAGCATTTTGTGAATAAATCGATTTGTACCAGCATCTGCAGTTATTTTCTTATAATACTGGAGGTTGGTTTGTGTTGGCTGTGTCCACAATTGTCTGCAATTTCCTTTTTCCATATTGCCAATTTGCTCATCTGCCAACTGGGTTTTTCTTTATGGGAGAGTACAGATATGATTAATATCATACTGACAAGAGGTTCAGCTGTGAATGCAGTCAGACTGAAACTTGTTTGTGTTTTTCTTGCTGTTTGAGAGATGTGCAGTCCATAGACTGCATGCTCCTGACTTCAGTCCATTGCTGTTATACCGAGTGTAGAGATCAATACACTTCACATCAGCTTCATGCCACACACTGTGTGGAGTTTGCACGTCCTACCTGTGACCTTCTGGGCGTTCCAGTTATAGTTTATTTATGAAATTTAAAAAAGGATAGGAGCCTCTTCAGTATAGTGGTCTGCACGCCCGCTTGCCGCACGGGAGACCAGGGTTCAATTCCCTGACGGGGAGACGGCTTACAGTTAGGGCGGCACAGTGGCGCAGCTGGTAGAGCTGCTGCCTCGCAGCGCCAGAGACACAGGTTCGATTCTGACCTTGGGTAATGTCTGTGTGGAGTTTGCACGTTCTCCTGTGGGGTTTCCTCGGTTGCTCCGGTTTCCTCCCACATCACAAAGATGTGCGGGTTTGTAGGAGTGGTTGTGAAAGTGGGATAACATAGAACTAAGAGGGGTCCCGACCCGAATCGTCACCCATCCATTTTTTTCCAGAGATGCTGCCTGACCCGCTGAGTGACTCCAGCACTTTGTGTCTGTCTTTAGTGTGAACGTGTGATGGATGGTTGGACTGGAGTCGGTGGGCCGAAGGGCCTGTTTCCATGTTGTATCCCTAAACTAAACAAAATTAAACTAAACTAAACTAAACTAAACTAAACTAAAGATAGACACAAAATGCTGGAGTAACTCAGCGGGTCAGGGAGCATCTCTGGAGAGAAGGAATGGGTGACAATAGACAATAGACAATAGGTGCAGGAGTAGGCCATTCAGCCCTTCGAGCCAGCACCGCCATTCAATGCGATCATGGCTGATCACTCTCAATCAGTACCCCGTTCCTGCCTTCTCCCCATACCCCCTCACTCCGCTATCCTTAAGAGCTCTATCCAGCTCTCTCTTGAAAGCATCCAACGAACTGGCCTCCACTGCCTTCTGAGGCAGAGAATTCCACACCTTCACCACTCTCTGACTGAAAAAGTTCTTCCTCATCTCCGTTCTAAATGGCCTACCCCCTTATTCTTAAACTGTGGCCCCTTGTTCTGGACTCCCCCAACATTGGGAACATGTTTCCTGCCTCTAATGTGTCCAATCCCCTAATTATCTTATATGTTTCAATAAGATATTTTGGGTTGAGACCTTCAGACCTGAAACGTCACCTATTCCTTCTCTCCAGAGGTGCTGCCTGTCTTACTGAGTTACTCCAGCACTTTGTGTCTATCTTCGGTGTAAACCGACATCTGCAGTTCCTTAGTGTAGGAAAATAACTGCAGATGCTGGTACAAATCGAAGGTATCACAAAATGCTGGAGTAACTCAGCGGGTCAGGCAGCATCTCTGGAGAGAAGGAATGGGTGATATTTCGGGTCGAGACCCTTCTTTAGACTGATGTCGGGGGGGGACGGGACAAAGAAAGGATATAGGTGGAGACAGGAAGACAGTGGGAGAACTGGGAAGGGGGAGGGGAAGAGAGGGACAGAGGAGCTATCTAAAGTGAGAGAAGTCAATGTTCATACTGCTGGGCTGCAAGCTGCCCAAGCGAAATATGAGGTGTTGTTCCTCCAATTTGTAGTGGGCCTCACTATGGCACTGGAGGAGGCCCATGACAGAAAGGTCAGACTGGGAGTGGGAGGGGGAGTTGAAGTGCTCAGCCACCGGGAGATCAGGTTGGTTAAGGCGGACTGAGCGAAGGTGTTGAGCAAAACGATCGCCGAGCCTGCGTTTGGTCTCACCGATGTCGAGAAGTTGACATCTGGAACAGCGGATACAATAGATGAGGTCGGAGGAGGTGCAGGTGAACCTCTGCCTCATCTGGAAAGACTGTTTGGGTCTGCAGTTCCTTCCTACACTTAAACTAAACTAAACAGTTATCAATCTTGAAGTTTTTGCTTTTCCAAATACTCCTTCCAGTAACCACTTTGTGCTTTTTCTCCACAATGTTCCTCCA
The DNA here is from genome assembly GCF_053455715.1 of Rhinoraja longicauda. NCBI lineage: Eukaryota > Metazoa > Chordata > Chondrichthyes > Rajiformes > Arhynchobatidae > Rhinoraja > Rhinoraja longicauda. Next base: position 5,232,199 of record NC_135958.1, on the reverse strand, counting down.
TCTTCCTCAGAGCTGACCCTATTGTGAAGCACATTAAGATATTTTTCAATGGAAAATGTTCCGTAAATTTCACCCAAATCTGGATAATTTAGCAAGTACAATTTGTTTGCTAAACTATCAGTTTCATTTCTTACCACAGCAAACCTTTTTAGACTGGAATGGGCTTAAAAATGTGGTCTGGCTCTTTATTGCCCATCAACTCATTAAAAAAAATTCAAAATTGACTTTTTTTTTCCAAGTAAAAAATATATACAGCACAGGAACTGTGTAAAAATATTCTTCCGACATTCTCGGAAGAATTCTGCGAGCCGTGATCACAGTGAATGGCGGTGCTGACGCGAAGAGCCGAATGGCCTACTCCTGCACCTATTGTCTATTGTCTATTGTCTATCCCATCCCTTATTTGAGAAACGTCTCCAACATACACTGCCCCAAACTTTACCCCTGACAAACCCAAAGAGGGAGGTGACGTTTCGGGTCGAGACCCTGTCTGAAGAAGCATCTCGACCCGAAACGTCACCCCTTTCTTCTCTCCAGAGATGCCTGCCTGTCCTGCTGAGTTACTCCAGCTTTTTGTGCCTCATCACAGACAGGGCAGCTCCAAATTACAGATCCCACGAGATGCTCCCGAGGACCCTGGGGTATTTTATCAGTGAAATCACACCCTGAGCTGTTTGTTTTCTGTACCTCCACATAGTTCTCAAGGCGTTGCCAGCAGGCGCCTGTGACTAGCATTGTGACACATGTTGTCACTTTGCACGATCTATAGAAGAAGCAACAGTAAAAGAAAAGATAATGTTTCGATGAGGAGTCTCTCTCTCGGATTTGTTTGGGTAGTTTCTCTTTGTCTGCTGCTTCAGTTTAAATGATAAAATGCTTGTGTCTTTTCCTGATATATCCTGAATTTTAGAAGTGCATACAATTACGAGAGGCGTTAATAAGGTAGATAGTCAGAATCTTTTTTACCCAAGATGGAAAAGTCAAAGAGAGAATCAAGTGTGTTGTATTGCCATACTGTGCCCTCCATAATGTTTGGGACAAAGACCCATCTATCATTTATTTATTTGCCTCAGTACTCCACAACTTGAGATTTGTAATAGAAAACACATTTTGGTTTCACCATGTAGAAATTACAACTGCGTTTATACATAATTCGCCCATTTCAGGGCACCATAATGTTTGGGATGTCACGGTGAAACCAAAATGTATAAAAATGGCCTTTATTAAAATCTGACAATGTGCACTTTAACCACATGTGATTTTTTTTCTATTACAAATCTCAAATTGTGGAGTCCAGAGGCAAATAAATAAACGATAGATGGGTCTTTGTCCCAAACATTATGGAGGGCACTGCATGTTTCCATGATGGAACAAAGACTAGAGGGCATAGGTTTAAAGTGAGAGGGGCAAAATTTAGTTTAGAGATACAGTGTGGAAACAGGACCTTCGGCCCAATGGTGATCCACACACTGATTGCAACAACGTTGATATTGGAATTCCCTGACAGGACATCTCAACGTCAGGATAACAAGATGTGCTAATGATCATGGAAGAGCCTCTTCATGTAGTCAGTGATTTACATTGTGGCAGATTCAGTTCTCTCCCACCTGAAGAAACATCTAATGGGAAAGAGCACATTTGCTCGGTTTGAATAGGGTACACAATTGACTTTGAAGGTTGAAACAAGGTGAGAGAGGAAGATGGAGCAGGACTAGACATAGATAATGAGAAGCTCCACTGAGCTTCCAATGAGACGGCACGGTGGCACAGCGGTAGAGTTGCTGCCTTACAGCGCCAGAGCCCTGGTTCGATCCTGACCACGGGTGCTGTCTGTACGGAGTTTGTACGTTCTCCCCGTGACCTGCGTGGGTTTTCTACGAGATCTTTGGTTTCCTCCCACACTCCAAAGACGTCCAGGCCTGTAGGTTAATCGGCTTGGTATAAAATGCGAAATTGTCCCGAATGTGTGTAGGAGGATAGTGTTAATGTTGGGGGATCACTGGTCGGCGCAGACTCGGTGGGCCGAAGGGCTTGTTTCCGCACTGCATCTCTAAACTAAACTAAACTAAACTAAACTAAACTAAACTAAACTAAACTAAACTAAACTAAACTAAACTAAACTAAACTAAACTAAACTAAACTAAACTAAACTAAACTAAACTAAATTAAAAAGAAAGGGATTTCAAAGGTGGAGGGGGGGGGAGGGGGGGGAGGGGGGGGGGGTGGGGGGGGGGGGGGGGGGGGGGGGGAGGATCAGACCACTAATAATAAACAAGGTATTACCTTGTGGATCTCTTATCGCCTCAGAGATCTTGAGCTGCTGTGCTGAAATGGCCTGAAGCACATACCATCCCCTTCCGAAGCCATCTCCACAGCCGGTTCTGTTGTAAAGTTTGTTGCTGAGGTCTTAAAGGCAGCTTGAGCAGCTCCTGAAGGGGCTGTCAGGGGTCAAATGACTCGTAAAAGTTGGAAAGGGTGATATAAACCCATCAACCTTTAGCACGAATGAAATGCTGCCCTCGAATGACAGAATGGCTTAGAAACTATTAAAGTATATTTGTTCAGATTTTTTTATTTTGTGCCCAACTCTTAATCCAGTGGACGCCCGTAAACACAGCGATGTCCTTAGCGAGCCCGACAACTGGTAAATGTGTCTACGTGATTCATCCCCATCCCACGAAACTTTAGTAATGGAGCAGGCCGGAAGATAAATGTGAGGACTTCGTTTTCCAATTGTATTGGGTGCTCAGAGAAAATTTCAAATTTGATTTTGTGGGAGGATGTTAAAGGCATAAATAGTCAATAGTACATAGAACATACAGCACAGGAACAGGCCCTTCGGCCCTCAATGTTAGTGCTGAACCTGATGCCTAGTTAGACTGATCTCATCTACCTGGACATGATCCATTTCCCTCCATTCCCTGCACTTCCATGTGCCTCCCGTAAAGCCTCTTCAACACCACTATTCCATCTGCCTCCACCACCACCACCCCTGGGTACAAATCTTGCCCCACACTGCTCCATTAAAGGAAAGGAGTTGGGAATTGTGAAGCTAGAGGAAGGATTGGAGGTAGAAGGGGAGTGGGAGGGGGAAACCAGGATTGAGTCTTGGTGGGATGGGGGGGGGGGGAGGAAAGTGGGTTGTGCTGGAGAAAGGGTAGAGAGGTTTAGAGTCGTAGAGTGATACAGTGTTGAAGCAGGCCCTTCGGCCCGACATGCCCACAATGACTAACATATCCCATCTACACTAGTCCCACCTGCCTGCATTTGGCCCATATCCCCATAAATCCATCCCATCCATCACTCTGAGGAAGGGTCCCGACCCGAAACGTCGCCTATTCCTTTTCTCCAGAGATGCTGCCTGTCCCATAGAAACATAGAAAGTAGGTACAGGAGTAGGCCATTCGGCCCTTCGAGCCTGCACCGCCATTCAATATGATCATGGCTGATCATCCAACTCAGTATCCTGTAAATGCCTTCTCTCCATACACCCTGATCCCTTTAGCCACAAGGGCCTCTTCGCTGAGTTACTGCAGCATTTGCTGTCTATCTTCGGTGTAAGCCAGCATCTGCAGTTCCTTCCTGCACGTACCTGTCTAACTTGCTTGGCAGAGGTTGATTACTTAACATTTGAGAATTCGATGTTGATATCGTTGGGTTGTGATTTTCAAGCCTGGCTCTGAAAGATGCTGATTCACGGCCATCATGAGGGCAGCTTCGTACTGAAACCGCTGCAGTTTATACGGCCAGGGGCGATGGTTTCCTATTCTATCGGCTCTCATCTGCGATGATGAGATTAAAAAAATGGGGGAACAGCACCTCATATTTTGCTTGAGCAGCTTACAACCCAGCGCGATGAACATCGATTTCTCTAACTTCAAGTAACCCTTGCTTGCCCTCTCTCTCCGTCCCTTCCTGCCCGAGTTCTCCAATTAGTTTCACTGTCCTTCTGATTCATTTTACTGATTGTCACCTTCCCCTCAGCTAACGATGAACCATCCTATATTTGCTTATGTAGACACAAAATGCCAGAGTAACTCAGTGGGACAGGCAGCATCTCCAGAGAGAAGGAATGGGTGATGTTTCATGTCCAGACCAGACATCCTTATTGCCTTATATTTCCTTACCATTTTCTGCTTTGATCTGTCATTTGCACGTTACCCTTGTATCTCTCTCTCTCTCTCTCTTTTTTTTTTTTTTTTTTTTTTTTTTTTTTTTTTTTTTCCATTTTCAAAGACTTTATTCAGCACATTCACATGATACATCACATCAAAACCACATTCAAGGGTTACAAGTCATCAAATAGTCATTATAATACAATGTTGCCTTCATTATTTACAATGCTCTCAACCCCCCGCGGTGACCAGCGCCCACGGAAGGCCTCCATAGTCCCCGTGGTCTCCGCGTGTTCCCTCTCTAGGGTCACGCGCGCACGGACGTAGGCCCGGAAAAGGGGAAGGCAGCCGACTCTGGCAAGACCATCGACCGCCCGCTGCCTGGACCCGCGAATGGCCAACTTGGCCAGGCCCAAGAGCAAACCGACAGGGAGGTCCCACCCCCCCGAAAGACCCTCCCCACCCCCTGCCTTGTGTCCAAACACTAGAATCGTAGGACTAAAGTGTAACCAGAACTTGAGGAACAACCCCTTCAGATATTGGTACAGGGGCAGTAACCTCTCACATTCCATATAGACGTGGAACACGGTCTCTTCGTCACCGCAGAAAATACAGGCGGTCGGCGAGCCCGTGAACCGGCTCAACAGTTTATTACACACCACCGCTCTGTGCAACACTCTCCACCCCAGGTCCCCGATGTAAAGGGGAACAACTCCCTTATAGAGAGCCCCCCACTGAGGACCGTCCCCGTCTTCAGGTGGTAACACAGACCGCCAAGATGTATCAGGGCGGTGTACGAAAACAAGGAGGTGTAGAATGTGCAGGAGCATTCTGTACAGTGTGCGTCTCTTCGCATCACGAAACAGCACGCTGGGCATCTCGGAAAGGCGGCTCAAGTTGTGCGGAGCCGGCGCCCGGGAGAGATCCCGGAGCCTAGGCCCGATGAGCAAATCTGACGGAGCGGGGGTAAGCTCAGTCAGAACTACTCTAGGCACTCGCCTCTCCTCGACACCCGCCATGACAGGGTGAGGACCAGCTGCTCCCGCAGCCACAACGTCCCCCTCCCTTTGTGGAGCAACACGTCGGCTGAAAACAACCAAATTCCTCACTCTAAGCACGTCCCGATAGAAACTAGGCAGACCCCGTAAGGCGGGTCGACTGTTGCCCGCCACCGGCAGCCGCGAAACCCCCCGTAGGCAACAACCCCGACGAAAAAAATACGTGGCCAGAGCGTGCCACCTGGGGGGGGTTCTCCGTGTACATATACCTCCGCAGAGTCCTGAGACGGAGAGCCGCCACCTGGGTACGCACGCATACCAAGGACTGGCCGCCCTCCTCCAACGGGAGACTCAGGACTGCTGCGGTAACCCAATGCTTCCTATTTCCCCAGAAGAAGTCCACCAGCTTCTTCTGTAAAGTAGTTGCAAAGATGGAGGGCGGGACAAGAGTAGCCAGCCGGTACCACAACATGGAGGCCACCAGCTGGTTTATGACCAGCACCCTCCCCTGAAAGGAAAGGACTCCAAGCAGGCCTGACCAGCGTCCCAGCCGGGCGACGATTTTCATCTCCAGCTCCTGCCAGTTCGCCGGCCAGGCATCCTCAGTGGGACTCAGGTACACCCCCAGATAGAGGAGGTGCGTGGTGCTCCACGCATACATCGCCATCTCCTCCGGCAGGGAGTCTACCTGCCACTGACCCACTAATAGTCCAGAGCATTTACTCCAATTAATCCTGGCGGATGATGCAGCCGAGAAAGTCCTCTGGCATTCACGCATCCTCCGCAGGTCACCAGGGTCAGTGAACGTAAGGAGCACATCATCGGCATAGGCTGAAAGAACCACTTCCACCCCCGGACCTGGTAGAGCCAGGCCTGTCAGCTTCCTCCGAAGAAGACACAGGAATGGCTCTACACAGACCGAGTACAACTGACCGGACATGGGGCACCCCTGACGAACCCCCCTCCCAAAATGAATGGGAGCCAACAACACCCCATTAACCTTCACAAGACACTCCGCTGCAGCGTACAAGAGCCGGACCCTGGCAACAAAATGCGGTCCAAATCCGAACGCTTGCAGCGTCCCGAGTAGGTAGTCGTGGTCTACCCTGTCAAAAGCCTTCTCCTGATCAAGAGACAGGAAGGCTACTGACTGACCAGTGCCCTGAGATAGATAAATCAGGTCCCTAACCAGGTGGATGTTATCCTGAATGGACCGACCAGGGACTGTATAGGACTGGTCCGGGTGAATCAGTTGAGACAGCACAGAGCCTAGGCGATTTGCCATCGCCCGTGCAAAGATTTTGTACTCTGTACAGAGGAGAGAGACCGGGCGCCAGTTCTTCAACAGGCGGAGTTCACCCTTCTTGGGCAGCAGGACAACGACTGCTCTGCGCCACGAGAGGGGCATCTCCCCGGTCGCCAAGCTCTCCCCCAGAACCTTCATATAATCATCCCCCAGGACATCCCAGAAGGCTCTAACAAATTCTACCGTCAACCCATCCAGCCCAGGGGACTTGCCCCTCCTGAGCTGGTGCAGGGCACGGGTCAACTCCTCCAGTGATAAGGAGTCATCCAGAAGATCGGACACTTCCCTATCTACAGTCGGTAGACCCTCCCACAGGACCCGCTGAGCCTCCCCGCTGCAACCATCTGCGGAGAACAGGGTCCCATAAAAGGACCGGACTAAAGCACTGATCCTCTCTGGATCTGTGACAGAGGAGCCATCATCCGCGAGCAGCTCTACGAGCTGTTTGCGGGCTCCCCGCCCCTTCTCCAGAGAGAAAAAGAAAGGTGACGCTCGGTCCAAATCGTGCAGCATTTGGACCCGCGACCTCACGTAAGCTCCTCGGGACCGCTCAAGCAGCAGGTTCCTCAAGGCTTCCTTCTTCCCCTGAAACTCTCCCCATTCACAGGAGTCCTCACCAATCCGACCCAGGCGAGACTCCGCCCCCGATAGCTCCCTCTCGAGCCTCTCAACCGCTGAGTCCCGCCTTCCGGTCGACCCCCACGTATATTCCTTACAAAAGAGGCGGATGTGAGCTTTCCCCACATCCCACCACTGCCTAAGTGAAGAAAAGCTCCCCTGCCTCTCTCTCCACTTCACCCAACTCCGTCTGAATGACTCCCGGAAACACCGATCCTCCAGCAGCTTGTTATTGAAGTGCCAGTAAGCAGACCCAGCCCGCGTGCGCCCCGGATTGAAGTCCATGCGCACCAGACAGTGGTCCGAGCACGGCACCAGCCGCATTGAGGCCGCTGAGACACGGGAGACAAACGCACCGGAGATATACATTCGATCAATGCGGGAACCGCCCCCCTCAGACCTCCGCGAGAATGCGTTTGAGTCAGGGTGGAGGTTCCGCCATGCATCCACTAGCTCAAAGGAATCAAGCAAGCCTCTCAGTTTCTTTGCTACAGCAGGGGCACACTGAGTACCAGAACGATCTCGCACCTCAAGTGTGCAGTTGAAATCTCCCCCCAGAAAGACACACTCTCCTCTTTCAATAGTGCTCAACAGAGCAGTCACCTCCTGAAGTAGGCAGGCCTGCATCGTGCCACTGCTGGGGGCATACACGTTAATAAAATGCAACGGCATGCCATCCAGACTCACAGCCAGATAGAGCAAACGACCTGGCACCACTTCCTGCACCTTCAGGATCTCTGGCTGAAAAGTCGGGGCCAACAGAAAAGCCACCCCGCTCGAGTTTGTGCTGAGGTGGCTCATGTAAACCCCCCCTTCCCACTCCAGTCGCCAGGTGGGTTCATCACCGACAACAGTGTGCGTCTCTTGCAGAAAACACACCGCGTATTTCCCCTCTCTCAAGACTTGTAAATGCTGAAATCTGCGAAAGCTCGCTCTACTGCCATTTAAATTTAATGTAACTACTGTGAATTTGCAAACACGTTGGAATTATTTCCTCACATTGCTCTTGATCACAGAACCATCCTCCTTGAGGAACTTTGAGAAATCCCCAAGCTGATGCCTCACAGACGCAGTAATATCACTATCCTTGCTGCCAAGGATGCTATCAAGATCCTCAATAAATCCTGGCAGCTCTCCCCACCGCCTCTTCGCTGTTTCAACTTTAGTCTTGTGACTTTTAGATGTTTTGAGAAAGTCCTGAATCTCACGGATAAGGGTTGCGTTAAACACAGCCCTGAAGTCTGGGCGCCCCGCCAACCCACTCACACCTGGAGCAGCAGCCTCCTCTGCACATCGCTCAAGGCCAGTGTCAGAGTCCGTGGGACTACAGCTTGCTGAAAGCTCACCCACCCCACTGCACAGGCCGAGCCCATCGCTCTCCCCCTCCTCCGGCATGACACCACCCCCAGGATCAATGCCGAGGGAGGGTCCCGATGCCTCTGACAGCAACAAGCTGTCCGGTAAAAGGCTAGGCTCCTGCACTCTCCCATCACACCCCACCTCTGGGTCTGGGGAAGAAAAAACAGCAGGCACCCCCGGGGTCCCAGGTGTTCTTGGAGTCTCCCCTACTACCTCAACCGATGAGGCATCACTCCCCTCATCACTTCCACTGGTTCTAATACAGAGCTCAGAGTGGTACGTTTGATCTCCCGCTCCTCCCCCCTCAGGCTGACTCTGCTCATCCCCCATCCCAGGGAGCACATTTCCAGGGGAGTCAAACCCATCGACCGGCGTGCCATCACCCTCAGAAGGCCCCTGAAACGAGGGGACCTCCTCCGACCCAGCGGACACACTCCCAGGGGCATCAACCCCGCTACCCGATGAGATGACTTCCACGGAAGGCCCCAGAGACGAGGGGGCCGCCACCAACCCAGAGGACACGGTTTCAGGGGAGGCGATCCCAGTAACTGGTCTGGTAACACCTGCAGAAGGTCCCTGAAACAGAGGCTCATCCTCCGGCCCACAAGTCACCAGTCCGTGGTCACCGCTCTCGACAGGGGTGGAAGGTCTCGAAATAGCCGTCCCCCTTAATTTGGGCCCACGCTCATGCTCTTCCTCGCTTTCCGACAGCCTTCTTTTTGTCCCGGTGGCTATGGGAGGTGCGGTGACCTCCATAGAGGAAGGGTCCTCCACCTCCGCACCACCCGTTGCCCCCTTTCTACTCCCATGTTTGCTCCCACCTGCCCCCTTCCGGTTCACCTCAGCTCCTTGCTGAGCCAAACCAGGTGCGCCCTGGACTTCACTGGGCCCACTGGGCAGGAGCCCATCTGCTATTGATTGATTCCCTTGGAGGGGCTTATCCTTCTTCTTATCCTTATTCTTAATCTTCCCCTTCTGCGTCTCCCAACCTCCCTCCCCCCCTTCACCCTTCCCCTGCGCCTTGCCATCTACCACCTCCACAGGTTCAGGGTATGGGGGGGGGGGGGGCCCTCACTGCTCCGGGTCACCAAGGTGGTACTTGCAGCCTCTGATGGGTTGGCAGTGCCGTCCCGGGTTACCCGAGACGGAGTCAGCAGCCCCAGCCGAGTCAGCAGTTCCACCCCGTGCCACCGAGGCTTGGAGGGCCGCCCCGGATGGGCCAGCACTGCATTCCTGGGCCCCTGCGTTAGAATTTCTCGCAGTGGCCCGGCTCCTGGGACACTCTCTACGGAGATGTCCAAACTCCTTGCACGCGTGACACTGTGCCTCTCCCCAGCTCCAGTACACGCGATTAGAGAGACCCTTATGCTCCACAGCGAAACTCCCCTCAGCACCCAACCCCACTTCCACCTTCATAAACACGCGCCTCTTGAAGCTCAGCACCCCTTTCTCATACGGGTCATTCCCGGGGTGCATGAGCCTAGTAAGCTTAGACCGCACCTCCCCAATCTTCATCAAGTGTGGAAGGATTTTTGCATCCCGGAGAAACGTGGGACAATTCCGTAGGAGAACCGATTTTACATTGGACACCCACGGTTCCACCTGTAGATGGACCCCCTCCACCGTGAGCCCCTTCTCCAACACTTGGGCCACATCCTTCCGGGACTTCAGTATCAACTGAACCTTCCCTCCTGCACTCTCGGAAGAGGCAATGACATCCCTCTTGAACAGATCATGCAAGCCCTTTGCAATTGCAGCCCTGCTCCACGTGAACCCGGTTTGAACCGAGATCCCGTAAATATCCCAGTCCAAGTCAACATGAGGCTCATCCACGAGTGGCCTCGAGGCCGCCGTCGAAGCCGCCACTGCGTAGCTCTGAACCTTAGGCCGAGCCCCCGCCTTCATGACAGTGGCACACCTCAGCTCCAGGGACAGCAGCACCTCAGCTCAAAAGCGATCCTCAGAGACAGTCACAGTCTGAATGAGCAGCAGTAGCAGTTTCCTCCAGCCAGAGAAAGGAAAGTCCCCAAGCTCACCTCCACAGTCCAGAGCAGCTTTTGGAAGGCTCTTCAAAGCCCTGACAGAAGCAAAAGATACCCTCTTCACGTTAAGCCCAGGCAACAGCACTGTGCAAAACGGTATTGGGGCAGAGAGTCGGTGCTATAAATGTCAAAGACACCGAAATCATTCCTACCCACGAGCTCCAGGCACTCTTGGCAATCCGCCAGCCACGGCTGCTCCCACCGCGGTGCAGAGGAACTCAGGAATTCCACACGAAATGGAGAAATCCTTAAACAAAGGAAAGTTTCCACAGTCCGACGTTCGGTCAAACTATGAAATCTCACTGCAACTGTTCCTCCTCCTTCGACAAGAACCTTGAAAGGTTGCTTCAAAACTTCTCAGTCGCCGGAGCAGAGAAAAACACGACCTCTCTCTCTCTCTCTCTCTCTCCTCTCTCTCTCTCTCTCTCTCTCTCTCTCTCTCTCTCTCTCTCTCTCTCTCTCTCTCTCTCTCTCTCTCTCTCTCTCTCTCTCTCTCTCTCTCTCTCTCTCTCTCTCTCTCTCTCCCCCCTCTCTCCTCTCTCCTCTCTCCTCTCCCCTCTTTCCTCCCCCCTCTCTCCTCCCCTCTCTCCTCTCCCACTCTCTCTCCCCTGTCCCCTGTCCCCTGTCCCCTCTCCCATCTCTCCCCTCTCTCCCCCCCCTCTCTCCTCTCCCTCTCTCTCCATCTCTCTCCCCCTCCTCTCTCCTCTCTCCTCTCCCTCTCCTCTCTCCTCTCGTCTCCCGTCTCTCCTCTCCTCTCTCTCTCTCTCTCTCCCCCCCCCCCCCCCCCCCCCCCCGCTTGGACACACAGAACAAACAGTTTGAGGGAAGCTCACAATAATCAATTGAACTGTTTGCACATCAGGATGATCAGATTCGAGTTTCATCCACGCCTTTGGGGAGAAGCTGCTAAGTGGCAGGAAAAGCCGGTTTAAAAAACAAGACGACTGCAAGATTTCATTACCACTCCCGAGGTATTAAACGCGTAGCTCTGGGCCTGAGCTGCGTTCCACGCTCCGAAGTGGCTTGAGGAATGGAGATGTGTTTTGCTCTTTTATCTGGTGTCACGATTCCTCAGTAAAATCCACTTGAGGCTGGAGAGAAAGACAAAACTTTGCTTAGTTTAGGTTCCACCTGGGGGTATTACTGGAGTCAGGTCTCCAGGCTGGCCTGTCGTCTGCTGTTCTAGGTGTGGACTCCTGTACATCGGCAAGACCAAGCACAGGCTCGCTCAACACCTCCGCTCAGTCCGCCTACACCTACCTGATCTCCCGGTTGCTCAACACTTTAACTCCCCCTCCCATTCCCACACTGACCTTTCTGTCCTGGGCCTCCTCCATTGTCAGAGTGGGGCCCAGCACAAATTGGAGGAACAGCACCTCATATTTCACTTGGGCAGCTTACACCGCCCAGCGGTGTGAACATTGACCTCTCTAATTTCAGGTAGCCCTTGCTTTCCCTCTCTCTCCATCCCCTCCCCTTTCCCAGTTCTCCGACTACATTCTATCCCTGTCCCGCCCACTACCCTGACATCAGTCCGAAGAAGGGCTTCGCCCCGAAACGTCACCCATTCCTCCTCTCCAGAGATGCTGCCTGTCCCGCTGAGTTGCTCCAGCGTTTTGTGTCTATCTCCAGCCTGACCTGGTGAGGCAGCTGGGACGAACTACACTGTGAGATCACACGTGACCGATGGGCAAACACTTCTGTTTCCATTCAACATTTCACGAAACGTTCAGCTTCTTGTCGGGCAAATGGATGTGACACTTTTTTTTTTCTCTCCCCCTCCCTCCCCCACTCTTAAATCATAAGCTAACAAAAGAATTTGCATCCTGCCTACGAAAAGCAAAAGTAAAGCAAATAACGAGCCCAACTGTCTTCAACTGACACCGAAGGATTGTATAGAAGTTTGAAAAGAACGTTGTCTTTGCTAATCCAGCCAGTGCGTGGAAATAAAACGCACTGAAACAAAACAAGATGACTATTGACAAATCTACCCGAACATCTTGAGAGTTTGCACTTTTCTGGCCAGTGCTCATTTTTTTCCTCAAAACAAAAAGATTAACATTTGAAAAACATCACCTCTAGTGATGTGTAGGGAAACTGATGCATTTTGTGTCAACCTCTAGTGTTGAATGCTTGTAACCAGAAGTGACAAAACGCATTTTTAGCTTTTGTGTATTTACATTATTTTCATAGCCTATTTAAACCTACAATTATTCTCATGTAATTATTCCTAATTAAACTGAATTGTTCTTTAGACTTTTTAAACGATTCAATGATTCTTTATTGTCACACGTACCAGGTGCAGTGAAGGGGGAGGGGAAGAGAGGGACAGAGGAACTATCTAAAGTTGGAGAAATCGATGTTCATACCACTGGGCTGCAAGCTGCCCAAGCGGTGTGAACATTGACCTCTCTAATTTCAGGTAGCCCTTGCTTTCCCTCTCTCTCCATCCCCTCCCCTTTCCCAGTTCTCCGACTACATTCTATCCCTGTCCCGCCCACTACCCTGACATCAGTCCGAAGAAGGGCTTCGCCCCGAAACGTCACCCATTCCTCCTCTCCAGAGATGCTGCCTGTCCCGCTGAGTTGCTCCAGCGTTTTGTGTCTATCTCCAGCCTGACCTGGTGAGGCAGCTGGGACGAACTACACTGTGAGATCACACGTGACCGATGGGCAAACACTTCTGTTTCCATTCAACATTTCACGAAACGTTCAGCTTCTTGTCGGGCAAATGGATGTGACACTTTTTTTTTTCTCTCCCCCTCCCTCCCCCACTCTTAAATCATAAGCTAACAAAAGAATTTGCATCCTGCCTACGAAAAGCAAAAGTAAAGCAAATAACGAGCCCAACTGTCTTCAACTGACACCGAAGGATTGTATAGAAGTTTGAAAAGAACGTTGTCTTTGCTAATCCAGCCAGTGCGTGGAAATAAAACGCACTGAAACAAAACAAGATGACTATTGACAAATCTACCCGAACATCTTGAGAGTTTGCACTTTTCTGGCCAGTGCTCATTTTTTTCCTCAAAACAAAAAGATTAACATTTGAAAAACATCACCTCTAGTGATGTGTAGGGAAACTGATGCATTTTGTGTCAACCTCTAGTGTTGAATGCTTGTAACCAGAAGTGACAAAACGCATTTTTAGCTTTTGTGTATTTACATTATTTTCATAGCCTATTTAAACCTACAATTATTCTCATGTAATTATTCCTAATTAAACTGAATTGTTCTTTAGACTTTTTAAACGATTCAATGATTCTTTATTGTCACACGTACCAGGTGCAGTGAAGGGGGAGGGGAAGAGAGGGACAGAGGAACTATCTAAAGTTGGAGAAGTCGATGTTCATACCACTGGGCTGCAAGCTGCCCAAGCGAAATATGAGGTGTTGTTCCTCCAATTTCCAGTGGGCCTCACTATGACATTGGAGGAGGCCCATGACAGAAAGGTCAGACCGGGAGTGGGAGGGGGAGTTGAAGTGCTCAGCCACCGGGAGATCAGGTTGGTTGAGGCGGACTGAGCGAAGGTGTTGAGCGAAACGATCGCCGAGCCTGCCTTTTGTACCAGCATCTGCAGTTATTTTCTTACACTAGGGGCAGTGAAGTTCTTTGTTTTGCATACAATCCTGTAAAATCATACCGTTTTTCAGTTTTCTGCTTGGCTGTTTCTGCTTCTGTTTTCTACTGCACAACCGGCAACAGCTGGGCAATCTCCTGCAGGTTTCGCTCGCGTGGGCACTGGTTGCTAAAGGGTTATTTAGATTTTTACTTGGGCAAGTGTGCTGAGATGATCCATGTCCAAGTTGTCGAGCTGTAACTTGATGAGTGACAAGGTTGGTGCACATCTGGTGGTGTCGGGAAGGATGTTCCACTCTGGGATAGTCCATGGAAAAAGTGACTGGAGGTAGCTATTTTCCATGGATAAGCACAAGCATAGGTGGTGCAAAAGTCCAATGACTGTCATGCAAGAACAACGGGCTTCAGCGAGACAGTGCGCAAGAAGTCTCTAGCGCCATCGTAAGCTACAATGCTGAGAAAATATACACTGCACTCTGGTATCTGTGGATTCTCTGCCTCAGAAGGCATTGGAGGCCAATTCTCTGAATGCATTCAAGAGAGAGCTAGATAGAGCTCTTAAGGATAGCGGAGTCAGGGGGTATGGGGAGGAGGCAGGAACGGGATACTGATTATCATCATCATCATATCATCATATCATATATATACAGCCGGAAACAGGCCTTTTCGGCCCTCCAAGTCCGTGCCGCCCAGTGATCCCCGTACATTAACACTATCCTACACCCACTAGTTACAATTTTAGGGACAATTTTTACATTTACCCAGCAAATTAACCTACATACCTGTACGTCTTTGGAATGATCAGCCATGATCATTGAGAATGATCAGCCATGATCACATTGAATGGCGGTGCTGGCTCGAAGGGCCGAATGGCCTCCTCCTGCACCTATTGTCTATTGTTTATTTTATATAAGTTCATTGGTTTATAAGTTATGAGAACAGAAATAGGCCCATTGGCCCAGCAAGTCTACTCCGCCATTCAATCATGGCTTACCTGTCTCTCCCTCTCAACCCCATTCTCCTGCCTTCTCCCCATAACCCCCGACAGCCCGTACTAATCAAGAATCTGCCCATCTGCGCTTTAAAAACTCCCAGTCATTTGGCCTCCACAGCCATTATCTCTTCACTCTACCTGTTGTACGGCTCGATTGTATTCATGTAAGGTATTACTTGTAGAAGTTTCTACCGAAAATGCCGGTTTCTACTGTAGATGGACACAAAGTGCTGGAGTAACTCAGCGGGTCAGGCAGCTTCTCTGGAGGACAAGGATGGGTGACATTTCAGACCGGAACCCTTCGTCAGACCTTTTTTGAACAAGGGTTCCGACCCGAAACGCCACCTATCCATTTTCTCCAGTCTGAAGAAGGGTCTGGACCCGAAACGTCACCCATTCCCTCTCGTCTAGGTGCTGCCTGACCTGCTGAATTACTCCAGCATTTTGTGATACCTTCATTTTCTCCAGAGATACTGCCTGCCACTGAGTTACTCCAGCATTTTGTGTCTATCTACAGTATTATTTTATTTCATTGGATAGCACGCAAAACAAATGCTCTGCAATGTATCACTTCACACGTGACAAAAATAAACCAATACCAATACCAAAAAGCTGGAGTAACTCAGCGGGACAGGCAGCATCTCTGGAGAGAAGGAATGGCTGACCTTTCGGGTCCAGACCCTTCTTCAGATTGGTTAGGAATAAGGGAAATGAGAGATATCAGAACTCTCGTTGGAGAGAGGAGGAGAACTTCTTCAAAGTAGATATACCTTGGGGAGATTTCGCAGTGGAGCAGACGGAATGTGTAGAAAGGAACTGCAGATGCTGGTTTAAGGAACCAATATTTGAATATCAGGGATATAACCAGTCTGAAGAAGGGTCTCGACCCGAAACGTCACCCATTCCTTCTCTCCCGAGATGCTGCCTGACCTGCTGAGTTACTCCAGCATTTTGTGAATAAACCAGTACCAATGCCAGTCTGAAGGAAGGTCCTGACCTGAAATACCACATATCCATTCCCTGCACGGATGCTGCCTGACGCGCTGAGTTACCCCAGCACTTTGTGTTTTATCCAGCACCAATACCATTTGATTGTAATTGATCCCTCCTCTGCATTCTTCTCATTTTGAGTTGCGATTAGTTCATAAACCAGGATGGTTTGGAGACGATACAAACTCAATATCCAACTGTAACAGATCAATAGTTCAACAGAACTGACACTGAGGGAACACAAACAGGTGCACCATGGAATCAGGCTCTTCTGTCCACAGAGTTCAGGTTGCCCATTGAGCACCCATTCACAATAAAACTATACTAAACCATTTTTATTCTTTGGAGTAAATTAGCAAGTAAGGAGTAAGCCAGTCGCTCAGAGTGACATGGTGGTGCAGCGGTAGAATTGCTGCCTTACAGCCCCAGAGACCCGGGTTCGATCCTGACTAAAGATGCTGTCTGTATGGAAGAGAACTTCGAACTTTAGATAGTTCTTCTGTCCCTCTCTTCCCCTCCTCCTTCCCAGATCTCCCTCTATCTTCCTGTCTCCACCTATATCCTTCCTTTGTCCTGCCCCCCTGACATCAGTCTGAAGAAGGGTCTCGACCCGAAACGTCACCCATTCCTTCTCTCCCGAGATGCTGCCTGACCTGCTGAGTTACTCCAGCATTTTGTGAATAAATACCTTCTGTCTGTATGGAAGATAGACACAAAAAGCTGGAGTATCTCAGTGGGTCAGGCAGCATCTCTGGAGAGAAGGAATGGGTGACGTTTCGAGTCAAGACCCTTCTTTAGATGGAATTTGTACGTTCTCCCTGTGACCACGTGGGTTTTCTCCGGGAGCTCCGGTCTCCTCCCACATGCCAAAGCGCCCGTAGTCAGGATCGAACCCGGGTCCCTGGCACTGTAATGCAGCAACTCTACCACTGTGCCGCCCAAAAGCTTCAAGTATTAAGTTGCGGTGCATATCTTTTAGACAATAGACAATAGACAATAGGTGCAGGAGTAGGCCATTCAGCCCTTCGAGCCAGCACCGCCATTCAATGCGATCATGGCTGATCACTCTCAATCAGTACCCCGTTCCTGCCTTCTCCCCATACCCCCTCACTCCGCTATCCTTAAGAGCTCTATCCAGCTCTCTCTTGAAAGCATCCAACGAACTGGCCTCCACTGCCTTCTGAGGCAGAGAATTCCACACCTTCACCACTCTCTGACTGAAAAAGTTCTTCCTCATCTCCGTTCTAAATGGCCTACCCCTTATTCTTAAACTGTGGCCCCTTGTTCTGGACTCCCCCAACATTGGGAACATGTTTCCTACCTCTAATGTGTCCAATCCCCTAATTATCTTATATGTTTCAATAAGATCCCCCCTCATCCTTCTATATTCCAGTGTATACAAGCCTAATTGCTCCAGCCTTTCAACATACGACAGTCCCGCCATTCCGGGAATTAACCTAGTGAACCTACGCTGCACGCCCTCAATAGCAAGAATATCCTTCCTCAAATTTGGAGACCAAAACTGCACACAGTACTCCAGGTGCGGTCTCACTAGGGCCCGGTACAACTGTGTTATGTGCTCACAAAATGTGTTGAAACGCTCAGCCCTCTTAATGTTCAACCTCCTGTGGGATCCTGTAATGGCCAGAGATAATTGTAAATATTAATAATACTTTATAGCAGTACAAAGAATAATACGTTTTGCCAGCAATAACACTACCGTTTCTGCATCAGGACATTTTTTTTTGCAACCATTATTCATCCATGACATCTTGGCAATCAGAAATTTTGGAAGTAATTAATCTTCAGGCTTTAAGGACTCCAAACCTGTGTGATGTGAGGCAAGTGCTGACACTTATACGTAAACATAAAGATTAGAGTATTTGTGAAGTGCTAAATGTTGCTTTGATCATTTGCTTCTCACAAGTACCAGGCATGCCAGCACTTAGGTTTACTCTTCGGTTAACAAAGAACTCTAATCCTTTTCTTTAATTCTTATCCATCTGTAATACAGAGCAGGATTCCCGTCCTGTTTACCTGAGAGCTTTGTCTTGATCCCTCTTGTTTAGTTTTCCCTGTCTGCTGACAATCCATTTTTTAAACACTTGCGAGTGTGATCGTGAAAGTTTCTTGCATCAGAATTTACACTTCGTTTTTCTTTTAAATGGGAGGATTTAGTTTAGTTTGGTTCAGAGATGCAGCGCAGAAACAGGCCCTTCGGTCCACCGAGTCCGCGCTGACCAGCGATCCCCGCGCACTAACACTATCCTACACACGCTAGGGACAATTTACACTTATACCAAGCCAATTAACCTTCAAACCTGTCGGTCATTGGAGTGTGGGAGGAAACCGAAGATCTTGGAGAAAACCCACGCGGTCACGGCGAGAAGACAATAGACAATAGACAATAGGTGCAGGAGTAGGCCATTCGGCCCTTCGAGCCAGCACCACCATTCAATGTGATCATGGCTGATCATTCAATCAGTACCCCGTTCCTGCCTTCGCCCCATACCCCCTGACTCCGCTATCCTTAAGAGCTCTATCTAGCTCTCTCTTGAATGCATTCAGAGAATTGGCCTCCACTGCCTTCTGAGGCAGAGAATTCCACAGATTCATAACTCTCTGACTGAAAAAGTTTTTCCTCATCTCCGTTCTAAATGGCCTACCCCTTATTCTTAAACTGTGGCCCCTGGTTCTGGACTCCCCCAACATTGGGAACATGTTTCCTGCCTCTAACGTGTCCAACCCCTTAATAACGTACAAAGACAGCCCCCGTAGTCGAGATGGAACCCGGGTCCCTGGCGCTGTGAGGCAGCAACTCTACCCCTGCACAACTGTATAATTAAGAAATTATATTTATATTTTATTGGTGCAGATATTCTACCGATCGGTGGTGGCCAGTGCCGTCTTCTTTGCTGCCATGCGCTGGGGCAGCAGGGCGAAGGCCGCGGACGCCAATAGGATCAATAAACTCATCGGGAAGGCTGGCTCTGTCCTGGGGGCGGAGCTGGATTCACGGGAGGTGGTCTTGGAGGGGAGGACGCTCCTCAAACTGTGGAGCATCCTGGACAACACAGCTCACCCCCTCTATCACACACTGGTCAACCTGAGGAGCACCTTCAGCAACAGACTGGTCCCACCAAGATGCAACACAGAACGCCACAGGAGATCCTTCTTCCCTGTGACTATCAAACTGTACAACGCCTCCCCCTTCTGTCTTGGGGTAGACTGAGACTGACTCCCCTTTCCCCCCAATCTTCGCACATCCCCAATCCTTTCCACTTGTCACTTCAATGTCATGTTTCATGTATCTTGTGTTTTATGAATGTTGGCAGACCAATTTGCCTCCTGGGAGAAATAAAGTTATATCATATCGCATGGTATTGTATCGTATCATTATCGTATCGTAGGTCGGGCCCCTTCTTCAGACTCAGTGTGTGAAGCTAGGTTTATGTTATGTGGCGGGGAAGGGCGGCACGGTGGCGCAGCGGTAGAGTTGCAGCCTTACAGCGCCAGAGATCCAGGTTCGATCCTGACTAGTGGTACTTGGTTGTATTGAGTTTGTACATTCTCCCCGTGACCTGCGTGGGTTTTCCCCGGGAGCTCTGGTTTCCTCCCACACTCCAAAGGTGTACAGGTTTGTAGGTTAATTGGCTTGGTGTAATTGTAAATTGTCCCCAGTGTGTGTCGGACAGTGTTGGCGTGTGGAGATCGCTGGTCAGTACAGACTCGGTGGGCCAAAGGGCCTGTTTCTGCACTGTATCTCTAAACCAAACTAAACTAAACTGAAAAAGGGAGAGAAGAAAAATTGTAATTATGTTCTCGAAGGGCAGAATGGCCTACTCCTGCACCTATTGTGTATTGTCTATTGCCTATTGTCTATTGTCTATTATCTATTGTCTATTGTCTATTGTCTATCTCCCACTGCTGCATCTGTACAACATAGCACAGGTTCTTTTCTAACTCATTTTTGAGAGAGGATGAAATAAATATTCTCATGTAGACCTGACTTACCTAATTTGAAAGTGTACACATTTTTTTATGAGTATTTCTTTAAGCTTTCCAGATATGCAATCTGTCCGAGCTTTAGTGAGCTGTAATCAAGGCAGTAAACAATGTCAATTTTGTATTTTCAACTTTGTACTTTTGTATTTTCAATTTTGTACCGCAAAACGCTTTTCCCTCTCACAGCACGCACAGTCGTAACAGTCAGTATTGATCATTTAACAGCCATCCACATTGCTGATGTGCTTTAGCACTGTAGAATTGAATTGAAAGATGGCAACGTGGAAACAGGCTCTTCAACCCACTGAGTCCACACTGACTATCGATCACCGAATCACACTAGTTCCATGTTATCCCACTTTCGAATCCACTCCCTGCACACACTGGGGGCAGTTTACGGAGGGCGATTCACCTAAAAACCCACACTGGGGGCAATTTTACAGACGGCAACTAGCCCACAAAGCTGCCCGCCATTTCTGGTATGTGGGTGGAAACCAAAATATTCGGTGGAAGCCCACGTGGTCACTGGGAGAACGTGCAAACTCCACACAGGCAGCACCCGAGGTCGGGATCGAACCTGGGCTCTGGCACTGTGAGGCAGCAGCTCTACCCGCTGCGCCACTCTGCCGCCCTGTTCTGTGACATCAAGCAGATTGTGATTGATTACATTGATCTGTGCTTTGGTCCCTGCTGCACTGCTGGTAAACTGCAGTTACAAAATCAGCACATGTCAATAGACAATAGACAATAGACAATAGGTGCAGAAGGAAGCCATTCGGCCCTTCGAGCCAGCACCACCATTCAATGTGATCATGGCTGATCATTCTCAAATTACCAAGATAGTTTGACTCGACTCGTTCTTGTCACCCATGTTCTTCTAAGGGTAGATCTTCTGTTCCTTGGGGAGCTGTATGATTCAATGTGATTAAATCATGAAGCCTCATGTCCCATAAATCAGATTATATATATTCTAAAGATGGACACAAAAAGCTGGAGTAATTCAACGGGACAGACAGCATCTCTGGAGAGAAGGAATGGGTGACGTTTCGGGTCGAGACCCTTCAGATATATTCTAGTCTGAAGAAGGGTCTCGACCCGAAACGTCATCCATTCCTCCTATCCAAATGCTGCCTGTCCCGCTGAGTTACTCCAGCACTTTGTGTCCATCTTCGATATATTTATGTGACATTTTAAATGATGGAAATGCTATCTCAGAGTTTAAAAACGTTGTTTTTCTTGCTGTTTTCCAGCGGCTTCTGACATTTCACATGGTTCAGTTCATGCTTTTTTTTCTCCTTTCATTCATTCCTCTCTTTGGTAATTTTACTTTTCCTTTTTTCCTCTTGGTTGTGTGAAAGCTAATAAAATTCTCTTTCAAAACAATGTGTCCCGTGGAACTGTTTGCTTGTTAATGGCTCCACAAACAATACTTATTGGACCACAGTTTATACAGCGTTGTAAAAGTCTTCAAACTATTCAAAGTGCAGTATAACTTGCCGTGATTGATAGCAAAAGACATCACAGAGCATTTCAAGGGCTGCCTGTTGCTCATTAATATTAATTACAAATTCTTTACCTATATTCTGTTGATGGTTACTCCCACGTCAAGAATAGTTTAGTTCAGTTTGGTGTAGTTTAGGGATACAGCGCGGAAACAGGCCCCTCGGCCCACCGAATCTGCGCCGACCAGCGATCCCCGTACACGAACGTTATCCTACACAGACTAGGGACAATTTACACATACACCAAGCCATTTAACCTACAAACCTGTACGTCTTTGGAATAGAAACATAGAAACATAGAAAATAGGTGCAGGAGTAGGCCATTCGGCCCTTCGAGCCTGCACCACCATTCAATATGATCATGGCTGATCATCCAACTCAGTATCCCGTACCTGCCTTTTCTCCATACCCCCTGATCCCTTTAGCCACAAGGGCCACATCTAACTCCCTCTTAAATATAGCCAATGAACTGGCCTCATCTACCTTCTGTGGCAAAGAATTCCACAGATTCACCACTCTCTGTGTGAAAAAAAACGTTCCCATCTCGGTCCTAAAAGACTTCCCCCTTATCCTTAAACTGTGACCCCTTGTTCTGGACTTCCCCAACATCGGGAACAATCTTCCTGCATGTGGGAGGAAACCGAAGATCTCGGAGAAAACCCACGCGGTCACGGGGAGAACGTACAAACTCCCTACAGACAGCACCCGTGGTCGGGATCGAACCCGGGTCTCTGGCGCTGAAAGCCAGCAACTCTACCGCTGCGCCCAGCTAAATGCATGACTTTCTTGATTCCAAATGTTAGGTGCAAACAATTACCCTTTGGGGAAAAGTTATTGATCTGTACTTTTGGAAGCATGACAAGACGTTATTTTACTCCCTCAGACATACTTCGACTCGTCCAGAGTTTACCTGATTTAATCCTTTCTACGTTTTTTCTGCGGAGGTATTCCTCTTTGTTTCCAAGAACTTGGAAATCTGCTCCTTTCTACTTTCTGAAATTAAGAACCGAGACACCGGTCCAGATGTCTTAGGAGATAAAGGCCGAGCTAATTTGCGTGTCAGAGTGGACCTGAGAAGTCGGAATTCATGTATATATCATCACATAGTTATTAGCCGGGCCCACTTCTAACCCAACACAAACATCTTCTATACAACCTGATTCAGACTTGGCAGTGTTAAGAAAATGCCCTGCGGCAATGTGTTGTATTAGCCTGAAATGAAAGTAGACATGAATGGCAATAGAAACAGTAAAGTATTGTTTTCATTTTCAATGTCAGCCATAGAGTTAACCGGTCTTAAAGGAAAATCCCTCCAAATGCTGATGTAAGTCATTGCTTATACAAATGCACTATTGAATATCAACAATCTTATTTGGTAATAAGGCATTGATGTTTGCAAAACCAACAGTGATGGGAAGGGGTAACCCACAGAAGAGTTTATCTATGAGGAAATGACGGCCGTATCTGATCCAAACTGAGAGATGTGATTAGAAACATAGAAACATAGAAACATAGAAAATAGGTGCAGGAGTAGGCCATTCAGCCCTTCGAGCCTGCACCACCATTCAATGTGATCATGGCTGATCATCCAGCTCAGTAACCTGTACCTGCCTTCTCTCCATACCCCCTGATCCCTTTAGCCACAAGTGCCACATCTAACTCCCTCTTAAATATAGCCAATGAACTGGCCTCAACTACCTTCTGTGGCAGAGAGTTCCACAGACTCACCACTCTCTGTGTGAAGAAATGTTTTCTCATCTCGGCCCTAAAAGACTTCCCCCTTATCCTTAAGCTGTGACTTCCCCAACATCGGGAACAATCTTCCCGCATCTAGCCTCTCCAACCCCTTAAGAATTTTATATGTTTCTATAAGATCCTCCCTCAGTCTTCTAAATTCCAGCGAGTATAAGCCTAGTCTATCCAGTCTTTCTTCATATGAAAGTCCTGCCATCCCAGGGATCAATCTGGTGAACCTTCTCTGTACTCCCTCTAAGGCTAGAATGTCTTTCCTCAGATTAGGAGACCAAAACTGTACACAATACTCCAGGTGCGGTCTCAACAAGGCCCTGTACAACTGCAGCAGAACCTCCTCAAATCCTCTTGCTATGAATACTAACATACCATTCGCTTTTTTCACTGCATGCTTGCTTTCAATGACTGGTGCACCATGATACCCAGGTCACGTTGCATCTCCCCTTTTCCTAATTGGCCACCATTCAGGTAATACTCTGCTTTCCTGTTCTTGCCGCTAAAGTGGATAACCTCACATTTATCCACATTATATTGCATCTGC
Source organism: Rhinoraja longicauda (assembly GCF_053455715.1). Lineage (NCBI taxonomy): Eukaryota > Metazoa > Chordata > Chondrichthyes > Rajiformes > Arhynchobatidae > Rhinoraja > Rhinoraja longicauda. The sequence continues at coordinate 5,208,402 of NC_135958.1, read as the reverse complement.
CATGCATTTGCCCACTCTCCTATCTATCCAAGTCACTCTGCAGCCTCCTAGCATCCTCCTCGCAGCTAACACTGCCACCCAGCTTCGTGTCATCCGCAAACTTAGAGATGTTTGAGATTTAATTTTAGAGATTGATTTTAGTTTAGTTTAGTTTAGAGATGCAGCGTGGAAACAGACCTTTCGGCCCACCGAGTCCGCACCGACCAGCGATCCCCGGATACCAACACTATCCTACACACACTGGGGACAATTTTTTAATACATTTACCAAGCCAATTTACCTACGTACCTGTACGTCTTTGGAGTGCGGGAGGAAACCGAAGATCTCGGAGAAAACCCACGCGGTCACGGAGAGAATGTACAAACTCTGTACAGACAGCACCCGTAGACGGGATCGAACCCGGGTCACCGGAGCTGCAAGTGCTGTAAGGCAGCAACTCCGTGATGGAGAGAAATCACTCTCAATGCTAACGAGCTTATTAGAAGGCTCGAACACTGATTGGAGAGGTCTGTTATGTACATATGAACATTTGGTACAAAGTTGGGGAGAAGGCAGGAGAATGGGGTTGAGAGAGAAAGATAGATCAGCCATGATTCAATGGCGGAGTGGACTTGATGGGACGAATGGCATAATTTGGCTCCTGTCACCTATGAATATGAAATTTATTTAGTTCAGTTTGTTGTCATATGTACCGAGGTACAGTGAAAGGCTTTTGTTGGTGTGTGCTATCTACAATTTTTTTTAAATTGGCTGCATTTCTACGCAAAGGTGAAACAAATAAAATATGATCTCGTTTTTTTATTCCTGGAGAGAGTGAATGGGGAGAGGATGTTTCCACTAGTGGGAGAGGCTAGAACCAGAGGTCACAGCCTCAGAATAAAAGGATGTACCTTTAGAAAGGAGATGAGGGGATTTCTTTAATCAGAGGGTGGTGAATCTGTGGAATTCATTGCCACAGAAGGCTGTGGAGGCCAAGACATTGGATATGATTGAGGTGGTGATTGACAGATTCTTGATTAGTAAGGGTGTCAGGGGTTATGGGGCGAAGGCAGGTGGGTCAGGGGAGAGGGACACTAGAGATATGAGAGGGTAAGGTGTAAAAACAACAGATCAAAGCAGACGACGATCAGGGAAATGTAGAATGGTTCATTGTTAGCTGAGGGGAAGGTGACAATGTCTGAAGAAGGGTCCCGACCCGAAACGTCACCCATTCCTTCTCTCCAGAGATGCTGCCTGTCCTGCTGAGTTACTCCAGCTTTTTGTGTCTATGTTCGGGAAGGTGATAATGACTCATACAATTAGTAAAATTAATCAGGTGGGCGGTGAAACTAGTCGGTGAACTGGGGTGGGGGAGGTCCATTCTTTGATAGGGTTGGTCTAGGCCTGAAAGAAGGGTCTCGACCCCGAAACGTCACCAATTCCTTTACCCCAGAGATGCTGCCTGGCCCGCTGTTACTCCAGCTTTTTGTGTCTGTCTTGCATTCTTTGATATGTTGGTATGTTTTAGCATGTGCTGTAATGAGTGACCTTATGAGTGAGTGGGGCCTTTTTGAAATTAGACTCTTAAGTGTTCCATTAACAAGAGGAGTCCAATGAAGGGAACATGTAGTTTCCACTTAGAATGATGGGGATACCTGGAATTGATTATAAAGTCGTCTTACGGTTTAGGAAATATGAAACGCCGAAATCTGCAAACACAAATCTTGAAACATTTCTAACTGTTGTTAGAGGGTTAAAAAAAAAACTGTAGCAATTTGTGCAAAATTGGACATGGAAGTGATTTGCCATCATGGTATTATTTATTGCTTTTCAGTAAAAGGCTGGGTTTGTAATAGGTACCTTTCTCTCCAGGACTGTACAGGCTGTGAACAGGAAGCACTTACAGAGAAAGAAATAAGCAGAAATTTGTTCTGTTATTTGAGTATTAGAAATAACAAGAGTGTTTTGCTTCTGGGTTGCCGGGCAGTATATTTACCTTGTTCCAGCTTATAGTTTCCATTTGGTGTGGGAAGGAACTGCAGATGCTGGTTTACACCGAAGACAGACACAGAATGCTGGAGTAACTCAGCGGGACAGGCAGCATCTCTGGAGAGAAGGAATGGGCGACGTTTCCGGTCTGAATGAGGGTCCAGCTGCTGATAGGATGGTTCAGTTGACCGATAACAGCTGGGAAGAAGCTGTCCATGTATCTGGAGGTGTGTGCTTCCACACTTCTGCTCCTCCTGCCTGGCGGGAGAGGGCAGAGGAGGGAGTGACCGGGGGTGAGACTGGTCCTTGATTAGGCTGGGGGCCTCGTGGACGCAGCGTGAAGTGTGAGTGGAGTCAACGGAAGCTCTGAAGGAGGGTCTCGACTCGAAACGTCACCCATTCCTTCTCTCCAGAGATGCTGAGTTACTCCAGCGTTTCATGTCCATCTCCTAGTTTCCGTTTGCTGTTCTGACTTGGACTCATGGTTAATGTTGCAAGGAAGGCCGGGTTGACTGGGTTACTTCATTTAACACCAAGCTGTCTTTTCTAATAGCGCGCAGTCTCTGTCTCGCTGGATTTGAGAACACCATAACATCCCTCTGCTCGTGAGTTTATTTTAGCAGGCTAATGAAGACCTGTGGCAAAATAACTGGTTCAGATTACGTTGATCTAAACTTCTGCAGAAACTGTTTATTTTAGACTAATTCAGGTTAAACTGGTGTAAGTGCTAATGTTTACAGGACTCGGGCTGAGTCATTGAGTACTTAAAGTGGTCCGCTTAAGGAAACAATTGGAATCGGTCCCTGGAAAAGTAAAACTGAACACTTTGAACTGACTCACAAAGAGAACTTAAACAGATACAAGTTTAAACAAGACTATGAACAACATTACTTAAGCACTAGAAACTAATCCAGATGTACACAGGATCATGTGGAAACTTTGTTCATGGGTTTTGGTTCTTTGATTTCATGAAACTTTCTGGTATCAAAGGCTAACGAAGCATAGTGCAACAATGTTGACTTTGTTCACCAGATGTTAATGCAAGCAATTCATTTTCCATCAGCAGAAAAGTCTGAAATCTGGGTAATATAGTTAAAATAGCGAAAATAGGGTGTCAGGGGTGGTGGGGAGAAGGCAGGAGAATGGAGTTGAGGGGGAGAGATAGATCAGCCATGATTGAATGGCGGAGTAGACTTGATGGGCCGAATGGCCTACTTCTGCTCCTATAACTTATGAACTTATGTTTATGTGTTCACAGATTGACAATGGGTCCAGCCATTAAATGTTCAAGATCCTCACATTGCCTAATTCTGCTCCTATCATTTATGAACTTATAAACATGGTGCTAGATATAGCAATACCCAACTAGGCTGTTTGGTTATTTGAAGATCGTTGAAGTGGATATGTCGTGTGGGAAGGAACTGCAGAGGCGGGTTTATGGTGGGGGGTTTATGGTGGGGGGTGGGGGGTTTATGGTGGGGGGGTGGGGTGGGGGTGGGGGGTTAGGGAGGCGATGTGAGGGGGGAGGGAGTGTTGGAGGGGGTGAACAAAGGGGGACCTGGCGCAGATACAGTGTACACTTGTAACTTTGTCAGCGCCCTTTATGTGGCGACTATTTGCATACCTTGGGCATGCAGGCAAAGAATTTCACCGTGACGTCACATGTGACAATAAAGTATTAATTCATTCATACAATACAATACAATACAATATATCTTTATTGTCATTGTACAGGGGTACAATGAGATTGGGAATGCGCCTCCCATACGATGCAATAAATTAATTAGCTAGTCAGTATTCATTTAAACAACCCAAAGAAACAAATGAGAACAGTTTTAAAACAGAATAAAGTGCAAGTAGGTCTGTGCCGGTTCACTGTGCGATGTGACCATCCGGCTCAGCAGGACCGGTTCATGGCAGCTATGGCCCAGGGGATGAAGCTGTTCCTGAGTCTGGAGGTGCGGGCGTAGAAGGCCTTGTATCGTCTGCCCGATGGTAGAAGTTCGAACAGACTGTTGCAGGGGTGTGAAGAGTCTTTGTGGATGCTGGTGGCTTTTCTGAGGCATCGTGTATTGTAGATGCCCTCCAAGGCTGGTAGCTGTGTTCCGATGGTCCTCTGAGCTCTATGGACTACACGCTGAAGAGCTCTCCTCTCTTCCTCCGTGCAGCTGAGGTACCACACAGGGATGCCATGCGTTAGGATGCTCTCTATGGTGCAGCGGTAGAAGGTCGTCAGCAGCTGTTGGGGCAGACCAGACTTTTTCAGTGTTCTTAGGTAGAACAGTCGTTGCTGTGCCTTCTTGACCAGCGCAGCGGTGTTAGTGGAAATGTGAGTGCCCAGAAACTTGGACACTCTCTCCACACTGTCCCCATTGATAAAGATCGGGGCATATTCCCCGTTGTGTGACCTACCGAAGATAGACACCGAAGTCAGCACCGGAGACAGCCTACGTCACCTGGCGACAACCTACGACAACACCTACGTCAAGAGACGTCAAGCTACGCTCATCGGCGTCAAACCCACTGTCGCCGAAAATGTTCCAACATTCTGAAAATCCAGCGGCGGCAGGAAAGACGCCGCGACTCTTTGGAGACGACTCACGACCGCACAGGCGACACCCCGGCGACCGTGTGACAACCGCCCGTAGTCACCTAAACAATCGCCTAAGTGGGACTGGCCCTTAACACTATCCTACACGCACTAGGGACAATTTACATGTGCGCCAAGCCACCTAACCTACAAACCTGTACGTCTTTGGAGCGTGGGAGGAAACCGGAGAAAACGCACACGGTCACAGGGACTCCGCACAGACACGTACCCGTGGACAGGATTGAACCCGGGTCTCCGGCGCTGTAAGGCAGCAACTCTACCGCTGCGCCACTGCGTTTCCGTTGAGCTAGCATGGACCAGGTGGCGGAATGGCCTCCCTTTGTGCGGCAGGCGTTCTCATCTTGATTTGTATCAATTCAAGAAAACTCATGCCAATCGTCGTTTTATGGCATAAAAATAATTTCCACCATCCCATCGAATGCCTCTTGTTCAGCTTTCTGGAAAGCCTCACAGACCGGAACAGATTTATTTCAGTCCAAGATAAATATTGTAACTCAGGGGAATAAGATGCAAATAATGATTTTGCGGAAAGCAAAGGCCACATGCTATGCTAAAAGGGTCGGAATTTTGCACAGGCTTCAGGCAAAACGTTGCTTTGCGGAGTTCTGCACACTCCTCTCTTCATTCAATAGCTTTCGGAGAGAGAGAAGATTATTCAGATCACAATGCAAGGTTTCACCAGGACCCCATTGGCATGTTACCGAGCACAACAGACAAGAACTGATTGCACAACGTGATGCATTAGCGGTGCGACTGGGGAAAGGAACAGAAAGCAGGAAATGCAAATTGCTGAGGCTTACTGAAAGCAAGGGCCAGCTTTCTGCCAGTGTGTTTTCTTGCGCTATCCTACGGAGACCGCCTGCTATTTGGCAGATCGTCCCATAAAGTAAACACAGCACACTGAAGTAGTGCAACCTATCATAGACACCAAACCAAGTGGGATACTCTGAAGTAGTCCAGGAAGGGAAAAGTGGCAGAGCGTGCCAAATAAACAACACACAAAAAAGTACTCAATCAGGACCATCTGCTATGGAAGAGCTGAAGAGGAATGTGAGGCTGTGCCTTCAGAGATAAATTGTGGCTCGAAACAACTTTGCCAACTGCATCGTCGCTAATTGTAGGAAGAAATGTGTCAACGCACAAAGGCAGGAGAGCATCTTGATTGGAATAAACCGCCTTGGTCCACATACCTCCCTTCCATTGAGCCCATCTACACCTCACGCTGCCTCGGCAAGGCCACCACCTGACCTGGGGAGACCAGGATAACAGCACAGTGCAGTAATATCACTCCCTAAAGGCACCTCTGGGAGCGTGCAGAACTGGTATGTACAGTGTATATTTGGAGCACTTCGATGGGGAAGTCTGTCGTTGGGAACACCAGCAAGAAAACTATTGCTACCGCAGGACTGCAAGAATCTGCAGAGAATTGTGGACGCAGCCCAGACCATCACACAAACCAACCTCCCTTCCCTTGACCCCAATTACACCTCACGCTGCCTCGGCAAGGCCAGCAGCATCATCAAGGACCAGTCTCATCCCGGCCACTCCCTCTCCTCCCCTCTCCCATCAGGCAAGAGGTATCGAAGTGTGGAAACACACACCTCCAGATTCAGGGACATTTTCTTCCCAGCTGTATTCAGGCAACTGAACCATCCTATCAACTAGAGAGCGGTCCTGAGCTACCATCTACCTCATTGAAGACCCTCCGGCTATCTTTAATCGGACTTCACTGGACTTTATCTTGCACTATCACTTTATTTTCCTTTATCATCGATAGAGCTCTTAAGGATAGCGGAGTCAGGGGGTATGGGGAGAGGGCAGGAACGGGGTACTGATTGTGGATGATCAGCCATGATCACATTGAATGGCGGTGCTGTCTTGAAGGGCCGAATGGCCTACTCCTGCACCTATTGTCTATTGTCTATCATGTATCTGTGGCTAGATTGTAATCATATATTGTCTTACCGCTGACCAATTAGCACACAACAAAGTTTGTTCACTGTACCTCAGTACATGTGACAATAACTAAACAAAATGAAACTAAGCTAATGTAAACTAAACTAAACTAAACTAAACTAAACATTTTGTGTCTATCTATGATTAGTTCCTTCTCTCCAGAGATGCTGCCAGTCCGCTGAGTTACTCCAACATTTTATGTCTATCTTCGATTCCTTCTCTCCAGAGATGCTGCCTGTCCCGTTGAGTTACTTCAGCATTTTGTGTCTACCTTCGATTTTAACCAGCATCTGCAGTTTTTTTCCTACTCTTTAGTTTAGTTTAATTTAGTTTTATTTTGTTTTGTTTTGTTGAGTTGAGTTTAGTTTAGTTTAGTTTAGTTTAAAGAAGATGATCCAGCAGAAAGTGACTGTTTGGCAAATGGGCAAATCCAAAGAGGATTTAACTGCGTCTGCCGTTATTTTAGTAATTTTTGAAGGTTCAGAAAACGTTGTACAAATAAGTACAATTAATTGAATGATCTAAATCTGCAGCAAAATATATTTCTAAACCTGCTGTAAATTTTGTCAATTACTAATGCCCCTTTTGCGCACTGCAGTGAAGCCTACTTATTTTCATTAGTTTAGTTTAGTTTAGAGATACAGCGCGGAAACAGGCCCTTCGGCCCACCGAGTCTGCATCAAGCAGCGATCCCTGCACTTTAACACTATCCTACACACACCAGGGACAATTAGCAATTGCTGTATAACATGCCGATTCACCTATTTATCTTTGTATAGGAAGGAGCTGCAGATGCTGGTTTACACCAAAGATGGACACAAAAAGCTGGAGTAACTCAGCAGGTTAGGCAGCATCTCTGGAGAGAAGGAATTAGTGGTGTTTTGGGTTTATCCATATTCTCCAGACATGATTTCCTGACCCGCTGAGCTCCCCCTGCACTTTGTTTTGTCTCTTTTTACGGTTTTAGTTCCAATTGTTTGAAAATGCAAACTTTTTGTTTGTAATTTTATTACCACGATTTTTTTTCCTTATCATGTCAAATAAAATCTCACCTGGACATGAATTGTGACAATTCACAGAGAAAATGTATTACATGTTGGCACTAAACATTGGTTTAGAGTCATTTGTCCCACACGTCAGTTGATATCCTATACAGGTAATGGGTCAATACCAACCATTGTTTGTCTCGAGATCAACGATTTGTAATTATTAATTAATTAAAATATTATATTCCCCCCCCCCCCCCTCCCCCATCTTACTCTATGGTGATGTGTTGTCAACATTATTTGTGCATTGCTGAGAATAAAGTCTCATGTTTATATATTTGCATTGTGACCACACAGGCAGGTTTGTCCATGTGAGAACAGTGAAGGGCATATTGGCTTTGTTCCTTGGTCCCATGCATCGTTGATAGCATTGCACACAGAGTGGAGCATCCTTGAAAATAATGTTGGCACAACTACTGACTATTTTTAACATAAAACACACTAACGCACAGACACAGATAGTACTGTAGTGGACTGTTAAAAAACTGCATTTATATATTGTGGAGCCTGGAGAAGGGTCTCGACCCGAAACGTCACCCATTCCTTCTCTCCAGAGATGCTGTCTGTCCCGCTGAGCCACTCCAGCTTTATGTGTCTATCTTTGGTGTAAACCAGCATCTGCAGTTCCTTCCTGCACATTTATATCTTATAGACAATAGAAAATAGAAAATTGGTGCATGAGAAGGCCATTCGGCCCTTCGAGCCAGCACCGCCATTCAATGTGATCATGGCTGATCATTCTCAATCAGTACCCCGTTCCTGCCTTCTCCCCATACCCCCTGACTCCGCTATCCTTAAGAGCTCTATCTAGCTCTCTCTTGAATGTATTCAGAGAATTGGCCTCCACTGCCCTCTGAGGCAGAGAATTCCACAGATTCACAACTCTCTGACTAAAAAAGTTTCTCCTCATCTCTGTTCTAAATGGCCTACCCCTTATTCTTAAACTGTGGCCCCTGGTTCTGGACTCCCCCAACATTGGGAACATGTTTCCTGCCTCTAACGTGTCCAACCCCTTAATAATTTGATACGTTTCGATAAGATCCCCTCTCATCCTTCTAAATTCCAGTGTACACAAACCTAGTCGCTCCAGTCTTTCAACATATGCCAGTCCCGCCATTCCGGGAATTAACCTAGTAAACCTACACTGCACGCCCTCAATAGCAAGAATATCCTTCCTCAAATTTGGAGACCAAAACTGCACACAGTACTCCAGGTGCGGTCTCACTAGGGCCCTGTACAACTGTAGTTTGTACAACTGTAATCTTAGTTTAGTTTGGAGATACAGCGCGGAAACAAGCCCTTCGGCCCACCAAGTCCGCGCCGACCAGCGATCCCCACACACTAACGCTGCCCTACACATGCTAGGGACAGTTTACAATTTTACCTAAGCTAATTAGACTACAAACCTGCACGTCTTTGGAGTGCGGGAGGGAACCGGAGCACCTGGAGAAAACCCACAGGGGTCACGGGGAGAATGTACAAACTCCGTATGGACAGCACCCGTAGTCATGATCGAACCCGGGTCTCACCAGAGACAGCACTTGGCTTAGTCAGGCTTGTTGCAATATTTAAATAACCAACTTCTCTTTGCATGAGTGGATTTTCCTTGTTCAATTTCTAATAAAAACTTGAAATGAGGGGCACGAGGCAAATTTGTTTCAGGTGTCAGAATCTTTACAATTTAATGGCAGTCATAACCTCACCTCTCCAGTTTTTGGAAGATAAGATTCAGCCCACTGTATCTAAGTCAGTATTTAATAATAAAATGCGTTGTTAACTTTCACACCTTCCCAGAGCAGATATATTGGTTCCACCGTACAACTGATGTTCATGTGAGACGTCATTGACATGTGTCGGAAAGGACTGCAGATGCTGGTTCCAATCGAAGGTAGACACAAAATGCTGGAGTAACTCAGGCAGCTGTCTGAAGAAGGGTCTCGACCCGAAACGTCACCCATTCCTTCCCTCCGGAGATGCTGCCTGTCCCGCTGAGTTACTCCAGCATTTTGTGCCATTGACCTATGTTCTGCACAAATGCAAGGAAGATCTAAAAATAAGCTTTTCAGACACATTAAATTGACAAGAGTTGCTACTAGGAAGACAATACATATTTCGTACATAGTATTTTTTAAAACAGCCTTCTTGAAAAATGATAAATGATATAATTGACCAATGTCCTAAATAAAATGACCATCATTTCAATCGATTCTGAAAAGTATATTGAATTATAAAACAATATTACGGTATATGTGTGAAAGTAACACAAGATGCTGGAGAAACTCAGTGGGTCAGGCAGCAACTCTGGAGAAAAAGAATTAGGTGATGATTAGACCGCCCAGCGATCCCCACACATTGACACTATCCTACACACACTGGGGACAATTTACATTTATGCAAACCCAATCAACCTACAAACCTGCACGTCTTTGGAGTGTGGGAGGAAACCGAAGATCTCGGAGAAAACCCACGGGGAGAACGTACAAACTCTGTACAGACAGCACCCGTAGTCGGGATTGAACCTGGGTCTCTGGCGCTGAAAGCGCTGTAAGGCAGCAACTCTACCGCTGCGCCACCGTGCCGCCCCGTTACTGTATTGTTTCCACAACCTTTCTCCAGTTGCCTATTTATTACACACTCAATTATGTCTTTCTTTGAAAGCAAGCGTGATTGAGATGATACAAATTGCTCACTAATCAAATCTTAAGGAACATTTTTCTTTCTTTGACTGGAGTAAGGTTGCTCCTCAGGTTTGTGGACAGATCTTAAACTGTGGTGCTTTTGCTTTGTCACAACAATGTCAGTCACAAGTTAAAAACAGATGTTTCACTTATTGTAGGTTTAATGTTGGCAATCGATATTCAGCTCAAATAAAAGCTGTTTGAAAACTTCAGAGTATTAGCTGTGCCAAAAGATTGCTGACATGTTCAACGGCATTTATCACTAATCTTTTGATCCAGCAGAGAAGAGAAAAGGGGGTCACCAAAATCAAGCTGTTACTTGCTCTTTCTCAGTTTTACACCATGCAAATATATTTACTACAGCAAATGCAATATTTATGGAACAGATGACGTGCAGGTTAAATATTTGAGGCTGCTACGGGCACTGTCGATGACATATTTTTAAACAGTGCAATAATCAATACAGTGCGATTCTTGGAATGGGTACGGAGAGAATTTACGAGGATGTTGCCAGGATTAGAGGCTCTGAGCTGTAGCTGTTGATTAGTGCGGGTGTCAGGGGTTATGGGGAGAAGGCAGTGTCACTGGGACATGCTGGCCAGTGTGGGCAAGTTGGGCCAAAGGGCTTGTTTCCACGCTGTAGAACTCTATGACTCAGGTGGTAAAGGTATCTATTGAACCACCTTATAAAGGTCTGAAGAAGGGTCTTGACCCAAAAGGTCACCAACAGTGTCCACGTTCTCCACAGGTGCTGCCTGGCCCGCTGAGTTACTCCAGCACTCTGTGTCCATGTTCTCCAGAGATGCTGCCTGACCTGCTGAGTTACTCCAGCACTCTGTGAAACGTCACCCATCCATGTTCTCCAGAGATGCTGCCTGACCCGCTGAGTTACTCCAGCACTCTGTGGAACGTCACCTATCCATGTTCTCCAGAGGTGCTGCCTGACCCGCTGAGTTACTCCAGCACTCTGTGAAACGTCACCTGTCCATGTTCTCCAGAGATGCTGCCTGACCTGCTGAGTTACTCCAGCACTCTGTGTCCATGTTCTCCAGAGATGCTGCCTGATCTGCTGAGTTACTCCAGCACTTTGTGTCCCTTTGAGTATTAACCAGCATCTGCGGTTCTTTGATTCTACCTTATGAAGTTATTCGGACCAAACAAGAGCTTGCAGTTGGTCCTTATCACTTTGTTCTCTGTAATGGTCATTTTGACAAGCCAGGATCCTATTGACTTACAAATTCGAAGGAGAAAACGGAGTTGGATTGGACACACCCTCAGAAAACCTGCCACAAACATCACCCGGCAAGCCCTGAAATGGAACCCCCAAGGAAAAAGGAAAAGAGGAAGCCCCAGGAACATCTGGAGAAGAGGTGTCCAGGCAGAGAAGTGTCTGAGAGTGGGTTCAACTGGGGAGATCACGAAAGAACCGCCAACAACCGAGTGAGGTGGAGGACATTTGTCGATGGCCTATGCTCCCTAGAGGAGCCAAGGGCTTGAGAAGAAGAAGAAGAATGGTAATTTTAAGGCACATTGGCAAAAGGAGAACTCTTCAAATGCATGTAAAGTCATTTAACTTAAAATGAAATCACCCCACTCCAGTGAAGAGGCAAGCATCAAGAGCCATAAGTGTTTTATCGTCAAATTTAACAAGTTGGAAAAATGACATTCTTACTTACAGTGGCAAAACAACAGGTCTGTAAATGCAATACTCAATGCATAATATACAATACAATACAATATATCTTTATTGTCATTGTACAGGGGTACAACGAGATTGGGAATGCGCCTCCCATACGATGCAGTAAATCAATTAGCTAGTCAGTATCAATTTAAACAACCCAATGAAACAAATTGGAACAGTTTTAAAACAGAATAAAGTGCAAGTAGATCTGTGCCGGTTCACTGTGCGATGTGACCATCCGGCTCAGCAGGACCGGTTCATAGCAGCTATGGCCCTGGTGATGAAGCCGTTCCTGAGTCTGGAGGTGCGGGCGTAGAAGGCCTTGTATCGTCTGCCCAATGGTAGAAGTTCGAACAGACTGTTGCAGGGGTGTGAAGAGTCTTTGTGGATGCTGGTGGCTTTTCTGAGGCATCGTGTGTTGTAGATGCCCTCCAAGGCTGGTAGCTGTGTTCCGATGGTCCTCTGAGCTCTATGGACTACCCGCTGAACAAACAAATACAAAGAAATTTAATGAGTTTAACAAAAGACAATATCGGGTGGTTTACAGCGCTTGTAAGGCCCGAGACCCGGGTTCAATCCTGACTACGGGTGCTGTCTGTACGGAGTTTGTACGTTCTCCCCGTGACCGCACGGGTTTTCCCCGAGATCTCCGGTTTCCTCCCACACTCCAAATACGTACAGGTTTGTAGGTGAATTGGCTTGGTATAAATGTAAATTGTCCCTAGTGTGTGTGTGTAGGATGGCGTTAATGTGTGGGCATCGCTGGTCAGCGCGGACACAGTGGGCCGAAGGGCCTGTTTCTGAAACTTCCTCCATAGGACCCCGGGATGATGGTGAGTAAGGTGGGCCTAAAATTGTCGCGCTGTCATGTACCGTTTAGGCTATAATTCAGGAACAAACAAACAAATTTTGGAGATAGATAGATAGATAGATAGATAGATAGATAGATAGATAGATAGATAGATGGATAGATGGATAGATGGATAGATGGATAGATATTAAGCTCCCTAATATGGACGAGTGTGATCTGAAGCCACATTGCACATTGGGACTTCTGTTTATTAGAAGCCAGTTTTATTTTAATGACTTAACGGCTTACAGGCCAGAGATGTTTCGTTTTTTTTTAGTTTGGAGATACAGTGCGAAAACAGGCCCTTCGGCCCACCGAGTCCGCGCCGACCAGCGATCCCCGCACACTAACACTATCCCACACACACACATGAGGGACACTTTACATTCATACCAAGCCAATTAACCTACAAACCTGCACGTCTTTGGAGCGTGGGAGGAAACCGAAGATCTCGGAGAACACCCACGCGGGTCACGGGGAGAACGTGCAAACTCCGTACAGACAGCACCCGTAGTCAGGATCGAACCCGGGTCTCTGGCGCTGTAAGGCAGCAACTCTACCGCTGCACCACCGTGCCACCCTCAATACGAATATATTTCATATCTTAGAAATTTATGACTGGAAAGTATTTTTAATTTTCCTAACTTTAAAGTTTTACTTAATACTGGGAAGAGTGGAAGTGTGTCATATGAATAAAAGGATTTAATTATTGTCTAGACTTCATACAAGTCAGTACTAGTTGTTTGCTGATGAGATTGTTAATCAAAAGGCAGGATTAAACGAACCCTTTACAAACCCTTTACAAATTATCTTGTGATGAAACTTACCCTGAGGGGCTTGTTGAGAATGAAAGAAAGATTTAGAAAAAGTGCCATTTAAAAAAGGCAGCTCCCCGAAGATTATGGAATGATTTGAATATTAAAACGGACTGTTGGATCAAACCTGCAGTGTTGAGTCCCAGCATAGCAGTTCTAATTTAAAAAACAAAAAAAATTCCAATCTGGTTTTTCAATTACACTCTGGAAAAATAGCATTCTGGCACATCTCTAAACAAAGTTTTTGTGCTGTTTACCTCAGGCGTTGTTGACTCTGGGAAGAGAATAGTGTTGAGGTTAGTCTCACCGTTCCCCTTGGCTGCCTCCACATTGCAAACGTTTGAGTTTAGTTTATTGTCACGCGCACGAGAGGCGGCACGGTTGCGCGGCGGGTGGGTCTACTGCCTCACAGCGCCAGAGTCCCCGGTTCGATCCTGACTACGGGCGCTTGTCTGTACGGAGTTTGTACGCTCTCCCCGTGACCCGCGTGGGTTTTCTCCGGGTGCTCCGGTTTCCTCCCACACTCCAAAGACGTGCAGGTTTGTAGGTTAATTGGCTTGGGGTAATTGTAAATTGTCCCTGGTGTGCGTGTAGGATAGTGTAAGTGTGCGGGGCTCGCTGGTCGGTGCGGACTCGGTGGGCTGATGATGGGCCTGTTTCCGCGCTGTATCTCGAAACTAAACAAAAATGAAACTAAATCCCTTCAGCACTAAACTCAAGCCTAGCATGGAGTGTAAATGACCTTTCTTGGTAGATATGGTTCAATAAGAGGAAGACCTTACAGGAGGGAGAAAAGTGATTTGAAAATTGAGGATTTGCTTTTGTTACGTTAAATTTTGCATCGTGCTACTTTTCTGGCATCATGCCGACGTTACTGGTTTCATTAAGAACTCATCTTCCAGTTTAGACGTAAGATTTAAACATTATATATAATGATATAGCAATTTACTGACATTTCAAGGTTCTGTAGAGCTAGTCGGCACGGAATCGGTGGGCCGAAAGGCTTGTTTTCGCGCTGTATCTCTAAACTAAACTAAACTAAACTAGCGAGGTACAGTGAAAAGCTTTGCGGATGGGGAGGTGGTCTATAAGCTCACCCTGTTAATCCATAGCATTCGATATTTTCCATGCCCAGCAGTGTTTGTTTTATTCCCAATGCTAAAGGTTTCCCAAACCTCATGCCAGAATCCAAGTGTTTCTCCCTCTGTTCAAGATTGCTTCAGAAGATATCTTTCCTTTCATTATCATTAATTCCCTAATTTGTCGTGTGTTTGCAGTAGTAATTGACTTGAACCAAACTCAAAATAAACCGAAGACATGTGAATCTCCCACCAAATGCTGAAAACAACGATAACCTCAGAATTGTGTAGGAAGGAACTGCAGATGCTAGATTAAACCGAAGATAGACACAAAATGCCGGAGTAACTCAGCGGGACGGGCAGCATCTCTGGAGAGAAGGAATGGGTGACGATTCGGGTCGAGACCCTTCTTCAGACTAATGTCGGGGGAGAGGGAGATACAGAGATAAGGAAGTGAACTTCAGAATCATTCATCTGGTTGTGATCTTAATGGACATAAATGTAATAATATGGTTTGCCTAACATGTAATTCATATATAATCACCTCCATATACAAGGGTGAAATGTGCCGCTGCAGGGTAGCAAGAGAATGTTTAATACTAATTTGAGTAGAGCAGTCATTAATAATCAAGTGCAGGTCCACCACCAATTCTCCAGCAACTGGTGGTCCTTTAATCCAGACAGAATTACCAGAGCGCACTTAAAATTCCCCCGGAAGTCCCCCCCGTAAAAGGTGGGCCCTATGCTGGGTGAGGCAGCCGATCTCGACCTCATCGGGACTTCCGCGGCCGACCGACGGGCGGAATTTGCCCCCCCTGCGGCCGGGGCTCTGGGACTCCGGCCCGGACAGCCGGCTGATCCGTTCCCACGGCCGACTTCTGAGGCCGACTTTGCAGGGCTGGTATCTCAGCTCCTCGGCAGCTTGGTTCCAGTAACGCTGGACTCCTCTCGGCGGCCGTCACCTCTGTAGGTCCGGCAACACGGATAATCCGGAAAGCCTTGGGAATCAAGGGTGCCGGAAAATCAATGGTGGTCCCACCAAGATGGTTGAGTATAGGAGCAAAGAGGTCCTTCTGCAGTTGTACAGGGCCCTAGTGAGACCGCACCTGGAGTACTGTGTGCAGTTTTGGTCTCCAAATTTGAGGAAGGATATTCTTGCTATTGAGGGCGTGCAGCGTAGGTTTACTAGGTTAATTCCCGGAATGGCGGGACTGTCATATGTTGAAAGACTGGAGCGACTAGGCTTGTATACACTGGAATTTAGAAGGATGAGAGGAGATATTATCGAAACGTATAAGATTATAAAGGGGTTGGACACGTTAGAGGCAGGAAACATGTTCCCAATGTTGGGGGAGTCCAGAACAAGGGGCCACAGTTTAAGTATAAGGGGTAGGCCATTTAGAACTGAGATGAGGAAGAACTTTTTCAGTCAGAGAGTTGTGAATCTGTGGAATTCTCTGCCTCAGAAGGCAGTGGAGGCCAATTCTCTGAATGCATTCAAGAGAGAGCTAGATAGAGCTCTTAAAGATAGCGGAGTCAGGGGGTACGGGGAGAAGGCAGGAACGGGGTACTGATTGAGAATGATCAGCCATGATCACATTGAATGGCGGTGCTGGCTCGAAGGGCCGAATGGCCTCCTCCTGCACCTATGGTCTATTGTCTATTGACCTCCAGTAATGAGCACCGTGGGATGAGAAGTTCACAGTGACTTCAGGTGGCGTTGCGGTAGAGTCGTTGCCTCACAGCGCCAGAGGCCCGGGTTTGAACCTGACAACGGGCGTTTGTCTGTATGGAGTTTGTACGTTCTCCCCGTGACCTGCGTGGGTTTTTTTCTGGGATTTCCGGTTTCCTCCCACACGCCAAAGATGTACAGGCATGTAGGTTAATTGCCTTGGTATCATTGTAAATTGTCCCTAGTGTGTGTAGGATAGTGTAAGTGTGCAGGGTTCGCAGGTCGGTGCGGACTCAGCGGGCCGAAGGGTCTGTTTAGGGGCAGTATCTCTAAACTAAACCAAACTTGTAAACTACGGGTGACAAAAACGCTGGTGTGCCTGTACGTTGAGATCGATCACGCCTTTAGGTTGCAGGAACGAGTATTTTGTTCCTTTTTTAATGTATGAATAACATCCAATTTGTTTTCCAGTTGTTGCTTGTCAGTCATGTTGACTTCACAGCAGTCGTTCTGACACGCATCTCCCCGAGACACCAAGAAACCTTGAGCACACGCCGAGCCTTCAAATACTTCATCTGACGCGAGAATACATATTCCTTCCCCTTGCAGAGCCCCTCAAACTGCAGAGCATCCTGGGCAATGCGGCCCACCCCCTCCTTGACACACTGGTCAACCTGAGGAGCATCTTCAGCAACAGACTGGTCCCACCAAGATACAGCACAGAACGCCACAGGAGATCCTTCTTCCCTGTGGCTATCAAACTGTACAACTCCTCCCCCTACTGTCGTGGGGTAGACTGAGACTGACTCCCTTCGCTCTCCCCCCCAATCTTTACACATCCCCCAAATCCTGGACTTCCCACTCGTCATTTTAATTTAACGTTTCACGTGTCTTGTTGTCTTTCATGGCTGTTGGCAGCCCAATGTCCCTCCTGTGGTAGATAAAGTTCTATCGTATCGTATCGTATTGTACCGTACAGCTAAAAATCACAGCTCAACTCCGAACATGCAACGCACTGGTTTGTATGTTGCATGGGTCAAGATTCATACAATGAAGAGACAAGGCCTGGTGTCTGGCGTTGTCTGTTCACCACCCATTGAAAAGCACTTTAATTCAACGGCTGCTCTGTTGGTAATGAATGAGGCAGACAAAGGACACTTCATTCATTACTAACAAAAAACATATGGGATATATTTGACTCAATAGACAACATTTCTTTGTCTGGCTTATTGAGCAAGCTTGCATTTACATGATCATCCCTAACCTTCAGAATTGTATGGCAGATATTAATCCCCAGTTAACTAAATATACAAACTTTTGAATGCTGCATGATTTTCTTTTGGTTAAGGATATGAGAATAGTATATCCGCGGTAGGCCGAACTGAAAAGACTACAGGATCCACTGAGCAAAGTGGAAAGAACGACAACTTTGTACTGCAGTGATGTTAAACAAAACTGTGGCACGATAGAGAGATAGGACATAAAACGTGTAAGATTTAAGGTTGGGTATTTAATCAAGTTTATTTCAGAGAGACAAAGGATTAAAAAGTGGCTCCATCATTATGTCCCTTCTGCAGGCTGAATCTTGTCATTAGATTAGTAACTGTCTGTAAAGAGTTGTGTTGCGTTTCAAGGGTCATAGCACATATAATGAGAAACAGTGGTATGGAGGTTATTGTCAATGTTTCTGCTTATTGAGCGGCCTTTTAGAACGGCTCGCTCCTAAATTTTGTACAAATGCGCAGCTGTGAGTCTACTTTCCTTCGATCTTGTACCCTCCAGTCTTCAGGTGCTGGTTCCGAATGGCTTCTATTTAAAACAAGTGCTTTCAGGATATTCAATCTCAAAGGCATCACAATTGGCTTCGGTAAAATTGTAAATTGTCCCCGGTGTGCGTAGGATAGTGTTACTGCGTGGTGCATTGCAAATGTTGGAGTTCAGTTTATTGTCACGTGCACGAAGGCGGCAGAGTTGCTGCCTCACAGCGCCAGAAACCTGGGTTCGATCCTGACTGCGGGTGCTGCCTGTACGGAGTTTGTACGTTCTCCCCGTGACCTGCGTGGGTTTTCTCCGGCTGCCCTGTTTTCCTCCCACACTCCAAAGACGTACAGGTTTGTGGGTTAATTGGCTCGATATAAATGTAATTTGTCCCTGCTGCATGTAGGAAAGTGTGAGTGTGCGGGGATCGCTGGTCTGTGCGGACTCGGTGGGCAGAAGGGCCTGTTTCCGCGCTGTATCTCTAAATCTAAATCTAAAGGGCCTGTTTCCGCGCTTTATCTCTAAAAAGTCTAAACTGAACTAAACTAAACATTAGATTTTCAGATACGCATCTTTTAGCAGGGATTATTGATTCATAATCAGGAAATGGATGACCCTTTGATGTTCTCCTCCTGTTTCCTTTGCTTTACCTTGTCTAATTGTCAGAACGTTAACTGTTCACTGATCATGTCTGAGGAAACTTGAGACTTTACTTTAGACTTCAGAGATACAGCGTGGAAACAGGCCCTTCGGCCCACTGAGTCCATACCGACCAGCAATCACCCCGTACACTAGCACCAACCCACACACGAGGGACAATGTACAATTTTACCAAAGCCAATTAACCTACAAACCTGGACGTCTTTGGAGTGTGGTAGGAAACTGGGGAAAATTCCAAAGACGTCCAGGTATGTAGGTTAATTGACTGGGTAAAATGGGTTTTTTTTAATTGTCCCTAGTGTGTGTAGGATAGTGTTAATGTGCGGGAATCACTGGGCAGTGCAGACTCGGTGGGCCGAAGGGCCTGTTTCCACGCTGTATCTCTAAATCTAAAAAAATCTAAAACCCACACAGGTCATGGGGAGAAAGTACAAACTCCGTACAGACAGCACCGGTAGTCAGGATCGAACCCGGGTCTCTGGCGCTGTATTCAGGGACAAGACTGTATCTCAATTTAGAAATAAAATCCAGCGCACCCTAAAAAAATACCATTCAGTCGGACAACATTGAATTGGACACAAATTGCTGGAGTAACTCAGCGAGTCAGGCAGCATCTCTGGAGAGAAGGAACAAGTAACATTAAGTTAGTTGGTATACAGCAGGTCACATCAGGTAACAGTCTTTGCAAGTTGTTCAGAACATTTGGGCAGACTACATTTTCGAACAGGAAAGCAATAAAATATAAGGATAAAGGAATAGGTGACGCTTCGGGTCGAAAGAACGTCACCTGTTCCTTTTCTCCAGAGATGCTGTCTGACCCGCTGAGTTACTCCAGCTTTTTGTATCTATCTTCGGGCTTAAACCAGGATCTGCAGTCCTTCCTATCGTTGGGAACCCCAGCAAGGAAACCATAACTACCACAAGACCGCAAGAAACTGCAGAGAATTGTGAACACAGCCCAGACCATCACACAAACCAACCTCCCTTCCATGGACTCCATTTGCACCTCACGCTGCCTCGCCAAGGCCAGCAGCATAATCAAGGACGAGTCGCACCCCAGACAGTCCCCCTTCTTCCCTCTCCCATCAGGCGAGAGGTAAAGAAAACGCGCAGCTCCAGATTCAGGGACAGTTTCTTCCCAGCTGTTGTCAAGCGACTGAACCATCCTACCACAAACTAGAGAGCAGTCCTGAGCTACTATCTACCTCAATGGAGACCCTTGGACTATCTTTGATCGGACTTTACTGGACGTTATCTTGCACTAAACGTTACTCACGTTGTTCCCTTTATCATGTATCTATACACGGTGGATGTCTCGATTGTAATCATGTATTGTCATTCCATTGACCGGTTGGCACACATCGAAAGCTTTTCACTGTACCTCGGTACACGTGACAATAAACTAAATCAAAGTAAACTAAACTAAACTAAACTACAGTGTTGTTCAATCCCTGAACCAAGATCCATCTAAATGTTGACACCTTCACCTGCTTTGTAAGTGGGGAATTATTCCGTTTAGACTGGTGACAGGTTGCAAAAACCCCAGCAGCACGGTGGCACGGTGGCGCAGCGGTAGAGTTGCTGCCTTACAGCGAATGCAGCGCCGGAGACTCAGATTCGATCCTGACTACGGGCGCCGTCTGTACGGAGTTTGTACGTTCTCCCCGTGACCTGCGTGGGTTTTCTCCGAGATCTTCGGTTTCCTCCCACACTCCAAAGACGTACAGGTTTGTAGGTTAATTGGCTGGGGTAGGATAGTGTTAGTGTGCGGGGATCGCTGGGCGGTGCGGACTGTCCAAAGGGCCTGTTTCTGCGCTGTATCTCTAAAAAAAAACTCTGTTATTAATGTCCAATGTTTGAATGCAATTTATTCCTGCATTGCCACTCTGCAAATGGCAGCGATAGGGTCAATATATATATTTTTTATACCGCTTCACAGATTTCTACTTGGCAATATTGCTATGGATGAAGGGATGGTAGCCCCAAGCAGGGATTACACCATATTGTGCTTTAAGTAGCAATCATCAAGAAGAGATCTAAATGTCTGCTGGAACAGCAGTGTGGAATGAACGTGTGCTTCATTCATCAGTACAATTAAGTTATTCTAAGACTGCACTGCAGCAGGAAGCATTCAACTTCATTACGTAAGGCAACCTAATGTCCACTTGTTGATGTGACTCATCCCTAAATACTTTGTAATGCTCACTATCTTCTGCTAATGCAAGAGCAAGACAGCATGCCTGGATTTATTCAGCAATACCAGCATGCCAAGTGGATTTATTCACTGCATCAGTATGATCCCAGCTTGATCCCCGAATTTTTCTCGTTTAGTTTCGAGATACAGCGCGGAAACAGGCCCTTCGGCCCACCGAGTCCGCGCTGACCAGCGATCCCCGCACACTAACACTACCCTACACACACTAGGGACAATTTTCAATTTTAACGAAGCCAATTAGCCTGCAAACCTGCGCGTCTTTGCAGTGTGGGAGGAAACCGGAGCGCCCGGAGAAAACCCACGCAGGTCACGGAGAGAATGTACAAACTCCATACTACAAGCACCCGTGGTCAGGATCGAACCTGGGTCTCTGACGCTGTGAGGCAGCAACTCTACCGCTATGTCACAGTGCTGTTTCACCTGTAATGAAGCAGTAAATATCTGTCATACCTCCAGGTATGTTGGAACGATAGGGCAATAGTTTTGAAGATAGTTACAGTTTAGTTTAGTTTAGTTTGGTTAAGTTGATTGCCACGTGTACCGAGGTACAGTGAAAAGCTTTTGTTCCGCGCTGACCAGTTCTCCACCCCAACCCCCACCCCAGGACCCTCATTCTCAGTCCCCCCCCCACCCCAGGACCCTCATTCTCAGTCCCCCCCCCCCCCCCCACCCCAGGACCCTCATTCTCAGTCCCCCCCCCACCCCCACCCCAGGACCCTCATTCTCGGCCCCCCTCACCCCCACCCCAGGACCCTCATTCTTGCCCCCCCCACCCCCACCCCAGGACCCTCATTCTCGGTGCCCCCCCACCCCAACCCCAGGATCCTCATTCTCGCCCCCCCATCCCCACCCCAGGACCCTCATTCTCGGCGCCCCCCCCCCCACCCCCACCCCAGGACCCTCATTCCCGCCCCCCCCACCCCCACCCCAGGACCCTCATTCTCGGCGCCCCACCCCCACCCCACGACCCTCATTCTCGGCGCCTCACCCCCACCCCACCCCCACCCCAGGACCCTCATTCTCGCCCCCCCACCCCAGGACCCTCATTCCCGCCCCCCCCCACTGGCCCCCCCTTTGCTCGCTCATTGGAACTACGGATGCTGCTTTACACCAAAGCTGCTGGTGTAACCCAACGGGCAGGCAGCATCACCAAACGTGGACGGGTGACATTTTGTGTCAGGACCCTTCTTCAGACGACTCGACAACATTGCACATCTGTCGGTGAGATATTTACGACAACAGGCAAAAGGCCAAGTAGTCGATGAAGCAACCGATGCTCCTCTCGGAGCTCATAATTATACTGAGGAAATATTTCTCCATTACACATCTTGTGCACAACTTGCATTTGCCAATTAATCGTATGTAAACTATCTGATGGATTCTGGCTGTTGTTAATACTAATGGCGTGTCATTAATCGAGAGCAGTGTTGTTATTTCAGTGGTACATACCGATGGTTTATGATTTCTTTTTTTGCTCTCTGTTCTAAAGCCAACAGTCAAGGCTGGTTGGGTTTAAATAAACTCCGCTTTTATTGTGTAACGCAGAGTGGCACTGTTTAATGTTTGCACATTCGACTTACTGAGCAATTAAACCAATGTAGGCCAAGCAAAGCCCAAACCACATGAAGGAAGGCCACATTGCAGGCGTTGTAAAGACAGGCACAGAGACAACACAAACCCAGTCTAAAGGATCAGATTACTTCAAATAACATTTAGCACTCATGTAACACATGGTCCCCAAAACTATTTTACTGAACGTCTTATGGGGTTCCCCCCCCCCCCCCCCCCCCCGCCACCCGCCCCCCAGGTTTTGGCATAAATACTAATACTGGATGACACCATATGTTGACTTGGCCCACTTTTTCTCCGAAAAAAACCCAAAGCCTGGGCAACTATCCCATTGCCGGGACCGTCTTCACTGCTGGGCTGTTGATAGGTACTACCTTGAGCCAAGTGGGAAATATCTTGGGTCTGTAACACTACTACTTTCTTCAGATGCCATGGGAGAGAGAGAATGGTGGGCTATTCATTGCAGTCCAAGCACTACAAAGCAGCCCAGGTCGATCGAGTAGCAAGGTACCAAGTCTGCTGCAATGTGAGGACATTGCTGACTACAGTGGGCATTGCCATACTGGAAAGGTTGGCACAGTGGCACAGCGATTGAGACCCGGGTTCCACCCTGACTACGGGTGCAGTCCGTCCCAGGTTTGTACGTTCTCCCTGTGACCGGGTGGGTTTTCTGCAGGTGTTCCGGTTGGCGCAGCGGTAGAGTTGCTGCTTTACAGCGAATGCAGCGTCGGAGACTCAGGTTCAATCCTGACTACGGGTGCTGCACTGTAAGGAGTTTGTACATTCTCCCCGTGACCTGCGTGGGTTTACTCCGAGATCTTCGGTTTCCTCCCACACTCCAAAGACGTACAGGTATGTAGGTTAATTGGCTGGGTAAATGTAAAAATTGTCCCTAGTGGGTGTAGGATAGTGTTAATGTGCGGGGATCACTGGGCGGCACGGACTTGGAGGGCCGAAAAGGCCTGTTTCCGGCTGTATGTATATGATATGATGATATGATCCCAAAGACGTGCAGGTTTGTAGGTCAGAATCAGAATAGAATCAGAATCGCCTTTATTGCCATCCAAAAAAACCAAGTCTTTTGGACGAAATTCCATTACCCACAGTCCAACAATAAGAGCAATAAAAATAAGCAATAACACACACGATGCACCATTCGCCATTGGCCTCACATTATTAGGATGTTAATCCTGCTTTTCTTCTGGCTGCTGTCTCTCGAGTCTGTTTTCGGCCAGGATGAAGACCAGGCCTGTTCGGAATCTGCTACGCAGCTGTGTCCAGGCCCTGCACCGAGGCTCCAGAGTGTGGCGTCGTGAGGTATTGGATAATGAGTTAGCGGATAATGAACCTAAGTGCTCTAGGAAAACATCAAGGCTTCCTTAAGGATTTGCATATAATTTTTAGCTGCACGATTAGAAACTGGATAGTGGTGGGAATGAACAAATGCTTGACACCGTTCCATTGCACGAGGCTGCCAAGAAACCAAAGAGGCATAATGTAAATTGGGATTTGTTACCCGACGGCCGTTTCTTCACGTACACCTTGGGTTGCTACCAATTTCGGCTGTTCAATGGGACGTCCTGGTGTGGTCGCATTCCTGAATACAACTTCAATCCATTTTTGGCTGAAAACCGATAAGAGCTAGAAGGTTAGAATCATAGTCGTGGAGTCATGGAGTCATAGAGGCCTGGATAGAGTGGGCATGGAGAAGATGTTTCCACCAGTGGGAGAGTCTAGGACCAGAGGCCATAGCCACAGAATAAAAGGACGTACCTTTAGAAAGGAGGTGAGGAGGAACTTCTTAAGTCAATGGGTGGTGAATCTGTGGAATTCATTGCCACAGATGGCTGTGGAGGCCAAGTCAATGGATATTTTTAAGGCGGAGATTAATACTAATTCGTGATTAGTATCGAGGGTTTCCGGGTGCTCCGGTTTCCTCCCACACTCCAAAGACGTACAGGTGTGCAGGTTAATTGGCTTTGGTAAAGATTTAGAAGGATGAGAGGAGATCTTATCGAAACGTATAAGATTATTAAGGGGTTGGACACGTTAGAGGCAGGAAACATGTTCCCAATGTTGGGGGAGTCCAGAACCAGGGGCATCAGTTTAAGAATAAGGGGTAGGGCATTTAGAACAGAGATGAGGAAAAACTTTTTCAGTCAGAGAGTTGTGAATCTGTGGAATTCTCTGCCTCAAAGGCAGTGGAGGCCAATTCTCAAGAGAGAGCTAGATAGAGCTCTTAAGGATAGCGGAATCAGGGGGTATGGGGAGAAGGCAGGAACGGGGTACTGATTGAGAATGATCAGCCATGATCACATTGAATGGCGGTGCTGACTCGAAGGGCTGAATGGCCTCCTCCTGCACCTATTGTCTATTGTCTATTGTAAATTGTCCCTAGTGTGTAGGATAGTGCTGGTGTATGGGGTGGTCGCAGGCCAGCACGGATTTGGTGGGCTGAAGGGCCTGTTTCCCCCCTGTATCTCTAAAGTCTAAATATGGCCGCTCTCCCCATCTTTCATCCCATGCGGCAAACCCACGACTCTTTTCTCAAATGATTGCGGACTGGAACAATCCACCAATTCCTGTGTTACTTCTATGAATGCAACATCTTTGGCTTTCTGTGGGATTCATAAGTGCATAGGTTCTAGGTGCAGAACTAGGCCATTCGGCCCATCAAGTCTACTCCACCATTTAATCATGGCTGATCTATTTTTCCCTTTCAACCCCTCATTCTCCTGCCTTCACCCCATAACCCATGACACCCTTAATAATCAAGACTCTGTCAATCCCTTCCTTAAAAATATCCATTGACTTGGCCTCCACAGCCGTCTGTGGCAATGAATTCCACAGTTTCACCGCCCCCTGTCCAGAGAAATTCCTCCTCATCTCCTTTCCAATGGAACGTCCTTTGATTCTGAGGCTGTGGCCTCTGGTCCTAGACTCTCCTACCAGTGGAAACATCCTCTCCACATCCACTCTATTCATGCCTTTCACTATTTGGTAAGTTTCAATGAGGTTCCTCCCCTCATCCTCCTAAAGTGCCCCCTCAATCTTCTACCATTAGTTTAACGTAGGAGGAGTCAAAGAATGGGTAGGTGTCAGAGTCTGGTTCGACTGTTAGATTCAGTGCCTGCATGTGTGGACATGAGCTCCCATTGTGAAATTTTTAGCACAACATTTAAATTCCCTGCATAAACGTTGACGCACTAACATGGTTGATTGTATGCTCCTGTGCATTACATTTATGCTTGAGCCAATAAGTTCCGTTCACTGGTGAAATTGAGACTCCTCTCAAGATTTCTCCACACTACTTATTTCTCCTGTGTCTTGAATTCTTCTTTGCTTGGCATTTCTCTCAGGACACACTTCCATCTTTCATATTTTCATATTTAAAAGTAATCACACAGTTTTACTAACCCTTTGAGCACCCAGGAAAACTGCAACTTATTTTGTTCTTTAGTTTAGTTTAGTTTTGTTCAGCGATATGGCGAGGAAACAGGCCCCTTGGCCCACCAGACCAGCGATCTCCGCATATTAACACCACCCTGCACGCCAGGGACAAATTACAATTTTACCAAGCCGATGAATCTGTAAATCTGTACGTCTTTGAAGGCCACCAGTACCGCCCTCTCTAGAGGAGGCCACTCCACCCTATATAGAGGTGGCCACTCCACCCTCTCTAGGGGAAGCCACCAGTACCACTCTCTCTAGGGGAGGGGAGTTGGCCGGGTGCGTGGAGGTTGAATGTGTTAAATTGAACCTTCCTCTCACAATCAACCACGATGGGATCGAGCCTGACTCGCCCATTGCGGGCCGAGACTATCGCCGTGCCAATTTCAGCGAGAAAGCCGGCACGTATGGACATGCAAGCAAAGACGAAGGAAGCATGGATTAAGTCCAAGATAGGAAGCATCAGGAAATGAATTGTAGATAAATTCTAGCGGGTGAAGGGGGGAGGGGAATTGGACAAGGAATAGAAAAATTAGGATTGGAAAGATGGATGCATGAAGGAGAATGGGAGTGTGCAGAGAGAGCGAGTTTGTTGAAGAAGTGACAAAGATGATTGATGAGGGTAGGGTAGTGGATGTTGTCTACATGGATTTTAGCGAGGCATTTGATTTAGTCCCCCATAGTTGGCTGACCCAGAAGATTTAGATGCACGGGATTAATGTCGAATAGTTCGAATGGATTCAGGAGTGGCTTACTGACAGAAGACAGAAAGCTGTGGTGGAAGGACAATACACAGGCTTGTGGTCTGTGACCAGTGGAGTTACGCAGGGATCTACGTACGGACTTCTGCTGTTTTTGTGATATATATTTATATATATACATATATATATATATACATAGATACATATACATATATATATATATAAGTGACTTGGCTGTCAACATAGACTGATTGGTTAGTAAATTTTGCCGATGACACCAAGATTGTTGGGGTCACGAACTGTGAGGAAGGCTGTCAAAATATAGAGGGGATATAGATCACCTACACAAACGGGTGGAGAAATGGCAGATGGAGTTTAATCCGAGCGAGCATTAGGTTTTGCACTTTGCGAGGAGGAAGTAACGCAGCGGTAGAGTTGCTGCTTTACAGCGAATGCAGCGCCGGAGACTCAGGTTCGATCCTGACTACGGGTGCTGCACTGTAAGGAGTTTGTACGTTCTCCCCGTGACCTGCGTGGGTTTTCTCCGAGATCTTCGGTTTCCTCCCACACTCCAAAGACGTACAGGTATGTAGGTTAATTGGCTGGGTAAATGTAAAAATTGTCCCTAGTGGGTGTAGGATAGTGTTAATGTGCGGGGATCACTGGGCGGCACGGACTTGGAGGGCCGAAAAGGCCTGTTTCCGGCTGTATATATATGATATGATATGATATGAATGTCAGGGAAAAATACACAATTAATGGCATGACCCTTAACAACATTGATGTTACAGAGCAACCTGGGGTCAATAGACAATAGACAATAGGTGCAGGAGTAGGCCATTCAGCCCTTCGAGCCAGCACCGCCATTCAATGCGATCATGGCTGATCACTCTCAATTAGTTCCTGCCTTCTCCCCATACCCCCTCACTCCGCTATCCTTAAGGAAGTCTTGATGTACAGAGATCAATGTGCATCGATGTACTTGATGGACACATATCATTGATGTGCAGAGAGCCCATAAAACCTGAACGTGGCAAGACAAGTAGACAGAGTGGTAAAGAAAGCATATGGTATGTTGGCCTTCATTGGTCAGGGCATTGACTATCAGAGTCAGGAAGTCACTACGCAGCTTTACAGGACTTTGGTTAGGCCGTGTTTGGAGTATTGGGTGCTTTAGGCAGATAAAAGATTGTCATAGAGTCACACAGTGTGGAAACAGGTCCTTTGGCCCAACTTGCCCAAACTGGCCTACGTATGCCATATACGCTAGTCCCACCTAACTGCGTTTGGCCCATATCCCTCCAAACCAGT
This sequence comes from Rhinoraja longicauda, assembly GCF_053455715.1. Taxonomy (NCBI): domain Eukaryota; kingdom Metazoa; phylum Chordata; class Chondrichthyes; order Rajiformes; family Arhynchobatidae; genus Rhinoraja; species Rhinoraja longicauda. The sequence goes on along the minus strand of NC_135958.1, from coordinate 5,180,382 downwards.
CCTATCCATGTACCTGTCTAAATGTTTCTTAAACATTGCGATAGTCCCTGCCTCAACTACCTCCTCCGGCAGCTCGTTCCAATCACCCAGCACCGTTTGGGTGAAAAAGTTACCCCTCAGGTTCCTATTAAATCTTTCTCCCTCTCTCAATAAACCTATGTCCTCTGGTTCTCGATTCCCTTGCTCAGGGCAAGAGACTCTGTGTGTGTCTACCCGATCTATTCCTCCCATTGTCTTGACCTTATGTTCAGCACAGGTGTTGTGGGCCGAAGGGCCTGTTCCTATGCTGTACATTCCTGTGTTCTATGTTCTTTGTATCCTCTCACAATCAACCAAAATCAAGCCTTGCTCATCCACTGTGGGATGGATTGGGAGGATTGGACAGAGTGGATGTGCAGAGGATGTTTCCACTAGTGGGAGAGTCCAGGACTAGAGGTCACAGCCTCAGAATTAAAGGATGTTCTTTTAGGAAGGAGATGAGGAGAAATCTATTTATTCAGAGGGTGGTGAATCTGTGGAATTCTTTGCCACAGAAGGCTGTGGAGGCCAAGTCAATGGATATTTTTAAGGCAGAGATAGATAGATTCTTGATTAGTACGGGTGTCAGAGGTTATGGGAAGAAGGCAGGAGAATGGGGTTAGGAGGGAGAGACAGATCAGCCATGATTGAATGGCGGAGTAGACTTGATGGGCCAAATGGTCTAATTCTGCTCCTATTCCTTACAATAGACAATATACAATAGGTGCAGGAGGAGGCCATTCGGCCCTTTGAGCCAGCACCGCCATTCAATGTGATCAAGGCTGATCATTCTCAATCACTACCACGTTTCTGCCCTCTCCCCATACCCCCTGACTCCGCTATCCTTAAGAGCTCTATCCAGCTCTCTCTTGAATGCATTCAGGGAATTGGCCTCCACTGCCTTCTGAGGCAGAGAATTCCACAGATTCACAACTCTCTGACTGAAAAAGCTTTTCCTCATCTCCGTTCTAAATACCCTACCCCTTATTCTTAAACTGTGGCCCCTTGTTCTGGACTCCCCCAAACATTGGGAACATGTTTCCTGCCTCTAACGTGTCCAACCCCTTAATAATCTTATACGTTTCGATAAGATCTCCTCTCATCCTTCTGAATTCCAGTGTACGACCTGATGAGACTAACATCAACCCAATGTTGTGGAGAAAGGAAACACCTGATAAAGGTGACGGACGCATGGGTGAATTTGAAGGCAGAATTCATCAGAAAGAAAAGTGTAGATAAATTCAGACTGGAGGGATTACAAAAGGAATAAAACATACAGTAGGGGAACGATGAATGAATGATGGCAAGTGGGGAGGTGCAGAAAGCATTTCAGACTGGGTGCCAAACAGCAAGGCCATTACATGGCGAGAGGGAATGTTATTAAAAGTTTTATTAGCAAATGCTATTGGAGAACAATTAATAATAGTGATATCCCGATTAAACTCTGGTTCCCACGGCCCACTGAAATGACAGATATATTCTGAATGCAAAGTAAAACCCAGAAACTGTGATCTTTGACTTTTCTGCCCAACTTGCATTTGCTTTCAGTGGAAGTTAAGTATGAAATCACGTCATTCAGTTCTGCACGATGCAGTGGTCACACTGAAACGATATATGTTCCACTGCAAGGATTTGCGATACTAATGTTATCCTAGACTAATCCAGCTTTATGTTGCCCGGGCAAAAAAAAACCAAAAACTATTTCGTGAAAATGACGCGAAAATGTGTTTCTGGTTAGGGTACGCGCATAATTGTGTGATATTTCCACCACCAACCCACCCCACCCCCAAACACACAATACTTTGTAGACACAAGCTCTAAACAGGGCAGAGGTTATTAGAAGTAGTGTGAGTGTAATATGGATTATGTTTAAAAGTAATAAAAACGAGAGCAGTTGGTTACGTGAAATATTTGTCCGCGGATTCCTGAGTGTAACTTTCTTTCATGTGCAAACTGTATTAAATGAGGCATTTAATTCAACAAATCCAGAGATCTGATCCACCAGAAATAGAGACTGGGTTAGTTCAATTTGTAACAAACGAGCTCCAGATGATCAAAGTTCTAAGAGATGGTTCCAACATACTGCTTAAATTAGTCTAACACCGCCGTGTTTGGCAGTGGTACAATATTTGGAATGTCTTACCAGAAGAAAAATTCCTGAGCACACATGGTTCTAATATCTAGGAATACCAGGCTAACTTTTTAATGGTCTGACAGTGCATATTGGCTCTAACTTTCTTGACTGCGAGTTCTTATGCTGTCACCCACACGCCAGGTTGAGTATTTCTCTTTTTTAAATATATATATGTGTGTAAAAGAAAGCCTGAATAAAGGGATTGTTCGCGAGCTACACACAGCGTTCCATTCTAGTTTATTGTCACGTGCACTGAGGTACAGTGAAAAGCATTCGTTGCGTGCTACGCAGTCAGCGGAAAGACGAAACAGTGTCAAGTGCCCCCTCCCCCGAACATGCAAGTAATTATGATCAAAGATCTTTGCATTTCACCGAGGACAGATTCGAGGAGTGTGCACTATGTTTTAAGAACTGGCTGCGTGATATAATCGCGATGGTGCCAAGGCATGCAGATCCAACCTCACGATTTTGGACTTTAAACGCCAATTCTCTCAGCCACAACCCAGCCATGTGGAAGATTGTGTAGGAAGAAACTGCAGAAGCTGGTTTACACCCAAGAAAGACACAAAATGCTGGAGTAACTCAGCGGGACATGCAGCATCTCTGGATAGAAGGAATGGGTGACGTTTCGGGTTGAGACCCTCCTTCAGACTGAGAGTCAGGGTAGAGGGAGACACAGAGATTGTGAGGGGTAACCATAATAAAATTCACAAGGAGGCTCATTGGTTAATACATGATTAAACTATTTCCCAATGATCTATAATATAATGTGTATAGTTACTCTGACGGGCTCTGGTCTTGCATTAATGCGGGCATCAAAAGCATTAATTGAAACATTTGCTTATAAACAGATAGGAATCTTTGATGCCAAATGGTGTGGTCATTTTCCGCAAGTCTGCAGCATGCTTCTAGCCACCTGTGGGAGGCACTGTGGTGGAGCGGTGGTAGAGTTGCGTGGGTATCGCTGGTCGGTGTGGACTCGGTGGGCTGAAAGGCCTGTTTCCACGCTGTATCTCTAAACAAAAAACTAAGACTAAACTCCAATAACTGCACAAACCCAGAGAGTTGTGAATCACCCAGAGAGTTGTGAATCTGTGGAATTCTCTGCCACAGAAGGCAGTGGAGGCCAATTCACTGGATTAATTTAAAAGAGAGTTCGATAGATCTTGGGTGCTAGTGGAATCAAGGGATACTGGGAGAAGGCAGGCATGGGTTACTGAATGTGGATGATCAGCCATGATCACAATGAATGACAGTGCTGGCTTGAAGGGCCAAATGGCCTCCTCCTGCACCTATTTTCTATGTTTCTATGTTTCTATCACTAAGACGTTGTTAAACCCACAGTAGCTTAGAGGTCGATCCTTATTATTACAAAAGATTCCACCTTATTTTTTTTTCCACGAATGTTTAACAATTCATAGCTCGGGACTAAATTTCCCTTTCCCCAGATTTAACGATTTCAAAAGGTTTTCTTGTCCTTAGTGTTCTTGAAGTGTGATTGAATTACTTCAGGATGCTTAAGGCTGGTATCTTGAAGCACCATCAGATAACAGTCAGAAACATCCTGAAATAATCAAGCTGTAACAATACCACTGATAAGAAAGATACTGAAATCCCGGAGAGTGGTTCCTTGTGAAAAGGAACTTTATTATACAGTTATACGTATATAATACATGCACGTGTATGTCAAACCTGGAAAATTCCCCATTTGCCAACTGGCCAGAGGCATGTTACTTCTATGCTTTGGCAGTCTCAATGTACAACCAACTCACTTGCTTACAGCTCCATCTCCAGCCCCTTTCTGCTCTGTTCAACGTTTTTGTATCAGTTGGTGATCTGAAACGGTTTGCCGAAAAATGCGCATTTGGCCTCCTGAATAATTCTGCGCCAATATCAACACTGCTTTCTGCACCATTTAACATTGGTTTCCCATGACGAATTTTGAGAGAGCTTTACTTTTAGGGTGAAAAGTTAATTTCGGAGTTTCAAAGAAACACGATATTTATCACCCTTTAAGTAACACTTGAGATGTTTCCCAAGCACTGGCATATGGAGTAACTGCTCCTGGAGTGTATTAATACGCCAGCAGCCTTTGGCTACATTTCTCATGTAGGCGGCATTTGAAGTAACAATGTTTCATGCAAATCCCCAGATCATTGGTATCACAGATCTGTGGTATTACACCAATGGAAGCAAACTCTGGGCGGCACGATGGCGCAGCGGTAGAGTTGCTGCCTCACTGCCTCCAGAGACCCAGGTTCGATCCTGACTATGGGTACTGTCTACATGGAGTTTGTACGTTTTATCCGTGACCGCGTGGGTTTCTCCAGGTGCTCCGGTTTCCTCCCACACTCCAAAGACGCACAGGATTGTAGGTTTCCAGGTGAGGCAGAGGTTCACCTGCACCTCCTCCAACCTCATCTATTTTATCCGCTGTTCCAGATGTCAACTTCCCTACATCGGCGAGATCAAACTCAGGCTCGGCGATCGTTTCGCTCAACACCTTCGCTCGGTCTGCCTTAACCAACCTGATCTCCCGGTGGCTCAGCACTTCAGCTCCCCCTCCCACTCCCAGTCTGACCTTTCTGTCATGGGCCTCCTCCACTGTCAGAGTGAGGCCCAGCGCAAATTGGAGGAACAGCACCACATATTTCGCTTGGGCAGTTTACACCCCAGCGGTATGAACATTGACTTCTCTAACTTCAGATAGTTCCTCTGTCCCTCTCTTTCCCCTCCCCTTCCCAGTTCTCCCTCTGTCTCCTACGACATCCTATCTTTGTTCCGCCCCCTCCCCTGAAGAAGGGTCTCGACCCGAAACGTCACCCATTCCTTCTCTCCTGAGATGCTGCCTGACCCGTTGAGTTACTCCAGCATTTTGTGTCTACCCAGGTTTGTAGGTTAATCAGCTTCTGTACATCGTACATTGTCCCTAGTGTGGACGATAGTGTGATGTACGGGAATCGCTGGTCAGCATGGACTCAGTGGGCCGAAGGGCCTGTTTCTGTGCTGTATCTCTGAAGTCTAATGAATTCTCTTAAAATAGGCCGCTTTGAATCTCCAGTGGTGCTTGTGGTACCATTTAGCTGTGAAGCCCAAGTGCCCAATGTGCTAGATATTAGCATAAAAGGCAAGACCCTCAACACTTACTGAGATTAAAAAATGACAGGACAATAATTTGCCCGGAGGAACCACAGTTCATGTAGAAGTGATCTGGTGTTAGTAAAAGCATTTTAAACCAGCTATGCAGTGCATTGACCCACTGCAACAATACTGATTGAAAGGCACAGCATGGAAACAGACCCTTCGGCCCACCCAGTCCATGCCAACCACCGACTGCCCGTTCACATGAGTCCTCTGGTATCCCAATTTTGCATTCACTCCTTACACGCCAGATCGGAATTAACTTACAAAGCCGGTACATCTTTGGGATGAGAGAGGAAAGCGGAACACCCAGAGGAAACCCACGTGGTCAAAGGGAGAACGTGCAATGGGATCTATGGGATGTGCTCAGGCTTGAAGCTGTACTAAAGTAGGCATCTCATGTCTTGCGAAGGCTTGCTTTCACCCATGAATGCATTTGGTAAAAGTAACCAGTGGTGCAACTGGTAGAGCTGCTGCCTCACGGTGCAGGAGACCCAGGTTCGATTCTGACCTCGGCTGCTGTCTGTGGGAAGTCCGTACGTTTTCCCTGTTGGTTTCGTCCCGGCGCTCCAGCTTCCTCCCACATCCCAAAGATGTGAGGATTTGGAGGTTAATTGGCCTCTGTAAAAATTACATCCCAGCTCGTGGGCAGTGGAATAACATCGAGCTAGTGTGAAGGGTGATCGAAGGCCGGCGTGGACTCGGTGGGCCGAAGGGCCTGTTACCACGCTGTATTTTTAAACTAAACTTAAAGCATGCATTGAGCGCTGTTTGACACATTGCAAGTCTAGCTCCTTCTTGTAAGTCTGCCACATGTATGGAATAACAAGACCCGAACGAACATATTTAATAACCAGATCCAGTCAGTGATCAGAGTTTTGATTAAGTTCGGTTGTGTTGCAAACAAAAACATTGCGAAGCGCAAAAGAATTTTCAAACCAGTGGCTTGCCACACACATTTGGGATACAATTAGTGTTCACAAATGTAAAAACAACAAGCTTCCTTAGACAGACACAAAATGCTGGAGTAACTCAGCAGGACAGGCAGCATCTCTGGAGAGAAGGAATGGGTGACGTTTCGGGTCGAGACCCTTCCTCAGACCGTCTTGTTGAGGTGGAAGACAACGTTAGATTCCTATTGTGTTCTCACCTTGAGGTTTAGTGGGAATTATTTCAAGATGTTGCAACCCACTTTTGAATTTTGTTCTTCCTTTCAGCAAACATGTACATCACCCAAGTGGTCAGATGCCTCTAATGGAAAGCTGGAGATTATCACATGCAAATATAATCCTGATCCTACCTGATAAGTACATGGATTTCCAGTGGGAATCACACTAGGCAGTCAACCAAAAATCTGTTCTCTGCTGTTGTCAAGTTGGAAAGGGCGCAGAGAAGATTTGAATTGAATTGAACTGAATACTTTATTTCTTTCAGGTTCTTTGCTTGTATCCCCAAGGCATCAGATAGTCACCCATAAAGGGCGCTGACGAAGTTACAACGCACACAAAGTACCCCCACGCCGGGTCCTCCTTTGTTCCTTCCTCACTCCCACCTGGTCCGTACTCGTCCATCGGTCGGCGCCATCGTCGACCGCCGCACCGACCTCTCCGCCAACGCCGCCGGGTCCTGTCCGGAGACCTCAGTGGCGTTGACCCACGCCCCGGCCGCGGGCCTCCCAGAACCGGGCCCCAGCCATGGGCCTTGCAGAACCAGGCCCCAGCCGCAAGCCCTTAGCAGACCCAGGCCCCAGCTGCGAGTCCCCCATAACCAGGTCCCAGCCACGGGCCCTGTAGAAACAGGCCCCAGCCGCCGGCCCCCGCAAAAGCAGGCCCCAGCCGCGGGCCCCCCAGAACCAGGCCCCAGCCACGAGCCCCGCAGAACCAGGCCCCAGCCACGGGCCCCATCGACCCAGGCCCCAGCCACGGGCCCCGCAGAACCAGGCCCCAGCCGCCGGCCCCCCAGAACCAGGCCCCAGTCACGGCCCCCCCAGAACCAGGCCCCAGCCGCAGGCCCTTAGCAGACCCAGGCCCCAGCCGCGGGGCCCCCAAAACCAGGCCCCAGCCGCGGGCCCCGCAGAACCAGGGGCCGATGGCCATGGGTTTTGTCGACTCGCGAGGCTCCACCTCCGACCCACAAGGCTCCAGCCTCGGCTTCTTAGCGGCAGTTCCAGAAGTGGAAGATTTGCGAGGATGTTGCCAGGACTAGAGGGTCTGAGCTCCAGGGAGAGGTTGAGCAGGCTGGGACTCTATTACTTGGAGCGCAGGAGGATGAGAGGTGATCTTATAGAGGTGTACAAAATGATGAGAGGAATAGATACACAGAGTTTCTTGCCCAGAATAGATGCATCGAGGACCAGAGGACATAGGTTTACGGTGAAGGGGGAGAGATTTAATAGGAACCTGAGGAGTAGCTCTTTCACACAAAGGGTGGTGGGTGTATGGAACGAGCTGCCAGAGGGGGTTTATTGATGCTGAGACTATCCCAACATTTAAGAAACAGTTGGACAGTTACATGGATAGGACAGATTTGGAGGGATATGGACCAGATGCAGGCAGGTGGGACTAGTGTAGATGGGACATGTTGGCTGGTGTGGGCAAGTTGGGCTGAAGGGCCTGTTCCCATGCTGTATCACTCTATGACTCGATGATTCCATGACTTTGATTACAAATGTCAAGGTAACTCTGATGGAGATTCACCAACTGAACGGTTTTGGGATCTTGGACCTTCTGATTCATATTGGTTGTTCGCGAGGGCCATATCGTATTTTGAGCATCACACAATAGAGACAATATGTATACAGAATATAAGGATGTGCCTTCAGAAAGGAGATGAGGAGGAATTTCCTTTGGGTGAGCGGGTGGTGAATCTGTGGAAGTCATTGCCCTAGAAGGTTCTACCCTCTTAATTCGGCTTGCCAAGGACATTTCACAGCCCCAGTTGCCATCCTAATTCCCAGCTTTTCCCTGACTGATTTTCTTGATTAGGAGGTGATGATGCACCTAATTCAAATGACTTTTCTGCATTATAAATTATGGCAAGCAGTTCATTTGTGAAAATGATCATGGCAGGATAGATTCCTGCTTTTACCTGAATTGCGTATTTATATTTTATCAAAGGTAACTTGTTACCACAATCCTGACTATTTATCCAGAAGCAATACTGGAAATATTGCACATATTGGAAATCTGAAATAAAACACAAAATGCAAGAAACCTGCGTGGGTTTTCTCCGAGATCTTCGGTTTCCTCCCACACTCCAAAGACGTACAGGTATGTAGGTTAATTGGCTGGGTAAATGTAAAAATTGTCCCTAGTGGGTGTAGGATAGTGTTAATGTACGGGGATCACTGGGCGGCACGGACTTGGAGGGCCGAAAAGGCCTGTTTCCAGCTGTATATATATGATATGATATGATGATATGATAAGGCTGTGGAGGCCGTTAATGGATATTTTTAAGGCGGAGATTGATAGTTTCTTGGTTATAACGGGTGCCAGGGGTTATGGGAGCAAGGCAGGAGAATGGGGTTGAGAGAGAAAGATAGATCAGCCATGATTGAATGGCGGAGTAGACTTAATGGGCAGAATGGCCTAATTCTGCTCCTAGAACCTATGAGCTTATGAACAATTCAGGAAACTCTAAGTCCTAAGAGGATGTAGGATTACGCAAAGAAAGACTATCTCACCCACTAAGTATGAAGTGCCATCAAAACTCCAATTCCACAAGAATAGTTTATGCTTTCGAATATTACCCTGAATTGTGTCAATCTATCTGCCAAAGGATATTAAATTTGACTGAAAACGACGTATTGAAACATTTGCTTTTGATCAAATGCTTTTAATAACCTTGAAAATGCACAGAAGCTTTAGCTTTCAACTCAAAAATGCATTTTTGAAAAATACTGATTTAAACCTTTACTCTCCTCTTGATAAGAGTCCAACTGTGATGTGTACATGCCATCTTTAAAGTATGGAGCTAATTGATGGATGTGCCAAGCTCCTTCTGAGGTGAACAGGGCAGATAAATAAAAAAAGCATATATTACATAAATCTATGCTGCCAACATCAAAGCAGCAGGATTCCACTAAGTGTATTTGGATAATGCAGTAATTTATGCAAAAGTGGCTCGAGTTAGGCAGGCTTGCGCTCTTCCAACAAAGCACCTTTGATAAATACCCCAAATTTATTGTCATGTACCTTAAATCAAAGTAAACCATTTACAGCCTGTTTGCTGACGGAATGCAGAAGTCACATCAGTATAAGGAATGCAGGTTCTTAATTTTTTTTTCACAAAAATCTCAGGAAGAGTATTGAAAGTTAAGATTATCAAATCCACAAAACCAAACGCTAATGCACCTTAACTCCAAACAGGGATTTTGATGAAAGGAATTTTCTTTGACGTCCTTGAAAATTTGTTAGTGAACTACGAGACTTTTTTTTTAAAAAGCACGCATTTTTCCCTTAACGCGTCGATCAGAAGTGGCCGAGTGAAATGCTGGGTGATTATTTGAGGAGTGATAAATATTTTTAGAATTATGTTAAACGTCATCTTTGGGCCAAGTGGATAAAATGGAGCGATGCAGAATTATTGGAAAGGTAAAGGATTTGGTTTCTTTAAGAAGTAACTCAAGCTAGTGTGAGAAAAACACACTGCTTTACACTTGGGAATAAAGATTTAGACAAATTTCCTAATTTGCAATCATCCATCAGGGGAGAGTTTAATTTCAGACATAATCTGATAACATCTGGTCCAAGAGGAAAGGTTGATCTTAGCATGATCGTCTTGGAAGGAGGGAATGTTTTGAACAAACTGGGGGATCTAAAAACAATGTGCTAAGAGGGGATGATCTCATGGGTATACCCAATGTTATGTTAGATATAAAAGGGAAATTCAAAATTAATTACTTTTCTTTTGCTTGAGAACTGAAAATCATACGTTCCTTGCATGGAAATGAAGAATTTCAGTTTTGGCTGAGCAGGTTTTATTTTTCAAAATTATGTTTCCAATTTCATCTATGATTGAGTAGGCCCCTAATGTCATCTTCACAATTTAATTTAAACACACACAGCTTTTTATAACGTTAAAAAACATACCTGCCTTGCATTGCGTTTCGTTTCTCCGTACAAAAGTTAAATCGAAAGCAGGGTACAGTTTGTAATTCCACATGTGGTAGCCAGTACGTAATCGCATTAAAGTTGGGTCTGGAATGTCCAAGTCGTTGAAAGCTTGAAACGTTTCTAAATTATACATTGTTTACATTTACACATTAAGGTCCCGGACTATTTGCGCGGCACGCACTAAATGTTATTTTTGCCAATGATGCTTTAATGTGACTACCCGACCTTCACTGGAGATTAGTTTATTTTAGTTTAGTTCAGAGATACAGAGCGGAAACAGGCCCTTCGGCCCACCGAGTCCGCACCGACCAGCGATCCCCGCACATTAACACTTGCACCAAGTCTATAAGCCTACAAACCTGTCCAAATCCTCTTTGAGACCGAAGATCTTGGGGAAAACCCACGCAGGTCACGGGAAGAACATACAAACTCCGTTTTGGCCGAGCACTTCAACTCCCCCTCCCATTCCCAGTCTGACCTTTCTGTCATGGGCCTCCTCCAGTGCCATAATGATGCCCACCGTAAATTGGAGGAACAGCACCTCATATTTCACCTGGGCAGCTTGCAGCCCAGTGGTATGAACATCGATTTCTCCAACTTTAGATAGTTCCTCTGTCCCTCTCTTCCCCTCCCCTTCCCAGATCTCCCTCTATCTTCCTGTCTCCACCTATATCCTTCCTTTGTCCCGCCCCCCTGACATCAGTGTGAAGAAGGGTCTCGACCCGAAACGTCACCCATTCCTTCCCTCCCGAGATGCTGCCTGACCTGCTGAGTTACTCCAGCATTTTGTGAATAAATACCTTCGATTTGTACCAGCATCTGCAGTTATTTTCTTATACAAACTCTGTTCAGCAGCGCCCGTAGTCGGGATCGAACCGGGGTCTCCGGTGCTGCAAGCGCTGTAGGGCAGCAACTCTAACACAACGTGCCACCTTGCCGCCAGCGGTTCCTTGAGGGTGTCTGCAAAACACTCTCCTTCCGCACCAGTGATTCGGGATCAGGGCACAATGGTCGGGATAGGATATCTGACAGGGGAATGGGGCATGGTGCATTACTGGGAGCAGAGCTAACTCCGCACGGGGCTGCACACGTGGTGCACATGTGGGCCAGAGACCTAGGGTACGGTGGTGCCTAGAAGCAGAGGGAGGTGCATGGGAGCATCTCGACTTGGACAGAAGGAGCATCGTTTCTAAATTAAATCCACCCAACTTGGAGAAGTGCACAGGACCCGATGGCAAATGTTCAGTCAGAATTCTTTCGCCTCCGAATACAATTCCCAATCGGGACACTAAATGTTAGTTTAGTTTAGAGATACAGCGTGGAAACAGGCCCTTTGGCATGCCGACCAGTGATCCCCGCACACCAACACTAACCTACACACACTAGGGACAATTTACAATTATACCAAGCCAATTAGCCTACAAACTTGAACGTCTTTGGAGTGTGGGAGGAAGCCGGAGATCCCTGGAGAAAACCCACGCAGATCATGGGTAGAGCATGTAAACTCCATACAGAGTTATAGCAGGGCCGTCTTAACGCGTGGGCCTGATGGGCACTTGCCCGGGGCCCCACGAGCATAGGGGCCCCATGCTGATCTGTGTATGTTAAGTGACTTGCAATAAATAAATGCCACTTTAAAAATGTAGGTTCAATAAGTGCTTTTTTCGCAACATTTTCGGTCCCTAAGTGTTTTTTTCGCAACATTTTCCATCCCTAAGTGCTTCTCACAGCGATCTGTTTCGCAACAATTAGCTCCCTAAGTGCTTTGCTTTTCCATCCCTAAGTGCTTCTCACAACGATCTGTAAGTGCTTTTCGCAACAATGTAGCACCCTAAGTCCATCGCTAAGTGCTTTTGTTGGAAGTGCCAATAAAATAAATATATGTTTAATTTTATCGACCATTTACATTTTTATTCCTGTGAGTAGTTGTCGTAGGGGCCCCAGTATACTGCTTTGCCCGGGGCCCCAGTACACTGCTTTGCCCGGGGCCCATAATGCTGTAAAGACGGCCCTGAGTTATAGCACTCATAGTCAGGATCTCGAACCTAGGTCTCTGGCTGTGAAGGGCAGCAACTCTACCGCTGTGCCATCATGCCACCCCAGTGAATGGTTCAGAAGAAACATTTTTGTTTATCCACTCAGAAAATGAGAGGGCATGGTGGTTCTATGGTAGAGTTGCTGCCTTACAGCGCCAGAGACCCGGGTTCCATCCTGGCTACGGGTGCTGTCTGTACGGAGCTTGTACGTTCTCCCTGTGACCGCACGGGTTTTCTCCAGTTTTAACCCACACTCCAAAAGAAGGGTCTCGACCCGAAACGTCACCCATTCCATCTCTCCAGAGATGCTGCCTGTCCCGCTGAGTTACTCCAGTATTTTGTGTCTACCTCCAAAAGATGTGTTGGTTTGGCGGTTAATTGGCTTCAGTAAAATTGTAAGTTGTCCCCAGTGTGTAGGGACGTGCTAGTGTACGGGGTGATCGCTGGCCAACGCGGACTCAGTGGGCCGAAGGGCCTGTTTTCACGGCTTTAGTGTCACCTCTAACATCTAAGGTCTAAAATCAGAGGGAATGCTTGTTCTGGATGGCAGCAAGGCTGGGCATGCTTGGAGTGTGCTATGATTTCCTGCTTACAGGTTGTGCAGATTATCTGAATAAAAATAATAATTTTCCTGTATTCTGGACCTTTTAGTGCAGCCTGTTGTCAGGTAGTTTGTGATATTCAGGAGGGCAGGACAAAAGGAACAGGTTGGACAGGCTAGCAGGATGAGGGACAATCTCATACAGGTGTATATCACCACGAAACATGGAACAGTACAGCCTGAGATCAGGCCATTCGGCCCATGATGACTATGTTGAACATGCTGTAAAGACCAGAACCAAGGGTCGCAGTTTAAGAATAAGGGGCAGGCCATTTAGGACAGAGAAACCTTTTCACCCAGAGGGTTGTGAATCTGTGAATTCTCTGCCACAGAAGGCAGCGGAGGCCAATTCACTGGATGTTTTCAAGAGAGTTAGATATAGCTCTTAGGGCTAACGGAATAAAGGGATATGGGGAGAAAGCAGGAACGGGGTACTGATTTTGGATGATCAGCAATGATCATATTGAATGGCGGTGCTGGCTCGAAGGGTCAAAGGGCCGAATGGCCTACCCCTGCACCTATTTTTCATTTTTCTATGTTTCTATCACTTATCTACCAGTACATAAACCATATGTACCACCCCTTGCCCTGCGTGTCCAAATGAGGGGAATAGGTAGTGTGAATGCACAGAGACTTTTACTGCAAGTAGCGTAAAATTTTAATAAGAAACTGAGGGACAACTTTTCCTCACCGGCTGGCGATCATCCCGTACACGCGCACTGTCCTACACATGAGGAACAATTCACCAATTTTTTTACCGAAGCCAATTAACTTACAAACCTGCACGTCTTTGGAGTGTGGGAGGAAACCGGAGCACGAGGAGAAAACCCACGCGGGTCACGGGGAGAACGTAGATAGTACTTGGCATCAGCATCGAACCCGTGTCTCTGGCGCTGTGAGGCAGCAACCCGACCGCCATGTCACCACGCCGCTCAGTATCATTACTGGACACCATCCGAGCGAGTTTATGTGTAGGAAAATAACTGCAGATGCTGGATTAAGTTGAAGGTAGACACAAAATGCTGGAGTAACTCAGCGGGTCAGGCAGCATCTCAGGAGGGAAGGAATGGGTGACGTTTCGGCTCAGCTGAGAATTTCAACAGCGGCTTTACTTTAATGATTGGTGGTTTAAAAAAAAAAAATTCCTTTATACCAATTGATTGATTGATCTGTCATTGTGTCCATCCTCCTGATCGGCAGCTCTCTACGGCTCTGTTCATTTGAGCAGAACAAAAGCAGAGAATAGCCTTTAGAATTCATGTTTGCAACAAGAAACCACCAGCTTACACCTCGTGTTTGAACACATCTTAAAAGAGTACAATTTAAGGTGCAATGAATGTTATCTGCATGTGTTAGCCTTTACAATTATGGGCACGTTTTAAATAAATGTTCACCCTCCCGACACTTTACAAACCAAAATCATAATAGAAATTACCAGCCTGCCGAATAATGGCAGTGACATCAAATATTTGGTCACTTTACAGACTAAACCATTGCTTGAGGCACATTTTTGCAATTGCAGTGTGGGTTGGTAATCTGATTTTGGTCTAAGTCTTCGAATTTTGAGTCTAATCTACTTTGTAATTAGCATAATACAAGTAATTCTTAAATGGAATTTGCACCAAATGTGTTTAATCTTCATTCACAGCGACATTATAAGCCAAGGAGGTTTTTTTTTTTTTTTAACTTCTTCTAAACATAATTAATCTTTTTATGGTTCGCTAATGTGGATGACATGAAGGACCTCTTCCAGATTCCAGACCAGCTCTGCATCATTCTCCAGAAGATGTCCCGGCATATTGTTCCATTCAATGCAGCTGATAAACGGTGGGAAGAATTAAGAAATAACAACTCTTAAGGCAGGTCTTGTTTTCTAAATAAGCACAACTGATTTAGATTCTCTGATAGTCCCAAAAATAAGTGTGAGGTATAACACTGGTGGAAATAACTTCTCCAGTAACATATTACATTTTCTACCACTTTTCAAAAACAAAGAAACTATCCCATGTTATTACTGTGCCTTCTTAAAGCAACACGGAGCTAGTTACACGGAGTAACAGTGATTAAGGATGTGCATTCCTCAAGATAAAGTCTTTTGAGAAGCCTGCTTTAGTGGTTCACAAGCAAGACAAAGAAGATTTCCTGGGGTCATTGAAAACATATGTGCATTTAATTCTTGTTGCAAAAGTAGAAAATGACATTAGCAGGGTTTGACCTCATAGCAGAACATGTCCTTTTATTTGTATACGGCCGGTAGCTCTTGGCCTGTGTTGCTTATCGATAGCCCCAGTTGAAAATCCCGTTGTATACATTGTCTTGAATTCCTTCTAATTTCTTGATGGCACATTCACACAGATGAAATTCACACCTGAGAAATGGTAGGCTGTTTCATATCCTGCAGGAATATGTTTGAAAGTTGGATGCCTTTAGGCCCAAAACAAACAAAAGCTTCATGTTATGCTTCAGTCTATTCTGGCAATTCAAAAGCTAAGTTTCAAGGAGACAGTGGGACATGATATTAAGGATACATCTTATCTCCACGTTCTTCACTGTGCTGCAAGTAGCAGTTCGTAAACTCCTGCAGTTTAGTCTTGTACATATTTGTTTCAAGATTTGGGACTTGTACAGGAGTTGGACTACCCCCGCCCCCACGATGTCTCCACTGTCTTGCGTGCATGCCACATGTACAGTCGGCAAGTCGTTGGTTCCAGCGGCTTTAGGGCTCGTCTACCTCGCACGTGAAGCCTGGGTTCGGCGGATTGCGCGGAGGAAACCACCAGAAGGTTCAGCGGGCAGAAAGACGATCCCAGCGAAGTGTCGTGGAGCGCAAACAGGGCAGAGTGAGGTACGTAGGGCACTTCTGACCATCCACTGCATCCTGACCTGTCCCCAGCCGTCCCGACTATGTCTTGCCGCTGGAACCCGATAGGCCGGGACGAGAGAGTGAGGCCGACGATCTGTGCAACTCCCCCTCATTTCAATCCAAGTCAAGCGCAAGCCATGACTTCAACCGCACCCAGCGTACACATCGCGGCTGGCGGCAATCCCAATCAGCCGTCGAAAAGTGAAGTCATGGTCATCTTCCAACCCGAAGGATGAACAACAACAACAACAACAACAACAACATTTGTTTCAAGATAAAAATATTACAACGTTGAGCGTAGGAAAGACAATTCTATAAAAACGCTTTGCTTCAAAGCTTTACAAAGCTCAGGGTTGGCATATGGAACTAATAATAATCAGATGGCATCATAACTATGCACATGGTAATTGAATTCCATTTTTTGAAAACCATAGTTCAAAAACATTTTACAGCTGATTATTTTAAGCAAGATCATCGTCAACATTAACCATTTTTAAAGGGTTCTGTTTCAACATTTTATCTTGCGCTGAATTTCATTCCCTTTACCCTGTGTCTGTACACTGTGGGCAGTTTGATTGTAACCATGTATAGTTTTTCTGCTGACTGGATAGCAGGCAAGAAAAAAGCTTTTCACTGTACCTCGGTATACACGACAATAAACTAAACTGAAATAAACTGAACATTTATTTACACAGGTACTGCAAGAGAGCGTGACATGGTTGCTGGTGGATATCTGCACTCCTGACCTGTTGTAAGGAAGTTCATTGATGAAGCAGCTGGAAAATAGTTGGAGCTAGAACATTGCCCCGAGGATCTCCTGCAGTCCAGCCTTGAGGAGGGAATAATTGACCTCCATTCACCATAACCATCTTCCTCTCTGTGAAGGATGATTCCAGCTACTGGAATGTTATCCCTTTGATGCCCATTGACCTCAGTTTAGCCACGGTCCCATGATGCCACACTCAGTTAAGAGCAGTCACACACTTATGGAGGACATCTCTTTGGTCCATCTCTGTACCAAGACCATGATGAGATCTAGGGTTGTCCTTGGTTAATTGGTTTCTGTGAACTGCCCCTCGTGTGTAGAATGCAAAAGTGAAACAACATGGAACTTGTGAACAGGTAATCGATGGCCAGCGTGAACACATTGGGCCGAAGGGCATGTTTCCACGCTGTATCTCTAAACTAAGGGGCGCAGTGGTAGAGTTGCATCCGTACAGCGCCAGAGACCTGGGTTCAATCCTGACTACAGTTGCTGTCTGTTCGGAGTTTGTACGTTCTCCCCTTGACCTGCGTGGGTTTTCTCCGGGATCTCCGGTTTCCTCCCACACCCCAAAGACGTACAGGTTTGTAGGCTAATTGGCTTTGGTAAAATTGTAAATTGTCCATAGTGTGTAGGATAGTGCTAGTCCATGAGGATCACTGATCAGTGCGGACTCAGTGGGCTGAAGGGCCTGTATTCACACTGTATCTCTAAAACTAAAAACTAAAAGCATACTAGCTTCGTAAAAAAAGAGGCAGAGGAAATCATGATGAACCTTTATAAAATACAAGTCTGGCCACATCTGAAGTAACATGTCATGTTCTGGTGCCAGGAAGGATGTAGAATCTTTAGAGTCGGGTCAGATGTCAAAGGTGCTTAATTGTCATATTCACCAGAACAATATCATTCTTCCTTGCTGTAGTCTTGCAGGCACGTTAAAGCAACAATGCAAACAAATAATACAACAATAATACAATAAATTATCAGTTATACTTGGTAACCAGACAATAATAACGCAAGTCAAGGTATGTCGTGTGACCTTCTACAAAGTTCATAGGAGTTCAGCACTGAGGCGGGTTTGTGGTTAGGGATGTGCAGACTGGTCCAAGATGGTTAAGGGGTAGAAGCCATTCTTGAAATTGGAGGTCACGATTCTCAGGCTCCTGTACCTTCTTCCCAATGGTAGCAATGATGACACACTGGTCAACCCGAGGAGCTCCTTCAGCAACAGACTGGTCCCACCAAGATGCAGCGCAGAACGCCACAGGAAATCCTTCTTCCCCGTGGCTATCAAACTATACAACTCCTCCCCCTTCTGTCGTGGTGTAGACTGACTCCCCTCCCCACCCACCCCCCCCCCCCTCCCCTCCCCAAATCTTTGTTCATCCCCAATCCTTTCCACATCACTTTAATTCCATGTTCCATGTATCTTGTGTTTTATGACTGTTGGAGACCAATTTCCCTCCCGAGATAAATAGAGTTCTATCGTATCGTGTCGTATCGAGATGAGGGCATGGCCAAGTTGGTGTGGGTCTCTGATGATATTAACTGCCTTCTTGATGCAGAATTTCCTGTAGAACCCATTGATGGTGGGCCGGTCAATGTCCATGATGGACCAGGCAATGTCCAACCTGTTCTGCAACATCCTCTGTTCTTGGCCATTCGAGTTACTGACCAGGCTGTGGTGCTACCAGTAAGTGGACGTTTGACAAAGTACTCAGCAACATATAACCATACGACACAGGAGCAGAATTACACTGGAATTTAGAAGGATGAGAGGGGATCTTATTGAAACATATAAGATTATTAAGGGGTTGGACACGTTAGAGGCAGGAAACATGTTCCCAATGTTGGGGGAGTCCAGAACAAGGGGCCACAGTTTAAGAATAAGGGGTAGGCCATTTAGAACGGAGATAAGGAACAACTTTTTCAGTCAGAGTTGTAAATCTGTGGAATTCTCTGACTCAGAGGCCAATTCTCTGAATGCTTTCAAGAGAGAGCTAGATAGAGCTCTTAAGGATAGCTGAGTCAGGGGGTATGGGGAGAAGGCAGGAACGGGATACTGATTGAGAATGATCAGCCATGATCACATTGCATGGCGGTGCTGGCTCGAAGGGCAAAGTGGCCTACTCCTGCACCTATTGTCTATTGTCTAATTAGACCATTTGGCCCATCGGGTCTGCTCCACCATTTGATCATGGCTGATCTTTTTTTTTTCCTCTCAAACCCTCCTCCTCCCTTCTCCCCGTAAACCTACGACGCCCTTACTAATCAAGAACCTATCAGTCTCCTCTTTCAAAATAACCAATGACTTGACCTCCACCGACATCTGTGGCAATGATTTCCAACTCCACAGATGCAGCAACCCGGGTCTCTGGCGCTGTAAGGAAGCACTTCTACCACTGTGGCACTGGTTCTCACAGTCTCAGTGGGTCGAAGGGCCTGTTTCCATGCTGTATCTCTAAACTAAAGTAAGTCGCTCTACTATTAAGTTTTTTAAAAATTGCTTTACCACAATGCAGATATTAAAAAATATTAGGTCTACTATCACATCTAAAACCCTTCCCAAACCTCTCTCTGCCCATTAGTTATGTGCTTCACATATAATTAGTTTAGTTTAGTTTAGTTTAGAGACACAACGTGGAAACAGGCCCTTCCGCCCACCGAGTCCGCACCGATCAGCGATCCCCGCACACTAACACTATCCTACACACACAAGGGGCAATTTATACTTATAGCAAGCCAATTAACTTACAAATCTGTATGTCTTTGGAGAAAACCCACGCGGTCACGTACAAACTCCACACAGACAAGCACCCGTAGTCGGGATCGAACCAGGGTCTCCGGCGCTGCAAGCACTTTGCAGCAGCAGCTCTACGCCGCGCCACCGTGCTGCCCTGTATTCTACTCAATTTGCTAGGCTCCACATCTGTTACTATCAAAGTTACTCGGCTCTTTATTCTCCCAAATCATTTGTTAGTTGTCAGGTTAATTCCTTTCTCGAGTGATTCAGTAATTTGCCCCGACTTTGAAAAACCAAGTCCCGCTCGGTATCAGAATGAGGTTACCATCTCAATGTCAGCCTTGCTTATAACCTGAAGATTACTGACTTAGTTCCAACTCATTCAATTATGAGCAGTTTTCTGCTCTGCTCAATAGTAAGTAAATAAAGAATCACTTTTAGTTCATTTCAGAACTCTTCCCACCAAACCAGATCAAGGCAGGTTCAAAGTAATGGCCTGGATTGGAGAGGACAGCACAATAATATACTTTGCTGCTCTCTCCCCTGTTGTTATTTGCGAGCACTGTTCTTTTTTTTATGCCGTTCGGTTTGATCGTTTTCTACTTGCACAAATCGTTCCTATTAATTCCAGCGGTATTAAATTCCTGCCTGCAGCCAGCTGTTCCATTTAATAAACATTTTTCTTCCCACCTGCCGTGCACACCGGCGATCGAAAGTGAACTTACACTCTCTGACCCTTAACACTATGAGATAATGCCCCATGTTCAGACAACAAAAGGTGCAGAATGCATTGAAGGCTGTATTCCTGGTAGGCACGTATAAAATGGGGTGCAATCTAACTTCAGTGTCTGATGTATCTCCTCGTCTTCTAATGCTCTGGAAGAATGAGGAATAGATCGGGTAGATGCACAGAGTCTCTTGCCCAGAGTAGGTGAATCGAGGACCAGAGAGCATAGGTTTAAGGTGAAGGGGGGAAAAGATTTAATAGGAATCTGAGGGGTAACTTTTTCACACAAAGGGTGGTGGGTGTATGAGACAAGCTGCCAGAGGAGGTAGTTGAGGCAAGGAGTATCCCAACATTTAAGAAACAGTTAGACAGGTACATGGATAGGACAAATTTGGAGGGATTTGGAGGCAGGTGGAACTGGTGTAGCTGGGACATGTTGGCCAATGAGGGCAAGTTGGACTGAAGTAAAGGGCCTGTTTCCACACTGTATCACTCAATGATTCTAATGATGTACTTTAATCAAACAGAGCCCTGGAGATTACAGATTAGTTTAACAAGTACTAACCGCCGGAGATTAATTTTTGGCCGAAGGAAATATGTACTTCTGCTCACATGTTTGCATCTGTGTGAATTGACTTTGAGGTGCAAACAAGTGCAGAAGTGGCATGATTAACACACGGATCTGTTCCCATATGGACTTCATCAGGGAAGCCATTTCACACCATTTGGGCTGGACACTGCATAACTTGAAAAGTTTTAATTGAATTTTTCAAATCGGATCTCCTTGGTCCTTCATCAATTTTTCTGAAGACTTCAGTAATGCGTCCATTGAGGGAGGATCAGATTTTTAAAATTCACCAAGAACCCAGTTCTGTGTAGTCGACGTTATTAGTATGTCATTTACTACACACTGGTACAGCTGGTAGAGCCACTACCTCACTGCCAGATCAAAAACTAAACTAAACTAATCTCATGGAGTCTTACATAGCACAGAAACAGGCCCTTTGGCCCAAATTGCCCAGGTCGATCAACATGCCCCGTCTATACCACTCTATCTACACCATCTGTGAGATATGACAAGTACTGGACCTAGAGATTCAATCACACCAGACCATCTTCTCTCTTTGCATTTAAGCAATTGGGAGGAATCTTTCTCTCCACCTGGAGTGGAATAAGATAACAGCCATTTCCAGAGCCATTCCAGATATCCTACAGGACACTGGCGGCCATAACCTCCCTGTGACCTGGTCTACATTTCATAGCGGAGCTGGATGGGATGGTGGAAACAAGGAACTACAGTTGCAGGTTAACACACAAAATGTGTATTTGGTTAAGACACCAAAAAGCTGGAGTAACCCAGCGGGGCAGGCAGCATCTCTGGAGAGAAGGAAGGGGCGACCTTTCGGGACGAGACCCTTCTTCAGTCTGAAGGGTCACGACCTGAAATGTGAGTCTTGACCCGAAACGTCACCCTTTCCTTCTCTCCAGAGATGCTGCCTGTCCCGCTGGGTTACTCCAGCTTTTTGTGTCTATCTTCGGTTTAAACCAGCATCTGCCGTTCCTTCCTACACAAAGATGTTGGGGGGATATGGGCCAAATGCGGGCCATGGGGCTAGCTTAATTGGGTTGGCATGGATGGGTCGGGCTGATATGGGCCTGTTTCCATGCTGGATGACTCTTTGACTCTGTGTGTGTACATTTACAATGGACTTGATTACAGATTAAGGTCTCAGTGAGCCCATATACTTTACAATGATGATCAGTTTCAGCAGTGATTAGTTGGCTAATGTTTAATGAAATGCATGTATGAAAGTAGACCTTGGGAGTAATACCATCAAACAAGCTTGTCAGGAAGATGAGAATTTAGACTGAACCGTACGAATGTCAGTGATGATATTTAGTGAGAATGTCTTCAGGCTGCACTTTGAAGAACATTTTTTCTTCGCTAGTCAAACGTTTTCCCAGTAAACATTTGATTTGATTTTCCTGGACCATTAAGTAAAAGATGCTGAAGAGTGAGTAACATATGCAATAGGAAACAAACTAACGTTAATTATTTCTTAATAATAACCATGCTGTTGCGTACGTGTAGGAAGGAACTGCAGATGCTGGTTTACACCGAAGATAGACACAAAGTGCTGGAGTAACTCAGCGGGACAGGCAGCATCTCGGGAGAGAAGGAACGGGTGAAGTTTTTGGGTCGAGACCCTTCTTCAGACGGTCTCGACCCGAAATGTTGCCCTGTTCCTTCTCTACAGAGATGCTGCCTGTCCCGCTGAGTTACTCCAGCATTTTGTGTCTATCTTCTATGCTGTTGCTAATGTTTTTACACAGCTGTTTTGCATCTTTATCTTTTAAGCTGAATCTCAAACCCAATTTAGAGGCAGTGTGGGAATGAGGAGCCAGTCAAGGCTCTGAGATGTGTAGTCATTAAGCAAAACATTTGGCATCGTTATGTTTATTGTTTTATTATCAAATAACCCCCATATCTTTGTTCACCTATTACGGGCCATGCTCTGCCCTTCCCCCTCTCCATCCCAGCTTTATTTCACCCTGCCCCCACCCCCCCCCCCCCCCCCCCCCCACTGCGCCACAGTGGCACAGCGGTAGAGTTGCTGCCGTGCAGCGCCAGAGACCCAGGTTCAATCCCGACCTCGGGTGCTGTCTGTACTGAGTTTGCACGTTCTCACTGTGACTGTGCAGGTTTTCTGGGTGTCGTCCACCACTCCAAAGATGTACAGGTTTGTAGGTTAATTGGCTTCTGTAAATTGTCCCATGTATGTTGGATAGAACTAGTGCATGGGTGACTGCTGTTCACCGCAGACTCGATGGGCTGAAGGGCCTGTGTCCATGCCGTATCTCCAAACTAAACTAAACTAAACTAATCTAAACTAAGCTAAACTAAACTAAATTAAACTAAGCTAAGCTAAGATAAGCTAAGCCAAGCTAAGCTAAGCTCAACTAAACCATACTGTACTCCTGTACTATAGTACACTATATTAAACTAAGGTAAGATAAACTAAACCATACTGTACTCCTGTACTATAGTACACTATACTAAACTAAGCTAAGCTCAACTAAACCATACTGTACTCCTGTACTATAGTACACTATATTAAACTAAGGTAAGATAAACTAAACCATACTGTACTCCTGTACTATAGTACACTATATTAAACTAAGCTAAGCTCAACTAAACCATACTGTACTCCTGTACTATAGTACACTATATTAAACTAAGGTAAGATAAACTAAACAAAACTAAGCTAAAATTAAACTAAACCAAACTAGAGAACACTAAACTAAACTAAACTATAATCAGTCTGAAGAAGGGTTCCATGTTCTCCAGGGATGTTGCCTGACCCGCTGAGTTACTCCACAAAATGCTGGAGTATCTCAGCAGGTCAGGCAGCATCTCAGGAGAGAAGAAATGGGTGATGTTTTGGGTCGAGACCCTTCTTCAGACTGAGTTACTCCAGCACTTTGTGTCTATCGTTGCCTTTATTAGCTCCAGGTCTGGGTTGTGACTTGATTTGTTTGCATGTATTCTCAGAGACAGATATGTATAACTTTTCTCTCCCATTGTCATGGGTTTCCTTGATCCTGTATGTCGAAGGCTCTGTGTGGTTTTTTTTAACCCAAGGCTCCACGGTGGTCCTTGTTCCCTTGGGTGGGTTATGGCAAGTGGTGATTAATATCCCAAATGATTATTTTTGACAAAATGAAAAATTAAACCAAACAAAGGGATACTAGAGAGAGAAAAAAAAAATGTTGCGGGCAAGGAATCTTTGCCAAAACGGTATGTGAAATAGGGGCGTGGGATTCGGCTTAAGATGGATGCTTCGTGCCTTGACTTACGGAGCACAGACATCACAAATGATCATAATGAAAACATTTGGAGAGGCTGGATTTATAGCAAGAGGAAAAATGGAAGACAGATAGAGGAAGCCGATAACATCAACTGCAAAAGGAGCTTTGTTTTTTCAAATGATGTATGGTTCCTGAGACAGGCTTAGCAAACAAATTACTGCCTCCGTCCACTCCAGGATAGCACTTGGGTACTTCAGGACAAACCACAGTTAGACAAACAACGTCATGAGTTGGTACCAACTCAAAAAAAAGCCACGAACAATGAGCCATTCACAGGAAAGACTGTCTTAAGCATTAATTATAGTTTGAAATGGATAATTTATTATTTCACGGGTCCCTGGAGTAACAAGCCCACTGTTCGGCCCGGGTTTTTGTTCCAAAGGATTTTGTTGCGGTAAAGGGACCATCGAGGCAGCGGAGGTGCTCAGAATTTGTCTGTCGTTGGGCGTTCCAAATCCAGCCAGATAAAAGTCTGCGTGCACACTCGTTTTATCCGAGCCTTGGAAAGACGATCCTGTACGTGAATGTTGAAGAAATGACTGCACTTCGTCTTCTTGTCTTACGGGAAGAGCTGGATGTGAACACGTTCCCCCCACACACCCCCCCCCCCCCAGTCCCACATCAGTTCCTCCCACAATGGACTACCTGGTTATGATCCATAAAGCCCTGATGTATGACATTCTGCAATTCATACCATGAAGCTTTGTGGGGCAATGGATTATGTGGTCCATGGCTTTGCTGGAGCTACCATTGTACTGCAACATCTGAATTCACTTACGCACGAGTAACGAATTAATTCTTAAAATGACTCAATGAAAAATGTCATTAGAAAGGACAGGATGCTGAGGCAGAAAGTCTTTTTCATTTTCTCCCCCATTTGATGATTAAAATGAGCTTACTTGAATTAAAATAAATGGCTATGCTGGAGGAGCATTAATAATATCAGACCGGCAACTCTTGAGTTCAAGTTGCACCATGGCGAGTTATGAAATTTAATTCAACAAATCTAGTAATTTGTGTGCTTTCAGTAGAAAATTGACCGTGAAAGCTTTTGGTTCTTTTGTGCTAAAACCCTTCGGGGAAGTGAATCTAGACTGGCCTATACATAAATTTGGTTCCATAACATATGGTTGACTTTCCAAAAAAAAAAAAAAATGCTTTCTGAAGTGGTCTAGCAGCCTGCTAGTTGCCAGGGCTAGTAAAGATAAGTTCACATGGAGTATAAAAGCACAGTGGCGCAGCGGTAGAGTTACTGCCTTACAGCGACAGAGACCAGGGTTCGATCCTGACCACAAGTGCTTGTCTGTATGGAGTTTGTACCTTCTCCCCGTGACCTGCGGGGGTTTTCTCCGAGATCTTCGGTTTCCACCCACACTCAAAAGACGTACAGGTTTGTAGGTTAATTGGTTTGGTATAAATGTCAACAGTTGTCCCCAGTGTGTGTAGAGTAGTGTTAATGTGCGGGGATGGCTGGTCGGTGTAGACTCGATGGGCCGAAGGGCCTGTTTCCGTGCTGTATCTCTAAACTAATCTAAACGAAATGAAACAAGATGGAAATAGTGAAGTCTTTTGCTTCACTACAAAGACAACCTACACAAATCCATTAACTCGCCAACACACACAAACAGACTGAAAGATAGAGGTGGGGAAGGGGGTGGGGGGTGGATTGGTGGGACTGGAGACGAGAAAAGGACAGAACAAATCAGGGCCAGCAACAGATGACCTCAGGAAGGGTGGAGTCCATAATGGTCCATTGTTGGCAGTATTTCTGTAACCAGTCAGAAGAAGGATCTCAACCTGAAACGTCACCTATCTTTGCTCTCCGGGGATGCTGCCAGACCTGTTGAGTTACTCCAGCACTTTGTGTCCTTTTGTGTATTAACCAGCATCTGCAGTTCTTTAACTCCCCCTCCCATTCCCACACTGACCTGTCTGTCCTGCGCCTCCTCCACTGTCAGAGTGAGGCCCAACGCCAATTAGAGAACCAGCACCTCATATTTCGCTTGGGCAACAGCGGTATGAATATTGACTTCTCTAGGTAACTCATGCATCCCCCCTACCTCCATCCCTTCCCCATCCTAGTTTTCCAACTAGTTTAACTGCCCTCCTGATGAAATGTTACTTTGTGTGCCACCTTTTACAAGCTAACAATGATCTATTGTACATTTACCTTGAGCTGCTTCCCCTTTGATCCCTTGTTTTCACACCTTACCCTTCCATATCTCGCCTCCCTCTCCCCTGACTCTCAATCTGCAGAAGGGTCTCGACCCGAAACGTCTCCCATTCCTTTTATCCAGAGATGCTGAGTTACTCCAGCATTTTGTGTCAATGCAGACTGCAGAGGTTCCTTGTTTGTTCACTGGAAACGTAATGGATATTTTTTTACCCGCGTGTGGCAGATTTGTTCAGGAATCTGCAAAGATTTCCATAAATAATCTCCAGTGGCCCATCTTGAGATTTGTAAATAAAATACAATATTCAAGAGTTGATGGCTGAGATATATAACGGTCTTCCTCAGAACATAATACCCAACTGGGAAGATAGAACGAACGCACGTTAATGTGGCCAAGTGTTGGAGCACCTTTCTTCCACAGGTCATGTCAACATCCTTGTCCAGTCTTCATTTTCCCATGGTAGTTGCAGTTTTCCCACAATATGTAAAATTATGAAGGATGTTTTTTTGTTTTTTTTTGCTTTGCTTTGCCCCTAGTGAGTTATTCGGATCGTGGGGAAACTTCCCTGCATTAGTGAACCCTGCATGAACCTAACAAAGCAAAGCTCTGAATGCTATTGCAACAACCTGGCTATTATTCCACCCCAAACCCCCCCCCCCCCCCCCCTTTCTCGCTGTCTCAACTACTTCTCCCTTGTCAGTGAAACTTTGTTTAAAACGTTCAGTACCCCAGTGATTTTATCGAGTTTCTGAATACCCTTTGCTTTCCTTTAAATTTAAAGGCTACTGTTTCAGTCTGGAACACACTTTGAATTACAGCACTTTAATCAATATTAAAGAGCCTATAAAAAATGTCCTTCTGACTTTGTTTAATGAGATTTGGTTTCATGAAAACATCGATATACCCATCTGCAAGCACGAATCAAAAGGAACTGTATTCTAACACTGCATCATGATAGAAAAATACAGTGTTTACACAGCTTAACAAAGTAAAGGTTTATGACAGAACATTTCTAAGAAGCACCAATTTGCTACAAAATCCTTCCCCAAAGACTATTTGAACATCACTGGTAATGAAATGTGTATTTGCAGTTTATAAACTGCAGTGGGGGCTGGATTGCCATTATTTACTTTAGTAATTGAGAGCATGGACTGGCTGTTGTAATGTATTATGATGCTGCTCTTTCACATTTGAAAACCTTACCTTGAACTTCGTCCAGATCCCTGTTCTTTTATAGTTTCTCAATAAGAAGAATATCTATGCCAAGCTGCTCTTCAAACCCTCTCCCTTCAACAAACTGCATTCAAATGTGCGACACGGTGGCGCAGCGGTAGAGTTGCTGCCTCACAGCGCCAGAGACCCGGGTTCGATCCTGACTACGGGTGCTGTCTGTACGGAGTCTGTACGTTCTCCCCCTGACCGGGTGGGTTTTCTCCGAGATCTTCGGTTCCTTCCCGCACTCCAAAGACATGCAGGTTTGTAGGTTAATTGGCTTGGTGGAAATGTAAAAATTGTCCCCAGTGTGTGTAGGACAGCGTTAATGTGCAGGGATCGATGATCACTGCGGCCTGTTTCTGTGCTGTATCTCTGAACTAAACTAGACTAAATTAAACTAAACTAAACTAAAACAAACACATGGATGTCTTGCTAATTGTTTCCACACGTGTACACACAAGGCTGAAGAAGAGTCCCAAACGGAAATATCAGCCATTCCTTCTCTCCAGAGATGCTGCCTGACCCGCTGCGTTACTCCAGCATTTTGTGTTTATCTTCAGTGTAAACCAGCATCTGCAGTTCCTTCCTACACATCATCAAACAATGCAGCCTAGTGTCCTGATTTCACGATTGCTGTCGATGTTGGTTCTCGATCTTACTTCGCTGTTGATCATTTTTGATTTCGAGAGGCAAGAGAGTCAAGATTGTCTTATAAGAAAATAGCTGCAGATGCTGGTACAAATCGAAGGTATTTATTCACATAATGCTGGAGTAACTCAGAAGGTCAAGCAGCATCTCGGGAGAGAAGGAATGGGTGATGTTTCGGATCGAGACCCTTCTTCAGACTGATGTTGTCTTATGTTCTACAATGGAACAATGCAATTCTTACTTGCAGCAGAGGAACAAATATCTAAACATATTACACTTTAAAACCCATAACAAACATTTATTTAAAAAATCAGTTTGTAAAAAAAAATAGCACAGACAAATAAATAGACAATAGTAGCCTCACCATCTCCATCACAGGAGAAAAATTAGTGACACTCTACACTTCCATCCCCCACAAGGATGGTCTCGAAGCCCTCCGTTTCTTCCTCGACCGTAGAACCAGCCAATCCCCATCGACCAACACTCTCCTCCGCCTAGCAGAGCTGGTTCTTACCCTCAACAACTTCTCCTTTGACTCCTCCCACTTCCTCCAAACCAGAGGCGTAGCTATGGGCACTCGCATGGGCCCTAGCTACGCCTGCCTCTTTGTCGGGTACGTCGAACAATCCCTGTTCCAGACGTACACTGGCCCCATCCCCGAACTCTACCTCCGCTACATCGACGACTGCATTGGTGCTACCTCTTGCACCCATGCAGAACTCACTGACTTTATACACTTCACCTCCAATTTCCATCCTGCCCTTAAATATACCTGGACTATCTCTGACATCTCCCTCCCGTTTCTGGACCTCACCATCTCCATCACAGGAGAAAAATTAGTGACCGACATTTATTACAAGCCCACCGACTCGCACAGCTATCTGGACTACACTTCTTCCCACCCGGTCCCCTGCAAAAAGTCTATCCCCTACTCCCAATTCCTCCGTCTACGCCGCATCTGTGCCCGGGATGAGGTGTTTCAGACTAGGGCTTCCGAGATGTCCTCGTTTTTCAGAAAACGGGGCTTCCCCTCCTCCATTATAGACGAGGCTCTCACTAGGGTCTCTTCTACATCCCGCAGCTCCGTTCTTGCTCCCCATCCCCCCACTCGCAACAAGGACAGGATCCCCCTCGTTCTCACCTTCCACCCCACCAGCCAGCGGATCAAACATATCATCCACCAACATTTCCGTCACCTACAACAGGACCCCACCACTGGCCATATCTTCCCATCCCCTCCCCTCTCTGCATTCCGCAGAGACCGTTCCCTCCGCAACTCCCTGGTCCACTCGTCCCTTCCTACCCAAACCACCCTAACCCCGGGCACTTTCCCTTGCAACCGCACGAGATGCAACACCTGTCCCTTTACCTCCCCCCTCAACTCCATCAAAGGACCCAAACATTCTTTCCAGGTGAGACAGAGGTTCACCTGCACCTCCTCCAACCTCATCTATTGCATCCGCTGCTCTAGATGTCAACTCATCTATATCGGCGAAACCAAGCGCAGGCTCGGCGATCGCTTCGCTGAACACCTGCGCTCGGTCCGCATTAACGCCACTGATCTCCCGGTGGCCCAGCACTTCAACTCCCCCTCCCATTCCCAGTCTGACCTCTCTGTCATGGGCCTCCTCCAGTGCCATAGTGAGGCCCGCCGGAAATTGGAGGAGCAGCACCTCATATTTCGCCTGGGCAGTTTGCGGCCCGGTGGTATGAACGTCGACTTCTCCAACTTCAGATAGCTCCTCTGTCCCTCCCTTCCCCTCCTCCTTCCCAGATCTCCCTCTATCTTCCTGTCTCCACCTATATCCTTCCTTTGTCCCACCCCCGACATCAGTCTGAAGAAGGGTCTCGACCCGAAACGTCACCCATTCCTTCTCTCCCGAGATGCTGCCTGACCTGCTGAGTTACTCCAGCATTTTGTGAATAAATAGACAATAGTAGTATGTTTCGATGTTTCTATGTTTCTGTGTAGTGCAAAGTCAAAAATAAGTCAAAGTCACTGGGGTGAAGGCAGGAACGGGGTACTGATTGAGAATGATCAGCCATGATCGCATTGAATGGCGGTGCTGGCTCGAAGAGGCGAATGGCCTCCTCCTGCACCTATTGTCTATTGTCTATTGTCTATTGTCTAATGTCCCATGTTTATATAGTTTGATCAGTCTGAAGAAGGGTCTCGACCCGAAACGTCACCCATTCCTTCTCTCCCGAGATGCTGCCTGACCTGCTGAGTTACTCCAGCATTTTGTGAATAAAAACCTTCGATTTGTACCAGCATCTGCAGTTATCTTCTTATACTACTTTATATAGTTTGGAGCCTATTTGGAGATGCAGATGTTTAATAAAATTACAACTGCTTACAAACTGATTACAAATTACAACTAATGGTTGTTGGGAAGAAGCTGTTCCTGAACCTGGACGTTACAGTTTTCCGGCTCTTATACCTCCTTCCCAATGGCAGGGGTGAAATGAGTGCGTAGCCAGCAGGGTGGTGTGGGTCTCTGATGATGCTGGCTGCCTTTTTGAGGCAGCGACTCCTGTAGATCCCTTCGATGGTGGGGAGGTCAGAACCCGTGATGGACCGGGCAGTGTTCACCACTTCTTTGCAATCTTCTTCGTTCACAAACCCATCATTATCCGTCTCTCAAAAAAAATCTATTAACTTTCATGCCGACCAGCTAATTTTCCCCTTGGCTGTCATTGTGGCCATGATATTTATCTAGCGTCGATACCTTGCTTGAATTGTTTGTCACGGTTATTAAGCGACTTGCTTCTCATCACCATACAGCCTTCAGGAGATCCACCATTGTATCTCCTGCAGTAGCTTGCAATTCGACACTAGCATTGTTTCACGTAGAATTTTCTTTCTATTGTCGCAAGGGTCAGAATGCCAGCAATGGGAAATGACATTCAAAGCATCCACACGAGGCACCGCCTCAAGAAGGTGGCATCTATCATCAATGGTCCCCACCATCCAAGCCATGCCCTCTTCTTCCTTCTACCATCGGGCAGAAAGTACAGAAGCCACAACACAAGCCGTAGATTCAGGAACGGCTGCTTCCTCACAACTATCAGGTCCTTGGACAAACCAGCACAACTCTAACCCTCCCTCGACAACAGATCATCACAACTCACCTCTTAAGAAACATGGAAAATAGGTGCAGGAGGAGGCCATTCGGCCCTTCGAGCCAGCACCGCCATTCATTGTGATCATCCACAATCAGTAACCCGTGCCTGCCTTCTCCCCATATCCCTTGGTTCCACTAGCCCCTAGAGCTCTATCTAACTCTCTCGTAAATCCATCCAGTAATTTGGCCTCCACTGCCCTCTGTGGCAGAGGATTCCACAAATTCACAACTCTTCTACTACCAAGAGCTTGTTTTTTTCTTAAAAGACACCACGGGTTGGAGTAACTCAGCGGGACCGGCAGCTTCTCTGGAGAACATGGATTGGTGATCCTTCTGTGTAAGAAGGAACTGCAGATGCTGGTTTAAACCGAAGATAGGCACAAAAAGCTGGGGTAACTCAGCGGGACAGGCAGCATCTCTGGAGAGAAGGAATGGGTGACGTTTGGGGTCGAGACCCTTCTTCAGACTTAGGGATAAGGGTAAATGGGAGATATAGACGGTGTATTGTGGAGAGAGAAAGAACAATGAATGAAAGATATGCAAAAATGTAACAATGATAAAGGAAACAGGCGTTTGTAAACTGTTTGTAGGGTGAAAATCAGAAGCTAGTGCGACTTGGGTGGGGGAGGGATAGAGAGAGAGGGAATGCTGGGGCTACCTGAAGTGAGAGAAATCAATATTCACACCACTGGGCTGTAAGCTGCCCAAATGAAATGTGAGATGCTGTTCCTCCAATTTGCGTTTAGCCTCACTCTGACAATGGAGGAGATCGAGGACAGAAAGGTCTGTGTAGGAATGGGAAGGAGTCCAAACACAGACTGGGCGATCGTTTCGCGGAACACCTTCGCTCAGTCCGCCTGAACCAACCTGATCTCCCGTTTGCTGGACATTTTAATTGTCCTTCCTATTCCTAGTTGGTCGGCTGGACTCAGTGGGCCGAAGGGCCTGTTTCAGCGCTGTATCTCTAAACTAAACTAAATTACTGTCTGTAGGATAGTGTTAGTGTGCGGGGATCGCTGGTCAGCGCGGACTCGGTGGGCCGAAGGGCCTGTCTCAGCTCTGTATCTCTAAACTGAACCAGTGTGTGTAGGGCAGCGTTAGTGTGCGGGGATCGCTGGTCGGCGCGGACTCGGTGGGCCGAAAGGCCTGTTCCCGCGCTGTATCTCTAAACTAAAACTAAAACTAAAACTACAAACATGGGGGGAAGCATAGACATTCCTCCTCGCGTAACATGTGTTCAAGTGTGGCTATGCTTCAGCAGGTGTAAACTACCAATACTCCGGTCCTCACCTGGACCCATGCCAGTAACAGATGTGTTCAGTCAAATAAATAATTGAAAACCTTCAACAAAATCAGCAGCCGGGCCATTTCTACTGCATAATAAAAGAGCGCTCATAAAGGTAGTGGAAAAAACACCCTCCTCATCATCACTGCCATTAACAATCATGAGTGAGGTTGAAAACAACACAAGGTTTATACTGAAAATGAAGGCTTAAAACCAGAAATAGTCCCAGGAGTCTATTACCAATTTTAATAATACATCAAGGAGTTATATCCTGAGCAAACAGATCTACGCGAGAGCCAAACACAGCAAACTACTTAACAGTTACTGCATGGAGAGTCAACTCCCAGCGCTATGAATTTAGCAAATTTATAAAGGTACATAACATGATAGCTATTAGCTAAATTAAAAGAGAGCCATTACTGTATGGAGGGTCGAATCACTTGTCAGTCTAGGACCACAAGCAGAAAGTTGGAATTGCTTTTTATTTCCTTTATATGCAACAGAGCTGTTTTACCAATAGTCAAATTATGTGCATGAATAATAAAATACGTCTAATTAAAAAGAAAATGTCGTTAAATATGCGAAAAAAAGTCATGATAATGAGATTGGGCAATACCTCGGTGTATTACACGTTATAAATTACTAAGAAGAGCACGTGGGCCTGACGCAAACACTGTGAGAAGCTGCCTTCATTCATATACTTGCTGACCCCCATCTTGCACAGTTTCGCGATTCTTTTCAGTGGTGCTACTAGCAACGTGCCACCACAGGCAGGCGCCATCTTCAGGGACATTCTTCGTTAAGGAAAGTCCATCGACACGAAGATAAGACACAAAAGGCTGGAGTAACTCAGCGGGACAGGCAGCATCTCTGGAGAGAAGGAATGGGTGACGTTTCGGGTCGAGACCCTTCTTCTGATTGGTTAGGGATATGGGAAAGGGGAGATATAGACGATGATGTAGAGAGATAAAGAACAATGATTGAAAGATGTGCAAACAAGTAACGATGATAAAGGAAATGGGCCATTGTTAGCTGTTTGTGGGTGAAAACGAGAAGCTGGTGCGACTTGGGTGGGGGAGGGAATGAGAGAGAGGGAATGCCGGGGCTACCTGAAGTTAGAGAAGTCAATCTTCAAACCACTGGGCTGTAAGCTGCCCAAGCGAAATATGCGATGCTGTTCCTCCAATGAAGGAGACCTAGAACAGAAATGGGAATGGGAAGGAGAATTAAAGTGTGTAGCAACCGGGAGATCAGGTAGGACTGAGCGAAAGAGTTCAGCGAACTGGTCGCCCAGTCTACGATTGGTCTCGCCGATGTATAAGAGTCCGCATCGTGAACGACGGATACAGTGGATGAGGTTAGAGGAGGTGCAAGTCGCCACCATTTTCTCCTTCGATAAGGAAAGTCCATCAACACAAAGATAAACTCACAAAGCTGCAGTAACTCAACGGGTCAGGCAGCATCTCTGGGGAAGAGGAGAGGTGACATTTGGAGTCTTTTCAGTCTGAAGAAGCGTCTTGACCCAAAATGTCACCTATTCCTTTTCCCCAGAGATGCAGTCTGTCCCGCTGAGTTATTCCAGCTTTTTGTGTCTATCGTCGGTTTCGGCAGTTCTGCACACGTCCATCAACGCCTCTACTTCCCGAGAAGACTGTAAAGATTTGGTACATCAGAGAGGACTCTCTTGAACTTCTGCAGGTGTACAATAGAGAGCATATTGATCATCTATGCGGTCATATATGCGGTCATATATGCGGTCATATATGCGGTCATATAGAGACCTTTTGCATCACGGTTTGGTTTGGCAACTCAAACCCCCAGGAGCAAGGAAGGCAGCAAAATGTGGTGAACACTGCCCGGTCCATCACGAGCTCCGAGCCCCACCCACCCCCACCATCGAAGGGATTTACAGGAGTCACTGCCTCAAAAAGGCAGCCGGCATCACCACGCCACCCTGGCCACACACTAGTTTCACTCCTGCCATCGGAAAGAAGATACAGGAGCCTGAAAACTGTAACGTCCAGGTTCAGCAGCAGCTCAGGCACAAAATGCTGGAGTAACTCAGCAG
The DNA here is from genome assembly GCF_053455715.1 of Rhinoraja longicauda. Classification (NCBI taxonomy): domain Eukaryota; kingdom Metazoa; phylum Chordata; class Chondrichthyes; order Rajiformes; family Arhynchobatidae; genus Rhinoraja; species Rhinoraja longicauda. The sequence continues at coordinate 5,145,857 of NC_135958.1, read as the reverse complement.
ATAGACCGCATCCCTGGAGAGAAGGAATGGGTGATGTTTCACGTCGAGCTTCTTGCCTGCGGCCATCTTGACGATTACACATTACAACCTCCAAATAAGCTCTGAACTACATTGACTTGGGGGCAATGTTTTTGTGTTTTTGCGCTATTATTGTTTGTTTTATGTGTATGTATGTATGTGTATATGTGTGCATGTATGTGTATATTGTGTATGCATGTGTATATGTGTGCATGTATGTGTATATTGTGTATGTATGTGTATATGTGTGTATGTATGTGTATATGTGTGTATGTATGTGTATATGTGTGCATGTATGTGTATATTGTGTATGCATGTGTATATGTGTGCATGGATGTGTATATTGTGTATGCATGTGTATATGTGTGCATGTATGTGTATATGTGTGTATGTATGTGTATATGTGTGTATGTATGTGTATATGTGTGCATGTATGTGTATATGTGTGTATGGATGTGTATATGTGTGTATGTATGTGTATATGTGTGTATGTATGTGTATATGTGTGTATGTGAGTATGTGTGCATAGTTATATGTATGTATACATATATATTTATAGTCCCAAACAGAACAATTAAATTCTTACTTGCAGCAGCTTAATAGAAATAGTAACGTAGATATATGTTTATGCATTTTTTTCATTTATTATCTTGTTTACGGAGTACTATGTCCACACACTCTATTCTGCTGCTGCAAGCCAGAATGCAACAGTTCTGTTTGGTACATATGACAATAATACACTCGTGACTCTAGGCTAATTCACCGTCCCCCTGATTAAACGTTATCTCTGTTTGCTTCGTTGTCACCTTCTAGCTAACAATGATCTATTCTAATTTTTCCCTGAACTGCATCCCCTTTGATGTCTCATTTTCACACTTTACCCTTCCTTATCTCTGGGTCTCCCTCTCCCCTGACTCAGTCTGAAGAAGGGCCTTGACTGGAAAACGTCACCCTTTCCTTCTCTCCAGAGATGCTGCCTGTCCTTCTGAGTTACATAGAAACATAGAAACATAGAAAATAGGTGCAGGAGTAGGCCATTCGGCCCTTCGAGCCTGCACCGCCATTCAATATCACCATGGCTGATCATCCAACTCAGTATCCCGTACCTGCCTTTTCTCCATACCCCCTGATCCCTTTAGCCACAAGGGCCACATCTAACTCCCTCTTAAATATAGCCAATGAACTGGCCTCAACTACCTTCTGTGGCAGAGAAATCCACAGATTCACCACTCTCTGTGTGAAAAAAAAGTTCTCATCTCGGTCCTAAAAGACTTCCCCCTTATCCTTAAACTGTGACCCCTTGTTCTGGACTTCCCCAACATCGGGAACAATCTTCCTGCATCTAGCCTGTCCAACCCCTTAAGAATTTTGTAAGTTTCTATAAGATCCCCCCTCAATCTTCTAAATTCCAGCGAGTACAAGCCGAGTCTATCCAGTCTTTCTTCATATGAAAGTCCTGCCATCCTAGGAATCAATCTGGTGAACCTTCTCTGTACTCCCTCTATGGCAAGAATGTCTTTCCTCAGATTAGGAGACCAAAACTGTACGCAATACTCCAGCATTTTGTGTCCATCTTCAGTGTAAACCAGCATCTGCAGTTCCTCCCTACACAAAACAAGATTGTCACTGGAATGTCAGAAGAAGGTGCCATTGACTTTCCAGTAGTTTTTCCATCTGAGTTAGTACAAGTGACTTGAGGCGGCACAAGGTGAAGACTGACGTTCTCTCAGTGTGAACACAAGGATTATTAAGGGGCTGGACACGTTACAGGCAGGAAACATGTTCCCAATATTGGGGGAGTCCAGAACCAGGGGCCACAATTTAAGAATAAGGGGTAGGCCATTTAGAACGGAGATGAGGAAAAACTATTTCAGTCAGAGAGTTGTGAATCTGTGGAATTCTCTGCCTCAGAAGGCAGTGGAGGCCAATTCTCTGAATGCATTCAAGAGAGAGCTAGATAGAGCTCTTAAGGATAGCGGAGTCAGGGGGTATGGGGAGAAGGCAGGAACAGGGTACTGATTGAGAATGATCAGCCATGATCACATTGAATGGCGGTGCTGGCTCGAAGGGCCGAATGGCCTCCTCCTGCACCTATTGTCTATTGTCTATTGTCTATTGTCTAAATGATGAATATGCAAATTCGTAGAACACCAGCAGGTCTTTCTGAAGTGAAGTTAAACTGACATGGTATTTTCTATCCTCGTCAGTAGGCTTTTGAGCCGGTCATACATTTTTAATAGGACTGTGCAGTGACTTATGCTTTAGCCATTGAAAGCACCAGCAATTAAGCTGTCAGCTGATACCAGAAACATTTCCTCTTCCATGTGACTTGTGCTGAACATGGATCTCAAAGCAACCCTGTACATTCTAAAAAATAAAAACCATGAGAGGAATAGATCAGGTAGATGCACAAAGTTTCTTGCCCAGAGTAGGTGAATCGAGCGAGGACCAGAGGCTTAAGGCGAAGGGGAAAAGATTTAATAGAAATCTGAGGGGTAACTGTTTCACACAAAGGGTGGTGGGTGTATGGAACAATCTTCCAGAGGAGGTAGTTGAGGCTGGGACTACCCCAACGTTTAAGAAACAGTTAGACAGGTACATGGATAGGACAGGTTTGGAGGGATTTGGAGCAAACATGGGCAGGTGGGACTAGTGTAGCTGGGACATGTTGGCCGGTGTGGGCAAGTTGGGCCGAAGGGACGTTTCGGGTCGAGACCATTCTTCAGGGTGTGGAAGGGTCTCGACCCAAAACGTCACCCATTCAATAGACAATAGACAATAGGCGCAGGAGGAGGCCATTCGGCCCTTCGAGCCAGCACCGCCATTCAAGGTGATCATGGCTGATCATTCTCAATCAGTACCCTGTTCCTGACTTCTCCCCATACCCTCTGACTCCGCTATCCTTAAGAGCTCAGAGAATTGGTCTGCACTGCTTTCTGAGGCAGAGAATTCCACAGATTCACAACTCTCTGACTGAAAACGTTTTTCCTCATCTCAGTTCTAAATGGCCTACCCCTTATTCTTAAACTGTGGCCCCTTGTTCTGGACTCCCCCAACATTGGGAACATGTTTCCTGCCTCTAACGTGTCCAACCCCTTAATAACCCTATACGTTTCGATAAGATCTCCTCTCATCCTTCTAAATTCCAGTGTATACAAGCCTAGTCGCTCCAGTCTTTCCTTTTCTCCAAAGATGCTGCCTGACCCGCTGAGATGCTCCAGCATTTTGTGTCTATCCAGGAAGCACACAACAGGTCCCCCGGTCTGACAGAAAAAGATAGGCTCACGATTCAGGTGGGATTCACAGCATATTTTAAATTCTGATTTTCTGTATTGGCTTTATTTTAAACCAAATTTTCTCTTCAAACGAGATGTCTCAGCTTGTCATGGACTTGTCATGAGTGGTTGCACCATTACCGAACATTTCATTTCATAGAGTCATCGGGCGTGGAAATCGGCCATTCGGCCCAACTTGCCCATACCGCCCAACATGCCTCACCTGCACTGGTCGCACCTGCCTGCATTTGGCCCATCTCCCTCTGAACCTATCCTATCCATGTACCTGCGCAAATGATTTTTAAACATTGTGATGGCACAGAGATGCTATACCTTCCCTCATAAGTGTGGCAATATTTGGCCATATTTGACCATAAAATATTGCCACACCCTTTGTGGGGAACTACAGCATCTCTGTGCCATCACAATGGAAAATCATTTTCACAACAATCGCAACAATTGAATTTGGATCTTAATTTCACTAAGATTTAGTTACGTTTGGTTAAGTTCAGTTCCTGCCGTCTTACAGAAGTAATTCCCACACATGAAATGCGGTCGTACATTTGAGCTCGGTTCAGTTTCGTCGATTGCAGGTCTGTTTCTGTGGCTAGCACACAGATAGTCGCCTGGGTTGGGAGCCATCTTGGAAGCAGTTCCAGCCAAAATGTGCAATTAGCTTTGAGAATGAAAACCTTGAATTACTTTCAGTTCTAAGAAGTTAAAATAAGCCAAGATTGGTCTGATAATTCACGGCGTGGTGTCAAACGTTCAAATTATATACTCCCTGCAATGTCAGGTCTGTCATTTTACACAGGTCTGATAAATGGCAACAGGCGAGCCAAGAACTCAGTGATCACAGACAATGCTTTTAAATGTCCTAGTAATGTGGCAGGTGACCTTTGTCAATAATTGAAGATTTCTAATGCAAAATAATATGCACCTCATTTTGCATTGTTCTAAAAAAATCACCTGCTTTTATAACATTCAATACAAACTGATTTCAATAGAATTAAATCAGAATAAATTACAATGGTGAATTCACTTCTTTGATTATGCTACACACACATATTAAATATTACCAACCAGCAATCACAAGGGTCTCGACCCAAAACGTCACCCATTCCTTCTCTCCTAGATGCTGTCTGACTTGCTGAGTTACTCCAGCATTTTGTGAATAAATACCTTCGATTTTATTTCATATTTCATATTTCAGATACAGCGCGGAAACAGGCCTTTTCGGCCCACCAAGTCCGCGCCGCCCAGCGATCCCCGCACATTAACACTATCCTACACACACTAGGGACAATTTTTACATTCACCCAGTCAATTACCCAGTCAACGTCTTTGGAGTGTGGGAGGAAACCGAAGATCTCGGAGAAAACCCACGCAGGTCACGGGGAGAACGTACAAACTCCTTACATTACAGCGCCCGTAGTCAGGATCGAACCTGAGTCTCCGGCGCTGCATTCGCTGTAAAGCAGCAACTCTACCGTTGCGCCACCGTGCCGCCCCAGCATCTGCAGTTATTTTCTTATATTACTTATGTCTTTGGTCAAATGTATTTCTAAAAGCCCCAGAGATAACCAAATATTGGATTATGCAGACAAAATGCTCAGGTAGATCAGGTAGACGCAGAGTAGGGAAATCGAGAACCAGAGGACATAGGTTTAAGGTGAGGGGAGAAGATATGTAATCGGAACCTGAGGGGTAACTTTTTCAGTGGGTGTATGGAACAAGCTGCTAGAGAAGGTAGTCGAGGCAGGTACTACAACAACATTTAAAAGACATTTGGACAGGTACATGGATAGGAAAGGTTGAGAGGGATATGGACCAAACGCAAACAGGTGGGGACTGGTGTAGACGCGGCATCTTGGTCAGCATGGCCAAGTTGGGCTGAAGGCCCCGTTTCTGTGCTATATGACTCTAATTGATGAAGCATTTTCATGGGACAGCATATAATTAGCACAATAACTGGCCTCTGTAAAATTGCACTCAATGTACAGCAGGCGGATGAGAATATGGGAAAACATTGAATAAGTGTGAACAGGTGATTGATGGATTTGGTGGGTCGAAGGGCCTTGCTCCATATTATATTAGACTTTAGACTTTAGAGATACAGTGTTGAAACAGGCCCTTCGGCCCACCGAGTCCGCTCCGACCAGCAATCACCCTGTACACTAGCACTATCCTACACACTAGGGACAATTTACAATTTTTCTCAAGCCTATGAACATACAAACCTGCACATCTTTGGAGTGTGGGAGGAAACCGGAGCACCTGGAGAAAACCCACGCAGGCCACGGGAAGAATGTACACACTCCGTACAGAAGGCACCCGTAGTCAGGATCGAACCCAGGTTTTTGGCGCTGTAAGGCCACAACTCTACCGCTGCGACACTGTGCCACTCCAATATCTCTAAGAAAAATATCAACCACAAATATTAACAGGACTTCACATGACCCAGTGACGTAAATGATAAGGGATCACAGATTGCTCTGTCAAAGGGGAATAAACCATTTTGGAAAAACATACAAACATACCTTGTATTTATTTAAAATGGAAGACACATGAATAACAGTCAAATGAATGACAAAGTATGAAATTAATACTACAACAGAAAGGAGGAGGCTTCATAAAATGTATTTATTCAATTCAATCAGAGAAGAAAAATATTGAAAAATATTATCCAAAGCTTTACAACTGTGGTAGAAATGTGTTATTTAGATTCATTAGAATAATACCAGGAATGAAAAAATATTGTTATAGTAGACATGAATAATCAAAATTATTCATTAGAACATAAATATCAAATTCATAACTGTGAAAAGGTTTATGGATAGTAAATAATGGGAGACCATTTCTGTTCGTCAGTAAATCAATAATAAAGATTAATTCTTAACAGAATGGTGAGGGGATAGAACACTTCTTTTTATAATTAAAGGTTAGTCTTAGTCAGAACTATTGTCATGAGGCTGCCTTATTGTGAGCAATTAAAGGAGAATTCAAGAGGAACCGAAGTATGTCTTTGAAGATTAAAGTTAAAATGCAGAAGGAAAGATCAGACAATTGGATGCAGAGGTGGTTCTGAAGTGAAACAGTATCAAGGGCAGAGAAAATCTCTTCTTGAGCTGAAATATCTATAACTGCGAAGGTCAAATTATAGTTTTAGTTTAGTTTAGTTTAGAGATACAGCAGGGAAACCCACTTCAGCCCACCGGGTCCACGCCGCACACTATCACTATCCTACACACACTAGGGACAAATCTCTGGCACTGAGAGGCATCAACTCTACCGCTGCGACACCGTGCCGCCCGAAAATACAAACTTTTTCTTAGTTTCGTTTTTTGTTTCGTTTTTTGTAGTTTCGTTTTTAGTTTAGAGATACAGCGTGGAAACTGGCCCTTCGGCCCATCGAGTCCGCGCCGACCAGTAATCCCCACACACACACTAACACTATCCTACACACACTAGGGACAATTTACAAATTTGCCAAGCCAATTGGACTACAAACCTTTACATCTTTGGAGTGTGGGAGGAAATCGGAGCACCCGGAGAAAACCCACGCAGGCCAATAGACAATAGACAATAGGTGCAGGAGTGGGCCATTCGGCCCTTCGAGCCAGCACCGCCATTCAATGTGATCATGGCTGATCATTCTCAATCAGTACCCCGTTCCTGCCTTCTCCCCATACCCCCTGACTCCACTATCCTTAAGAGCTCTATCTAGCTCTCTCTTGAATGCATTCAGAGAATTGGCCTCCACTGCCTTCTGAGGCAGAGAATTCCACAGATTCAAAACTCTCTGACTGAAAAAGTTTTTCCTCATCTCCGTTCTAAATGGCCCACCCCTTATTCTTAAACTGTGGTCATGAGGAGAATGTACAAACTCCGTACAGACAGCACCTGTTGTCAGGATTGAACCTGGGCCTCTGGTGCTGTAAGGCAGAAACTCTACTGCTGCGCCACTGTGCCGCCTGAGATGACTGAACAAAAATCCTGAGTGGTTAATGTGCAGCCTTTATAATGCACCTATGTCCTTATTTCCATTCCAAACATCAATAGTTTACTATCAGTTCATAAGTCTTTGCATTACCAGGAGCTTCATGATCCCGAAGTTTCACAATGTCCTCTGCAAGTGAGCAAAATCCAAACATCAGTTGAGTTTACTTTATTGTCATGTGTACTGAGGTACAGTGTAACGCTCTTGTTGTGTGCCAACCAGTCAGTGGAAAGACAGGTCTTGATTACAATCGAGCCATTTACAGTGGATAGATACATGATAAGGGAATAACGTTTAGTGCAAGGTGAAGCCAGTGGTGTCTGATTAAAGATAGTCCGAGGGTCACCAATGAGGTAGATGGTAGCTCAGTTCTGCTCTCTGGTTGTGGTAGGATGGTTCGGATGCCTGATAACAGCTGGGTTGAAACTGTCCCTGAATCTGGAGGTGTGTGTTTTCACATTTCTGTACCTTTTGCCCGATGGGAGAGGGGAGAAGAGGGAGTGGCCGGGGTGTGACTCATCCTTGATGATGCTGCTGGTCTTGCCGAGGCAGCGTGAGGTGTGAATGGAGTAAATGGTAGGGAGGTTGGTTTGTGGTAACAGTGAGAACGGATTGTGGTGCAGGAAAATATTCAACAGCTGGGCCATAAATAATATACAATTACTGTGCCCACTATTTTGTTTCCATTTGGCCAGACTCATTTTCGGAAATTTAGAATTCATATAATAACTTTTATTAATACTGTCTATTTGGATTTATTAGAATATGCGTGTTTGTTTAATAACTAACCTGACGCCACACTTTATCAAAAGAAAATAAAGAAAAATGTAATTCCTATGTTTGCTGCAAGTCATTCAACACAATAATGCTGAACAGAATACATGCATAATGTAGGAATAGAATGGATATCAGTTATTTTTCTACATTCCTTAAGCAAACATTTATTTTGCAAGCACATTATATGTCGTTATACCCAAAGTGCTTTAATTTTTGCTCGAACTGCAGAAAGACATTGTATAACAGGTTTAACTTACACATGTAGATCAGTTACAGTGGGACATAGTATATAATTCAGTTGTGGAATTCCACACAGTATACTTTAAGCTTATGTAACCATGAGTTATTTTTAATATAATATGCACTGAGCCTGATTAAAGTGTTAACTTGAGAATTGGCTTATGCATACAGAAGCATGTTTATTTTAACAATGAGAGAGTCATAATATAGTTCCTGCAGTAAATATGTCAAAACGCAGACTTTTGTTCTAAGGCAATAAAGCCCCTGTTCCCCCCCCCCCCCCCTTAATGAATCTATTTTTCCATGGAACTCAATAGCACTGTAAATCCAATAAGGGAATAAATCAATTGAGTCTGTTTACAGAAAATATCTCTTTATTTTACTGCTTTTAATGTTTTAATTAACAGGCAGCACAGCTGGTAGGGCTGATACCTCACAACACCGTGGACTCAGGTTCGATCCTGACCTCGGGCGTTGTCTGTGTGGAGTTTGAACATTGTCTCTGTGACCGCGTGGGTTTCCTCCGGGTGCTCCGGTTTCCTCCCACATCTCAAAGTCGCGGGGGGATACGATGGTGAATTGGTGTCTGTAACGTTTTTCCCATATATGCCGGGGTGGATACTAAAATGGGCGTGACATAGAACTGGTGTGAACAGTGATCGATAGTCAGCGTGGGCTTGGTGGGCTGAAGGGCCTGTTTCCACGATCACCGTATCTCCGAACTAAACTGAATTTAAGAATATACCAATTGTTCAAACGCTTTTGATTGCAACATGCGCCTTAATTTAGTTCAACAAAGAAACTGACAAGTTACTAAAGAACTTCAATGCATTCTCTTTAAAAAAAATAATAATATATTCCTTTATTTGTCCCACACCGGGGAAATTTGCAAATGAAAATGCAGTGAAATAAAGTATTGTTAAAAGAAATTATTAGGCAAATCTTTATTTATTGTAATTTTCAATTTCTGATTCCCACAAAACAATAAATACCAGGAAGAAGAAAGATGGCTTTCTGAAAAATGGAAATATATTTACTCCTTGTGCAGAAATTCTGATTATATTTATATATATCAGCGACATTATTTAACCAATTGTAACCAAATGTGACTTTTCAAACAACCCTTTCAATCAAGGTAAAACGGAAACTGAGAGACAAGCCTTGGAATTAATGAAACCATCACGATTATTACAATATTATTACATATTAAGATCCAAGATGGCACCTAACCCAGGCGACACTTTGTGGGCTGGTCACAGAAGTGGATCTGCAATCACGCATTACAATCACTTCACTCTTTCAAATCTCTACTCCAACAGCAACATTTCTTACTTTAACTATGCTCTTCTTAATCTATTCAAAGGTATTTATTCACAAAATGCTGGAGTAACTCAGCAGGTCAGGCAGCATCTCGGGAGAGAAGGAATGGGTGACGTTTCGGGTCGAGACCCTTCTTCAGACTGATGTCAGGGGGGCGGGACAAAGGAAGGATATAGGTGGAGACAGGAAGATAGAGGGAGAATTGGGAAGGAGAAGGGGAAGAGAGGGACAGAGGAACTATCTAAAGTTGAGTCACCTGCTGAGTTACTCCAGCATTTTGTGAATAAATACCTTCGATTTGTACCAGCATCTGCAGTTATTTTCTTAATCTATTCACGTCACTCCCTTTATCATGTATCTGTATACTGCGGATGGCTCGATTGTAATCATGCATCGTCTGTCCGCTGACCGGTTAGCACGCAACAGGGCGGCACGGTGGCGCAGCGGTAGAGTTGCTGCCCTACAGCGCTTACAGCGCCAGAGGCCCGGGTTCCATCCTGTCTACGGGTGCTTGTCTGTACGGAGTTTGTACGTTCTCCCCGTGACCTGCGTGGGTTTTCTCCGAGAACCTCGGTTTCCTCCCACACTCCAAAGACGCGCAGGTTTGTATGTTAATTGGCTTGGAAAAATGTAAAAATTGTCCCTCGTGTAGGACAGTGTCAATTTGCGGGGATCGGTGCGGACTCGGTGGGCCGAAGGGCCTGTTTCTGCGCTGTATCTCGTGAACAAAAACTAAAAGTGTACCCCAGTACATGTGACAATAAACTAAACTAAACTAATATTCTCGTCAAAAATATAATGAATGAAACAGGTTGACAGGATTCTTTAAACGATCCTGTACTCAGAGGCACTGGTTGATAAGACATGGGTGCTTTAATGAGAAGCCACATCGTATCATCTGCCATAAAGGGTTCACAAACCACCAGCCCCTCTCCCCACCCACCCCTCCCCCTCATCAAAACTGTCAAAAGTAGAAAGCCATTAACAAATCTTGATAAATTGCACCACATATAATTTTAATGCTGATTAATTTCAAATTACACAAACTACTTTTGCATAACATTATATTTCTTTGTCAAATTCATATACAAAGAAAAATGCTCCGGGCTTCATTTCATGCAAATAAATTAACACAAGAGAAATAATGATACCATTACATTTAACCATTTAACTGCTAAAAGCCTATTTTCTTACTATTAATTTCCTTATACTGTGCATGTATTCTTCTGACACTCTATATATGCTGTAAATATTGTGTCCTGTAACCCTATATTCTAGATCAATATCTTGAGTTACAAGGAAAATATTAAAATAATTTGTAAGGATAGATAATTACACAGTGGGCAGCACTGCAGTGCTACTGTCTCACAACACCAGAGACTCGGTTCGATCCTGACCTCGGGTGCTGCTTGTGTGGAGTTTGCAAGTTCTCCCTGTGACCGCGTGGGTTTCCTCCGGGTGCTCCGGTTTCCTCCCGCATCTCAAAGGTGTGTGCGGCTTTGTCGGTTGATTGGCCTCTCCAAACTCCCCCTGGGTGTGTAGGGAGTGGATGGGGAAAGTGGGACTAGCATAGAACTAGTGTAAACAGATGATTTGATGGCCAGCATGGCCTTGTTAGGCCGAAAGGCCTGTTTCCATACTGGATCTTTCATTGATTCAATGATTAGTACATCACGTTTATTCACAAAATGCTGGAGTAACTTAGCAGGTCAGGCAGCATCTCAGGAGAGAAGGAATGGGTGACGTTTCGGGTCGAGACCCTTCTTCAGACTGATGTCAGGGTGGTGGGACAAAGGAAGGATAGAGGTGGAGACAGGAAGACAGTGGGAGATCTGGGAAGGGGGAGGGGAAGAGAGGGACAGAGGAACTATCTGAAGTCGGAGAAGTCAATGTTCATACCACTGGGCTGCAAGCTGCCCAGGCGAAATATGAGGTGCTGTTCCTCCAATTTCCGGTGGGCCTCACTATGGCACTGGAGGAGGCCCATGACAGAAAGGTCAGACTGGGAGTGGGAGGGGGAGTTGAAGTGCTCGGCCACCGGGAGATCAGATTGGTCAATGCGGACCGAGCGCAGGTGTTGAGCGAAGCGATCGACGAGCCTGCGTTTCGTATTGCCGATGTAAATAAGTTGACATCTGGAGCAGCGGATGCAATAGATGAGGTTGGAGGAGGTGCAGGTGAACCTCTGTCTCACCTGGAACAAACGTACATCACGTTTGGTAGCTTAAATTGGGAACTAATTTTCATCAGCATTTTATTCTGCATTGCTCTGCATGTTAGACCTGAAATATACGTCAGGAAGATGGAGGCATTTCCGAAAATGTAATTAACGACAATTTCGTTTATTTTAACATTGAAGTGCGCAATCAAGCTGAATGCTGAAAGTATTCCCCATTGTCTAAGAGCGCGCAGTAGATTTTCAATGTGCTTTAATGTTCAAATGACAGTTTAAAAAATGTCTCAACTATGAAGCTTGTTCCTTATCAATAAGCAGAAGGTCATTCCCATATCACTTCACCATCTGTATCTTTCTCTCGCTTTTTTAATGATCTGCCGTACTTTTGTTTTCTGTCTACTTGATGCTACACTGACAAGAGGAATAGGAAAGGAGAACGGTGGCGCAGCGGTAGAGTTGCTGCCTCACAGTGCTGGAGACCCGGGTTCCATCCTGGCTAAGGGGGCTGTGTGTACGGGGTTTGTACGTTTTTCCTGTGACCCAGTGGGTTTTCTCTGGGTGCTCCGGGTTCCTCCAAAACATTTCAAAGACATGCAGGTTTGCAGGTTAATTGGCTTCTGTAAATTGCCCCTAGCGTAGAGGATAGAACTAGTGTACAGGTGACCTGATAATCTTTCTTTGCAGAAATATGCTTCAGGAGGAGCCATTTTAAACTTGATTAACACACATAGAAATTGACCCCCCTTTTTACCACGTGGACAAATATTATTTCTAGTTAGTACTAGCCAAATCAGCCCCTCAAAATACAACAGCGTTCATCAGATATATGTTTGAAACAGCTCTAGCATGGTATACATCGAGAAATAGGATCCATTTCCTCCAAAGATGCTGCCTGACCTGCTGAGTTACTCCAGCACTCTGTTTTTATTTGTAAACCAGCATCTGCAGTTCAACGTGCCTCTTGCGTACTTCCTGATAGAACCTTGCTCAATTCAGTGCAACTGCTGACAACTCTAAGTCAATCCTTTGAAGAAAAGCAACAGCCCTGAAAGATAGATAGTCACAATATGCTGGAGTAACTCAGCAGGTCAGGCAGCATCTCTGCAGAGAAGGATTGGGTGAGACTCTCACCCATTTCGGGTTGAGACTCTTCTTCAGACCCTTGACCCGGTCTCGTCCCCGAAACGTCTCCCATTTCTTGTCTCCCAGAGACGTTGCCTGACCGGCTGAGTTACTTCAGCATTTTGTGTAGGAAAATAACTGCAGATGCTGGTACAAATCGAAGGTGTCACAAAAAGCTGGAGTAACTCAGCGGGTCAGGCAGCATCTCTGGAGAGAAGGAATGGGTGACGTTTCAGGTCGAGACCCTTCTTCAGACTGATGTCAGGGGGGTGGGACAAAGAAAGTATATAGGTGGAGACAGGAAGATAGAGGGAGAACTGGGAAGGGAGAGGGGAAGAGAGGGACAGAGGAACTATCTAAAGTCGGAGAAGTCAATGTTCATACCGCTGGGCTGTAAGCTGCCCAGGCGAAATATGAGGTGCTGTTCCTCCAACTTGCGGTGGGCCTCACTACGACACTGGAGGAGGCCCATGACAGAAAGGTCAGCCTGGGAGTGGGAGGGCAGCATTTTTGTGTCTATCTTCAGTTTAAACCAGCATCTGCAGTTCCTTCCTTAAAGGTAAACCGTTAAGCCAGCTAGATAGCAGTGATACACATGAAGGCAACAAGGGTGTGAGACCCAGATCCACAGAGTGAGATATTAAAGTACTGGACCTTAAGATATAAAGTGACAGAAGGGAGATCCTGCCGACCAAGGGCAACTGTGACACCATCACAAGAGCCTAGTTCAGCTTAGTTTATTGTCACGTGCACTGAGCCATAGAGTGAGACAGTTTGGAAACATGCCCTTCGGCCCAACTTGCCCACACCGGCCAACATGTCCCAGTTACACTAGTCCCACCTGCGTAGGTTTGGTCCTATCCATGTAGCTGTCTGACTGTTTCCTAAACACCGGGATGGTCCCTGCCTCAAACACTCCTCTGGCAGCCCATCCCGTACACCCACCAACCTTCGAGGTAAAGCGACCAAACTTTTTTGTTGCGTGCTATCCAGTCGGCAGAAAGACTACACATGATTGCAATCAAGCAATCCACAGCTCACAGATCCAGGACAGGGCAAGTTAAAGTCCATGAGGTCTGATTAAAGATAGTCCCAGGGTGTCCAATGTGGTGGACTTGAGTTGCCACCTTCATGAAATTTCTTGCAACAATGGAGAAATTCCATGGCCTCACAAGATGCATCAAGGTGACTCGACTACCAGTGTCAGACAAATGCACACATGCACAGACATGTGTGCACATGCACACACACACACACATATGCACACACACACATGCACGCACACACATATGCACGCACACACATGCACGCACACACATATGCACGCACACACATGCACACACATGTGCATGCACACATATGCACACACGCTTACACATGCACACATACGCACACACACATGCATGCAGACACATACATATAGGCGCACACACATACACGCGCACACACACATACAGGTACACAAAATGAAGCATAAAAATACTATCACTTCATCCACACATTCCACCTTTCTCTACACTTCATCGTTACACCAGATACCCTTCCTTCCTACTAAATTAAGACAACAATGTGCAATTCTCCACCATGAAATGTTCATATTCACTGTTAGAAAAATTAATTTAATTTTCGGTTTTAATCTACAATGTTTATCAAAACATATAACATTATTAAGGGGTTGGACACGTTAGAGGCAGGAAACATGTTCCCAATGTTGGGGGAGTCCCGAACCAGGGGCCACAGTTTAAGAATAAGCGGTAGGCCATTTAGAACGGAGATGAGGAAAAACTTTTTCAATCAGAGAGTTGTAAATCTGTGGAATTCTCTGCCTCAGAAGGCAGTGGAGGCCAATTCTCTGAATGCATTCAAGAGAGAGCTAGATAGAGCTCTTAAGGATAGCGGAGTCAGGGGGTATGGGGAGAAGGCAGGAACGGGGTACTGATTGAGAATGATCAGCCATGATCACATTGAATGGTGGTGCTGGCTCGAAGGGCCGAATGGCCTCCTCCTGCACCTATTGTCTATTGTTTGATCAGATAAAACAGCATGGCTTAGATCAGCATTGACCACCAGTGTGATGTCTTAGCATCAGGGTTGATGATTGGTAAGTCATATTAACCTGTTTACTTTGGCTATTTATGAATCGAGAAAGATTTTCATTCCCAAAATGTTATTCAAACATCATAGATAAAAGCAGGATTATGAAAACTCCAACGAAGAGCACTTTTTCGTCCATCTCCTGCACTGTTCTATGTACAGATATGAAGGTAATTTATCAATTGTAAGATTCATTAATTTCACATCGTGAAACTATTAGCTCCCACCTCTTAGCCTTGGGGCTTCTGAATATTTTTGAACAGAAAGTGAAAGCATAACTTCTAAATATGCAGCATTCGATGTAATCAATGATGATTATCAGAATTTCAAAATCTAAGAAGAAAATTCAGAAAACATTGAGGAAATGCTGAGATGCTTACAGCAACTGATGGGAAGGGAAATGAGGCAGAACTTCCAATGTGACAGTAACCTTTCACATTTCTATTCAGTTATTTACTTTTAGTTTAGTTTAGAGATACAGGGCGGAAAGAGGCCCTTCGGCCCACCGAGTCCACGCCGACCAGCGATCCCCACACATTAGCACTATCCTACACACACTTGGGACAATTTACATTTATACCAAGCCAATTACCCTACAAACTTGTACGTCTTTGGAGTGTGGGAGGAAACCAAAGATCTCTGAGAAACCCACGCAGGTCACGGGGAGAACGTACAAACTCCGTGCAGACAGCGCCTGTAGTCAGGATCGAACCCGGGTCTCTGGCGCTGTGAGGCAGCAACTCTACCGCTGAGCCACTGTGCTGTTTTTCTCCACGTGAACGTACTAGCCCATCTTTACTAGCCCTGGCAACTAGCAGGCAGCCAGACCACTTCAAAAAGCAGTTTTTAAATGATAACCATATGTTATGGAACCAAAATGCCAGTCCAGATTTGAAACATGAATGTTTCCATGTTTAAACATAAAATAAGGAATATAGAACAGTACAGCACTAATAAAAGGCCCACAAAGCCCCTGTGTTGAACATAATGCTAATATAAATTAATCTCATCTAAATCCACGAATCTGGAGTAACTCAGCAGGTCAGGCAGCATCTCAGGAGAGAAGGAATGGGTGACGTTTCGGGTCGAGACCCTTCTTCAGACTGTCTTTGTATTTGTCTTCAGTCTTTGGGATGTGGGAGGGAACTGGAGCACCCAGAGAAAACCCACGTGGTCACAGGGAGAACATACAAACTCCATACAGACCGCACCCATAATCAGGATTGAACCCAGGTCTCTGGTGCTGTAAGGCAGCAGCTCTACCGCTGCGCCACCATGCCGCCCACAATCTTTTCTTTCAACTAATGCAGAGCAACAACCAATGAAGCTTAGGTGCATCTCTGGTCCTCCCATGACCTGGAAGGATGTGGAGGCTTTGGAGAGGGTGCAGAAGACGTTTTCCAGAATGCTGCTGGGCTAGAAGGTATCCGCTATCAGGAGAGATTGGACAAACTTGGATTGTTGTCTCTGGAATGTCAGTGGATATATGTGTGTACATCTGAAAAGGCGAAACATAGAACTTTCGGGGTTTTTGTTCAAGAGATTGAGCAACACACAGAATGGGCTTTCAGGAAGAGCAATGAAGGCAATAAAAATTGGTTTCACTTACGAACACTTTAAATGCTGACATTTTTGTTTAGAGATACAGAGCGCGGAACCAACTCCTTTGCCCCACCGGGTCCACGCAGACCAGCGATCCCCGCACATTAACACACTTTCAAGCTCCTCCTATTCACATACAAAGCCCTAAACGGGCTTGCCCCCCCATATCAAAAATCTTCTAACCCACCACTCTATCTCCAGGTCCCTCAGGTCGGCCGATTTGGGGCTACTGACTATCCCGCGGTCTAGGCTTAAGCTCAGGGGTGACCGCGCTTTTGCGGTTGCAGCTCCTAGACTGTGGAACAGCATCCCTCTCCCCATCAGAACTGCCCCCTCTATCGACTCCTTTAAGTCCAGGCTCAAAACCTATTTCTACTCCCTAGCGTTTGAGGCCCTCTGAGGGGGCGCTGTGAACTGTTTATGTATGTGCTGTTATGTTTGTGTGCCATTGTATGTTCGTTTCTTAGTACCTGAACTGATGTACAGCACTTTGATCAACGTGGGTTGTTTTTAAATGTGCTATACAAATAAAATTGACTTGACTTACACACACTAGGGATAATTTAACATTTGTATCAAACCAATTAACCTACAAACTGTGGAGTGTGGGAGGAAACCGATGATCTCGGAGACAACCCACGCAGGTCACGGGGAGAACGTACAAACTCCGTACAGGCAAGCACGCATAGTCGGGATCGAACCAGGGTCTCTGGCGCTGTAATGTAGTAGCTCTACTGCTGCGCCACCGTGCCGCACATTTTAGAAAGATATAAAATGAATTATAAGAGTCATAGAAACATTTCCAGGTTTTTCCTCATCCATAATGAACGCAGTGAATTACATGACTGGTATGTTAACTTCATGTTATGACATGGAACTATAGAGCATTTATAAAGTGTCCTTTGTCAGATTTTTCCCAATCAGCGTTATTAATGATGAAAAGAATATAAAAACTCACGAATAGACTATGAGAATTTCAATAGACGGTTGATAACTTTGATATCCATAAATCACATTGCTGTTTATTCATAAATATCCATATCAACAGTGCCATTTTATTTAATTAAACATATAAAGTCTAAAATCAAATTGGATCCTGTAAAGATGATTTATGTCATGAAGGACAATTTCAAATTGGCAATTGGTTCCAGGGAGATGTCGTGAGAAAATGGATGGAATATGAGATTTCTACATCTTAGCCTTTAGGGTTTGCTGAGTTTAGTTTAGTTTGGTTTGGAGATGCAGCATGGAAACAGGCCCTTCGGCCCACCGTGCCCGCACCGATCAGCCATCCCCACACACCAACACACTATCCGACACACACTCGGGACAATTTTAGACTGGTTATATAAATTCAGCCAATAATGGGCCATTATGGACTCCACCCTTCCTGAGGTCATCTGTTATGGCCCTGTTTTGTTCTGGCATTTTCTCGCCTCCAGTCCCACCAATCCATTCCCCCCCCCCCCCCCCCCCCGCCTCTTCCCAACCTCTATCTTTCAGTCTGTTATTGTGTGTTGGAGAGTTAATGGCTTTGTGTAGAAGGTTGTCTTTGTAGTGAGGCAAAGGACCTGTTTCCATGCTGTTTAATTTTGTTTAGTTTAGAGATACAGTGCGGAAACAGGCCCTTCGGCCCAACGACCAGCGATCCTCGCACATTGGCACTACTCTACGCACACTAGGGACAGTTTTTACATTGTTACATCAAGCCAATTTACCTACAAACCTGTACGCCTTTGGAGTGTGGGAGGAAACCGGAGCACCCGGAGAAAACCCACGGGGAGAACGCACAAACTCCGTACAGCCCGTAGTCGGGATTGATCCCGGGTCTGGGGATGTAAGCGCTGCAATGCAGCAACTCTACCGCTGCGCCACCATGCTGCCCAATTTGTGAACTTAGAAACAAATGTTACCTATAAAGTTCTAAACCTACTTGGCTGCCATTTCCATCTCTTGGCTAAAGACTGAATGTAAAAACTTAATCATTAATGTTGTTGAAATTATCAGTCACATGACCAATGTATAATAACACTCCAACGTTCATCAGTTTAGAATTAACATGAATTTACTTTAGTTAGTTCAGAGACAAGGCATGGGAACAAGTCCTTCAGCCCACCAATTCCACGCCAATTGGACTTGGTGATCACTCATACACTGGGTCTATCCTACACACCAGGGACAATTTATAGAAGCCAATTAACCTACAAACCTGATGTGTAGGAAGGAACTACAAACGTTGGTTTAAACTGAAGATAGACACAAAAAGGTGTAGTAACTCAGCGGGTCAGACAGCGTCTCTGGAGCAAAGGAATAGGTGATGTTTCGGGTCGGGACCCTTCTTCGAACCTGTACATCTTTGGAATGTTGGAGGAAACCAGAGCACCTGTAGAAAACCCATGCGGTCACAGGGAGAACGTACAAACTCCGTACAGACAGCACCCGTAGTCAGGAACGAACCCGGGTCTCTGGCGCTGTGAGTCATCAACTCTACCGCCGCGCCACCGTGCCAAGCTGATCTATATTAAAACCGCAGTCTGTGGAATATCAGCTGATATCAGGTCATAACGTCATACTGCATAGAAACAGGCCCTTCAGCCAGGATCCGCTGGTCCCATCTGCCCACATTTGACCCATACCCTTCTAACCCTTTCCTGTGCATGAACCTGTCCAAATGTTTTTTCAATGTTGTTATTGTATGTGCCTCAACCACTTGCTCTGGCGATTCACCATACACATTTCAGCTCCGATGTGAAAAGCTTCCTATTAAATCTTTTCCTTTTCATCTTAAACATATGCCCTGTGGTACTCGATTTGCCAGTCCTGGGAAAAAGGCTCTGTGAATTCACCCCACCTCTGTCTCTCATGGTTTCATAAACCTCTGTAAGATGCACTGAACATTTCTGCATCTGAAACTTTCTGCTACAAATTTCCTTTCCTAATTTACACAGGTTTGGTGTCATTTTGATACATTTTCATTCCCCTTTGCACACTTCCACACTTCTTCCTTGGTGATCCCTTAGGATTGAGAATGGTTTTCTTCCTCATGGGCGGCACGGTGGCACAGCGGTAGAGATGCTGCCTCACGGCGCCAGAGACCCGGGTTCAACCCTGACTACGGGTGCTGTCTGTACGGAGTTTGTACGTTCTCCCCGTGACCGTATGGGTTTTTTCCGGGTGCTCCAGTTTCCTCCCACACTCCAAAGACGTACTGGTTTGTAGATTAGTTGGCTTTGGTAAAATTGTAAATTGTCCTTAAAGTGTGCAAGTGTTCGTGCTAGTGCACGGGGATTGCTGGTCGGCGCGGACTCGGTGGGCCGAAGGGCCTGTTTCCGCACTGTATCTCTAAACTAAACACTAAACTAAAAACACAAAGCTAAAAAACTAAAAACTAAACTGAGAAGAAGTTTGTATTTTTAGGGCGGCACGGTGGCGCAGCGGTAGAGTTGCTGCCTCACAGCGCCGGAGACCCAGGTTCGATCCTGACTACGGGCGCTGTCTGTACGGAGTTTGCACGTTCTCCCCGTGACCTGCGTGAGTTTTTTCCCGGGAGAAGAAGCAAAAACAGATCCCTTATTCGAGTAACAGGATCCGATAACGAACAATTGCGGAGAAAGTACTTGCGAGATAGTCGTTTTAAAATTAGCAGGAAACATTTGTGCATTATTGCTCCGTCTTCAAATTACGTTTTAACTTCAGTGATTTTGCATTAGCGGTTTGCAAAGGAATCAAAATGCAAATCTTTCCGCTTTTGTGCAAAGCACTTCAAAGATTTGTTCCCCCTGATTGGATTTTAAACTTTCCAACTGCAGTGAGTGTAACTGAAGAACTACTCGAAGCACATTATTTTCAAGGTAAGAACAGATGTTTCTTAATCTACCGGCACCATGCATTAGGGTATTCAGATTATTCCATGGTATGTTACTGTGAATAACTTACTTGCTCCATCATTATGGGGGTCATTAAAGACATAAACGAGCTTTTATGCTCCAGTTTCATACAGCTGTCAGCGGTCTGGGCCATGATAAGTGTGTTCTTTAGCAAATGTCTTGCACTTCAAAAAATTAAAATAACTCTTACTGCAAAACACCCAGAGGATAAGGGCAGTTTTGTAATCGGGTTTATGTTTTCTCTTGTTCACAGTTAATTACTGAAATCAAAACACGTAGTGAAGGCTGCATGGCTTCTGCTCAGAATATATCAACATGGTGATCTTCAGATTCAAAACACACTGAGCGCCACACAATAGGGCTTGTGTGGGAACTGTAGACACGGGTGTACACCGAAGACGGACACAAAATGCCGGACTAACTCAGCGGAACAGGCCTCATCTCTGGATAGAATAGAAGAAATGGGTGAGGTTTTGGGTCGAGACAACCTCTTCAGACTGAGAGTCGGGGGAGAGGGAGACACAGAGATATGGAAGGTAAGGTGTGAAAACGAGACATCAAAGGGGACCGAGCTCAAGGAAAATGGAGAACAGATCATTGTTAGCCAATGGGAAGGTGACAACGAAACATACAGAGATAAAATTAAATCAGGATGGTCACGGTGGCGCAGCGGTAGAGTTGCTGCCTTACAGCGCTTGTAGCGCCAGAGACCTGGGTACGATCATGTACAGTCATGAGCCAACTGATCATTGGTCCTCTACTTATCAAATAAACAGTCAAATGCACATAATTACAGAGATTCTATGTGGCACAGTGGCGCAGCGGTAGAGTTGCTGCCTTAAAGCTCCAGAGTCCTGGGTTCGATCCTGACTACGGGTGCTGTCTGCACGGAGTTTGTACGTTCTCCCCGTGACCTGCGTGGGGTTGCCCCGAGATCTTTGGTTTCCTCCCACACTCAAAAGACGTACAGGTATGTAGGTTAATTGGCTTGGTGTATGTGTAAATTGTCCCTAGTGTGTGTTGGATAGTGTTAATGTGCGGGGATCGCTGGTCGGTGCGCATTCGGTGGGCCGAAGGGCCTGTTTCCGCGCTGTATCTCTAAACTAAACTAAACTAAAGGAGGACAGTCTGGAGGACTGGTCGGAGAACTAGGATGGGGAGGGATGGAGAGAGAGGGAAAGTAAGGGTTACTTGAAGTCAGAGATGTCAATATTCATACCGCTGGGTTGTAAGCTGCCCAAGAGAAATATGAGGTGCTGTTCCTCCTTGGTAGAAGAGGCACAAACGTAGGCTTTGGCAGATGTGGACCTCACTTATCAGAGTCACGGTTGGGGGGAGGGGTCTTGCGGCCTCAGTAACCAGTGCAGACTCCAAGACCAGTGTCGACCCCATTCATTGTTGACTTTCTAAAGGAAGCAGCCCTGGACAGCTGAGGAAAGGAATTATGAAGGGTGTCTGATGAGGAAATGTCCAACGTGCCTGCCATATTATGGTTGGCTCTGAGCGGGCGGAAGCAGTGAGACAGGGCCAGCGCTGAAGGTTCTATTTTAACGTACACAACTACATCCTCACACAGGCAGACGGCAGAAAATAACTTCTGCGGAAACCCGCAATGAACTGGTCTTGCCTTCACTCCAGGGACTATTAACGAAAACTCAACTGAAGGGTAAGAGCAAAAGAAATTTTTTTTTTGCGTGCGTTAAGCATCTGCACTTCAAACGGCTTCTAAATGATTCTGTCATCGGCACAAAATGGGGAAAGTTACAATTTATATAACAAATTGGGTAATTAAGGGCTCAAGTGAAAATTACAATTCTTCCTTAATACCTGAACAAACATCGTAACTGGACTCAGTGGATTATAAGGAAATAGCCACTTTAGTGAAACACATGTACTGCTGGCAAGCACTCAAGTAACCACGCTGAAAATGGCAGGAGGCAAGAAATGCTGGGGGAAAAAAGGCTTTGTTGCGGCTTCCAGCACAAAATACGTTGCGCGTTTTTTTTTAGTATTCATTCTCAAAGCCGAGAGAACAAAATAATCACTGCATGAAAACCCCCCCACTGTTGTTTGTGTCATTAAATGTGTGATACAAAGTGGTACTGTTTTCCAATGCATGGTCTTTTACCCAGAGTAGGGGAATCGAGAACCAGGGGACATAGGTTTAAGCTGAAGGGGGAAAGATTTAATAGGAATCCGAGAGGTAACTTCTTTTACACAAAGGGTGGTAGCTATACGGAAGGAGCTGCCAGAGGAGGTAGTTGTGGCAAGTACATACGGTCCTATGTTGAAAGGACATTTGGATGGGTGCATGGTTAGGACAGGTTTGGAGGGAAATGGGCCAAATGTAGGCAGGTGGGACTAGTGTAGATGGGGCATGTTGGTCAGTGTGGGCAATTTGGGCCGAGGGGCCTGTTTTCACGTCGTATGACTCATCCTCTTGCTCGAAGAGACCCCTTCTCAAAGGAGATTAATTTGTGCATAAAATCAAAAGTAGCACAATTACATGTAGATATTACAAATGTCACGTTATTTTAAAATAACAGATGAGCGGGGTAACTTTAGTTTAGCTTAGTTTAGAGATACAGCGTGGAAACGGGCCCTTCGGCCCAACGGGTCCGCGCCGACCAGCGATCCCTGCACACTCACACTATCCTACACACACTGGGGACAATGTACAATTTTTACTGAAGCCAATTAACCTACAAATCTGAAATCTTTGGAGTGTGGGAGGGAACCGAAGATCTCGGAGAAAACCCATGTGGTCACAGGGAGAACGTACAAGACAGCACCCGTAGTCAGGATCGAACCCGGGTCTCTGGCGCTGTAAGGAGGCAACTCTACCACTGCACTGCCACCAACGTCTTGAACTGAATTCATGAGGTGAAGTAATTCTAGAAGCCAACGCCAATCGATGTCGTAAGGTCCCACTTCAGTTTGATAAAGAGTGGGAGAAAGTGTCGTATCATCTAAGTACGGTTGGCCTGTACAAACCCGCATTGTCCCGCACTATCACAAACATCTCGTAACCATCTTTCTTGATGCTGTTAAAAAAAAATCACATCTATGCAACCTGCATGTGAAATCTTGAGGCTTTCAGAATAACAATGAATAAGAAGGGCGGGATGGTGGCACAGCGGTAGAGTTGCTGCCTTACAACGCTTCCAGTGCCAGAGACCCGGGTTCGATCCTTACTACTATTCGCACTGAGTTTGTACGTTCTCCCCGTGACCTGTGTGGGTTTTCTCCGAGATCTTCCGTTACCTCCCACACTCCAAAGACGTGCGGGTTTGTAGGTTAATTGGCTCGGTGTAAATGTAAATTGTCCCGTGTGTGTGTGTGTGTAGGATAGTGTTAATGTGCGGGGATCGCTGGTCGGCGTGGACACGGTGGGCCGAAGGGCCTGTTTCTGCACTGTATCTCTAAAAAAGGTTTTTTTTTAAAATAAGTAAACGAATAATAAAATAAAATTAATAAGAAATAAATCTCCCCATTATCAGCAGGGGCCAAGGAGTGGATACAGATTTAATGTGGGGGCACAAAGATAAACGAATGATGTGAGGACGTTATGAGCCAGCAAGTTATGATCTGGAATAACAGGAAAAATAACTGCAGATGCTAGTTTAAATCGAAGGTAGACACAAAATGCTGGAGTAACTCAGCGGGCCAGGCAGCATCTGTGGAGAGTCTGAAGAAGGGTCTCGACCCGAAACGTCACCCATTCCTTCTGTCTAGAGATGCTGCCTGACCCGCTGAGTTACTCCAGCAATTTGTGTCTACGTGTGATCTGGAATAAACTGTTTAAACACATGGCCACTGCAGTTTCAATTGTGGAGTTCAAAAAAGAATTGGCTCAATATTTTAAGGTTTAAAGAAATTTTCCACGGTTCCAGGGGAAATGGAACATAATGGATTGGGGACTTGTCCCCAATAGCCCCCCACAAACCTCCACAGATGCACCATAGAAAGCAATTCATCAGGGATGCACCACAGCACGGTTTGGGAACAGCTCCATCCAAGACCGCAAGAAGTTGCAGAGAATTGTGGACGCAGCCCAGACCATCACGCAAGCCGACCTCCTGCCCACTGGCTCCATTTACACCTCTCACTGCCTCGGCAAGGCCACCCGCATCATCAAGGACCAGTCTCACCCCTGGTCACTCCCTCTTCTCCCCTCTCCATCAGGCAAGATGTGCAGAAGTGTGAAAACGCACACCTCCAGATTCAGACAATTCCTTCCCAGCTCTTATCAGGTAACTGAACCATCCGATCATCAACTAGAGAGTGGTCCTGAGCTACAAATCTACCTCATTGGAGACCCTCGCCCTATTTTTAATGGGACTTTAGTGCATTCAAGAGAGAGCTAGATAGAGCTCTTAAGGATAGCAGAGTCAGGGGGGTATGGGGAGAAGGCAGGAACGGGGTACTGATTGAGAATGATCAGCCATGATCACATTGAATGGCGGTGCTGGCTCGAAGGGCCGAATGGCCTCCTCCTGCACCTATTGTCTATTGTCTATTGACTTTATCATGCACTAAACATTACTGCCTATATCATGTACCTGTAGGATGTGGAAGGCTTGATTGTAATCATGTGCAGTTTATCTGCTGACTGGTTAGCATGCTACAAAAGCTTTTCACTGTACCTCAATACGTGTGACATTAAACTAAACTGAACTGAACTGACCTGAACAAAACAAAACAAAACTAAAGTAAACCAAACCAGAATCAAGGAAAATGAGATATCAATGGGCCAAGCCCTTGATGCACTTTATCTTGCACTAAATGTTATTCCCTTATCATGTATCTATACACTGTGAGTGGCTTGATTGTGATCATGTATTGTCTTTCTGCTGACTGAATAGCACGCAACAAAATTAAACTAAATAGTCTAAAGTTTTCACTGCACCTCGGGACAGGTGAACTGAAATTGCCTCCTTCTGAGCTGGGGTTTTTTTTCGACGGTTTTTTGAAGAAGGGTCTCGACCCGAAACGTCACCCATTCCTTCTCTCCTGAGATGCTGCCTGACCTGCTGAGTTACTCCAGCATTTTGTGACATAAACACCTTCGATTTGTACCAGCATCTGCAGTTATTTTCTTACACATCCTTCTGAGCAGTTATGGTTTTATGATTTCAGTTTCGTTTACTGTCGTGTGCACCGAGATGCAGTGAAAAGCTTTTGTTTTTCAATTCAGCAGAAAGACAATACATGATTACAAGGAATGGGTGACGTTTCGGATCGAGACCCTTCTTCAGACTGAGAGTCAGGGAAACTAGAGATGCGGAAGGTGTGAAATCGGCAGATCAAAGGAGACGGTGATCAAGGAATCCTTGGAGAAAAGGAATAGGTGACTTTTCGGGTTGAGTCTCGACCCGAAACGTCACCTATTCCTTTTCTCCAGAGGTGCCGTCTGACCCGCTGAGTTACTCCAGCTTTTAGCGACTATCTTCGGTGTAAACCTGCATCTGCAGTTCCTTCTTACACTCACAGATTAGGCCAGTCATGATGAAACAATGTGGCTTTAAGTACTGGCTCCATTCTGAACTGGATTTTGTTCAAGGCAATTTGTTAATTTGCCTAAAGGAAACTATTTTGCTGATTAATTTGCATAATGTGATTTATGGAAAAAGGTGTACCCTTGATGGATGATCAAATTTACCAATTTCACTTACAAAGTCTGCATGAACTCTGACACAGCGATGTCTAAACCCAATTAGAAATGATTTCATTTAGCATCGAATGGTTCACATTCAAATGCATTGCCCCAGCGATATCCTTAGATTACATCATCAATGTTGAAGCAAATAGCGAATTAATATTATGCATCGTTAATAATTAAAATTATTAATCATTAAAATACAAAATAAGTTGTTTCTGAGGGACCAATCTCCCCCAATCACCATCAAAAAGGTAATCGTTTTTTATACTTTAAAATGTCTCACCCCCACCGATTTATTTTCATCTTTTTCAATAAAGCCTTCAGTGGAGACCAATAACCCTTGTCAGAACTTGCTCCCATCCATGTACTAAAACTCTTGTTTGTTTGTTTGTCTGTGTCTGAACTGAAGCCAAAACGGTACACGATAGCGCGACAATTTTAGGCCCACCTTACTCACCGTCGTCCCTTAGGTGCTAATGGAAGATGTTTCATTGAAATCGGTGTTATATTTTTAAAGTTATTCACATTTAAAAGTTTAAATCTATCTCCGGGGGATGGAGGGAGGGTGGTGGAGGGAGAGGGGAGGGGGAGGGGGGGAGGAGGGAGGGGGAGGGGGGAGGGGGGAGAGCGGGAGGGGGGAGGGGGGAGGAGGGGGAGGGGGAGGGGGAGAGAGAGGGGGAGGGGGAGAGGGGGCAGAGGGGGAGGAGGTAGGGGGGAGGAGAGGGTGCTGCACCAATGCAGGAGAGGTTTGGGCCCAACAGGTCCACTTGGTCTAGTTTCCTCTATAACTCAAAACATCAACACCAGAGACTGGGTTCGATCCTGACTATGGGTGCTTGTCTGAACGGAGTTTGTACGTTCTCCCCATGACCTGCGTGGGTTTTCTCCGGGATCTCCGGTTTCCTCCCACACTCCAAAGATGTAAGTCTTTGTAGGTTAATTGGCTTAACATAATTGTAAATTGTCCCTAGTCTGTGTAGGATAGCGTTAGTGTGCGCTGGTCGGACTCAATGGGCCGAAGGGCCTGTTTCCAGGTAGTATCTCTAAAATAAACTAAACTAAGCTGAATTAAACTAAACAATTAAAACAATGAAGAAACAAGGAATTGCAGATGCAGGTTTCAAAGGTCTTTTATTGTCATGTGTACCAATTAAGGTACAGTGATATTCAATGTACCAAAGATAGACACAAAACACAACACTCAGCAGGTCAGGCAGCATCTCTGGAAGAAAAGGATAGGTGACGTTTTGGGACAGAACATTTCTTCAGACTGAAAGGAGGGCGTGGGAGAAGGGGGGGTTGTGGGGGAGGCAAGGAAAGACCAGGACCATTCAGGGTCGGTAACAAAGGCAGGGTGGAGCGAGACTGAATGCAGTATTGACAGCTGATCAATTGAAACAAAATCCAAGGAAAGAAAAGTCTCAGAGGAGATGAAGTCAACAGATTTGGAAATAATCATTTATGTTCCGAGTGTCATTGGTCACCTTGGTGGAAGCCCGTTTCAGTTCACAATAGTCCTACGCTCCTAAGCTGACAAATGTAAGTCCCGTATTAACATAGAAAATAGAAACATAGAAAATAGGTGCAGGAGTAGGCCATTCGGCCCTTCGAGCCTGCAACGCCATTCAATATGATCATGGCTGATCATCCAACTCAGTATCCCGTACCTGCCTTCTCTCCATACCCCCTGATCCCTTTAGCCACAAGGGCCACATCTAACTCCCTCTTAAATATAGCCAATGAACTGGCCTCAACTACCTTCTGTGGCAGAGAATTCCACAGACTCACCACTCTCTGTGTGAAGAAATGTTTTCTCATCTCGGTCCTAAAAGACTTCCCCCTTATCCTTAAACTGTGACCCCTTGTTCTGGACTTCCCCAACATCGGGAACAATCTTCCCGCATCTAGCCTCTCCAACCCCTTAAGAATTTTATATGTTTCTATAAGATTCCCTTAAGGATTAAGGTCTGGTTATAATTTGCAACCACTATTTTGTGCTGAATAAGTGCTACATTCCTAGAAACAACTTCTTTGAGATAAGCTGTTAAACTTAGCCCAACCTGACAATTGAAAGGTAGTGGACACAAAATGCTGGAGTAACTCAATGGGACAGGCAGCATCTCTGGATAGAAGGAATAGGCGATGTTTCGGGTTGAGAAGTGTAAGAAAATAACTGCAGATACTGGTACAAATCAAAGGTATTTATTCACAAAGTGCTGGAGTAACTCAGCAGGTCAGGCAGCATCTCAGGAGAGAAGGAATGGGTGACGTTTCGGGTTGAGACCCTTCTTCAGACTGATGTCAGAGGGGCGGGAAAAAGGAAGGATATAGGTGGAGACAGGAAGACAGGTTGAGATGCCTTCTTCAGTCTGAAGAAGGGTCTCGACCCGAAACGTCACCGATTCCATGTTCTGTGCGGCATCTGCAGTTCCTTCCTACACAATTGAAAGAAAGTGAAGCTCTCCTGATAATTTTGCCGGCTTTGTGCCCGCAGAATACCACAACGTATTGATTTTCACTGCTACATGAGACTATTTGTGCAGAATATTTGCCTTTTTTTCTATACATTAATAGCTACTACAAATACATCTAGGCTTGTCGTAAATGGCTTAATATATTGAATAAATACCATTTTGTCATCAGGCAGCACGGTGGCACAGCGGTAGAGTTGCTGCCTCACAGCACCAGAGACGTGGGTTCAATCCTGACAATGGGTGCTGTCTGTTAGGGGCTTGTACGTTCTCCCCGTTCCCGCATTGGTTTTCTCCGGGTGCTCCGGTTTTCCTCCCACATTCCAAAGACGTGGGGGTTTGTAGGTTAATTGGCTTCTGTGAATTGTTCCTCGGGTGGGGGATAGAACTAGTGTACGGGTGATTGCTGGTCAGCGTGGAATCAATGGGCTGAAGGGCCTGTTTCCATGCTGTGTCTCTGAAACTGAAACCAAACTAAACTAAAGTTTATTTAGGTCACACAACGGGGAATACGCCCCGATCTTTATCAACGGGGACAGTGTGGAGAGAGTGTCCAGCTTCAAGTTTCTGGGCACTCACATTTCGGAGGACCTAACATGGTCCAATAACACCGCTCCGCTGGTCAAGAAGGCACAGCAACGACTGTTCTACCCTAAGAACACTGAAGAAGTCTGGTCTACCCCAACAGCTGCTGACGATCTTCTACCGCTGCACCATAGAGAGCATCCTAACGCATGGCATCCCTGTGTGGTATCTCAGCTACACGGAGGCAGAGAGGAGAGCTCTTCAGCGGGTAGTCCATAGAGCTCAGAGGACTATCGGTACACAGCTACCAGCCTTGGAGGGCATCTACAACACACGATGCCTCAGAAAAGCCACCAGCACCCACAAAGACTCTTCACACCCCTGCAACAGTTTGTTCGAACTTTTACCATCGGGCAGACGATACAAGGCCTTCTACGCCCGCACCTCCAGACTCAGGAACAGCTTCATCCCCAGGGCCATAGCTGCCTTGAACCGGTCCTGCTGAGCCGGATGGTCACATCGCACAGTGAACCGGCACAGATCTACTTGCACTTTATTCTGTTTTAAAACTGTTCTCATTTGTTTCATTGGGTTGTTTAAATTAATACTGACTAGCTAATTAATCTATTGCATCGTATGGGAGGCGCATTCCCAATCTCGTTGTACCCCTGTACAATGACAATAAAGATATATTGTATTGTATTGTATTATTGTATTATTGTCACCAAATCCACCCAAAACTTCATCCTCAACATTGATGGTCTCCCAGTATCCACCTCACCTCACATCCGGAATCTTGGAATCATCCTTGATCAAACCCTCTCCTTCGACAAACACATCAAACACATCACAAAGACAGCCTTCTTCCACCTCAAAAACATTGCCCGTCTCCGTCCATCCCTCTCCTCCACAGCTGCAGAAACCCTCATCCACGCCTTCATCACCTCCCGTCTGGACTACTGCAACAGCCTCCTCTATGGCGCACCCTCAAAAATCATCAATAAACTTCAATACATTCAAAACTCCGCTGCCCGTCTACTCACACACACCTCGATCCGTGACCATATCACCCCCGTCCTTTATAAACTCCACTGGCTCCCCATCCCCCAGAGAATCCAGTACAAAATCCTCCTCATAACCTACAAAGCCCTCCATAACCTGGCCCCATCCTACCTGACCGACCTCCTCCACAGGCACACTCCCACCTGCACCCTCCGCTCTGCCGCTGCCAATCTCCTATCCCCCCACATCCGGACTAAACTCAGATCCTGGGGGGACAGGGCTTTCTCCATCGCTGCTCCCACCCTATGGAACTCACTACCCCAAACCGTTAGAGACTCCCCCACACTCACCACATTCAAAACATCGCTGAAGTCTCACCTGTTCAGCACTGCCTTCAACCACTGAAGGTCACCTCACCTACTGTCTCCTTTCTCTGTTCATTTATTTATTTACTTATTTATCTATTTATTAATTTCCCTATGTTCTCAAAATCTCTGTAAAGCGTCTTTGAGTATATGAAAAGCGCTATATAAATAAAATGCATTATTATTAAATGTATTATTATGTGTACTGAGGTACAGTGAAAAACCTTTGTTTGCGAGCTATCCAGTCAAAGAAAAGACGACACGTGAATACAATCAATCAGGCCATCCACAATGCACAGGTAAAGGACAAAAGTGCAACATTCAGTACAAGACATAACACTGAAGTCCGATACAGTCTGATTAAAGATAGTTCAAAGATCTCCAATAACATTCAAAATCAGTTACAAAAACAGCACTCACAATAAATTAAGCGTGCCGACTATTTCAAACGGTTTAAAAATGCTTATTGATTTAAGAAGCTCCACTAGTTTCAAGCAAAATTAGGTTTCTCAACATTTTCACTCAGCTTTTCACACTTCATAAGTTCACAAGTTGTAGGAGTAGAATTAGGCCATTCGGCCCATTGAGTCTACTCCGCCATTCAATCGTGGCTGATAACTGCCTCCTGATCCCATGTTCCTGCCTTCTCCCCATTACCCTTGACACCTGTTCTAATCAAGATCACCTGTTCCAATCACTTGATGAGGCTGTGGATGTGACAGTCAATGAGAGGAGGTTATTAACTGGAGACTTGCGTCTTTCCTTTCAAAAATGATGATATTATAGCATTTAAGGTATCGCCCGCAGCTTAAAGGTTGCACTCGGATCACTATTGTGTCTTCAAGTAGGTGCACAGTGTAGACCAACATACCAAATCAGTCAACATTCACAACATTTACCCATTTTGGCCCAAGAGAAATCTAATCGAAATTAGCACCTCATATTACGCTTGGCAGCTTACAACACAGCGGTATGAACATTGATTCATCAAATTTTAAGTTACTGCTGCATTCCCTCTCTTTCCTTCCCCCCCCCCCCCCCCCTCCTCTCTCCCCCTCCCCCACCCTAGTCAGCCTACTAGTTCCACTGTTTTCTCATCCTTGTATCCCTTCGTTATCACCTATTCCCCAGCCAACAATGGACCATTGTGGGCTCCACCCTTCCTTGGTCATCTGTTGCTGGTCCTGCTTTGTCCTGGCCTTTTCTTACCTCCGCTTCCCTCCCCTCTACTTTCAGTCTGAAGAAGGGTCCTGACCTGAAACATCACCACCCATCCTTTTCCTCCAGAGTTGATGGCTGACCCGCTGAGCTACTCCAGCACTCTGTGTCCATCTTCTGTACAACCAAGCATCTGCAGTTCCTTCCTACACATAAGCAACAGCATGGTAGTTATTATTGTATGGGAAAAAACGATTGACTAGCAATGAAAAATGCTAGTTGTTCAACACACACAGCAATGTGGAACAATGCTCTCTCAGAGAGGCTGCCTTTCAATTGTGGGATTAAGCAAAAACCAACTCTCCCAATCTCTGGTTTAGCAAGGAAATGTAATTAATTTGTGGCATTTTCATGTAAATAATAATCAATTCATTTTGCAATTGATTCAAATTTTGACAACCGTCGTAATAGCTGATCTTGCATAAATATATATTTGCAGCAAGTGATTACATTTAATTAGTACCTAAGATGAAACTATCCTTTTACATTTTCACACCTGTGCATTCAAAATGTGTTTGCCTATGTTCAAGTGGAGCATCTTGAACAGCATGGACTAATTGGGCCGAAGGGCCTCTTGCCATTCTGTATGACTCTGTGACTCCAATGTATTGAGTTAATCTAGTTACACTTAGGAAAATGAACATGTTTGTGTAAGCGGTTTATAATTAACTGTGTTAGGACCATCTGCGCAATTTCAATTAAAGATCATAATTTCTTCCCTTTTTGCTAATTAGAAGAACAATCTTGGTAGAAACATTCCGCAGCAGTGGAAGTGTCTGATCGCACTTTCATTTTTCAGTGCAATAATAATCACGTGACAGCTTAATCAATTATTATTTTCACCCATTTCATTATATTTAAAATCAAACATCGTGCACAGAAGAAATATCATGACATTCAGGTGGGACTAGTGTAGCTGGGACATTGTTGGCCGGTGTGGGCAAGTTGGGCCGAAGGGCCTGTTTCCACGCGGCAGCACTCTGTGACTCTGTGATTCGGTAAAGTTACAAAAACGCTGGAAATACTCGATAGGTTAATCAACATCCGTGGAAAGGGAGACAGAGCTATCAAGGAGTCAATCATTTTTCATGATTGTAATTCTAAAACTAAGTCCATCACGGTGGTGCAGCGGTAGAGTTGCTGCCTTACAGCGCCAGAGACCCAGGTTCAATCCTGACTATGGGTGCTGTCTGTACGGAGTTTGTACGTTCTCCCGTTACCTGCCTGGGCTTTCTCCCAGAACTCCGGTTTCCTCCCACACTCCAAAGACCTACGGATTTGTAGGTGAATTGGCTTAGTATAAATGTAAAGGTTCCCTAGTGTGTGTAGGATAGTGTTAGTGTGCAGACTCGGTGGGCCGAAAGGTTTGTTTCCCCACTATATCTTTAAACTAAACTAAACTAAACTGAGATATGTTTTAACACGAAGATTGACACAAAGTGCTGGAGTGCTGGGAGAATGGGGTTGAGACGGAAAGATAGATTAGTCACGATTGAATGGCGGAGTAGACTTGATGGGCCGAATGGCCTAATTCTGCTCCAAGAATTTATGAAGTTAAACTAATCTTCTCTGTCTGTTCCTGATTCATATCCATGTGCCTATCCCCAGGGCCGTTTTTACAGCATTATGGGCCCCCAGGCAAAGCAGTGTACTGGGGCCCCTACCGTTACTCTCCCCCACCCCCCTTTCCCTACCAGCCCCCCTCCCTGTCGTGCCGGCGAAAAGCACTTACCGAAAAGCACTTAGCGATGGACTAAGGGTGCTACATTGTTGCGAAAAGCACTTACAGATCGCTTACAAAGCACTTATTGAACCTACATTTTTAAAGTAGTATTTATTTATTGCAAGTCACTTAACATACACAGATCAGCATGGGGCCCCTATGCTCGTGGGCCCCTGGGCAAGTGCCCATCAGGCCCATGCGTTAAGACGGCCCTGCCTATCCCAAAGCCTCTTAAATGCCACTATCGTATCTGCACTGTGATTTTGATTTGTACAGGTGTCAGAGGTTATGGGGGGAAAGGCAGGAGAATGGGGTTAGGAGGGAGAGATAGGTCAGCCATGATTGAATGGCAGAGTAGACTTGATGGGCCGAATGGCCTAATTCTACTCCTATTCCTTATGACCTCATGACCTGCACAGCTGCACTGTGGGAGTACCTTCCACAGAAGGACCGCAGGGTTGAAGAAGGCAGCCTTTTCAAGGCCAATTGGAAATGCAGTGAAGGCTGGACTCTCCGTCTGAAGAAGGGTCTCGACCCGAAACGTCTCACATTCCTTCTGTCCAGAGATGCTGCCCTGTCCCGCTGAGTTACTCCGGCATTTTGTGTCTCGGTTGCCATTGACACTTCCACACTGCAAAATGAACACATTTTAAAATAAAAATGCTTACTCTCACTGGAATTTAGGAGACTGAGGTGATCAGACTGAAGCTTTGAATATTCTACACAATAGACATGATAGATGTTGAGCATCTGTTCCTCTCGCAAGAATTATAGGCTCAGCCTAAAAGGTCAATTATTTAGGATGGAGATGAGGAGGAATAATGTCTTTACTCAGAGGACTGTGAATCTTTGGAATAATCTACCCCTCAGTCTAAAAATACCCAGTTTAGTTTGGTTTAGTGCAGAGATACAGCACGTAAACAGGCCCTTCGGCACACTGAGCCCGCGCTGCTAGCGATCCCCGCACACTACGGACAATTTACAATTTTACCAGCCAATTAACCTTCAAACCTGTAGGTCTGTGGAGTGTGGGGAGGAAACCCAAGATCCCAAAGAAAACCCACGTAGGTCACAGCGAGCGAGCATGTACAAATCCCGTACAAATAGTACCCGTGGTCAGGATAGAACCCGGGTCTCTGGCGCTGTAAGGCAGCAACACCACCGCTGTGCCACCGTGCCGCCCGTTGTTGAATACGGCTTCTGTATCGGAGAAAGCGCAACGGATAATGTCCAATATTTCCGCACAAGACTGCAAAGGCCATGAATCGCAAGGAGAAAACAGAAGAGAAAAAATCACAAAAATGAATGAAAAAATAAAGTGGAAAGTTTCATTCTCCCCACAGTGCAACACTAGATCTGTGCTGTCTTTCCCTGGAGTAATTCACGCATCGGTGATTGATACCAAAACATTGCTGCACACAATTTTCTAATTACTTCTGTTGATTTTGCTTCCCGCCTGCTGCTACCTCAGGCAGCAGAATCGCTTTGAAACACCTCCTTGTGAAAGGCATCGCAATGTGAGTTTTCTAGTTTTCTATATTTAGAGTCATAGAGTCACGCAGTGTGGAAACAGGCCCTTCAGCCCAACCTGCCCACACCGACCAACATGTCCCATCTACACCGATCCCACCGGTCCCACCTGCCTGCGTTTGGCCCATATCCCTCTAACGTGGGCCAAACGCAGGCAGGTCCTATCCATGTACCTGTCTAAATGTTTCTTAAACGTTGCGATTGTACCTGCCTCAACTACCTCCTCTGGCAGCTCATTCCATACACTCACCCCACTTTGTGTGAAAAAGTTGCCCCTCAGGTCCTATTAAATCTTTACATTAAACTCTCCCTTAAACGCAAGTCTGGATGCCTTCTGGTGGTGCTGCCACGGCAGAGGCCGGGCCGGAGCCTAGTGGGCCGGAACCTGGCAGGCCGGAGCCTGGCGGGCCGGGGGTGGATCCTCGTGGGTCGAAGGAGCCCGCAGCTGGGGCCTGGGTCGGTGCCACAGAGGCGTCCGGAGATGACCCGTCACCGTTAGCGGAGAAGTCAGCGCGGCGGTCGATGAAGGCGGTCGCGGACCGGCGGACGAGGAAGGACACGTGGGAGTGAGGACGCCGCTGCCGAGCGAAGGAACAATGGAGGACCCGGCGTGGGGGACCACCGTGGGGGGGGGGGAAACAAAGGGGACCTGGCGCGGGAGGGGGATTTGTAGCTTTGTAAACGCCCTTTATGGGCGACTATTTGCATACCTTGGGTGTGCAAGCAAAGAATTCTACTGTGACTCATCACATGTGACAATAAAATATTCAATTCAATTCAGTCCAGATGTCACCTGTTTTGGTTGGAGGTTATCACAGATCAAGGAAATTATAACTTGTGATATTTACCTAATTTTTAAAAAAGTTTGTGAAACTTCAAGTTAGGAGTCAGAAGATCTAGGTCAAGGTAGAGCTGCAGCTGGTTGAAGTTGGACGTGGGCAGCGGAATTTTGGATGTTTTCAAGTGTAGACAAAATGGTGGGCGGAGGGGCGCAGCAGACAGCCTTGGAATAGTTGGATCCAGAGTTAACAAACTTATGGACAAATATTTCAGCAGCAGAGCTCATTATGATCAGCATACAGGCGAGGCCATTCAGCCTATCAGGTCTATGCCAGCTCCCAAGGGAGCAATCTCATTAGTCCTATTCCATCTCTGTTTACTTCCATTCACAAGTTCACAAGTTATAGGAGTAGAATTAGGCCATTCGGCCCATCGAGTCCACTCCGCCATTCAATCATGGCTGATTTCTGCCACCTAATCCCATTTTTCTGCCTTCTCCCCATAATCCTTGACACCCCGTTCTAATCAAGAATGTGTCTATCTCTGCCTTAAAAATATCCACTGACTTGACCTCCACAGCCCTCTGTGGCAATGTTCCACAGATTAACTACCCTCTGACTAAAGAAGTTCCTCCTCACCTCCTTTCTCAAAGAGCGCCCTTTAATTCTGAGGCTGTGACCTCTGGACTTAGACTCTCCCACCAATGGAAACATCCTCTCCACATCCACTCTATCTATGCCTTTCATTATTCTGAAAGTTTCAATGATGTCCCCCCTCAACTCCAGCGAGTACAGGCCCAGTGCTGTCAAACGCTCATCATGTGCTAACCCACTCATTCCTGGGATCATTCTTGTAAACCTCCTCTGGACCCTCGCCAGGGCCAGCATGTCCTTCCTCAGATATGGGGCCCAAATTTGCTCAACTTACAGGACCCAATTTCAACACGATCTGTCTCACATCTGCCCAGTTAATTCTCCTGTGATACTTTTTTGTCAGCAACCCACACTGGGAAGTAAGTTACAGTAGCTAAACAACCTATCTGCACTTCCATAGATGTCAGGAGCCAAGAGTTTTAGGTTTAGGTTTAGACATACAACATGGAAACAGGCTTTTTGGCCCACTGAGCTCTGGATTTTCGCAGTACCAGTAATAGCTCTGAAGAAAGCATTTTCTTTTATTTATCTTTTATTTATTTTCTTTAGACTTTAGCAATACAGCAGGGAAACAGGCCCTTCGGCCCACCGAGTCTGCACCTATCAGCCATCACCCCATACACTAGCATGCTCGGGACAATCTACAATTTTACTGAAGCCAACTAACCTACACGTCTTTGGAGTGTGGGAGGAAACCTGAGCACCTGGAGAAAACCCACGCAGGTCAAGGGGAGAACGTACAAACGTTCAAACGTACAAACTCCCCACCCATAGTCAGGATTGAACCCGGGTCTCTGGCGCTGTCAGGCAGCAACTCTGCCGCCACGCCACCGTGCCAACACCTTCTGTGAGGATGCCATGAGGTTCTGGAATTGTCTATCCCAGAGAGCTGTGAAGAGGAGAGCACTGAATATATTCATGGGCAACATGGATTATTGGTTGACTGTGCGTGTGAAAGGTTGTGAGGAACAGGCAGGGAAAGTGGGGCTGATGCGAAGATCAGATCTTATTGAATGGCAGTGCAGGCCCCGGGGGACTGTGTGGCCTGGCCTACTCCGGTTCCTGTTTTATGCCTCTCCCTGAGCCTTGGTAGCTCCAATGGAGTCAAAGAGGTTGCTCGCTTTACAATAGACAATAGACAATAGGTGCAGGAGGAGGCCATTCGGCCCTTCGAGCCAGCACCGCCATTCAATGTGATCATGGCTGATCATTCTC
This sequence comes from Rhinoraja longicauda, assembly GCF_053455715.1. Lineage (NCBI taxonomy): Eukaryota > Metazoa > Chordata > Chondrichthyes > Rajiformes > Arhynchobatidae > Rhinoraja > Rhinoraja longicauda. The sequence goes on along the minus strand of NC_135958.1, from coordinate 5,108,202 downwards.
AATCAGCACCCCGTTCCTGCCCTCTCCCCATACCCCCTGACTCCGCTATCCTTAAGAGCTCTATCTAGCTCTCTCTTGAATGCATTCAGAGAATTGGCCTCCACTGCCTTCTGAGGCAGAGAATTCCACAGATTCACAACTCTCTGACTGAAAAAGTTTTTCCTCATCTCAGTTCTAAATGGCCGACCCCTTATTCTTAAACTGTGGCCCCTTGTTCTGGACTCCCACAACATTGGGAACATGTTTCCTGCCTCTAACGTGTCCAACCCCTTAATAATCTTATACGTTTCGATAAGATCTCCTCTCATCCTTCTAAGGTCTGCTCAGCGCTGCGAAGTGGCTGGGGGGGAGGAGATGCATGCAATCAGTAGCTGGGGAGATGGTGCAATCAGTGGCGAGGGACGGGATTTAACATATTTTAAAAAAACATTGAAGTGCTCCGTGTGGAATAAATCCCGATCCTCTCACTGGTCGTTATTGAATAGTGTAGAAATGGCAGCATCAATATTGAACAGCAAGGACATCGACCACAACGTTGCAACACAGAAGCACAGACTACAAGACAGCAAAAATAGCAGATTGCAACATGAAAGGCCATCGAGAAACAAATTCTGCAGGAATCACTATAAAGATTGTTTTTTGTTTTAAAGAGCCACATCAGTGGTTCAATACTCTAACATGCAGCGTGATACAAAAGGAAAAAAAAATTTTCAAAGTAAATTAGTCGGGGCGTTGTTATATCTTTTTTTTTAAATTGGTTCTTGGTCCTCCAAAATATTCCAAATGTAATTTAAACTGGAGGTGTAAATTCCATTTGGAATATTTTGGAGGACCAAGAACCAATGATAATTTTTTTAAAAAGAAGATATAACAACGCCCTTTTGACTAATTTGCTCTTTTGAATTCTAATTCTCCTGTTTGAAAGGCGGCAGAAGCAGAGGTGGCAGTGAGATGGATAGATGCATTCACAAAACGCTGGAGTAACTCAGCGGGTCAGGCAGCATCTCGGGAGAGAAGGAATGGGTGACGTTTCGGGTCGAAACCATTCTTCAGCTCCTTCCCCTCGTTTGCAGCTGAACAAGCTGGTGCTTGAGAAGGTGGAGGATTGTCGCCGACGCTGGTACAGCTGGCCAAACAGTGATGAATCTCACACCCTCTCCGCGCCCTGCAATCTTTGCCTGCGAGTGACTTGTTTATTAGCACAACGTTTAAAAAAAAACTTGCATCGTGTGCACAGGCAACACATAGATAACCTCGGAAATGATGATGATAATGTGGCTGGGAGGAAGGGGGCATGTTTGTTTTCCTGTAACACGGGGTTTTGTCGAACCGAGTGGATTTTTTTTTTCTCCTTAAATCTGTCATTTAGCGTGGGTTAAAAAAAAGAAGTGTATTTCCCCTTTTCATCTGCCGCCACGACATGACGGGCTCACAAAATGCTTCTCGGCTCACTGAAGGTGCAAATTTACTTGCAAAGCCACAAAAATTCACTTCCAAACCCCCATTTAATGACCTATCACGGGTTAAATCTGTCTGTGAGTTAAACTCCGCAACTGCACTCCCAAAATGTCATCTCAGACTTGCTCACACCTGCAGATCACCAACAAATCTCTTATCTTTTTTTGTTTATTAAACAGCCACACAGAGCCACTGCAAAACGCTCGCTTGTGTCTGTCTGTCTGTCTGTCTCTACCTTCGGTTTAAACCCCCCAGCCTCTGCAGTTCCTCCTTTCACAAATGCTTACCTGTGATGGCTGGAGGAAACAAAATGGTTCTAATGTTAGGTCCTCCTGTGTACCTGGGGCATTGTGCCTTCACGTCGCAGCGAAGCACAGAGGTGAATTAGAGCAGAGGGTTTGGCAGGGGGGGGGGGGGGGGAGGGGGAGGGAGGGGGGCAAGTGTGGGGGGAAAGACATGTCAAGGACAAGTAAATCCTACCACCTCTCTTTGAAAGGATAGCTAAGCTGACTCACCAGAGGGGAATCATTAAAAATAATTTGCACAATCTTTCTGTTCAGCAAGTGCTTTTGATACAACATTTCCTTCAGCGATTATCACTGTGGACATGTTTCTGCCATATGGATGGGAGCCGGGCACAGAGGCTTCCCAATACCTGAGTGGTTAATTAAGGGCCGTTGCCAGGCCGCAAGAAGCAGGTTTTAAATCCCACTACACTATCCTACAATGAGTAGCTTTTTGCAGGCTAAGTCACAAGGGACTGTCTGTAGAGCAGGGTAATTATTTGAGATAACATACAGCCGAACTGGGGGTTGAGGAGGGAGGGGGGGGGGGGTTGAGCATTTGAAAGGAGATGATCGCAGAGAGAGAGAGAGAGAGAGAGAGAGAGAGAGAGAGAGAGAGGGGGGGGGAACTCTATCGTAAAAAGGTCAACATTTCTTATTTTTTAGCATACTGTTGACAGTTTGTAATGTCTTTTTGGAATGAAAGACAATGTTACCAGTTTTATGAATATCTCATTTTGAATTCAACTTTGCAATTCTAAGTGTGCGCCTGCCAAACCAATCTGAATAAGCTTTTCTTACCTGTCAGAGTACGCTGTTATGACTTTGATCGCCACTGTTAGAAAATAGCAGCGCTTTCTCGAATAATCAGTGGGAGAAAAAACACACACACACACACAGGCGGGGAGTTAAAACCTTGATATATTATGGGCAGATCCATTCTTTCTGTACATTTCCTACTTGTGTAAGTCGAAAACCTCCGGCACCTTTACAGGAGATTTTTTTTTTATTACCAATGGTGATGGGACCATCTTCCCCGAAATGCAGATCCTAATTCAATAATATCAGTTCAATGACAAACGCTGGGCTGTCAATACAGAAGAAGCTTTCTGGGTTATGGGTTAGAAGAAAGGTGGGCAGATGTCTGATAATGACACTGAGACATGCAGATGCTAATATCGCTGTTCAACAGAGCAGGCTTGTCTTTGTTAAGCTGACCCAGGTAACAGCTGTGAACTGTCAGGTTTATTTTTTGGGGGGGGGGGGGGGGTGGGTGTGGGGGGAATCTGGCTTCGCTTGATTCTCATTTAAGATCAGATTTGTATGCTGTCTGTCAGTGAACTTTCCTCGCAGGGAAGCGAACCCCTGGGTTATCAGTTTCATTTGGACATAACTCGATGTCAAAAGAAGTTTAAGTTGTTTCAGGAATCACAGTTTGCCCTCTCGAAGACTGGCGCTCATATTCCTGAAGGGCCTGCATGCTAATGATTCACCTGTAATCTCTGCAGTGTTTTCAGAACTGATTTGATTTTAAAGTTCAGAGAAAGGATATCGCTTATGTTCATTAATTGTGCTATTTCTCCGTAGGGCCTGATGTCCTTATTTGGTGCCAAGTTTGGCCATGTTTCATTGGCACGTACACAACGGCCGAGATACCAGACGATTTTGGTTTCCTTGTGTTGTGAGCTGATGGTGCCCTTATTTCTTTTTCAAATATTTTCATGGTTTCTCTGTTTTATACTTTTTTTTCTTGGCCTTGCATCCTGTCATGATGTGGTGGAGAGGCACGGTTTGGGGCAATATCATTCTTTTGTAGCCACTAACGGGCGTGAAAGGGAACCACAGGGGCAGCACAGTGGCGCAGCGGTAGAGTTGCTGCCTCACAGCGCCAGAGACCCGGATTCGATCCTGGCTTCGGGCCCTGTCTGTATGGAGTATGTCCGTTCTCCCCGTGACCGCGTGGGTTTTCTCCGGGTGCTCTGGTTTCCTCCCGTGTTCCAAAGACGTATACGTTAATTGACTTCTGTAAATCGTCCCTGGTGTGTTGGATTGTACTAGTGTACCTGTGACTGCTGGCCAGTGTGGACTTGCTGGGCCGAAGAGCCTGTTTCCACACTGTATATCTAAACTAAACCGTTACAATCATTAGTACGTGACACATTGACACAACTAGTAGAGGTGCTGCCTCACAACGCCACCGGGGTTCGATCCTGACCTTGGGTGTAGAGTTTGCATATTCTGCACAGGTGCATCCTACATCCCAAAGACGTGCGAATTTTCAGGTTACATTGGACTCAGTAAATTGTCCCCAGTGTGTGTGTGCGAAAGTGTGATAATACAGTACAAATGATAGAACGGGTGATCGATGGTTGGAACGGACTCGATGGGCCGAAGGGCCTGCATCTTTTAATCTTTCAGTCAACTCGCGTTTGGGCTGTCCAAAATGACAGGATGTGAGATACAGGTATTGATGAACCTGCACTGAAATCAACAACCTCGTCAGGTTTCTGCCCAAAGTGGTAATGGCCTGCCAGTCCCTGTAGCCTTGACTTCTGTTGGGTTTCAATCCTGGCGCTCTTTAAAATAAAAACCCTTCCAAGACGCACAAGTTCTAAAATGGTCGCCGGCTTTAGCTTGTAAGTCCCCTGTGGGCCCGGGTGAGCAGTACACCTCTAAAGCATCGTCAGAGTGAGAATTTGTATGATTGACTAATCTGACACTCGCTATTACGAAGGCAGATGCTGTTTGACCCTTGTGAAGAGTTAAAAGCAATCTGTCAGGAAAGAGTCCTATTAGTCATGCCCTCCCAGTGACTGAAATAATTTGCTTTGACTGCTACTTTTCATGACCACGCCATCAAAACATATGAACTTTTCTTCCTGTTAAAAAAGATGACCTTCCAAGAATACTTTGTGATGTTAAAGAATATCGGATCAAGCCACTCAGGTTCTTGAGTGTCTCCTGCCATTTAGATCAAGACTGATCTGACTGATCGGTTTTGTTTTAACAGAATGTGAGCTTTATTGTCCAAGCTGGGCTGCCCTTGAGATTGGTGGCAGAGAGGACCCTTCTTGAACTACAGCAGTTCGTCTTATTCCCACAGTGCTGTCAATAAAGATGCTCTGGGAGTGTGCAGCAAGAAACTGCAGACGCTGGTTTAAACCGGAGATAGTCACAAAAATGCTGCAGTAACTCAGCGGGACGGCAGCATCTCTGGAGAGAAGGAATGGGTGATATTTCGGGTCTAGGGTCTCGAATCCGAAACGTCACCCGTTCCTTCTCTCCGGAGACGTTGCCTGTCCCGCTGAGTTACTCCAGCATTTTGTGTCTGTGCTCTGGGAGTGTAGGCCACACCAAAGATGGAGCAGCATTGTAGTTGATTAGGTTGATCGCCTCTGGCTGCATGTGGTCCATATCCCTCCAGCCCCTCTGTATTCCAAGACCCTATCTAAAAACCTCTACGCCACCATGTTATGTGCCTCTACCACCACCAGGCATATAAAATATGGGCGCTGAGGCTTTTAGGTAGGGTCTCGGAATACAGTTAGTGTATTCCAGACACCCACCACTTACAATGTAAGAAAACGTTCCGCATATCTATATAGATATATATACAAAATGCTGGAGTAACTCAGCAGGTCAGGCAGCATCTCGGGAGCATCTGACCTGCTGAGTTACTCCAGCATTTTGTGAATAAATCGATTTGTACCAGCATCTGAAGTTATTTTCTTATATATATATATATAAGTATGTATGTATGTTCCCGAAATACGTCCAAAACGGTACACGATAGCGCAACAATTTTAGGGGCACCTCACTCACCATTCGCCTGCAGTGTGCAGTGTCAAGTTTTGTTCAAATTGTTGAGCTATTGTGTACCGTTTTGGCTGTATTTCGGGAACATACATCTGACAGATGAGATCGCCATTTTGAGGTCGCTGGCATCTCAACGGGAACCCAACGGGTCCACGGGTTGTCTTCGTCTAGTCTCCTTTCAACTTTGCTTCTCTCACCTGAAAACTATGGCCTCTGGTCTTTGACATTTCCACTCAAGCAGCATCTCTGGAGGACATGGATAGGTGACATTTCGGGTCGAGACTCTTCTTCAGACTCAGACTGGGATGACCCGAAACGTCACCCATCCATGTTCTCCAGAGATGCTCCCTGACCTATTGAGTTACTCCAACACTTTGTGTCCTTTTGGGAAAATGGGCCTTTTGGGTTGGTTGTGCTGGGAGGTGGCATTGAACATGCACTGAACAGCCATCCTGAGTGAGCAAAAACCTTGAATGTGGCACTTTATCAAATGCTTTCTGAAAATCCAAACACAGAACATCCACTGGTATCCCTTGATCCACAGCACATTGTGCTTCTTCAGAAACCTTTGTTAAACTAGTCAAACATAATTTCCTATTAACTTTATATTATAAAGTAAATTTCCATTTACTTGAAAGTGAATTGAAACTTACTCCCTAAGAATTAAAACCTTAATTATGATATCAGAAACATATTGTTTTGATTTAAAAGGTGAAGTAGAATTTTCATCGGAACTTTCCCAATCCCCCACTATAACTTTGAGGGGAAAGTCAGTGGACTGATAGGTTCTTGATTAGTACGGGTGTCAATATTTCTTTTTTGTTTTGCTGTGTACCTTAAAGTTTGAAATAAGCCTGTGAAAGTATCACAAGATTGATTAGTACAGTTTCAAGGGTTATGGGGAGAAGGCAGGAGAATGGGGTTGAGAGGGAAAGATAGATTTGCCAGGATTGAATGGCAAGGTAGACTTGGTGGGCTGAATGGCCTAATTCCGCTCCTATAACTTACGAACATGAAATAGTGCAAATAACACGGTCGGCATGGCTTTTGACAACCTTTCACTAAACCTGTAGCATAAAGTTCAGGAGTAATTCTCTGTGGTAATTCTCCTCAGTGCCACATTAAAGAAAGTATTGGAAAGATTTACTCAGTAAGTTCTAATATTGTCTCCGCAACAATTTCATATTAAACCCTCGTTAAATTGGCAGCTTTAGTTCATTCATGAAAAAATATTCTGACTGACTTTGGGGGCGCGACGGTGGCACAGCGGTAGAGTTGCTGCCTTACAGCGCCAGAGACCTGGGTTCGATCCTGACCACGGGTGCTGTCTGTATGGAGTTTGTACGTTCTCCCTGTGATCTGTGTGGGTTTTCTCCGGGTGCTTCGGTTTTGGTTTTCTCCTACACACCATAGGTGTACAGGTTTGTAGGTTAATTGGCTTTGGTAAACACCGTTAATTGTCCCTAGTGTGTGTAGGATAGTGTTAGTGTGCGGGGATCGCTGGTCGGCGCGGGCTCAGTGGGCCGAAGGGCCTGTTTCCACGCTGTACCTCTAAACTGAAAACTAAATTGCCTCACAAGGACTTTTTAAACTGTATGCCTTGTAAAGTGGAAAACTAGCAACTGTTAGTCGTAACTGCATCCTGTTAGAAGGCTTATAATATACATTGCATTTGTATTTACCATTTTGGATGTCGTCACTTCTGTGAGTATCTCCATGTGTTTGGAAGGATTTAAAAGTTCAATGTGAACTGGCTTCTGGAAATCAGAAAGTAATCCTCTGAAACACAGAAACAATAAATGTTCCAGTGCGGAGGGAGGGCTGTATAAACAGCAATGCAGTGATACCCATGTGGTTTTGCTTTCTTTTTGTGCTTCAACTATCACTGCTAGAATTGCCCTGATAAAGATAACTTGCAATGGTACACCGAGGAGGTGCAGAGGGCTGAGCCTTGCGTGTTTTAGTGAGTGTGAATATTATATAGTGTGAATATTCTACACTGATAGAAGTGGAGAAAATGCTGAGAGTCCCGGAAGGGCAGCATGGTGGAGTTGCTGTCTTCCAGCACCGGACACCTGGGTTCGATCCTGACTGAAGGAGCTTTGCTGTACGCAGTTTGTACAGAGATACCCCCACTGGCCTGCCTGGGATTTCCCCGGGTTCTCCAGTTTCTTCCCACACTCCAAAGGTTTGCAGGTTAATTGGCTTCGGTAAAATGATGAATTGTACCGAGTGTTAGTGTGCAGGGCAGTGTTAGTGTGCAGGGATCACTGTTCGGCACGGACTCCGTGGGTCCTCGAAGGGCTTGATTTTGTGCTGTGTCTCTAAACTAAATTGAAAAGCCTAGATAGGGTAGACAATCAGAACCTTTTTCCCCACCGTGGAAATATCAAAGACTAGAGAGAGTGTAGCTTTAAGGTGAGAGGGCCAACATTTGAAGGAGATGCGTGGGGGCAATTGTTTTTACACAGAGAGTGGTGGATGCCTCGGATGTGCCACCAGAGACGGTGGTGGAGGCAGGTGTTATAGTGGCATTTAAGAGGATTTTATAGGTCTCTGTGTATGTAGGGAATGAAGGGATATTGATCATGTGAAGGCAGTGGAGGTTAGTTCAACATGGCGTCATGTTCAGCACAGATTGTGGGCTGAAGGGCCTGTTCCAGTGCTGTACTGTTCAATGTCCCAGTTCTATGTTCTTCTTACTCCATTTCAAATTTGGTAACAATATCTAGATCCAACAGAAGATAGACACAAAATGCTAGAGTAACTCAGCGGGAATTTAGAAGGATGAGAGGGGATCTTATCGAAACATATAAGATTATTAAGGGGTTGGACACGTTAGAGGCAGGAAACATGTTCCCAATGTTGGGGGAGTCCAGAACAAGGGGCCACAGTTTAAGAATAAGGGGTAGGCCATTTAGAACTGAGATGAGGAAAACCTTTTTCAGTCAGAGAGTTGTGAATCTGTGGAATTCTCTGCCTCAGAAGGCAGTGGAGGCCAATTCTCTGAATGCATTCAAGAGAGAGCTAGATAGAGCTCTTAAGGATAGCGGAGTCAGGGGGTATGTGGAGAAGGCAGGAACGGGGTACTGATTGAGAATGATCAGCCATGATCACATTGAATGGCGGTGCTGGCTCGAAGGGCCGAATGGCCTCCTCCTGCACCTATTGTCTATTGGGACAGGCAGCATCTCTGGAGAGAAGGAATGGGCGAGGTTTTGGGTTGAGACCCTTCTTCAGAAACGTCACCCATTGCTTCTATATCGCCCATACTTTACATATTCCTTATGGTGGCACCACCCCATATCCAGAGATGCTGCCTGTCCCGCTGAGTTACTCCAGCATTTTGTGTCTATCTGTGGTCTAAACCAGCATCTGCAGTCCATTCCTACACACCACTAGATTCAACAGCCTAAATTTAAGCAAGAAATTGGAAAACATACATTTCAGTTTCTTAAGTTGTCAGAGTAAAATGTTTAGGATATAATGAATTTTCAACTCTCAGGAAAACATTCCATTTATGTTGTGAAATGAATATGTAACTCAAAGCATGATTAATCGAAGGTGAAGGAGCAATAGATTTCGTCCTTGAGCTTATAACCACATACATCAACAGACATATTGGCAAAGACTCAGTGGCAGGGATCCACAACAAGCCCACTGTTAGTGGGATTCCTAAAGTGGAAGTTAAATGCATGTATGCGTAGATTATGTTTATTTTGAGTCCAGTTCTGGTTAAAACCTCACAAAGTGCTGGAGTAACTCAGCGAGTCAGGCAGCATCTTTGGACAACATGGATAGGTGACGTTTTGGGTCAGGATCCTCCTTCAGGCTTTGACCTGCTGAATTACTCCACCACTGTGGGTCTTTTTTTTGTAATCCTGCAAGTCTGCAGTTCTATGTTTAGTTTAGGTTAGTTTAGTTTGGAGATACAGTGCGGAAACAGGCCCTTCGGCCCACCGAGTCCGCGCCGACCAGCGATCCCCGCGCACTAATACTATCCCACGCACACTAGCGACAATTTACAATTTTACCAAAGCCAGTTAGCCTACAAACCTGTACGTCTTTGGAGTGTGGGAGGAAACCGGAGATCCTGTTAAAACCCACGCGGGTCACATGGAGAACGTACAAACTCCATACAGAGAGCACCTGTAGTCAAGATTGAACCCAGCTGTCTGGTGCTTTAAGGCAGCAACTCTTGGCTGGCCATTTAACCCCACTAGTGATCCCTGTAAACCCAATCCTCTTCTCATCACCATTCAAAAAGAAGTTCCACCAGCAGGTTTACCTGACAGCAACCATTAGCTGTACCTGTGACTCTGTTCGCTTCCACTGTCAACTAAACTATGCCCATTACAATGCTTTTACCATTGTCCACCACTAAAAATGAGAAACTGGAGCCTCCAACTCTCTTTGGCACAACTCTTTGTTCTTACATGGTCATGTTCTGACTTAATAATGAAGCAGTAACCCTAATCTTGAAAGATGCTCTTTCTAAGAATAATCGTATTCCAAATATGCATGTTTGTCATCTTCTACTCAAATTGTTGTATTGAATATATTGACTACACCAGCCAGTTCTGGTCATCTTCTTAAATGGACAGGTTTAAACCAGACCCAATAGGGCAGCACGGTGGCGCAGCGGTAGAGTTGCTGCCTTACAACGCCAGGGACCCAGGTTCGATCCTGACTACGGGTGCTGTCTGTGTGGAGCATGTACGTTCTGTGTAGGTTTTCTCGGAGGTTGTCAGAGAGGAAAACTTGCCACCCACAGCTGGTCTGAACTTTAGATGACTCAAGGCCCTACGATGGAACATAGAACATGTACAAAGTCAGGAGAGGAATAGATCAGGCAGGAGCACAGAGTCTCTTGCCCAGAGTAGGGGAATCGAGAGCCAGAAGACATAGGTTTAAAGTGAGGGCGAAAAGATGTAATAGGAACCTGAGAGGTATCTTTTTCACGCAAAGGGTGGTCAGTATATGGAACGAGCTGCCGGAGGAGGTAGTTGAGGCAGGTGCTATAATAGCGTTTAAGAAACATTGAGACAGGTACATGGATAGGACAGGTTTAGAGGGATATATGGGGCAAACGCAGGCAGGTGGGACTAATGTAGATGGTTCATGTTGGTCAGTGTGGCCAAATTGGTCCGAAAGGCCTGTGTCAACGCTGTAAGACTCTAGGTAACTGTATTGCATAGGAACAGGCCCTTTGGCTCACAATGGCTGTGCCGAACATGATGCCAAGATAGACTAATCTCCTTTGCCAGCACATGATCCATATCCTTCCATTGCCTGCGTATGCAGGTGCCCTGTAAACGCCACTCTCATATCCGCAGGTGCTTCTCCTACATCCCAATGACATGCAGGTTTGTAGGTTTATTGGCCTCTGCAAATTGCCCCTATTGTGTGGCGGGAGTGGATGTGAAAGTGGGTCGACGTAGAACTAGTGTGAACGGGTAATCGATGCTCAAAGGGCCGGTTTCCATGCAGTATGGAGTCAGGAGTTATGGAGTCATAGAGTCTTACAGCATGGAAACAGGCACTTCGGCCCAACTTGCCCACACTGGCCTAAGCATGTCCCATCCACGCCAGTCCCACCTGCCTGCTTTTGGCACCGATCCCTCTAAACCTGTCCTATCCAGGTACCTCCAGGATGTTGAAAGACTGGAGCGACTAGGTTTGTATACACTGGAATTTAGAAGGATGAGAGGGGATCTTATCGAAACGTATAAGATTATTAAGGGGTTGGACATGTTAGAGGCAGGAAACATGTTCCCGATGTTGGGGGAGTCCAGAACCAGGGGCCACAGTTTAAGAATAAGGGGTAGGCCATTTAGAACAGAGATGAGGAAAAACTTTTTTAGTCAGAGAGTTGTGAATCTGTGGAATTCTCTGCCTCAGAAGGTAGTGGAGGCCAATTCTCTGAATACATTCAAGAGAGAGCTAGATAGAGCTCTTAAGGATAGCGGAGTCAGGGGGTATGGGGAGAAAGCAGGAACGGGGTACTGATTGAGAATGATCAGCCATGATCACATTGAATGGCGGTGCTGGCTCAAAGGGCCGAATGGCCTACTCCTGCACCTATTGTCTATTGTCTGTTGTCTGTCTAAATGTTTCCTAAACATTGCAATAGGACCTGCCTCAACTACCTCCTCCGGCAGCTCGTCCAATGTACCCATCATGTAAAAAAAGTTGCGTAAAAAAGTTACCCCTCAGGTTCCTATTAAATCTATCCCCCCCCCTCACCTTAAACCTATGACCTCTAGTTCTCGATTCCCCTACTCTGGGCGAGAGTATCTCTTAACTAAACGATATGATTCTCGCTAGTCTTCTTGTTCACGGGCAACGAGAGATGGCAAGAAACGTCGACATTGCCAGCAACACCTATGTGCCGTGAGAAAATGCAAAACAAACGTCGGAGCAAGCGGAGGGTGGACAACCAAGGCGCTGCTACGAAATTAGCACGAAAATGGCAACTTGCATTCAAATGGAGTCTTCTCGTTCTGTTGAAAGGAGAGAAAATTGATGATTTTATAAAGAGGCAGAACAGATTAATTAATTTGAGCCACAGTATAAAGCAGTTGGATTGGAAAAGCAATGCAAATCTTGGCTCGTCTGTTTGGTTTCATCATTTGGGATTGCTCCAGGATGGAGCCAAAAGCAGTTAGTGTGAGTAATTTTGTTCGTATTGCTCAGCCATCCTTAATATGGAGAAGCAACTGCCTTCTCCAGATAAGAGTAATTTTCTGGTAAGTGTTCTGTTTTCCAGTTCACATCCCCTTTCTCACTGCTCAAAATGCTAATCTGTTAATTGCTCATCTATCCTCCCGTCTAGACGGTGTACATATCCCATTGTAATGAATCCTAAATCGGCAATATAATTCATTTATGTTTTTCCAGTATACATCCTAACGTATTCAAAATAAACCCGTGAAAGTATCGAAAGATTGATTAGTACGGGTGTCGGGGGTTATGGGGAGGAGGCAGGAGAACGGGGTTGGGGGGGAAATCTGGATCAGCTATGATTCAATGGCGGTGTAGACTCGATGGGCCGAATGGCCTAATTCTGCTCCTACAACTGATGAATTATGAAAGATCAGTAATTGGAGCACACTCTGCCTCCAAGTCTATGTAGTTCAGAGCTTGTTTCAAGGTTCAATTGTGCTTTATTTGTCACATGTGCAACTGCGCAGTGAAATTCTTTTTGCAGATATTACACATGTGGGCCCCGCCACGTTTTGCCGCCATTTCCAAAGTCCAACGTCCGTCCAGGTGCTCCGGAAGGAGGAGTTTGTACGTTCTCCCTGAGACCGCGTGGGTTTTCTCCGGGCGCTTCGGTTTCCTCCCACACTCCAAAGACACGCAGGCTTGAAGGTTAATTGGCTTGGGTAAAATTGTAAATTGTCCCCAGTGTGTAGAATAGTGCTAGTGTGCGGGGATCGCTGGTCGGGGCGGATGGTGAAAATGTTCTATGCTGCAATAATACATGGACGGCACGGGCGGCACGGTAGCGCAGCGGTAGAGTTGCTGCTTTACAGCGAATGCAGCGCCGGAGACTCAGGTTCGATCCTGACTACGGGTGCTGTACTGTAAGGAGTTTGTATGTTCTCCCCGTGACCTGCGTGGGTTTTCTCCGAGATCTTCGGTTTCCTCCCACACTCCAAAGACATACGGGTATGTAGGTTAATTTGACTGGGTAAATATAAAAAATTGTCCCTAGTGTGTGTAGGATAGTGTTAATGTGCGGGGATCGCTGGGCGGCGCGGACTTGGTGGGCCGAAAAGGCCTGTTTCCTCGCTGTATATATATGATATGATATGATATGATATGGAGCTAAATAGATCGGATCACACCCTCATAAAAAAACAGTATGGTTATTATGTTTTGAAGTAAAGGTGAAAGAAGGGAGCAATTCACACCAAGTATAGTTAACAATTGTAATAGGAAAGCAAGAAAATAATGCCTCAATGGCTGAGCTTACAGTGCGTACACAACCGTTCAAAAAAGGATCAAGTTGCAACCTTGGACCTTACAGCATCATTTTCAGTGCTGATAATTGCACACAATTTCACAACACGATACTTAACTAAAACTATCTGAGGATAACTTAATGTATATTTGCTGTCAGACGTGTCAGTTTTTTTTCCCCCCGTAACAACCTCTTGACATAAACGGTTAAGAAAATGGCACAATTACTGAAATATCCTCAAGGAATAGCATGCATTTTCATGAGTGTTCTCACATGACAGTGAGTGCTCAAGCCGGCTGCCTTTCACTGCCAGTCATGTTGGCAAATAACAGCTTCTCTTCCCTGAAAGACAATTAGAATCAATTAAATTAATTAAATGAAGTTCTACACGGTTAAAACATGGGCAGGGGTTCAAAACACTGGCATTCAGAATTATAACAATCTTCTGTCTCGGAAAATAGATCCTCATGCTGCATTAAACTGCAGTGCACATGATGATTAAGGTGGACATAACTTTTCCTCAAAAAGGGACAAGATTTCTTTTGTTGTCTTGTTCAACATTTGTTCTATAGCCCGAATTGTTTCATGAACTTTTGACCACAAAAACCAAACCAAACAGCCACGGTATATTAATTGCTTTCTGCAATTCAATGTGAAAACTACTTTCTTTGGAGAAAAAAGAGCCAGCAGCAATAATGGTTTATTTAGATATATCTAAGTGTTTAACTTTTAAAAAATACCACACAGCCAAAGCATATTCTAAGTATCATTAAAAAAAACAAAAACAATAAGCCATGGTGTATTAATTGTTATTTACTAACTCAATGTGCAAATTATTTTCTTTGGAGAAAAATAGCCAGCAGAGATAATGGTTTATTTAGAGATATCTCAGTGTGAACTTAAAAAAAAATACTATACAGTCAGAGCTAAATCTGAATATCATCTCAAAACCAAACAACAAAGGTGTATTAATTGTTTTTAAAAAATTCAATGTGCAAATTATTTTCTTCGGGAAAAACAGTCAGTAGAGATTATGGTTTATTCAAAGTGTTTAACTTTCGAAAAATACTATAGTCAGAGCTAAACCTGAATATCATCTCAAAACCAAACCAAACAAACAAAGGTGTATTAATTGCTTTTTACAATTCAATGTGCAAATAATTTTATTTGGAGAAAAATAGCTACTGGAGGTAATTGTTTATTTAGAGATATCTTCGTGTTAAAAAATACTATACAGCCAGAGCTAAATCTGAATACCATCTAAAACGAGAACGTCTTGGAAACCTTCCATTTGTGCTTGTTGGACAATCTTAACAACCAATTGTCCGTTTGTTTCGGAAATGTAGCCGAGAGGGGCGTAATGCTGAGGGAACTTAGAGTTAGCATTATTGTACCATTACTAATCCTTTCACTTCTCACTGTGCCAGTGCGACTTTCAATTACTGTTCGTACCACTGGAAAAGTGCTGCCAATATAAACTATAAACACTGCATGAAGGTGAAGTAAGAATCAGACCGAGTCAATTCCTAACCGTTAGAAAATTATATTGAGCGGTGGTCTTAATACACAAGCAAGTAAAGTTCAATTAAACCCGTTGAAAAGAATGCTCCGAGATTTCATTAGAAACGATTTTCGCTGTTCCTTTTACATCATGTTTCTAACACTTTGGCAAACCGATGTCAGCCTTGTGTCATGAATTTTTCAAAGGCATGAAATCTATCGTGGCACAATTTTTTTTTTCCTTTTTACCTCTCTTCATTTACTTTTAAAGGGTTAAACAAGCCATTTATTTGGCTGTCAAGTTTCTGCATCCCGGGTTTTTCAAAAACGTCTGGTCTAGTTTTGTTGAGTATCGACACTTGTCTGCGTGGTCTGTTGTTGTTAGCATCATGTAATATCCATGACAATCGTGTTGTGCCTTTCAGCGCTCTGTAGTGCTAAATCTAAGAGGCCATTTCTGGCCCGTAAAGAGCTTTATTTATGTGTATTTGAAAGAGTCTAGTGAAGGACCCTCTTCTTAAAATCCTCTTCAGCAGGTCATCGTGTTTTCAAAAGGCTCTAAATGAAGAGGCAGTGATCAGTACTTGCATCACGTTCAAATGGCCTGACATGAGCATTTGGCTTTGAAAGGGGGGGGACAAAACTGACGCAGATTTGCCCTAAATTGGCCTGTTGCACAAAGCAATGAGTGCAATTGACTGGCGCGCTAACCCCGTACACCCCTTCACTTCTAACTGCCCGCTGCACAATAAGGAAGTCGTGGGAAGCAGTCTCAGAGCAGAGTGTATCCATTTCCATGCCCCATATGGAAATTTTGTTTTGTGTACAGAGAAAGTGTCTGATAACAGTGACCTTAACTGCCACATGTGTTCAGTGAATTGCAAATAGAGCAAAGCAGTCCGGCACTCTGACCCTTAGCATATGGGCATCTATTCCAGAGGACTTTTCACAACACATCCGCTTTCACTGCCATCTTGCCAGGTGCCTGGGGGATTTCTCTAGATTTGTTAATGAATCGGTCTATTGACTCATATCTGAGCTTGCCTCATTAGAGTTGGAGAAGATTTTTTGTTGTTGTTGTTGTTAAATCTATGTTTCCTTGAAGGAGACCAGGATGTCTCTCTTTGACCAAGGGATGTTAAACGCCCAGAGGCATCATCTGTGTGTTGAGCTGGTTTATTTTGTCAGTTTAAGAAATGTTCTGCAGTTCACAACCATGTTGAAGCCTTGTCGACCTTTTTGTTTTTCTCTCTCTCTCTCTCGGCACCAGTTCTGTTTTATTTTCGGAAAGTCAGTTTATAAAGCCAGTGCCTGGATATACAACCATGGAGATGTCAGTCACCACTGTATCTACCACAAGAGCATGCAGCGGGCCTCTATAGAACATAACCACCTCAATAAAATCCTTTTCATGTGGTCTGAACACACACACACACACACACATAAAAACTTCACACCATTCATTCTCCCCACAACCTTTTACTGGTATATTTTGGTAAGTTAGCTTTAGTGCACAACATTTTTACAACAAATTAATTTAGGAATAGAGGAATAGGAATACGTTGTTGTCACATGTGACTGGGCACAGTGAGATAAGAAAATAACTGCAGATGCTGGTACAAATCGATGGTATTTATTCACAAAATGCTGGAGTAACTCAGCAGGTCAGGCAGCATCTCGGGAGAGAAGGAATGGGTGACGTTTCGGGTAGAGACCCTTCTTCAGACTCAAGCACAGTGAGATTCTTTGCTTGCATAGAAACATAGAAACATAGAAAATAGGTGCAGGTGTAGGCCATTCGGCCCTTCGAGCCTGCACCGCCATTCAATATGATCATGGCTGATCATCCAGCTCAGTATCCTGTACCTGCCTTCTCTCCATACCCCCTGATCCCTTTAGCCACAAGGGCCACATCTAACTCCCTCTTAAATATAGCCAATGAACTGGCCTCAACTACCTTCTCTGGCAGAGAATTCCACAGACTCACCACTCTCTGTGTGAAGAAATGTTTTCTCATCTCGTCTACCCAATGTAGACAAATAGCAGCCACCTACGGCGCTGACAAAGTTACAAAGCACGCCGGCTCCCTCTTTCGTCCCCGTCCCCCACTCACAGTTCCCCCACGCTAGGTCCTCCGTTGTTCTTCCCCTCCCCCCTCATGTTGGTCCTCCACACTCTCATTGACCGTCAACCGCGGGTCGGCCCGCGAAGCATCGCCGCGGCTGTGAGGCTTCACCACCGCCGAGGCCCCATCGCCACGAGGCCTCACCACTGCCTTTAGTCAGAGGGTGGTGAATCTGTGGAATTCTTTGCCACAGAAGGCTGTGGAGGCCAAGTCAGTGGATATTTGTACGGCAGAGATAGATAGATTCTTGATTAGTACGGGGTGTCAGAGGTTATGGGGAGAAGGCAGGAGAACTGGGGGTTCGGAGGGAGAGAGAGATCAGCCACGATTGAATGGCGGAGGAGACTTGATGGGCCGAATGGCCTGATTCTGCTGCAGCTATCACGTGATTAAAAGGGCCCTGACATGAAACGTCACCTGTTCCTTTCCTCCAGAGATGCTGTCTGACCCGCTGAGTTACTCCAGCTTTTTGTGTTTGTCTACGGTAAAAAGAAAATCAGTTGTTCACCGAATAATGAGCCGCTGCAACCTCTGGCACCACATCACCGGCTTAAAGATCCGGAAACTCATTGAACTAAATGCGTATCAGAAATGTAATCTCAATCTTGCTTTCAAAATGCTACACACAGTGTAGAGTAACAGACACCTGATGCCATGTTGAAAAGCAGCAGTCATACACAGGGGTTGGCATGCTGACATAAACTGTGAGAAACGGAATCCAGTCATTAATATAGATATTTGAAGCTTGCAAGTTATTCCAGTCTCGTAATGCATAATCAGAGAAGGCTTGATTTAATTAACCCGTGCGATTTAAAAGAAGTGTAAAATTCAGCTCCATCAGTGTGTGAGTTGGCAATTTGATGCATTCCCTGAATCTTCTGTGAAACAAAGTTTGTTAGCGAACAGTCCAGTTCGAAGGCAGACGCAAAGTGCCGGAGTAACTCAGCGGGTCAGGCAGCATCTCTGGAGAACGTGGATAGGTGACATTTCACAGAGTGCTGGAGTAACTCAGCGGGTCAGGCAGCATCACATGGAGAATATGGATAGGTGACATTTCACAGAGTGCTGGAGTAACTCAGCGGGTCAGGCAGCATCTCTGGAGAACGTGGATAGGTGATGTTTCGGGTCGGGATCCTTCTTCAGATCCGAAAAGTCGTCTATCCGTGTTCCCCAGAGATGCTGCCAAACACACACACACACACACGCACAAACATACACATTTATACACACTCACATATATATATATATATATATATACACACACACATTTACACACACATACACATTTATACACACTTATACACACACATACACATTTATACACACACACACATACATTTATACACACACACATACACATTTATACACATTTATACACTCACACACATATTTATACACACACACACATTTATACACACACATACACATTGATACACATTTATACACACTCACACACATATTTATACACACACATACACATTTATACACATTTATACACTCACACACATATTTATACACACACATACACATTTATACACACACACATACACATTTATACACACACACACACATATTTATACACACACACATACACATTTATACACACACACGTTTATACACACACACACACACATACACACACACACACACACACACACACACACACACACACACACACACACACACACACACACACAGAGGCTGCTATGAAAGAGATGTAAGGACGAGGGGTTACATTCACAGGTCTCCTCAGAGGTGTATAGAAGAGCTTGTGACTGAGATACATGCCCGGAGGGAAGTCCTGTCTGCCTGAGGGCAAGTGACATGGAAGGGATTTACAGGAGTCGCTGCCTCAAAAAGGCAGCCAGCATCATCAGAGACCCACACCACCCTGGCCACGCTCTCACTTCACTCCTGCCATCGGGAAGAAGGCCTGCATGTATATATGTGCATGTACGTACATATACATATATACATATAATATATATTAAAAAGTATATATGAAGAGATTTCCAGCATTTTCACTATATGAAGCATGATAGTCCAAAGAAACACAAGATGTAACATCTATTTTTAGTTTAGTTTAGTTTGTATCTATACAGCACAGAAACAAGCCTGTCGGCCCACCGAGTCCACGCCGACCAGCGATCCCTGCACGCAACCACTATCCTACAAACACCAGGGACAATTTACCCTTATACCACGCCAAATAGCCTACAAACCTGTACGTCTTTCGAGTGTGGGAGGAAACTGAAGATCTCGAAGAAAACGCACGCAGGACACAGGGAGAATGTGCAAATAATTAACCCTCCACATGTTTAGTTTAGTTCAGCTTAGAGATGCAGCGTGGAAACATGCCCATCGGCCCACCGGGTCCTTGCGACCAATGATCCCCGCATACTAACACTTTTGCACATGCTGGGGATAATTATCATTTTCCCCGAAGCCAATTAGCCTACAAACCTGTACGTATTTGGATTGTGGGAGGAAACCGGAGCGCCCGGAATAAACCCACGCAGGTCACGGGGAGAACGTACAAACTCTGCACAAACAGCACCCGTAGTCAGGATCGAACCCAGGACTCTGGAGCTTTAAGGCAGCAACTCTACCGCTGCGCCACCGTGCCAACTAGAATCTCTGTAATTATGTGCATTTGACTGTTTATTTGATAAGTAGAGGACCAATGATCAGTTTGGCTCATGACTGTACAGAGCCAGCAGATTAGAAAGATGCTGGTGGATAATAACATCAAGATGAACACAAATCAGAGCCTTTCACTAAATCAATATGGTGGAACATTTGAAATGATGATATCATAATTTTTAAATGTATTCTAGTCTCTACAATCAGTTACTTATTTACTAACTTATGTACCATACCCTCTACTGTTGTAATAAGCAGGAGAGACGCAGAGAGTGGTGGATGCCTGGTGTGTGCCGACAGGGGTGGTGATGGAGGTGGATATGATAGTGGTGTTTAAGAAGCCTTTGGATAGGCACACGGATATGCAGGGAATGGTGGGATGAGGATCACGTGCAGGCCGAGGAGATTCGCTTAACTTGGCATCATGCACCGCACTGATATTGCGGGCCAAAGGGCCTTCCTGTGCTATGTTCTACGTTCAATGGTGTCGAGTAAATGGCCCTGGCTATATATGGGAGTGTGCCTTTGATCACATTGTATAATGGTGTTGCCATTCACAGGGAACATTTAGACAATAGACAATAGACAATAGGTGCAGGAGGAGGCCATTCGGTCCTTCGAGCCAGCACCGCCATTCAATGTGATCATGGCTGATCATTCTCAATCAGTACCCCATTCCTGCCTTCTCCCCATACCCCCTGACTCCGCTATCCTTGAGAGCTCTATCTAGCTCTCTCTTGAATGCATTCAGAGAATTGGCCTCCAGATCTCGTTGTACTTGACACCATTCAGATAATACTCTGCCTTCCTATTCTTACCACCAAAGTGGATAACCTCACTGTTTTCCCCTTCATAATCACATTAAGGACATTAAATCGTTGTTACTTGGCGAATCTAAATGCAGCAGAATTCAGGTTGGTTCTTGAAATGTCTGGAGCAACAATTGACAATAGACAATAGACAATAGGTGCAGGAGTAGGCCATTCAGCCCTTCGAGCCAGCACCGCCATTCAATGCGATCATGGCTGATCACTCTCAATCAGTACCCCGTTCCTGCCTTCTCCCCATACCCCCTCACTCCGCTATCCTTAAGAGCTCTATCCAGCTCTCTCTTGAAAGCATCCAACGAACTGGCCTCCACTGCCTTCTGAGGCAGAGAATTCCACACCTTCACCACTCTCTGACTGAAAAAGTTCTTCCTCATCTCCGTTCTAAATGGCCTACCCCTTATTCTTAAACTGTGGCCCCTTGTTCTGGACTCCCCCAACATTGGGAACATGTTTCCTGCCTCTAATGTGTCCAATCCCCTAATTATCTTATATGTTTCAATAAGAGGGTGACACAGTGGCGCAGCGGTAGAGTTGCTGTCTCACA
Source organism: Rhinoraja longicauda (assembly GCF_053455715.1). NCBI lineage: Eukaryota > Metazoa > Chordata > Chondrichthyes > Rajiformes > Arhynchobatidae > Rhinoraja > Rhinoraja longicauda. Next base: position 5,087,033 of record NC_135958.1, on the reverse strand, counting down.
GCGCCAGAGACCCAGATTCCATCCTGACCCCGGGTGCTATCTGTACAGAGTTTTGTACGTTTTCCCCGTGACCGCGTGGGTTTTCTCCGGGTGCTCCGGTTTCCTCCCACTCGAATTAGGTTAATTGGCTTCGGTAAAAATTGTAAATTGTCCCTGGTGTGCAGGATAGTGCTAGTGTACGGAGTGATCGCTGCCTGGCATGGACTCGGTGGGCCGAAGGGCCTGTTTCCACGCACTATCTCCAAGTCTAAAATAAACAAGAGCAGATTAAAATTCAAACCTTCCAAACCCATATTAACACAGCATTTCTACCCAACTGTAGATTTAGATTAGTTTTACAGTAGTTTTACAGCGCGGAAACAGGCCCTTCAGCCCACCGAGTCCGTACCGACCAGCGATCCCTGAACACTAACAGGAATTACACACACTGGGACTAATTTTACATTCACACCAATAACTGGTGTTTGGTGAGGACAGGTCTATTTTATTTTCCTTTTTCCATCAATGCTTTTTGTTTTAAAAATAACATACGTGCTTGCATTTTATTATTATGGATTTCACGATCGCTATTAACGGCAGTAACACAATTTGTGAACAGGGATTTTATCATCCCAGAGGAAGTATGCTGGATGTAAAATGTGGAAAAAGATCACATTGACGCCTACATTGTTCAACAAAAAAGATGTACAAATTTGTTTCCTGTAATTCTGCCCGCACTAACTACGCTCAGTGGCCCTGGAAAGTGGTTAGATGCTCATTATATTTTACTGGTTAAAGTTCACCGCTATTTTCCTCCTAAACCTTGTGATATTAATGTCAACTTCATATTGCTATGCAGTGTGTATGACGTAGATATATTACCCACAGTGAAAATAAAACTGGGTGGTTTCTCTTTCCTTGAGAGAGGGTTACGATGGTCTCAAAGGGAGGAGGATGCATAAGGGAAACGAGGGTAATCTCCACCCAAAGACAAACAAAATTGGTGGAAACCTATGGGTGTTCACATGAGATATTTCACAGATTTTTTTTATGTGACAAGGCGATTGTTATTTTTCCCCTTTCACTTCTTTTTTTGGTTAATTTTACCATCTGTGAGAGTCCTGACTTCCAATTGACCTTGAACCTGTGTGTGTGTGTGTGTGTGTGTGTGTGTGTGTATTTTTTTTATATAGTGGCCATTTCATTCATGCATCCACCGTGGTTAATTCTGCCTAGCTATTTCAGTTTGCTGCCTCTTGCACTTTCAGGGCATTGAAAACTTGAGAGAAAGAGATATATATAGAGAGAGAGAGAGAGATGTATAGATATATATATATATATATGTATATATATATATATATATATATGTATATAATAGAGAGAGAGAGAGAGAGAGAGAGAGAGAGAGAGAGAGAGAGAGAGAGAGAGAGAGAGAGGAGAGGGGGAGGGGGAGAGGGGGAGAGAGAGAGAGAGAGAGAGAGAGAGAGAGAGAGAGAGAGAGAGAGAGAGAGAGAGAGAGAGAGAGAGAGAGAGAGAGAGAGAGAGAGAGAGAGAGAGAGAGAGAGAGAGAGAGAGAGAGAGGAAAAAACTTTTCGTCTGAGGCACAGCAGAGCTGTAAATAACAATAGCAAAAGGTCTGGCTAATTAAAGGAAAATTAGTTCTGCTTACAGGGAAGGCTACATCTTCGGAAAGGCTGTTCTGCTTGGAGAGAATGGGCAAATCAACATCTTAATGAACAGTCATCCATGCTGCATTACCCTATCTCAGCCAATCTGAAGAGCAGCACTAGAATTTGTGAAACAAATTACGATAACATTCGATCACTGATATTTAGCTGTAGCATAAGCAATTATCTGATGATGCTCAGGCTGCCTGCTCTCTCTGTCCCCATCTCCCCCCTTGGGGTCCCTGTCTTTGTTAGCTTGCCATGTCGATGTTTCTCAGCTAGTTTTAACTGGTTTTCAATTTATCCCCTGCCTCCACCGCCAAATCCTTGGTCTTGCTCACTTTCATTTTAAGCATCTCTGCTAATAAGGGCAGCAGAGATGTTTTGTTTCTCTGTCAATGCAATGTTGTTATACTTTACCACTTTCAAGACGAGACAGTCGCTGTTTAGCACTTCAAATATGTGTTAAATTGAGATTATGGAAATGGCAGACCTCACTGGTCTGGGAGGAGAGTGTTTCATAAAGAAGCAAGGGTATTAAAAGACTTGCCAGTCACTTGCTGTGTGCACTGCTCAGCAGCTGAATGATGTGTCAGTGCCCATGAAGGCCTGTTATAAGCACTCGCGCACAGAGTCCCAGAGTTTGAACAAAATACAACAAATTGCAATGCAGAACATACAAATTGCACAACCAATTGACTACAAAACTGGAATTGTAAAAGAAAATGCAGACAAAAGCAGTTGTTCAGAGGCCTGACTTAGTTATTAGACAGTTGGACAGGTACATGGATAGGACAGGTTTGGAGGGATATGGACCAAACGCGGGCAGGTGGGACTAGTGTAGATGGGACATGTTGGCCGGCGTGGGCAAGTTGTGCCGAAGGGCCTGTTTCCACGCTGTATGACTCTATGAGTCTGTGACATACTTGAGCCATTATTTAGAAGATGGAAACAAAGTGCTGGGAGTATCTCAGCGGCAGGCAGCATCTCTGGAGTAATGGAGTAGGTGACGTTTCGGGTCGAGGCCCTTCATGAGACTAGGAGTCAGGGAGGGCGAAACTAGATGTTTGAGAAGGTACAGAACAAAGCAGAGACTGCCTCGATGACTCAGGATTTAGTCAGCACTTAGGCTGGTATACTCTTTGAACATGTGACTTAGAGTCGTAGAGTTATCAAGTGGTATAGTGTGGAAACAGGCCCTTCGGCCCAACCTGCCCACACTGGCCAACATGTCCCAGCTACACTTGTCCCACCAGCCTGCTTTTTGTCAATATCCTTCCAAACCTGTCCTATCCATGTACCTGTCTAACTGTTTCTTAAACTTTAGGATAGTCCCTGCCTCAACCACCTCCTCTGGCAGCATGTTCCATACACCCACCACCCTTTGTGTGAAAAGATTACCCCTCAGATTCCTATTAAATCTTTTCCCCTTCACCTTAAACCTAACTCTGGTCCTCGATTCACCTCGTCTGGGCAAGAGACTCTGTGCATCTACCCAATCTGTTCCTCTCATGATTTTATACACCTCTATAAGACCCCCCCCCCCCCCCCCCCCATCCTCCTGTGTTCCAAGGAATAGAGTCTCAGCCTACTCAACCTCTCCCTATAACTCAGACAGTTTAGACAGTTCAGGCAGTATAGAGTTTAGTTTCGAGAGACAGCGTGGAACCAGGACCTTCAGCCCATTGATTACCCGTTCACAGTAACACAGTTTTATGTTGTCCTACTTCCACATCCACTCTGTACAGGAGCAACTTTACCGAGACCAATTAACCTGCAAAGCCGCACATCTTTGGGGTGTGGGAGGAAAACGGAGGAAACACATGCGGTCACAGGGAGACCATGCAAACTCCACACAATTAGGATCAAACCCGGGTCTTTGGCACTGTGAGGCAGCAGCTCTACCAGCCATGCCATCGTATCCCTTGCTAAATTAATAAAAACTGGAAACTCTCAGTACCTCAAGCAACATCTAGTTTTGAGTTTACTTTAGAGCTACAGCGCGGAAACAGGCCCATTGGCCTGCTGAGCCCGTGCCAACCAGCGATCCCCACACACTTACACCATCCTACACACACTAGGGACAGTTTACAATTATACCAAGCCAATTAGCATACAAACCTGTACGTCTTTGGAGTGTGGGAGGAAACCGGTGATCCCGGAGAAAACCCACGCAGGTCACAGTGAGAACGTACAAACTCCGCACAGACAGCAACTCTAGTCAGGATGGAACCTGGGTCTCTGGTGCTGTAAGGCAGCAATTCTACCACTGCGCCACCGTGCCGCCACTGTGGAAGAAACAGAGTTAATGTGTCAGGATAAAGTACCTACATCAAATTTTATTCCACCAGAGCTCTATCAGTTCAGTTGACAAATAGGTCGAGAACAGATATTTACCAGCATAATCCATGCAATTCTGAAGTGTACTGGTTATCATCCTCATCATATAATAAAAGGCAATTTAGAGGAAGGACATTTGGTGCATCATATGCATGTTATCAGACAACTGAACCATCCAACCAACAACTAGAAGGCAGTCCTGAGCTACTATCTACCTCACTGGAGAGGCTCGGGCTATCTTTGATTGGGCTGCACGTCCTACCTGCTCCACTGTTCACATCCTTGTATCCCTCTTGTTAGCACACCTCCCCCAGCCAACAATTGGCCATTATGGACTCCACCCTATCTGAGGCCCTGATTTATTCTGGCCTTTTCTCGCCTTCAGTCCCGTCCCCGTCCCCCCCCCCCGCCCACCTCTATCAGGCTGAAGAAGGGTTCAGACCCGAAACATCAGCCGGTCCTTTTCTCCAGAGATGCTGCCTGACCTGCTGTTCCTCCACCATTTTGTGTCTATCCTAGGTATTAACCAGCATGTGCAGTTCCTTCTGACACCAATTTGAATCGTTTATTGGATTGTTTTCTCTGGAACGCCTGAGATTGAGGGGAGACCTGACATATATATATATATATATATAAAATTATTATAATTATAAAATTATAAGAGGCATAGATAGGGTAGACAGTCAGAACCTTTTTCCCAAGGTTGAAAGGCCAAAAAACTGGAGGGCACAGTTTTGAGATGAAAGAGGCAAAATTTAAAAGAGATCTGCGGGGCAAATAGACAATAGACAATAGGTGCAGGAGGAGGCCATTCAGCCCTTCGAGCCAGCACCACCATTCAATGTGATCATGGCTGATCATTCTCAATCAGTACCCCGTTCCTGCCTTCTCCCCATACCCCCTGACTCCGCTATCCTTAAGAGCTCTATCTAGCTCTCTCTTGAATGCATTCAGAGAATTGGCCTCCACTGCCTTCTGAGGCAGAGAATTCCACAGATTTACAACTCTCTGACTGAAAAAGTTTTTCCTCATCTCCGTTCTAAATGGCCTACCCCTTATTCTTAAACTGTGGCCCCTGGTTCTGGACTCCCCCACCATTGGGAACATGTTTCCTGCCTCTAACGTGTCCAACCCCTTAATAATCTTATTTTTACAAGGAGGGTGATGGGTGTCTAGAACAAGCCATCAGTGGTGGTGTCGGAGTTAGATACAATAGCAGCATTTAAGAAGTTTTCAGAGAGGCACATGTATATGCAGTGGATGGATATGGATCATGTGCTGGCAGCTGAGATTAGTTTATCTTGGCATCCTGTTCGGCACAGACACTGTGGGCTGAATGGCCAGTTTCTGTGTTGTAATTTTCCATAGAAACATAGAAAATAGATGCTTTGGAGGCTATTCGGCTCTTCGAGCCAGAACCGCTATTCAATATGATCATGGTTGACCATCCACAATCAGTACCCCATTTAGTTTTTTAGTATCGAGTTACAGCATGTAAACAGGCCCTTCGGCCCACCGAGTCTGTTCCTGCTTTCTCCCCCTCTCCCTTGATTCCGTTAGCGCTAAGAGCCAAATCTAATTCTCTCTTGAAAACATCCAGTGAATCGGCCTCCACTGCCTTCTGTGGCAGAGAATTCCACAGGTTCACAACTCTCTGGGTGAGAAGATAAACACAAAATGCTGGAGTAACTCAGTGGATCAGACAGCATCTCCGGAGAAAATGGATTGGTGACGTTTTGTGTGGGAACCCTTTTCCCATATTCTATATATTTGTCAGAAGGACCTCATTAAGTTGCTTTGGCATAAATGCGTTCTCAGCTTCTGAAATAACTTGGTGTAGGCCCTGCACTGCGGTGGAAATAGTTTTGTAAAGTACTAGATTCGTGTAACAAGGTAAACAAATTAATCTTAGGATGGATATGCTCTTCATTACCATCATTAAAAAAAAAACACCTTAAATTTAAAAGGTACATGAATACATGTCAAAGTTTAAATTCCAGAGTTGCCTCATTATTCCCAATAGAGGGGATTTGGAACTGGGTGACAGAGGGAATCATGTACCTTGCAATGTGTAAAGGCCATCGTCTCTGCGATCATTTCCTCCTTTTTCTTAGCTATGTGTAAATTTAATGAAGCAAAGAAAGGTCAAAGATTTTAAACAAAGGGAAAGGTGGCATTTTATAGAGGAAGTTCTTCCATAATACACGATCAATATTTGTTAAACACTTCCGCCTAACTAGAAGCAACCACTGTACCCACTAAACCCAAGCCCAAATCTGAAGTAAACAGACCTTTGATTTATTCTTGGAAAGAGCACAAGACAAGTTACTTCAAGCTGAGCCCTGAAAGTGAGTGGAATGAATGCAAGACACTAATCAGGGAGCAGCCTTCAAAAGATAAATGATGTAATCGCGATAGCGTTGCAGTAACTTTTCAGTTGCTCGTCAATGACAGCTGTGGGCCTTAATGTTGCATGGCACCTATGCTGAAACCAGCCCCTGCTGTCAGCACAGTTATCATCTTTCATGGGTCATCTGTTATCTACAGAATCTGTCATTATCTTAGCCCTTTTCAAATAGTTCCATCCAAAAAATAAAAAGAACCGTGCGTTTATTTAATACTGGAGGCATTCTGGTGAAGGGGGGGGAATGGAAAACGGCCGTGTGCGCTGCGTTCGTGAATTCGAGCTCCAGAGGATATAACTGGTACTTTGTTTATTTGGACAGATGCATAGAAGCATCTCTGAACTTCTGCCAATGATCAAAAGAGCTGATGATGTAGAACAGATTCATGGACTATGTCCTATCAGACTCTAGTTTCCCCGCCATCCATCAGCAGATGACTGAGTCCTATCTGAATGATGATCACACCTCAAACACTAAAAATTAATCACCGCTTCGGTTGAGCCAGGTGTCTCGGCTCCAGAAATAAAGGCGATCCTGTCCATGTAGAGAACTCACCGAAATCTAACGAAGCCACAGAGAGGAATGGGACTCAATTTCGGGGAATGACGTGTCAAGTTAATTTGTGGACCTACAAGACTGCCAAGTGCTCAGTGTGAACGCAGAAGTGAAAAATGTTATTCAGCGAGAATGAAATGTTTCACCTTAGGAAGAGTCAAATCTTACAAAGGGTAACCCAGTTTTCTCAAAGCAACGATCGGCACGGTGGCGCAGCGGTAGAGTTGCTGCCTTACAGTGAATGCAGCGCTGGAGACTCAGGTTCGATCCTGACTACGGGCGCCGTCTGTACGGAGTTTGTACGTTCTCCCCGTGACCTGCGTGGGTTTTCTCCGAGATCTTCGGTTTCCTCCCACATTCAAAAGACGTACAGATATGTAGGTTAATTGACTGGGTAAATGTAAAAATTGTCCCTAGTGTGTGTAGGGCAGTGTTAATGTACGGGGATCGCCGGGCGGCGCGGTCTCGGTGGACCGAAGGGCCTGTTTCCGCGCAGTATCTCTAAAACCTAAAAAAAAATCTAAAATCTTAAGACGACTTGCTCCAGGGATGAGTGAAAATTTGCAAGCACATCACTTGATTTTCTCCTGAGTTTTGACAAAAACGGTGGCGCGGCAGTAGAGGTGCTGCCTTACGGCACCAGAGACATGGGTTCGATCCTGACTACGGGTACTGTCTGTACAGAGTTTGCACGTTCTCCCCGTGACCTGCGTGGGTTTTCTCCGGGAGCTCCGGTTTCCTCCCACACTCCAAAGACGTGCAGGTTTGTAGGCTAATTGGCTTTGGTAAAAATGGTAAATTGTTCCTAGCACGTGACTCAGTCTGAAGAAGGGTCTCGACCCGAAACGTCACCCATTCCTTCTCTCCAGAGATGCTGCCTGACCCGCTGAGTTACTCCACATTTTGTCTCTACCTTCGATTTAAAGCAGCATCTGCAGTTATTTTCCTACACATAGATAAACACAGACTCGTTTTCCAGATAATGTTTTAAAAATAATTTTATATTATAAAAAAAACGATGCCGCACTTCATTTTGAGACTTATCTTACGAACAGAAAATGGAGGAGGCAGAGGGTTTGGGGATAAAATTAAGAGCGGAGGAAAAAATGCACACGCTTTTTAAAAATGTGAAGCCGTGTTAATACTGCAGGCTCCGTACAGATGCCCCACTGAAGCACTGGAGTAACAATTTGAGTCCAGATGCTGGCAGCACTCAGCATATTCATGACAAACGTCCACTCATTTCACAGGTGTATTAAAGTATTACTTACCCTCTTTCAGGATAGACATGTCACCGGTTCCAACAGTGAATAGTGATGCATAAAATTGAGGGAGAAAATATGTAGAAAATAAGCATACATCAGAGACAGGGTCAAGAACCTAATTTCACAGTGACATACAGGTAATTTGGCTTTGAAAATCTTTGTCAATTCTAAACTCATTTGGAAAAGCATAGCTCAAAAGACTGGTGTCTGAATATGAGATAGCTATCCTGAATTCCAATATTTATAGCACAGTTTGCAAATACATTACCCCTGTCACAATGAAATAAGTGGCATGCTTACATGCTGAGCGTGATGGTCTGAAGGTTCTGGAACCGAGGGAGGGGGGGAGATAAGAAGACAAGTAATTAGTACATTAATCTTTTTTATGATATCATTTTTCAGACCTATATGATCGTAATGTAAATTAGAAAGAAAGGAGGGTTCATGGAAAATAGAATTAATTTCAGGTAGGTCAATCACTCTACAATAACTGCATTTCAAGCAGAGTGTAATTTATGGCACAGTTTGTCCATTTTCCTGCACACAACTGATTACAATGCTCTCACTCACTTCTATCAGTTGAAAGTCAGCTTGCCAGATAACATTCTGCACCATAATGAAATTCATTTGCAGTACAAAAACTTGAGTGATTCAAACAAGCACTGTTACAGCCCTTAATGGCATTCTATGGATTATTGATTTTTGATTTAGTTCCTGCTCACCAGAAGCCCATTTTAACAGCACCATTACCTTCATAACGATTAGAGACAAAAAGTTAATTATGTAATTATAAAGCCAATAACAGACTTGTCTGGTTTACTTTGCTTTAGTCCGTTTAAACATTATCTCTCATGTGCACATCATAACAGCCTGGATGTGAAGAGAGAGATTAACACAATCAAAGCAGATGTGAAATTAAATTCTCCAGGCCATTGCTGTCTGGGAAACCATTAACTAATCACAGCATTCTTCCTCTATTAAATTCACGTCTGCCACTTCACACACAAAAGGTGGAAAAGTGGGGGGGGGGGGGGGGGGGAAAGGTGCAACGGAGTATTCCAATGTTATTCCACTCGTTTGCAAACCAAGCCTCGGGCACAACCATGGTGGGGGAAAAAAAGCTCTTAAAAAGGACGCCTCAATTTATTTGAAAATGAAAAGGTTGGAGAGAAGAAAATAAAGCTCGGATCCAATCGCTGAGATAAACCAAGATTCACCTTGGAGAATAAATATAATGTTAAAAATAAGCACATGTGAGGCGCACAAATGCGGTTTTGCAATATTTCAAATGCTGCAATTTATCTCGAATATTAAAACGGGTATTTCTCAGTGTGACCAACATTGTATTTTTTTCCCCCCCGAAAATATTTGGCAATATCAGGTTTATTAGTGAAGCATAAACTCTCAATAATTGTGTTACCGTAATAGTCCCTCGGCATTTTTGAACCTCCCCCCCACCTCCCTCCAAAAAAGGATTGTAAGACTAAGCTAGAATATAAGGATAACTTAAATAAGCTACATTCCAATTTTCAAACCACTTGTTTCAAATACAGTTTACATTAATCATTTTAAGTTAACACTTAAGTGTCCAGCTTAATGCAAGACAATAGGGAAATGCTTCCTATATAGTTAAGAGAGGAACTGTTATTACTCTGTGGAAGAAACATTTGGCAAAAAAAGGGTGGCACAGTGGCACAGCGGTAGAGTTGCTGCCTCACAACGCCGGAGACCCGGGTTCCATCCTGACTAAGGGTGCTAGTCTGTACGGAGTTGGTACGTTCTCCCCGTCAGTTGCCAAGATCTTCGGTTGCCTCCCACACTCCAAAGACGCACAGATTTGTCGGTTAATTGGCTCGGTATGAGTGTCAAATTGTCCCTAGTGTGTGTAGGATAGTGTTAATGTGTGGCGATCGCTGGTCGGTGCAGGTTCGGTGGGCTGAAGGGCCTCTTTCCGCGCTATATCTCTAAACTAACCTAAATAAAATCAAATAATTAGAGAAATATGAAAATAATTTATTAACATCTGAATAAAAGGTGGCTTCTATTTCTTACCACAGTGTCACATAATTCACAGCATTTTAATTGATTGATTGATACAGTCAGAAGAATTGGCTTCTCTCTGCTAAATACTTCGTAATATTTTAATGAAACAACATTTCCACTCAAAACAACTGACTGGTTGTTAAAATGTAGGTATCACAAAATGCTGGAGTAACTCAGCAGGTCAGGCAGCATTTAGGAGAGAGAGAATGGGTGATGTTTCGGGTCGAGACATTTCTTCAGATTGTTAAATTCAGATTGTTAAAATGTGGCATTTGATTAAAAAAATGCCTAATCCCAAAAGTTTATACGTAAAAAGAAAATATGCATGGATATTAAAATATATATTCACATTAATATTAAGTTAGTGGAAAGAAATTGTCTATTTCAATCAATGCCTTTACCTTTCATGTTCTTCAATAACATCATCTTAAAATGATTACATTGAGATTGTGTGCTCCAAGGAATTTTACATTTAGTCTTTGCACTTAAATGCATTTCGGGCTTTAGGTTAAGCCTTGTAAAAGTGCAAACAGTGTTGGAACTGTGTCCTTCGTTTGATGGGGTCCCTTTCCATGCTTTAAGTCTGATGTTTCAACAGTTGGAAGGGCAGGAGATACAATAATTCAGAGGACGAAGGGTATATTTTAGCCTAACCCTGGCATGAAACTGGCATTACAGGTCTGAAGAAGGGCCTCGACCCAAAACGTCACCCATTCCTTCCCTCCAGAGGTGCTGCCTGACCCGCTGAGTTACTCCAGCACTTTGTGCCTATCTTCGGTGTAAGCCAGCATCTGCAGTTCCCTCCAGCACAGCCTGTTACAGAAACCGCACAGTTTTCAATTCCATTGAAGTTAACGAAAATTTCTGAGGTGGTTTCCATAATAGGAGACAAATCTAAAACTCCAGTTTCATAACTCAGTGGGAAATGGAAAATATTTTCCTATTTGTCACATCCAGAATCAAAATTCAGTTCTTTAACCAATGAAACTTAATTTTCTTAGGTTGAAAAAAGCTTTATTTGATTTAACTTATGTCTCCAATTTTCGTTAAAGCTGCTTTTTAATCCCAAATTTATGATGTCTGAATATAAATCAACAAATGAAAAAAACTCAAGGCTTCTTTGAACTCCGATGAGACGGAAGATCTGATTACGTTGTCATTATAATATAAAATATTTTCGGTAATATAATGCTCACCACAAATATACAGCAATTTCAGAAAAAAGTCAGGAATTAGTTTACATATAAACTGGACCTGCTGCAGATGTGTATATGAAGAATAGATTTGAATTTTCCTTTTAAAAACAGGTATTCGCTAGCTGCAAGCAGTATTCTCCAATGCATAGTCAAGCTACATTAGTCTCTTCAAAGTATTTTTAATAACTTTCCTTAAATAAATTGACAGTGGTGACGCACTTAGATTTAATAGCGTGGTAAGGTGGCAGATTTGACAGGTCTGAGTGACAGTGTTGCAGGACAGCTATAAAGGGCCCTTGTCTATTTAAGAGAAGAAAGGTGCTTTTTATAAAGTAGGCCAGCAGGGGGTGAAAGTACAAAGAAAGACAGGGAGAAGGGGAAGAAAATATGCTTAAGACTTAAAGAGACCGATCAAACATCACTTAACATCTCAGTCGCGTGGAGATAACGTTGGCATCGATGAAGCCACAGAAGATCATCACTGCCATTTCTTCCTTTCCACGGTCCATTGCCCGGTGGAGTGCCGTCTAAAATATCCACAAATAGGCCAACTAAGTGCCATCTGCAGCACCACGCTCGTTTGATGGCCATCACATGCATCTTGAATGAAAAGGTCTTTGCACAATATAAATAGTGTTCTAATCACTGTGGTCTCATCCTCTCTAATAGCTCCACAGAGAAGTGACATTCCCCAGAAAAATGGTCACAATTGTTTTATTATTCCACACTAACTTGATGACCCAATGACAACAAAATAGCACTAAATGAGGTTTTTAGCAACAAGGGATTAATTAGTATGTATCTATTGTGATTCTCTAATATGCAGACGGATAATCTTGATCAGCCATTCCTCTTTATCTGTGCAAAAACCTTTTTTATATTAAATAACTTTCAGACCTTTCTGTAAGAAGAATATTGCTTGCTTTTAATTCAAGACAGCAAACAAATAATAATCGTGTGAAACCTTGTGCTATTCAAGAACAGGGGACCGAATATATCCTTCTGGTAGAAATAAATAGGGGAAGCAGAATGTAGATATTTTCCATAGAACTCAAGCACTCATGACTGAACCGACATAAACATTGCCCACCTGAACCAAGAAAGCTGTTTCATTCCCGTACGCTCCTAAAGGTGCCTGAGTGAGCCTATCTAATTAACGCCAAATTCCAGGTCGTCTGGAGTGGACAACTGAGCTAAGAGTGCCAAACTCATTATAGTTATGACACAGTGGCGCAGCGGTAAAGTTGCTGCCTTACAACGCTTACAGCGCCAGAGACCCAAGTTCGATCCCAACTACAGGTGCTGTCTTTACACTCTCCCTGTGACCACGTGGGTTTTCTCCGTGATCGCCGGTTTCCTCCCACACTCCAAAGACGTACAGGTTTGTGGGTTCATTGGCTTGGTACAAATGTAAATTGTCCCTCGTGTGTGTAGGAAGTGTTAATGTGCGGGGATCGCTGGGTGGTGCAGATTCGGTGGGCCGAAGGGCCTGTTTCCGTGCTGTATCTTTAAACTAAACTAAGCTTCACAGCCATGTGAGAGCAAAGACTTTCTACCCATCTGTCCTAGGTGAATTTCTTGTTAGGTTCCAGAGGTGGTGTCATTTAATCTCAAGGAGGAGCATTCGGTTACTTGTCTTTGCATTATTTGTCAATATTGTTTACCGGACTTTAGACTTTAAAGACACAGTGGCCCCTTCAGCCCACTGAGTCTGCACCGACCATCGATCACGCGTACACGAGCACTATTCTACACACTAGGGACAATTTATCATTTTACCAAGGCCAATTAAGCTACAAACCTGTACGTACGTCTTTGGAGTGTGGGGGGAAGCCGATGCAATCAGAGAAATCCCACATGGTCATAGGGAGAATGTACAAACTCCAAACAGACAGAATCAAATCCGGGTCTCTGGCGCTGTAAGGCAGCAACTCTACCGCTGTGCCACCACGCCACCCCTGTTAAGTTATTGAACTATTTGAGGAAGAAAACTCGGAGTCACAAGTCAATACATCGCTGGGCAACGGCAGCGAGCCGCAGCGAGCTTCCGGCCACGAGATCAGGTGTATTAAATGCATTTCCACTTACGATATTTTCGGTTTACAACGGGTTTATCGGATCATAACCCCACGGTAAGTTGAGGAGCACCTTATCCATTAAGGGTATCTTCTACGTTTGGAAATAATAGAAAACAAAATGGCACAATATTAATAAAAGAGATTCAAAATTGTTTAAAATTGTATGATCTTCCAAAAACGTTGTGATTTTTTTCTTTGACATACTATGCATATGTACTGCCAGAAGTGTCAGACGGAAGGCTGGAGTTAAGTAGTTCTTGACCCTTTCTCATCGGCTCTAAGCTATCTCCTCATTTGCCTGCAGTGGTGGTTTTGCTCATCAGTCCTACATTGACACTTGCTCTCATTCCACTTTGCTGAAGGAATCTGCACTGTGCACACAGTTTGACATTTCCTGACATTTCATGAACTAATTACACTACAAATAATTAAGCATGTTCACATCTGTAACAAACGAAGGCAAAATGGCTGTCAGCGCCAATGATTGATGACCTCCCTGAGACTTTATCTGATGAAATTCTCTTCACTACAGGCAGAGCTGGATGCCAGCGTGTTTGCAATAATGCCTTCAGCCCTTTTCATCTGATCAAACTAACAAAATGCTTTAAGAGAGGGATGGGAAAATTAATGACTACAATGAAATATTTGCATTTTTTCCAGGCTAGAAAAACAATGAACAAGAGATGTGACAACCTCAATTATTTGTTGGTGCTAAAAGCCCAGAGACAGCTCATGCTAGAGAGAGATGCTGGGAAGCCCTGGGGTATAAAGCAGGCGGCATAAAATGGCAGGTGTGAGGGGCAACCTTCTTACTTCGGAGAAAGACACAGAGTACGTTGGTGTTTTCCACTGAACCTAAGGGGCAAATTTCGTGTAAAGCAAAATGTTTGACGTGCATTAAAACACATTTAGAACTCTTATCTGTTTACTTAAACACATGAACATACATCGGTCAAACTGTCAACACGTAGGTTCCATACTAAAATGTTTAGCTCCAGATTGCGACTGATTATTAATAAAGCTGTACTGGCAACAATACCAAAATGAATTAACAGCATCTTTATAAAGTGAAGAACCCCAATTTATTAAGGATACATCATTATGTAAGTGTATTTAAAATAAGTGTTAGAAAATCAATGTGTTCATGAGTGCAATTTGGTCTATCCGCAAGTAAAATTAAAAACAACATTTTCAAAAAAAATGACTGTCAATAATTCTTCTTAAATTATTTCTGATGTGGACCATTATTATAGATTACCTCCACGTGTTGTATGGGTAAATATAACCATATACAAGGACCAAAAAGGACATACTCTTTAAATGTTTCATCTCCTGTGTTTATTTTAATATTTAAGCAATGCCCTTCCAGAAAATAAATACTCTCTTCAATCAATTCTGCATTGTGGCAATAGAAGGCTGCATTGTTTTTGCTGTCTCTTATAAATTCCTTCTACAGATTAAATGATGGTGCATAAAACTAACTGAGCACAAGTGAGACTGGTGAGTTTAATTATGTTTGTATAGATTTTGGAAGTCGGATAAGTACTGTATCAGTGTCCTCTCTAGAATTCTGGCGACATGAAGTGTGTTAGAGCTGGATACTTTAAAACATGGTCAGTTAATGTTAAAAGGATTGGGTAATACACGAGTTAGTTCAAGAAAAATGGCACAAAGCTTTTAAGTGTTTTCCCTTGACAGATTATGTGGCAGAGTTTCTGTGCATGTGAATAGCAGCACTCGTTGAGTCAAAAGGCCATTAGAGATCAAATCACTCTTGAAATGTTTTGCATGGAGAAATAATAGGAGTTTTCTTTACAAACACTTCAGTGTTTTCCGACAGATTTCAAAGGACGTCACAAACGAGAAAACCTTCCTGGGTCAGGGTCGGGCAGAAGAAAGGGTCGCAACAAAAGTCTGAAGAAGGGTCTCGACCCAAAACGTCGCCCATTCCTTCTATCCAGAGATGCGGCCTGTCCCACTGGGTTACTCCAGGGTTTTGTGTCTATCTAGAAGGGGTTAATTGATGGTCTTAAACACTTCTGGACGACACCAGTTAACTGGCGTGGTCTTTGCTATTTGTTCTTGCTTATTGTTTTCATAATCAAAAATGTCTCCATGCTTCTGTGGAGCACAGCAGGGTCAATTGCCTGGAAATTCTGGAACACTTGTCTGAGGCTGTAACAGGACAACAAAAACTCTATGACATTAGTTTAACCTCAGGTAAATGAAACACTCTCGGGGAGAAATTGGATCAAGCTGAAAGACGTATGCTGGATTGCCAATGCGTGGGTAGCCCACATCAGTTTGAACCATGGAGGTCACACCTAAAATTCATGCTCCTTCATCATCCTCCTGACTGTCGCTCCAAGCCAGTGCCAACCACGCTGTTTATTTCATTAGCACTTATTAACATGTGGGCAAAATCCAAGTGGGGCTAGTTGGCAACTCTTTGAGAGGAATCTATTCATCACCTCCCACCTCCACGAGATGCTTTGGTAGGTTGGTTGCCAGCCTTGTTGGATCCGGGCAGACCTGGATTCTCCGACTTGGCTCCAGACGCCTAGCTCAATGAGTTGGAAAGGAGGAAGGAGGTTGTTGATGTTCATGAAAGCCAACCAGGTCCATTATGGAGGGCCGGGGACATGAGCGCACTGAGGATCAACAGCATGAGTCAAGCTCCAAGGGCGGCACGGTGGTGCAGCGGTAGAGTTGCTGCCTTACAGTGAATACAGTGACTCAGGTTCGATCCTGACTACGGGCGCCGTCTGTACGGAGTTTGTACGTTCTCCCCGTGACCTGCGTGGGTTTTCTCCGAGATCTTCGGTTTCCTCCCACACTCCAAAGACGTACAGGTTTGTAGGTTAATTGGCTGGGCAAATGTAAAAATTGTCCCTAGTGGGTGTAGGATAGTGTTAATGTGCGGGGAACGCTGGGCGGCGCGGACCCGGTGGGCCGAAGGACCTGTTTCTGCGCTGTATCTCTAAATCTAAAAAAAAATCTAAAAACTAGGAGTTCAATGGCCTCAATATACAGTAAACCTTAGTTTAGTTTAGTTTCGTTTAGAGATACCGCGTGGAAACAGGCCCTTCGGCCCACCGAGTCCGCGCCGCCCAGCGATCCCCGCACATTAACACTACCTTACGCACTCTAGGGACAGTTTTACATTCATACCAAGCCAATTAACCTATTAACCTGTACGTCTTTGGAGTGTGGGAGGAAACAGGAACACCCGGGAAAAACCCATGCAGGTCACGGGGAGAACGTACAAACTCCGTACAGACAAGCACCCGAAGTCAGGATCAAATCCGGGTCTCTGGCGCTGTAGGGCAGCAACTCTACTGCTACGCCACCTAGATTTGATTTTGATTTTTCAAAATTTGTTTATGAAGACTTAATTTCCTGAGCACACAAAAGAAATCGGTGTGGGCGCGTGGGAGAGCATGAAACCTCCACACAGACAACACCAAAGGTCAGGATTGAACCCAGGTCACTGGTGCCAAGCCTTGGTAGCTCGACGAGCTGCACCACTGTGTTAGCGGTGAGATGCCTCATTTATATTTTGCATTTCCTGTCTTCAGGAACATAAAAATGATTTACAGAATTTTTTTTAAAGTCATGATGGCCACTTGTGCAATATAGTAGAAACATAGAAAAATAGGTGTAGGAGTAGGCCATTCGGCCTTTCCAGCCAGCACCGCCACTCAATATGATCATGGCCGATCATCTAAAATCAGGACCCCATTCCTGCTTTTTCCCCATATTCCTTTAGTCCAAAGAGCTAAATCTAGCTACGTGGGTTTTCTCCGAGATCTTCGGTTTCCTCCCACACTCCAAAGACGTACAGGTATGTAGGTTAATTGGCTTGGTAAATGTAAAAATTGTCCCTAGTGTGTGTAGGATAGTGTTAATGTGTGGGGATCGCTGATCGGCGCGGACCCGGTGGGCCGAAAGGGCCTGTTTCCGCGCTGTATCTCTAAACTAAACTAAACTAAAAATGTCCCGTAAACAATGTCGTGGTTGCCAGAGGAGTAGTTGAGGCAATTACTATAATAGCAGTTGAGACTTTTGGGCAGGAACGTGGCTAGGAAAGATTGAGAGGGATATGGGGCAATCGCAAACAAATTGGACTAGCTGCGATGCGGCATCTTGGTCAGCATAGAAGTGTTGGGCCGAAGGGCTTGTTTCCGTGCTGTCTGACTCAATGACTCAATGACTTCCAATGACTCTAGTAAGTAATGGTTAAAATTAATAATAACAGAATATTGAATGGCAAGGGGCAGAATAATCTGGAAGGGTTAGTGGAATTCAAGCATTTCAGATTCAATAGCTGCTAAAAGCATTAGATCTGTGGAAAGCTCCATAATAAACATTAATCAAATTAAGATTTTAAATGAAAGGGTATGGAATTCAATAGCTGATTTATAATTTTAAATCCATATCGACCATTAAGAGGACCGTTTTACAAGTATTGGGTGCTGTGTAAGCTTCTGTTACATAGCAAAGAATACCAGGCATTAGAGCACAAAACCTATTCATTGGAATGCTTGGTATGGATGGGGTTTTATTTTAAAAGAGCTTTTTAAAGCTTTATTTAAAAATTAAACTAGTATTTGATTTGTCCATCCTGGGAAAAGATTTTGAATGTCTACCTTATCTATGCCTCAAACATTAGAACAGTACATTTTAAATAATTGGATAGCAGTAACAGGATCGTTCCAAGCCAGCATGGATTTACAAAGGGGAAACCATGCTTGGCTAATCTACTGGAATTTTTTGAGGATGTAACTAGGAAAATTGACAGGGGAGAGCCGGTGGATGTGGTGTACCTCGACTTTCAGAAAGCCTTCGACAAGGTCCCACATAGGAGATTAGCGGGCAAAATTAGAGCACATGGTATTGGGGGTAGGGTACTGACATGGATAGAAAATTGGTTGACAGACAGAAAGCAAAGAGTGGGGATAAATGGGTCCCTTTAAGAATGGCAGGCAGTTACTAGTGGGGTACCGCAAGGCTCTCCAAATTTGAGGAAGGATATTCTTGCTATTGAGGGCGTGCAGCTTAGGTTTACTAGGTTAATTCCCGGAATGGCGGGACTGTCGTATGTTGAAAGACTGAAGCGGCTAGGCTTGTATACACTGGAATTTAGAAGGATGAGAGGGGATCTTATCGAAACATATAAGATTATTAAGGGGTTGGACACGTTAGAGGCAGGAAACATGTTCCCAATGTTGGGGGAGTCCAGAACAAGGGGCCACAGTTTAAGAATAAGGGGTAGGCCATTTAGATCGGAGATGAGGAAAAATGTTTTCAGTCAGAGAGTTGTGAATCTGTGGAATTCACTGCCTCAGAAGGCAGTGGAGGCCAATTCTCTGAATGCATTCAAGAGAGAGCTAGATAGAGCTCTTAATGATAGCGGAGTCAGGGGGTATGGGGAGAAGGCAGGAACGGGGTACTGATTGAGAATGATCAGCCATGATCACATTGAATGGCGGTGCTGGTTTGAAGGGCCGAATGGCCTACTCCTATTGTCTATTGATTGAACAGAGATTTTAAAAATTTGACTCGACTGACGTGGACCCTTTGGGTCCAAATCTCTCCTGCGGGCCGGGCAACCCGTGGTCCCGTTGACGGGCGGGGAGTGTCCACCGGGGCCGTGGGCGGGCGAGGGGGGAACAGGGAAAAGCCACTGACCTCGACCCCGTGCGTTCCGCATTGCAGCCAGAGCGAGCCGTGGACCCGAAGCCTCCCCTGTAGCTCGGCAGCGAGCGTTGGCGACGGCCATCTTGTTGGACCCTCTGCCGCCGCTGCACCACAGATGGAAGGTCAGGCGTGGGGCACGCCGGGACGCATTTATTAAAGTTTATTTAGTCAATTATTTTTTAAAAGTAACAAAAGTTGATTTATTGAGACCGCGGGGGAATGGTGAGTAGGGTGGACCTAAAATTGTCGCGTTATCGTGTACCGTTTTCGCTGTGTTTCCGGATGAAAACGGCACAAACAAACATACGGGACAAACATACGGGGGAATAAACATACGGGGCAAACACACGGGACAAACAAGATGAGAGTTTTTGTAATATATAGATAGATGTGGAAATGGGATACAATTGACAGAATCCGGCTGCCTTCAAAGGTTTCCAGCACATCAAGCTGTAAAATATATTCGATCTGGTCACAAATCTGGTCCCCCATTTTCCAGTGTTTGGCCTGTATCCCAATAAACCAATCCTATCCATGTACCTGTCCAAATGTCATAGAGTCAAAGAGTCAAATGTCATAGAGTCATGCAGTGTAGAAACAGGTCAAACTTGTGCTGACGGATCTAACATTCACCCGACCTATTCCTCTCGTGATCTTAAACGCCTCTATTAGATCATCCTTTATCTTCCTGCGCTCCAAGGAACAAACTCCTGACCTGCCCAACATCTCCCTGTTGCTCAGGACCCTCAGTCCTGGCAACATCCGGCTTGACAACATCTTTCCTAGACCAAAACTGAGCACGATACACTGAATGCAGCCTCACCAATGTCTTATGGTGTAAAGTGTACAACATGTACACAACTGTAACATGGCCTCCCAACTTCTGTACTCAGTACTCTGACTGATGAAGGCCAATGTGCCGAAAGCCATTTTGACCACACTATCTGCCTGTGAAGCCAGTATCAAGGAACTATGTGCCTACACTCCTAGATCCCTCTGCTCTACAACACTCCCAAGAGCCTTCCCATTCACGAGGTAGGCCCTGACCTTGTTAGACTTCCCAAAATGCCGCACCTCACATTTCTCTGAATTAAATTCCTCAACCATTCCTCAGCCCACCTGGCCAACGGATCAAGAACCTGCTGCAACTCCCGACCACAATCTTCAATGTCTATTAACCAGATAATTGCACCCCACCCCCCACCACTTCCCCAGGCAGTTTGTACCATATACCCACCACCCCTCTGTGTGGAAACCACCCAGCCCCTCCAGTCCCCTTTAAATCTTTCCCTTCCTGCTTTAAACATATGCCCTCTAGTTTTTTTACTCTCCACTCTGGGAAAAGCAATGGTTGGAAGATAAAGAGCCAAAGGGATACGGGAACCGGGCCAACTCGCAGGATTAGAGCTACTGCTTGTCTAGTGGATAAACACCAACACAAACAAGCCAAGAGGCGCGCTTTCTCACTGTAATTTCAGAGTAATAAGCTAGCGAACAATTAAACGAGGTCGCGCTGTACACTTTAATGGAAAAGCAGCAACTGTTAACCAGTCGAATTGCTAATGAGGTCAGTGGGTGTGAATGAACAAGGGCCCCTGTTTCAAGCGAGGCTGTCAAATAGGAAAAAGACAGGCTTGGGTCTGACATCTGTTTTATACCTTGTCTGATTTTACTCTCTATTGAAGCAAGTTACAGCTTGCCTGTCCTTTGCTTATGGTAATCTGCAGGATGAGGCTAAGGTTCTCCATTCAGAAGAAGCTGGATACGAGCTAGCCTGGGGAAGCTGCCTCGAGCTACTCCTGAGGCGCATGTAGGCGGAGGAGAACATTAGGATGACCATCACGCAGAGAACTGTGTAGGAAGGAACTGCAGATGCTGGTTTAAACCGAAGGTAGACACAAAAAGCTGGAGTAACTCAGCGGGGACAGGCAGCATCTCTGGAGAGAAGGAATGGGTGATGTTTCGGGTTGAGGCCCTTCTTCACACTGGTTCGGGACAAGGGAAACGAGAGGTATAGGCGATGATGTAGAGGGATAAGGAGCAATGAATGAAAGATGTGCAAAATAGTAAGGAGGATAAAGGAAAGGCCATTGTTAGCTGTTTGTTGGGTAAAAACGAAAAGCTACTGTGACTTGGGTGGGGGAGGAATAGAGAGAGAGGGAATGCAGGGACTACCTGAAGTGAGAGAAGTCAATATTCATACCACTGGGTTGTAAGCTGTCCAAGCGAAATATCGTCTGCATGAGGCATCAGCGAAGACCTTGCTTCTGATTAATATGGCCTACCTTTGTCTCCACACTCTCTCCGCTTATTCATCCCACCTTCAAATGAAGGACTAATCTTTCAATGCTATCTTTCAATCTGTATCCTCCCAAGAACTTCATAACACATCAAGCCTCTTTGTCTTTACATGACCATGCCAATAAGAATCAACTGACTCCATCTCAGTACGAAGTTAACTTGCCCTTTCCTGTGTGATTCTGATTCCAATAAATAATAGAACTAACAAAAGTGCAAATTATTATTTAATAAAACAATTTCCAAGAGAGCAGAAGCTTGCCCAGTCTTGCCTGATCTCACGGTTGTCCTCAATATTCAAACATTAGTTTAGTTTAGTTCAATTTTAGAGATACGGTGCGGAAACAGGCCCTTCGGCCCACCGAGCCCGTGCCCGCACACTGACACTACCCTGCACGAGGGACAATTTACATTCATACCAAGCCAGATAACCTACAAACCTAAGATTATTAAGGGGTTGGACACGTTAGAGGCAGGAAACATGTTCCCAATGTTGGGGGAGTCCAGAACCAGGGGCCACAGTTTAAGAATCATGGGGTAGGCCATTTAGAACTGAGATGAGGAAAAACTTTTTCAGTCAGAGAGTTGTGAATCTGTGGAATTCTCTGCCTCAGAAGGCAGTGGAGGCCAATTCTCTGAATGCATTCAAGATAGAGCTAGATAGAGCTCTTAAGGATAGCGGAGTCAGGAGGTATGGGGAGAAGGCAGGAACGGGGTACTGATTGAGAATGATCAGCCATGATCACATTGAATGGCGGTGCTCGCTCGAAGGGCCGAATGGCCTCCTCCTGCACCTATTGTCTGTTATTTATTATCTACCGCTGCGACACCATCCTGCCCTACATTGTTTCTTTTATTCTACCCTTTCCCCTGGTTACATGCTCAATCACTGTTGCAAGAAGCAGTTACTGTGAAACTGTAAAAGGACACAAAGTGCTGGAGTATTACTGTTAAAACACAAAGTACTTGTGCTAAAACACCAGGAAAAGTATTCAACCAAGGAAATCAAGGCCAGTGCCAAAGCAGTATCTAAACAACCCATACACATTTATGCACTAGGACAATAACTAACTCCATATTCAGGAAGAAGCTATCTACATGTTAACAAACACACAAGCTAAATGTTTAACCAAGAAACCAAATCGCGATGCCACAAGAGACTCTAAAATGCCTTTACACAGTTAAACGTAGGGACAACATAAGCTAGAAGTGTAGATGCCGGAATATCATTATGGTTATCATGTGGCATCTCCCTTCACTGGTGTTTCGTTGAGTTAGGCCCTGAGTAACTCAGCGGTTCAGGCACTAGATCTGGAGAACATGGTTAGGGGATAAGTTTAGAGATACAGCACGGAAACAGGCCCTTTGGTCCACTGGATCCACACCGACCAGCGATCCCCGCATATCAACACTATCCTACACACACTGGGGACAATTTTTACATTTACCAAGCCTTTCAACCTGCAAATCTGCACGTCTTTGGAGTGTGAGAGGAATCCGAAGATCTCGGAGAAAACCCACGCAGGTCACGGGGAGAACGTACAAACTCCGTACAGGCAGCGCCCGTAGTCAGGATCGAACCTGGGGTCTCCGGTGCTGCAAGCGCTGTAAGGCGGCAACTCTACCGCTGCGCCACCGTGCCGATACCGTTTCAGTTCGGGACCCTTCTTCAGACTGATTGTGCGGGGAGGGGGGGAGGAAGGAAAGCTGGGGGATAGGAGAGGTAGGACAATGCATGGCAGGTAATAGGTGCCCACAGGAGAGGGTAGTTTTTTGATAGGCAGATAGTTGGAACAAAGACCAGAGATTAAAGCAGAAGGTGTCAGACAGGAGGATTGGAGTTGCAAATTGTGAAGCCAGAGGAAGGGATCTAGGAGGGGGGTGAGGGGGAAGGCGAGGGGGGTAATATGTGTGAGTACAGGTGGGGCACAAGGGAAGGGGTAATGTGGGGGAGAGAGGGCAAGGAGAGGAGAGGGGGGTTCCAGGCAGCATCTCTGGAGAACAAGGATAGCTGGCCTTTTGGGTCGGGACCCCACCTTCAGACTCAAATCACCTACCCATGTTCTTCGGAGATACTGTCTGACCCTCTGACTTACTCCAGCATTTTGTGTCCTTTTTCCCTTCCTTTGTTCACTCCTCCAAGCCTGTCCACCCATCAGGCTCCATCTGCCCTCCACTCCTTCTCTACATCTCACCTACAACCAGCCTCAAGTCCATCCACTCGCCTTCCCCACACGACTCCATCTACCCATTGACCCCTCTCTGAGGAAGCATATGTGAGCAAGGATGTGCTGGCATCCAGAGGAGGTTTACAAGAATGATCCCAGGAGTGAGTGGGTTAACCTATGATGAGCGTTTGTCGGCACGGGCCCTGTACTCGCTGGAGCTTAGAAGAATGAGGGTGGGACCTCGTTGAGACGTATAGCACAGTGAAAGGCTTGGACAGAGCGGAGTGGATGTGGGGAGGATGTTTCCACTAGTGGGAGAGTCTAGGACTAGAGGTCACAGCCTCAGAATTAAAGGAAGCTCTTTTAGGGAGGAAATGAGGAGGAATTTTGTTTAGTCGGAGGGTGGTGAAACTCTGGAATTATTTGCCACAGAAGGTTGTGGAGGCCAAGTCAGTGGTTATTTTTAAGGCAGAGATAGATAGATTCTTGTACAGGTGTCAGAGTAAATGGGGAGAAGGCAGGAGAATGGGGTTAGGAGGGAGAGATAGACCAGCCATGATTGAATGGCAGAGTAGACATGATGGGCTGAATGGCCTGATTCTACTGCAATCACTTATGACCTTATGACCTCTCCACCTAACTCCACCTGACCATCTACCAGTGCCCTGTCCTGTGCCTCCTCCCCACCTGGCTCCACCCCTGCCTATCATCTCCTTTCCATTACATTCCACCTATCACTTACGGAATCAAGGGATATGGGGAGAGAGTAGGAAGGGGCTACTGATTCTGGATGATCAGCCCCGTTCCTGCTTTCTCCCCATATCTCTTGATTCCGTAAGTGCCACGATCATATTGAGTGGCGGTGCTGGCTCGAAGGGCCAAATGGCCTACTCCTGCACCTATTTTCTATGTTTCGATGATTAGCCACTGCACCCTTATGCACTACTACATGCTGATTATCTTTCCTGATCCCACCCAATTCTGATGCGGGGTCTCGATGCCAAACGTTGGCTCACCACCTTTTAACTCACGAGATGCTGCTTCATTCCAGTGAGTTATTTCGGCATTTTGTCCTTATTCCAGACTCCAGCATATGAAGTCTCTCTTGCTTCTAGATCAGTGGGCTTTCAATAACCATGTAACCATATAACCATATAACAATTACAGCACGGAAACAGGCCCGTTCGGCCCTACCAGTCCACGCCGACCACTTTCTCTGACCTAGTCTCATCTACCTGCTCTCAGACCATAACCCTCCAATTCCCTCCCATCCATATACCTATCCAATTTACTCTTAAATAATAAAATCGAGCCTGCCTCCACCACTTCCACCGGAAGCCCATTCCACACAGCCACCACCCTCTGAGTAAAGAAGTTACCCCTCATGTTACCCCTAAACTTTTGTCCCTTAATTCTGAAGTTATGTCCCCTTGTTGCAATCTTCCCCACTCTCAAAGGGAAAAGCCTACCCACGTCAACTCCGTCCGTCCCTCTTAAAATTTAAAAAACCTCTATCAAGTCCCCCCTCAACCTTCTACGCTCCAAAGAATAAAGACCCAACCGGTTCAACCTCTCTCTGTAGCTTAAGTGCTGAAACCCAGGCAACATTCTAGTAAATCTCCTCTGTACCCTCTCCATTTTGTCGACATCCTTCCTATAATTTGGCGACCAGAACTGCACACCATACTCCAGATTCGGCCTCACCAATGCCCTGTACAATTTCAACATTACATCCCAACTTCTATATTCGATGCTCTGATTTATAAAGGCAAGCATACCAAACGCCTTCTTCACCACCCTATCCACATGAGATTCCACCTTCAGGGAACAATGCACAGTTATTCCCAGATCCCTCTGTTCCACTGCATTCCTCAATTCCCTACCAATGACAAGGCTAGGCTGGGGAAGGAGATTTGATTGCAGTGTACAAGGTCAGAACTGGCTTCGATGCATTAAGTCGAGAAGAGAGACAAACAAAAAGCTGGAGTATCTTGGCCAGCGTGGATGAGTTGGGCCAAAGACCCCTGTCTCCGTACTGAAGATGACGGAGTTAGTAGCTAACTTATGGAGATCATCAAATATATTCATTGGTAGAACTAAGCTCAGGGAAGGATGATCCGAATGAGCAACAATTTATCCAAAATATTAATAGTCATAGAGTCATACATCATGGAAAAAGGCCCTCTGGCCCAACGTTCCCACACTGACCAACATGTCCCATCTACACTAGTCCTACATGCCTGCATTTGGCCCTTATCTCTCTAAACCTGTCCTAACCATGTACCTGTCTAATTGCATCTTAAACATTGCGATAGTCCCTGCTTCACCGACCTCCTCTGGCAGCTTGTTCCATACACCCACCACCCTTTGTGTGGAAAAGCTGCCTCTCAGATTCTAAATTTAATTCTAAAGAAAGGAATAAATATGGTATTTGTGTAAGGGGCCTTCTCATTCCTTCAGTATGTCCCAATAAAGCATTTTGTGAAGATAGGCACAAAGTGATGGAGTAACTCGGAAGGGTCTCGACCTGAAACGTCACCCGTTCCTTCTCTCCAGAGATGCTGCCTGTCCCGCTGAGTTATTCCAGTATTTTGTGTCAATAGGCAATAGACAATAGACAATAGGTGCAGGAGGAGGCCATTCGGCCCTTCGAGCCAGCACCGCCATTCAATGTGATCATGGCCGATCATTCTCAATCAGTACCCCGTTCCTGCCTTCTCCCCATACCCCCTGACTCCGCTATCCTTAAGAGCTCTATCCAGCTCTCTCCTGCACAAAGCATTTTGTGAAGTGTGTCCAGTGCGGACATATCAGTATCCAAAATGTGGTGAATAACATTTTCGTAGAGAACAGAATGGTGGTGAGAGGATATAAGAAAATAACTGCAGATGCTGGTACAAATCGAAGGTATTTATTCACAAAATGCTGGAGTAACTCAGCGGGTCAGGCAGCATCTCGGGAGAGAAGGAATGGGTGACGTTTCGGGTCGAGACCCTTCTTCAGACTGACTGAAGAAGGGTCTCGACCCGAAACGTCACCCATTCCTCTCCTGAGATGCTGCCTGACCTGCTGAGTTACTCCAGCATTTTGTGAATAAATACCTACGGTGGTGAGAGGATGGTGGGCTGGATTGGGCTATGATGTTGGCAGCGTTTCCGTGTGGAATTAGAGACAAGCTGGAAGTTGGACGCTGGTGCTTCTGCCCTCTTGCCCTGGTGCTGGGCATACACTGAGTCCAGGGGCAGCTACTGTGTGTACTAAGCTGTGCATCCAGATGTACTCCACATCTGGCTCTTTGGCTCCACACCAAACATGGCAAGTGGACCTACAGTGACACAACTCATGTGAATATAGTCAAGGGGGGCCCTCACCAACAAAACAACTAACCTTGGATTTAGATTTTAAACATTCAGTTTAGTTTAGAGATACAGTGCGGAAACAGGTCCTTCTGTCCGCCGAGCCCGCGCCGCCCAGCGATCCCCGCACACTAACATTGTACGACAAATGCTGGGGCCAATTTACAATTATATGAAGCCAATTAGCCTACAAACCAATACGTCTTTGGAGTGTGGGAGGAAACTGGAGGAAGCCCGCGTAGGTCATGGGGAGAATGGACAGACACCATCCGTAGTCAGGATCGAACCCGCGTCTCTGATGCTGTAAGGCAGCAATTCTACCACTGCGCTATTCTTTGTATATCATTTTTTTTCTGTACATGTTTTGTTTGTTTTGAACGGCAGGCCATTCGGCCCGTCCAGTTTGCGCCGCCATTCAATCATAACAGATCTATCTTTCCCTCTCAACCCTACATTCTCATGCCTTCTCCCCATAACCCTTGACACCCGTATTACTCAAGAATCTCTCAGTCTCCCACCTTAAAAATACCCAATGACCTGGGCCTCCACAGCTGCCTGTGGCAATGAATCCCACAGATTCACCACCCGCTGAACTAAACCAATTCCTCCTCGTCGCTTTACTAAAGGTACATCCTTTTATTCTGAGACTATGCCCTGTGTTCCTAGACTCTCCCACAAGTGGAAACATCGTCCCACACATCCTCTCTATCCAGGCCTTTCACTATTCGGTAAGTTTCAATGAGATCCCCTCTCGTATTTCTAGACTCCAGTGAGTACAGGCCCATTGCCGTCAAAAGCTCATTGTATGTTAACCCAATCTTGACAGCTTCAGCATCTACTAAAGGTTTGAACATGAATTTCATCGACTACAAACCAGGTGAGTTACTACTGAGCATCCGCAATGTGCAGAGCATATCACAAAACATTGTTGAGATTATGTTCTTACACTGGGCTGGGTAGAGTGGATGTGGAGAGGATGTTTCCACTAGTGGGAGAGCCTAGGACCAGAGGCCAAAGCCTCAGAATAAAAGGACGTACCTCTAGGAAGGAGATGAGGAGGAATTTATTTAGTCAGAGGGTGGTGGATCTGTGGAATTCATTGCCCCAGAAGGCTGGATATTTCCAGTCCATGGATATCTTCATATCATATCATATCATATCATATCATATATATACAGCCGGAAACAGGCCTTTTCGGCCCTCCAAGTCCGTGCCGCCCAGCGATCCCCATACATTAACACTATCCTACACCCACTAGGGACAATTTTTTTTAAACATTTACCCAGCCAATTAACCTACATACCTGTACGTCAAAGCAGAGATAGGTAGATTTTTGACGAGTAAGGGTTTCAGGGGCTATGGGGAGAAGGCAGGAAAATGGGGTTGAGAGGGAAAGATAGATCAGCCATGATTGAATGGGGAGTAGACTTGATGGGCCGAATGGCCCAGTTCTGTTCCTATCACATATGAACTTATGGGCGGTTATGAAGTGTACAGATGACATTGTTTATATCATCTTCTGATCATTTGCCTCTAATTCTGGAGTCAACTACAAAGTTGGTGTGGCCAACATGTTCAGTGCACTGATTATTACAGAGTCACTTGTACAATAGATGATGGTGGTAGCAGAATTAGCTCTGGACACTTCCAGTTCTCAGCTCCCCCCCCCCCCCACCACCACTGATTGTCGCCGGAATCTTGCACCCTTTTCAGGACGGACGATGACAGTGATGTAACAGTTGAAACATAGATGATGGACACAAAAGAAGAAGTTCACAGAGCCACATTGTCATCAGGTCATAAGTGATAGGAGTAGAATTAGGCCATTCGGCCCACCAAGTCTTCTCCGCCATTCAATCGTGGATGATCTATTTCTCCCTCCCAAACACATTCTCCTGCCTTCTCCTCATAATGTCTGTCACCTGCACATATCAAGAATATATCTATCTCTGCCTTAAAAATATCCACTGACTTGGCCTCCACAGACTCCTGTGGCAACTTGCTATATTGTGCCACTGATCATTGGTCCGTGTAACCAGCTAAATAAACATAAGTTCCTAACTTAAATCTAACAACACCATTTAACACAGGTTTGGACAGGTACATGGATCGGAAAGGTTTGGAGGGATATGGGCCAAACACAGGCCGGTGGAACTAGTGTAGATGGGGCATCTTGGTCGGCATGGGCAAGTTGGGCCGAAGGGCCTGTTTCCACACTGCATGACTCCATGGTCTCTCTGGCTTTAAGTTAGAAAAACAATATTCAGGCAATCTCCGTGGAAATTAAGTGAAAATCAAAAATTCCTTCCTTGTGAAATATTCAGAAATGTATTTAAATTACCATGGTGTACCAAGGCAATATATTTATCAATTGTTTTCTCTGCAGTAATATCCACTAATTTCTCATGATAAAAGAAATATGATAAAGCTCTCCACAGCACTCCCAAAAAAACATTTGTTCCAATATTCACTTGTGTAGATGGGACATGTTGGTCGGTGCGGACAAGTTGGGCCGAAGGGCCTGTTTCCACGCTGTATGACTCTAAGACTTGCTTAGATGTTCAGAAGAGACCAAAGTCAGCTCAGCTATGAATTTCCGTCCATTGCCATAAGGGAATAGCATCTCAATTCTCTTCCAATAAGAAAAGCTTGTGACCTTTGATGGGAAAAAAATTACAGCTCAATTTGCATTGCTGCAAAAACATGTGTCAACATTTAAGGAGAACCGACAATATTACAATTGTAAATGTGGGGGGAAAAAGTCCTCTTGTTATTAAAGAAAATAATGATTTGCGAGTCGGTTTCTTCAGGAATGTTCACTAAGCTAAAGTTAGAGATTAATTTAATCATTCATTTTCGAGTTAAGCACACGCAAAGGGCAGATAAATAGGAATTCTGACTGAGGATGTCAGGCATTAGGGTAGTGAAGTGTGTTGGAAGGAACTGAAGGTGCTGGTTTAAACCGAAGATAGACACAAAAAGCTGGAGTAACTCAGCGGGTCAGGCAGCATCTCTGAAGAGAAGGAATGGTCCTGAAGAAGGGTCTTGACCCAAAACGTCACCCATTCCTCCTCTCCAGAGATGCTGTCTGGCCCACTGAGTTACTCCAGCTTTTTGTGTCTATCTTCTATTAGTGTAGTGAAGGTTTATTATCCCAGTGGCCATGAGAGCACACTGACTTCTCTCCTTACTTAGAAGGCTTAGGAAGTTCAGCATGTCCCCAACAACTCTCACCAACCTCTACAAATGTTCCGTGGAAAGTATTTTATTCGGGATGTATCCCAGCATGGTTTGGGAACAACTCCATCCAAGACCGCAAGAAGTTGCAGAGAATTGTGGACATAGCCCAGACCATCATGCAAGCCAATCTCCCTTCCATTGACTCCATCTACATTTCACACTGCCTCAGCAAGGCCAGAAGCATAATCAAGGGCTGGTCTCACACCGGTTACTCCCTCTTCTCCCCTCTCCCATCAGGCAAGAGATACAGAAGTGTGAAAACGCACACCTCCAGATTCAGGGACAGTTTCTACCCAGATTCAGGGACAGTTGCTTCCCAGATTCAGGGACAGTTTCTTCCCAGCTGTTATCAGGCAACTGAACCGTCCTCTCACCAACGAGAGAGCTGTCCTGGCCCATCTACCTCATTGGAGGCCTTCAAATTATTTTTAATCGGACTTTACTGGTCTTTAACTTGCACTAAACGTTATCCCCTTTATCTTATATCTGTGCACTGTGGACGATTGGTTGTAATCATGTATAGTCTTTACACTGACTGGACAACGAGCAACAAAATAGCTTTTCACTCTAGCTCACTACACGTGACAATAATAAACGAAACTAAACTCTCCATCCTACATTCATGTTGCAATCACTTACTGTAAGACGTTGGTTAGGCAACATGGTGTGCAGTTCGGGTTGTCCCATTACACAAAGGATGTAGAGGTTTTGGAGATGGTACCAGAATACTGCCAGGATTAGAAGATATTAGCTATAAGGAGAGGCTGGACATACTTGCATTGTGTTCTCTGGAGCATTAGAGGCTGAGAGGAGACCTGAAAGAAGTATGTTAAATTATGAGAGACATGGATAGGGTAAGACAGTCAGAGCCTTTTTTCCTTGGGTCAGCATGTCAAAGACTAGAGGGAATAGCTGTAAGGTGAGTGTAAGAAAATAACTGCAGATGCTGGTACAAATCGAAGGTATTTATTCACAAAATGCTGGAGTAACTCAGCAGGTCAGGCAGCATCTCAGGAGAGAAGGAATGGGTGACGTTTCAGGTCGAGACCCTTCTTCAGACTGATGTCAGGGGGGTGGGACAAAGGAAGGATATAGGTGGAGACAGAAAGACAGTGGGAGATCTGGGAATGGGGGGGGGGGGGGAAGAGAGAGACAGAGGAACTATCTAAAGTTGGAGAAGTCAATGTTCATACCGTTGGGCTGCAAGCTGCCCAGGCGAAATATGAGGTGCTGTTCCTCCAATTCCCAGGCGAAATATGAGGTGCTGTTCCGAAACTGGGACAACACAGAGCTATCACACAGGTGATCAATCGTCGGCGTGGACCATTGTATCCTGTATCGCAAAACTAAACCAAACAATGCAAGACTTAGACCTCTTTAAAGGGAGAGAATACAAGAAAAGTTAAGACTAACGACTATAACCTTCATAAGTTCATCAGTGATAGGAGCAGAATTAGGCCATTCGGCCCATCAAGTCTACTCCGCCATTCAATCATGGCCGATCTATCTCTCCCTCCTAACCCCATTCTCCTGCCTTCACCCCATAACCCCTGACACCCGCACTAATCAATAATCTATCTACCTCTGCCTTTTTGTGGAACAAAAAAATTCTGCACACTGCAAGAGCATTAAATTCCCAGCGATGGATGAGTTGCATTAAACAATCTTCCTTTCCATAGATTTACCAAAATCGCTCTGGCCAGGAACGCCAACCCGCGCTCCGGGATACGATGTGTTCGGAGAGATATTCCCTGTATCACTCAACACCGTCTGATTGTGGTTGTGACTTTGATCTTCTGAGCAAAGACCCTGGACTGAAGAAAAAAAGCATAACTAATCCTCACAACTCCCCGCAGACCTCACTGTACACTTGGCCAGATGCCTGGAGAACAGGTAACGGAATACAATATTCAATCTAAACAATATGGAGCAAATTGCATCTCCTGTATGAGAGGCTTAGCTTCTCCATTATAAATATCAGAACAGGACCTGAGGGGCATTGTCAGCTCAATGGCGTTAAGTATGGCTGCTTCTGCAGCTAAAGAAAAACATTAAAACACATGGATTACTTTTGTAAGGTCTCCCTACTCCGACCCCCCTCTCCAATTTCATACCTCCCAGAACCAAAAAAAAAGGAGTAAGACTTACAGAGAAATGTATACATGTTTGAATATTAGGGTACTCTGCATCCATCAACATGACGATTAAGAATGCCAACCACCACAGCAAAATATCCAATTTCAGAGCAACAACCTTAATCATTGGATACCTTTCAATATAACATGTAGAACTAATTTGTGGATCAACGAGTATAAAAACATATTATTGAGAGGCTGTCAGAGGCAACTTTAGAACATACAATCTGTCTTTTCAAAACCATGGTGATGCATATCACATCACAAGACAATAACCTATTGACAGATGTGGATGAAATCAAAAATCTTTGGTATTTACAGATCCATTACTGCCTTGAAATGCACCCCAAATTGTGCCCCTCTTTATAATCCACAAGTGCCGAGTTTATGAAATTAATTCGGTTATGTTATTAGTTTCCCTTCTTTGGTTGATAGAGGCAGTGGTAGAGTTGCTGCCTTACAGCGCCGGAGACCCGGGTTCGATCCCGACTGCGGGTGCTGCCAGCGCGGGGTTTTAACGTTCTCCCTGTAACCTCGTGGGCTTTCTCCAGGTGCTCTGGTCCCCCCAACCCCCCTCTAAAGACATAGAGGTCAATTGACTTTGGTAAAATTATAAATGTCCCTAGTGCGTGGGGTAG
Organism: Rhinoraja longicauda; assembly: GCF_053455715.1. NCBI lineage: Eukaryota > Metazoa > Chordata > Chondrichthyes > Rajiformes > Arhynchobatidae > Rhinoraja > Rhinoraja longicauda. The sequence goes on along the minus strand of NC_135958.1, from coordinate 5,053,970 downwards.
TGTTAGTGTAAAGGGATCGCTAGTCGGCGCGGACTGGATGGGCTGAAGGGCCTGTTACCGCGCTGTATCTCCAAAGTTTAAAATCTACAAGTGTCAACATAGCAAGCTCGCACAAATGAGAGGCAACATTTGAACTTAATTGTTAGTAAAATTGTTTTACCCTGTATTTATGTTTTAAATTAATTTACGGTAGTGTAATTTACGTTATCAAAACATAAAGTGCTGGAGGAACTCAGTGGGTCAGGCAGCATCTGTGGAGGAAATGGACAGATGACATTTCAGGTCAGTATCCTTCTTTAGGTTGACATTGTTCGGTAATGGGTCCTGACCCGACCCATCCCTTCACAGATGCTGCAAGACCTGCTGAGTTCCTTCAGTAGAAAGGAACTGCAGATGCTGGTTTAAACCGAAGATGGACACAAAATGCTGGAGTAACAGCATCTCTGGAGAGGAGGAATGGGTGACGTTTCGGGTCGAGACCCTTCTTCGGGTCGACACCCAGTCTGAAGAAGGGTCTCGACCCTAAACGTCACCTATTCCTTCTCTCCAGAAATGCTGCCTGTCCCGCTGAGTTACAACAGCATTTTGTGTCGATCTTCAAGTTCCTTTTGCATTTGTCCACCTTTCTTTCTCAAGATTCCAGCATTTGCAGTCTCTGTCTCTGTGATTTAAACTGTTGCTTATTACAAGTAGCTTGAATCATAGTTTCAATTAAAATGGGTGATACGCACATCAAATATTTTATACTTATCCTATGACAAACACCAATGCTCCTCCACCCAGGGAGGATTAAAACAACTTTCTATCAGAAGCTGATAATATATCGCCCAATCATTCATAAACAACTGAGAAATGCAAGTTTTGCCTGGTCTATAAACATGCTATTCATTACTAAATGTTTCTGTAGTAGTTTCCTCCTGCTGGTTTATTTACAGAACTGCTCTTTCCAAAGATAGAGTAACTCAATGGGTCAGGCAGCATCCCTGGAGGAAAAGGATGGGAGACATTTTGGGTTGGGACCATTCTTCAGGCTGAAACGTCACCCATCCTTTTTGTCCAGAGATGCTGCCTGACGCGCTGAGTTGCTCCAGTACTTTGTGACTATCTTTGTAATAGACAATCATCTGCAGCTCTTTGTTTCTACTGCTGTTTCCAACTTGGATTTTCTCACTTATAACAGAAAAGGCTCCTTTACCAAACAACAAGTCCATTTGTAACCACAATGAGGAATCACGTAGTGACCTGGAACAACTTTGGTGTGGCACGGTGGCGCAGCGGTAGAGTTGGTACCTTACAGCGCCAGAGACCCGGGTTCAATCCTGACTATGGATGCTGTCTGCACGGAGTTTGTACGTTCTCCCTGTGACTGTGTGGGCTTTCTTCGGGTGCTCCGGTTTCTTCCCACACTCCAAAAACGTACAGGTTTGTACGTTAATTGGCTTGGTATAATTGTAAAATTGTCCCGAGTGTGTACAGGATAGTGTTAGTGTGCGGGGATCGCTGGTCTGTGCGGACTCGGCGGGCCGAAGGGCCTGTTCCCGCACTATATCTCCAGACTAAACTCAACTGAAACTTGAAGGAGGCAAAGTTCCATATTATGAATCGAATTGCTGACATAGTCAATATGTCTACCACATTGGGGAGATTGGTGTAGTCGGTTGCAATGGTTGATCATGTTTAAAGCAGCCAAAAATATCAGTTGCCAAAACATAGGTGACATTTCAAAAGCTGGTAAACCCAACGCTAATAAAAATCTATTTTAGTTTAGGCCCAGATCAACGGATACAAGGACGAGGTGGAAAAATATTTGAAAGATTGAGGAATTGAGGGTTAAGGGGAATTGGTACGAAACAAGGGGTTGAGACCAACATACATAAGCCTCCATCAACTCCTGGCAGGCCTAAGGGGCTTGGTGGCCTACTCCTGTTTCTGTTTTTTATGTTCTCGATCATAATTAGCTCCTCAGATGTAAGTCAGACACCTTAAGAACCCCATCCTTTTGAACAAAGTCAGCTCCATTGTTAAAAATGTAAGTCAAGCGAAATATATTGCTCAGTCTGAAGAAGGGTCTTGAGCTGAAACGTCACCCATTCCTGCTCTCCAGAGATGCTGCCTGTCCCGCTGAGTTGCTCCAGCATTTTGTGTCTATCTTCGGTGAAAGTCGGGCATCTGCATTTCCTTCCTCCACATTAAGCTTATTACTTACCTCATTTTAATTAATTTCCTCCCTGTAATTAATGCTATTGCTTTTGGTCAACTGCCTTAAGAAAATGTGTTGGAAATGAATTTACTCTTTTAATTTTGTTAAATTTATTTTGTATTATTTAGGCATTTAGAAATGGACTGTGCTTGCATGGCCTGTCAAAAAGCAGACCTCAAGGTCCACTGACTAAGACCCATTCATTGCTCATGGACTCGTGTTTTGGCCACCATGTTACAGGGAAGATGTTGTCAAGCTTGAAAGGGTGCCGATAAGATTCATCATTATGTTGCCAGGGCTCGAGGGACTGAGCTGCAGGGAGGGGTTGAGCAGGCTCGGGCTTTATACCGTTGGGTTGAAAGCTGCCCAAGCGAAGTACGAGGTGCTGTTCCTCCAATTTACGTTTGGGCTCACTCTGACAATGGAGGAGGCCCAGGACAGGCAGGCCAGTGTGGGAATGGGAAGCGGAGTTAAAGTGTTTGCCAACCGGGAGATCGCGCGAGCGGAGGCGGACTGAGTTTAAGTGCACTACCTTGCTCACAATGTCTAGGCATGCTGCATAAACGGAGGCCTTACACGTGTGTTGGGTTAGATTCCACAACGTAAAACTAAATGTAACTGTGCCATGCCAACTCAAGCAGTCGGACATTTGTCCACACTACGTAATAAGGGAGAAAAAAAAATCCCCGTCACTTGACTGGAACACTGTGCTGAGTATATATTTATCATTGGTTATCAATGTCACAGGAGAGCAGGGCTGGAAATGTAAATTTGAATTCCAAAGGGATGTCTGAATCAGTGTGGTGTAAACAATGAAAGATAGCTTAGCATTCAAGTGATCACTCACAATCATTGCTGCTACGACAACTCTATTTATTTGAACACAGCGGGCGTCATTGCCAAGTTAGGCTACTTAGTTCTGCCCCGCGTATGTGTTTGGGATGGAGAGGGTTTGCACTGGCTTGCTATTGCACAAAGCCAATATTTATCGACTTCACTGGAAAACCAGATTGCAAGACGGTTACTTTTAACTCACGGAAGGCGACTCGCTGATGTGGGGAAACGTGGCCCGGTCTTTATTTTCTGTTATTAAGTCAAGATAAACTGTAGTGTTTGCAAATAAGTGCATTTAACTGTGGTTGTTGCTCACAATACATTCATACATTACAAAATAAAGCGGTTTAATCATTCAAAGCAAGCTTCCACTTGCCAAATGTTAATGTAAGCAACCTCCAGGCGTTTATCTGCATCGGACAAGATTATCTGGTTTGGATAGAACATAGAACAGAACAGTACAGTACAGGAACGGGCCCTTCAGCCCACCATCTCTGTGCCAAACATGATAAGTTCATGTTCTAGGAGCAGAATTAGGCCATTCGGCCCATCAAGTCTACTCTGCCATTCAATCATGGCAGCAGATCTATCTTTCCCTCTCTACCCCATTCTCCTGCCTTCTCCCCATAACCCCTGACATGCTTGCAAATCACAAATCTGTCAATCTCCGTCTTAAAAATATCCATCGACTTGGTCTCCACAGCCATCTGTGGCAATGAATTCCACAGATTCACCACCCTTTGACTCAAGAAATTCCTCATCTCATGATGCCAAGCTGAACTAGTCTCTGCTGCCTGCGTATGATCCATACCCCTCCATATCCATGCACTCATCTCAAAGCCTCTTCAACACAAGACGCATTACCACATTCATGACTTACATTTAAAAGTAAACTTCCAGGATAACTTTGTTCCCGTGAAAGAATGAACTTTTCCTCCTTTCTGTAAGTCAAATGAAGCAATATATTTTCACAAGTTAAGAAGTCAGAGCGTCATACAGTAGGGAAACAGGCCATTCGGCCCAAGTTACCCATGCTGACCAAGATGCCCCATCTACATTAGTCCCACCTGCCCGTATTTGGCCCGTATCCCTCCTAACCTTTCTCATTCATGTACCTGTCCAAATGTCTTTTAAACGCCAAGAAACACAATGATCCAGAGGACATAGGTTTAAGGTGAAGGGGAAACGATTTAATAGGAATCTGAGGGCTGACTTTTTCACACAAAGGGTGGTGGGTGTATGGAACGAGCTGCCAGAGGAGGTAGTTGAGGCAGTGACTATTGCATCGTTTAAGAAACAATTAGACAGGTACATGGATCGGACAGCAAAAGTGGGATATGGGCCAAACACAGACAGGTGGGACTAGTCTAGATGGGACACGTAGGCCGGTGTGGGCAAGTTGGGCCGAAGGGCCTGTTTCCACGCTGTATCACTCTATGACTCTAAGATCGATCAGCACGAACATTTAAATTGATCTTGTCCAATCTGTTAAGAAGCATGATTGTACCTTTGGCAAAGTTAATTCACTTCTCTCACACTGCTTGCCCGAGAGAGTTTGCCCATTCATCACTGTAGCAGCAATCAGTTTGGTCTTAAAGCTGTAGTGACCATATTGCATTTGAACGATAATTGAGCGACACGAGGTAACCATTTCTGTGACTGAGCACTCTGTTCTTCCAGAATACCGAGCCCTGGTTAAGAACTTCTGCAGAACTTTGGAACACACATTGTGATTTGGAATGTATACAGTGCCGTTAATCTAATCGTCAACAGCGGGAAGCATAATCACTTGCCAGCTTAACGGGTGGGAACGATGGCAAGGCTGATGGAGCTGCCGCCTCACTGTGCCAGAGGCCCCGGGTTCGATCTTGACCTCGGGTCCTGCCAGTGTGGAGTTTGCACGTTCTCCCTGTGTCCGCGTGGGTTTCCTCTGGGTGCACCAGGGTTCCTCCCTCGTCTCGAAGACGTGCAGGTTTGCAGGTTGATTGGCCTCTGTAAATTGCACCTCGCGTGTTGAGAATGGATGCGAAATTAGGATAACGTAGAACTAGTGTGAACGGGCGGTTGATAGACAGCTTGGACTCGGTGGGCTAGAGAGCTGTTTCAATGTTATGTCTCTTAAACTAAACTAAAGGAAGTCCTTCAAAGTGTTTGGAGACTACATAGGCGTGTCTGGAATTATACGCTTGGAATCCAGACCTGTCCGAAGAAAGGTCACGCCCCAAAACGTTATCCATCCTTTTTCTCCAGAGATGCTGCCTGACCAACTGAGTTACTCCAGCACCTTGGAATCCATCCAGGTAACCTATCCGTTTTGAGTTGGAGAAAAATGATGGCTCAGGGAATGAATCATCAGCTTAAGAAACAGAATAACAGCTAAAAATTATTCCAAATAGCACAACTGAGAGACCAACAGAAAGGATACTGCATACTTCAATACAGGGTTAGGTTTAGATTTATTATTGTTAGGTGAACTGAAGTACAGTGAAAAGAGATGTTCTGCATGCTATCAAATCAAATCAGATCACACTACCGATAAATGCAATTGAGACAAACTCAAATGCACTTAGGTAGAGTGAAGAGAAAGTTACAGAGTGCAAAAAAACATAGTTCCCAGCATCAGTGACAAAGGCCAGTGTCCACAATGTTGTAGAACTGAATCAGCTTTGTGGAAGAACTTCACAGTGGAATATAATCTATCATTAAAAGTTTCAAATCCAAATTTTGCCAGTAGTTCATTGAGAATGTTTGTTGATCGCAGTTTGAGAACATTAACAACTTTTGCACACATTACTGACGGAAATGCATTATTGTTCGGCACGGTGGCGCAGCAGTAGAGTTGCTGCCTTATAGGACCCGACTTCGATCCTGACTACAGGTGCTGTCTGTGCGGAGTTTGTACAGTACGTTCTCCCCGTGGCCCGCGTGGGTTTTCCCCAGGTGCTCCGGTTTCCTCCCACACCCGAAAGACATGCAGGTGTGTAGGTTAATTGGCTTCGGTAAAAAATTGTAAATTGTCCCGAGTGTGTGTGTGTGTGTGTGTGTGTGTGTGTGTGTGTGTGTGTGTGTGTGTGTGTGGTGTGCAGAGATCGCTGGTGGGCATGGACTCGGTGGGCCAAAGGGCCTGTTTCCACACTGTATCTCTAAACTAAACTAAACTAAACTAAACATACGTGTTATTTTATAAACTTAGGTTAATGCATGTGACAGATTGGGGGCAACCTTTCATTCAAACAATTGATAACCAAACTAGTTTCATTTTCATCAAAGTTTGCAAATGGCTGCTGGCACACAGCATTGTGCCAGTGGCAATGGTGTAGAAAGGACAAGGAGAATGTGAGAGAGGTTGTTGGTGAGAATGAGAGGTGGAGTGTCCTAGACTGGCCAATATTTACCGCTTGACTTCACATCCTGAGGCAGAGTTTTCTATTGCTGGAGGCACCGTCAGATATACAGGGGCAGCAACGCATTCACAAAGACCCAGGACAACCTGTAACAAGGGGACAGCATGAACATGGACTGTCAAGGCAACCGGAGCCCGGACATTTTGTGCCAGGGGCACTTTCCAGGTTATGACAGGGAACATCTGTAATGTCAGCCATTTGGCAGCCAGATGTTAAAGAGATGGCAGATACCAGGTTCCTGTGCATCTTTATCAGCACATGATCACAGAGTCAAAGAGTCATACAGCATTGAAACAGGCCCTTCAGCCCAACTGGCCCATGCCGACTAAGATCCCCCATCTACGATCGTTTCATTTGCCCGCATTTGGTCCAAATCCCTCTACACCTTTACAATCCGTGTACTTGTCCGAGTGTCTTTTAAGTTGCTATGATGCTTCGGGGCGCGGGAGGGAGCAGGATCAATGCCTACCTTGCCTCTTGTTTGTAATCATCCCAGTGTCACCTGACCAAACATAAGGTTGAATATTGCGATCCACATTTATGCCACCAACCCCAAGCCAAACCAGGAAACTCTCAACCTCTCAGTCTTCCTGTCATCTGAATGAATGAACGAATGAATGAATGAATTAATGAATTAATGCTTTATTGTCACAATTAAAATATTTGTTTTGCATACCCAAGGTATGCAAAGAGTTGCCACATAAAGGGCGCCGACAAAGTTACAAAGTCATCCCGCGGCAGGTCCTCCTTTGTTCTACCCCTCCCTCTCCCCTCACGGTGGCTCCCTCTTTGTCCCCCCCCCCCTCCTCACCACAGCGGTCCCCCACACCGGCTCCCTCTTTGTTCCCCCCCACCACGGCAGTCCTCCCCACGCCGGCTCCCTCTTTGTCCCCCCCCCCCCACCACAGCGGCCCCCCCCATGCCGGCTCCCACTTTATTCCCCCCCCACCACGGCGGTCCCCACACGCCGGCTCCCCCTTTGTCCCCCCCCCCCCCACCATGGCGATCCCCCCCACGCCAGCTCCCTCTTTGTTTCCCCCCCCACCACGGCGGTCCCCCCCATGCCGGCTCCCCCTTTGTCCCCCCCCACCATGGCGATCCCCCCCACGCCAGCTCCCTCTTTGTCGTCGTCCCCCCACCACGGCGGTTCCCCCCACGCCGGCTCCCCCTTTGTTCCGGGTGGCGTGTCCTCTGGTTCCCACGTGGGCCATCCTCGACCACTGGTGTCATCCTGGACCCCCCCCCCCCCTCCCAAAGACCACTAACCTCCTCGCCGACCGACGCCATGTTTCCTGATGCCACTGCTCCGTGTCTTTATCTGCTCTGGCCCTCCCCCCTACCCGATGCTCTCTGTGGATGCAGCGCGGATAGAAGGAGCCCTGTAGCTTGCAGTGAAGGACGATGCAATGTGGAGTCGCTGGACGCGCTCGAGCAGCTCTGAGCCCATATGCACAAAGGAAAAAAACCTGGCTCCAAACTCTACCATCTGGGCTGACTATCAGTCAGACAACAGTAAAGGGACTGGCTGGCGTAGTGGCAGTGCTGGGACCATGCATGTTCTCATCCCAGGTTTGGACAAGTTGCTTTCCATCGCTGATCCCTCAGGTCCACGCCTCAGCAAACCTTGTAATCTATTAGAGGACAGATTGCTGGGCAAATCTGACACCCTCAGAGTCCCCTGCAACACTGGTGTACAGTTCCGATGGCAGAAGACTGAGCTCCCACTGTTCTCAGTGGGTGGCCTCTGCTTACACTGCAACATAAGGCACCAGATGCTCTGCATAAAGAAGGTTCTGCAGCTGTTGGAATGGAGCTGGCCCCGTCTTCCGCACCAGAAAGGCAAGACTCAAGCCAAACCAGATCCAAGCCTGGATCAGGACAGAGATGCTGTCCTACCCGCTGAGTTCCTCCAGCTTTTTGTGTGTCTATCTTCAGTTTTAACCAGCATGTGCATCTCCTTCCTACACATCTCGTCCGCTTCACTGCGAAATCTCCTCGAGCTCTGCCTACTTTGAAGAACCTTTCTAGAAGCAACATCCTCTCTCGCTGCTCCCCCTCTGTGATTCCTCCTGCTAATCTTTTGTTTCCCTTTCCCCTGACTCTCAGTCTGAAGAAGGGTCTCGACCCGAGACGTCACCTATTCCTTCTCTCCAGAGAAGCTGCCTGACCGGCTGAGTTACTCCAGCTTTTAGTGTCCATCCTCGATGAGGACTCCTCGTTTTCTCTCTCGTTGCACGTCGGCTTTGGGGTGGCCCTGCCAATTGATGGCTCACTTCGCAGTGCACATCCATCTGCCTGTGGGCAGCTTCCTTGAAGTCTTCTTCCCCCGTCCCCTGCCACTATCATGAGGGGAGGTTTAGCAACCAGGAAATCCATGCTCATGCCATCTGCACTCTGCGACTCAGAAAGGATTGTGTAATGTGACTGGAGATTCCAGTGGGCCAAATGGGCAGCACGGTGGCGCAGCGGTAGAGTTGCTGCCTTACAGCACCAGAGACCCAAGCTCCAACCTGACCATATTGCTGACTGTATGGAGTTTGTATGTTCACCCTGTGACTGCACGGGTATTCGCCAGGTTCTACGGTTTCCTCCCACCCTCCAAAGACATACAGGCTTGTAGGGTAACTGGCTTGGTATGATTGTAAATTGTCCCTAGTGTGTGTGTGTGTGTGTGTGTGTGTGTGTGTGTGTGTGTGTGTGTGTGTGTGTGTGTGTGTGTGTGTGTGTGTGTGTGTGTGTGTGTGTGTGTGTGTGTGTGTGTGTGTGTGTGACAGTGTTAGTGTGCGGGGATTGCTGGTCGGCGCAGACCCAGTGGGCCGAAGGGCATGTTTCCGCGCTGTACCTCTAAATTAAAACAAAACTAAGGAGGAGAGTCAGGTCAAACTCTGTGCCTGTCATCCCCAGACTTACTGCCATTCCTTCCAATGGGGATGCTATGACACTGGAGTAACTCAGCGGGTCTGGAGAAGAGGAATTGGTGACGTTCCAGATCACTGGATCACTGCTTGTCTCCTGTTGCTGGAACCCGCTGTTTGTGCATAACTGTTTGTGAGGCCGGGGCAGTGGAACAGCGGTAGAGTTGCTGCCTCACAGGCCAGAGGCCCGGGTGTGATCCTGACTACGGGTGCTGTCTATTAGTCTGTCTATTTCCAGTGATGGAAATTATGAGGATTAAAGAAGAGGAGGTACGAACACTTTTGAAAAATATAAAAGTGGATAAGTCTCCAGGTCCTGATAGGATATTCCCTAGGACATTGAGGGAAGTTAGTGCAGAAATAGCAGGGGCTATGACGGAAATATTTCAAACGTCATTAGAAACGGGGATGGTGCCGGAAGATTGGCGCATTGCGCATGTTGTGCCTTTGTTTAAAAAAGGTTCTAAAAGTAAACCTAACAATTATAGACCTGTTAGTTTGACGTCTGTGGTGGGAAAATTAATGGAAAATATACTTAGGGACAATATATATAATTATTTGGATAAACAAGGCCTGATTAGAAACAGTCAACATGGATTTGTGCCTGGAAGGTCATGTTTGACTAATCTTCTTGAATTTTTTGAAGAGGTTACCAGGGAAATTGATAAGGGCAAGGCTGTGGATGTTGTCTATATGGACTTCAGTAAGGCATTTGACAAGGTTCCACATGGAAGGTTGATTAAGAAGGTTAAATCGTTGGGTATTAATAGTGAGGTTGCAAGATGGATTCAACAATGGCTGAATGGGAGATACCAGAGGGTAATGGTTGACAATTGTATGTCAGGTTGGAGGCCAGTGTCTAGTGGAGTACCCCAAGGATCTGTGTTGGGTCCACCGTTGTTTGTCATTTACATTAATGATCTGGATGATGGTGTGGCAAATTGGATTAGTAAGTATGCAGATGATACTAAGATAGGTGGTGTAGTTAATAATGAAGTAGAGTTTCAAAGTCTACAGAGAGACTTGGGCCTTTTGGAAGGGTGGGCTGAAAGATGGCAGATGGAGTTTAATGCTGATAAGTGTGAGGTGCTGCATTTTGGTAGGACAAATCAAAATAGGACGTACAGGGTAAATGGTAGGGAATTGAGGAATGCAGTGGAACAGAGGGATCTGGGAATAACTGTGCATTGTTCCCTGAAGGTGGAATCTCATGTGGATAGGGTGGTGAAGAAGGCGTTTGGTATGCTTGCCTTTATAAATCAGAGCATCGAATATAGAAGTTGGGATGTAATGTTAAAATTGTACAGGGCGTTGGTGAGGCCGAATCTGGAATATGGTGTGCAGTTCTGGTCGCCAAATTATAGGAAGGATGTCGACAAAATGGAGACGGTACAGAGGAGATTTACTAGAATGTTGCCTGGGTTTCAGCACTTAAGCTACAGAGAGAGGTTGAATAGGTTGGGTCTTTATTCTTTGGAGCGTAGAAGGTTGAGGGGGGACTTGATAGAGGTTTTAAAATTTTTAAGAGGGACGGACAGAGTTGACGTGGGTAGGCTTTTCCCTTTGAGAGTGGGGAAGATTCCAACAAGGGGACATAGCTTCAGAATTGAGGGACAAAAGTTTAGGGGTAACATGAGGGGTAACTTCTTTACTCAGAGGGTGGTGGCTGAATGGAATGGGCTTCCGGTGGAAGTGGTGGAGGCAGGCTCGATTTTATTATTTAAGAGTAAATTGGATAGGTATATGGATAAGAGGGGATTAGAGGGTTATGGTCTGAGAGCAGGTAGATGAGACTAGGTCAGAGAGTGTGGTCGGCGTGGACTGGTAGGGCCGAACGGGCCTGTTTCCGTGCTGTAATTGTTATATGGTTATATGGTTATATGGTTATGTGGAGTTTGCACGTTCTCCCCGTGACTACGTGGGTTTTCTCCGGGTGCTCCGGTTTCCCCTGCACATCCCAAACACGTACAGGCTTGTAGGTTCATTGGCCTCTGTACTTCCTCACTCAGAGCGTGGTGAGTGTATGGAACAAGCTGCCAGAGGAGGTAATCGAGGCAGGTACTATAACGGCATTTAAAAGTACACCGTTAGGAAAGGTTTAGAGGAATATGGGCCAAACATGTGCAATTTGGACGAACCCTAGATGGGGCATCTTGGTCAAGTCAAGTCAAGTCAAGTCAATTTTATTTGTATAGCACATTTAAAAACAACCCACGTTGACCAAAGTGCTGTACATCTGATTAGGTACTAAGGAAAAAAATGAAACATACAGTAGCACACAAACAGTTCACAGCACCTCCTCAATGAGCCTCAAACGCTAGGGAGTAGAAATAGGTTTTGAGCCTGGACTTAAAGGAGTCGATGGAAGGGGCAGTTCTGATGGGGAGAGGGATGCTGTTCCACAGTCTAGGAGCTGCAACCGCAAAAGCGCGGTCACCCCTGAGCTTAAGCCTAGACCGCGGGATAGTGAGTAGCCCCAAGTCGGCCGACCTGAGAGACCTGGAGTTAGAGAGGGGGGTTAGAAGATTTTTGATGTAGGGGGGGGAATGTCCATTTAGGGCCTTATACGTGAATAGGAGGAGCTTGAAGTTGATTCTGTACCGTACAGGGAGCCAGTGGACAGAGGCCAGAATCGGGGTGATGTGGTCCCTTTTACGGGTACCCGTCAGGAGTCTCGCTGCGGCGTTTTGGACCAGTTGCAGGCGGGACAGGGAAGATTGGCTGATCCCAGTGTATAGGGAGTTGCAGTAGTCTAGGCGGGAGGAAATGAAAGCGTGAATGATTTTTTCTGTGTCGTCGAATTGGAGGAAAGGTTTGATTTTAGCTATGGTTCGAAGTTGGAAGAAGCTGGCTTTTACCACAGCGTTGACTTGCTTATCAAATTTTAATGCAGAGTCAAATATCATGCCGAGGTTTTTGACATGCAGTTTGACTAGGCAGGATAGACTTCCAAGACTGCCTGTTAGACTGCCTGGTCAGAATGGACAAGTTGGGCTGAAGGGCCTGGTTCCGTGTTGTAGGACTCTATCAGCAAGCACCAGTCAAAATCCCCAAGAGTGACTAACAAATATAGAAGTTCTACATTTGGATGGGAAGCCAGAATCGGAAGTGACACTTATGGAAAGTAGGGCCAGCAATCTGGCATGCAGCAAACAGCATTTCCCTGCAAGTTTTAGCTCAATCATGCTGTGAATAATTAGTTTTACATTTGTTCTTTTTTATGCAATGCAAAAATATAAAACTTAAAATTCAAACGTAAATAGGCTGTTTGGCTTTACAAACATTTAAGGACCGTGTTATGGGCACAGAGGTAGAGCTGCTGCCTTACAGCAGCGCCAGCGACCCGAATTCAATCCTGACTACAGGTGCTGTTTGTACGGAGTTTGTGACCTGCGTGGGTTTTCTCCAGGTGCTCCGGTTTCCTCCCACACTCCAAAGACATACAGGTTTGTAGGCTAATCGGCATCGGTAAAATTGTAAATTGTCCTTCGTGTGTGTGTAGGATAGTGCTAGTGCACAGGGATCGCTGGTCGGCACGGATTCGGTGGGCCGAAGGGCCTGTTTCCACGCTGTATCGCTCAATTAAACTAAACTAAACTTTATGGCCCCACAACGTAATTGAACAAGATACACCAATTTGGGCGAAAGGGGTGACGGGACGGTGTTGAAATCAGGTTTCCTATTCCTCTGGTGACAAACTTTGATCAGCGTGTAATATCCATCAACCAGAAACAACACAGTGGACTAACATTCTCGCCCGAGAATCAATTCTCAAAATCTACACACACACCACAATCAATCGAGAAGGATTAAATGAGACAGATTAACGACATTTTCATGAACTCCTTAAGTCATTTATTTGGAGTTCTATTTTGTTCTGGCTTTATACTTACCTCAATTTACAAAAAAAGCAAGCTTTTAGCAAACAAGCTAAGACGTGCTTTCACCTTAAAAAAAAATACTTCTGCCAGTGTGCATTTTGATATATCTTTAATCCAATTGCCTTCTTTTTTTTTTTATATAAACGTATTATTGTATGCACTTATTCACCATGTAGAATCGCTGGCTCTGAGATGTGACATGTCTACCATTTAAATGAAAATGAGTTTTATACTTCCGTGGTCCAAACTTTTGTCGTGCAGTTTTCCATAATGCATTCTTCCCTCATCTTCAATATAGAATGAGAAATTCACTTCCATTTTCTATGCACAAGCGGTCACCTCTGCACGTGGGTTATGGTTTCCCGGACACTCCTGACACGATTGAACTTTCGAATGGTATGAAAGTTAAATATATCTTTTTTTGCAGCATTCATACGTTGCGTTTCTGTTTGGGGCTGCCAAGTATCACGACCCAGCTCCGCATGATTACAGTAGCTTTTGCCGGTGCACCGTCGAGTGAAAAATGGGCTTCAAATGCTTTGTGAAATGCCGCCACCAATGGCCACAGAATCATTAACGTTCGCTTATGGAGGAGATCTAAAGCAGCAATTACATACAATACAATATAAATTTCATTTAAGCCACTTCCAAAATGAGATCATTCACTTGACATAAGAACTCTCAAAAGATACTAATTATTATCGATGATTAATCTCCTTCTTCACACAATTGGAAAATGGTGCGAATAGATTTAAAGTAAATATAGATCCACATAATTATATATTAAAATTAGCAAGGCTAAGAGAGATTCATACCAACAATACCCCATTAATTATCTTTTAACCAATGTATATTTATTTCTCTTGTTATGCATGATTTTCAAACCTACATTCCCCAGATGAACTGAAGATTAATCCAGCTTGCCCTAATATTAATTTTGAAGCAATATTCATTATTCGACAATCAACACAAAATCGCAAGAAGCAGTTTTGCATCATCGACTGGAATTTCAAATCTGCAATTTTATCAACCAGTTCAATACACCATTTACTAAAAATCTAATGCCATAATGCAGCTAGGCTACAGAACCAAATTAGAGTGTTTTTCCTCCTCACACTGTTATCGATTGCAAATGTAAATTAACATCATGCCAAAATATTTGCTGTGTTTTATTTCTAGTTCAGAAAATAATAATGAAAAGTGTTTTACAAATTATAACAAAGTCTAGTTAATTAATTTGCTAAACAAAAATCTGTTATATATTCTTATGCAAAATGGAGCCAATTATCGAGTCCAAAAGTCTATTCAGTGCCATAACCCTTCTTAACGGAAAAGATGGTTTAAACATGTAACCAAACACAACAATTTCTCATTGAGTGCCAAATTTAGTAGATAGTGGCACAAAGACCGGGATTATCCCCCTCTGTTAAATACTTAAAAATCAAAAACCAAACTGGTATAAGATTATAATAACAGGATCATGTTCAGTAGAAAAAAAACAAGTGTTCAAAGTTCTTTCGTGTCACTTTCTTTACAGGGACTCTCCCAGGCACTGAAAGGACCCATCTGAATGTTCGGAGAAGCTCATTTTGAAACCATCCCTTTGAACTGGATTCATGGGGTATTTGCATAAGAAGATTTCAGTGAGGAGAATGGGGTTGGTACTGCATCTGGTCATTAATATGCCTGGTAATTCTGCATATTGCAAACCCATTCATGCATTACTAAAGACTCAAACTCAAGGACAGTGATCCCAATGCTATTGTTTGATGACTTCTTCTTTTCTGAAGGGATTGAATTTACTTAAAGTGTTTACTTGGTGAGCACAGTTAGTACAAATTACATTCTTATATGAAAACCAGGACCTCGAGCTTGATGGATATAAATTAAACATGAACTGATAGACAATGAGCATGATTTAATATATGTTAGCACTGGTAGTTTCTGTTCATTACCCAAGGCTCCTACCCAAATGAATGTTTACCTTCCAAAATATCTTGAATAGGTGTAATATTTTTATTTTATGCTGCATTGCAGCACTGTTGTGAAGTATGTCATTGCATTAAAATAAATTGTAGAAGATACAAAGAGAAAAAAAAAACATATTTTGGTTCAGTCATGAAGAGGTCTTAATACTGACCAGAAATGGAACATTTGAAGAAATAACCAGGAGTGTCAATGCCGTATATATGTATTAAAAATCGCAATTTATGCAAAGTCCATCAGTATTATTCGTGTCTGTTGGGCTTAAAAAATGTTGGACGGTTTCTAAGTATTAAACAGCTCCTATATTTACCTGCGATATCTTTGGCTATTTTCTCCCAGCACTGAACAAATCAAGTCGTCTCCGTTGTTGGTTTATGTCAGGGGCCACGTTAAAAAAAAAAACACTAGATGCTGTAAGCACCCCACCACTTTACAACAGGAACGAAAATAAAATCACGTTTCAGCGCATCGGGGTGTACTTTCTGTCATAAGGTGATACAGGCAGATATTAAACCCGAGCTGAACCCAAGGCAATGGTAAACATGACACTTATTTGATACAGGAACCCCAGTACGTATTAAAGAGATAAATACTAATTTCTCCTGCTTTTTAAACTGATTAATGGTAGAGTAGAGGCTTAAACTGATTAGTTTATTAGCTCCAGTAAGAGGCAATTAATTCAGGTTTTTTTTTAAAAAGCAAATGGATACTAACAGGAGAAGTGGGTGGAATGGTGATGTAGCAGGTTAGAGGGAGAAAAATAGGTTTGTTTCAAAAGATATGAGAAATAAATTCAAAATAAATGTGCTTTTTAAAACAAAATTGCCCTATTTTGTTTGAACAAAATTGTTTTTCTACAACCCCTTTTCTACACACTGTCGAAGGTCCCATCCGAGGGCAAAATATTCTTTTTTTTCCACCCCCCTCTCATTCTGCAACTCCGAGAGAAGACATCAAAGAACACGAAGATGTGCTCTTTGTTTTGTTTGGTCCCTGACTCTCAACATGTGGTTTCATGCGCCAAACATCGGCACCTTTTAACCTATTCTGTTCAGCTTATCCATGAGGCCCAATTGAGCATTAGTGAAACTATAGTAACCAATAATCTCGGTGTAGCTGAATAGAAACTATGTATCTTGTCACACAAAAAACTGTCCGGACATCACGGTCCCAGACAAGTTTCTTTACAGGCACTTGGCTCCTTTCGTCGACACCCAGCCTGCCTCATTGAAAACGTGTCAAAACCCTTTGCCTTCTGCAATGCTATCTGCCTCGATGGTAATTTATATTTAACAAACAGGACGTTGTTCTCTGCAAGACACAAGCATCTGATTATCTACCGCCAATGTCTTCACAGAGTCAAAAACAAAATATGGAGGCTTTGGGAAAGGGTGAGAAAAAGGCTGGCAAGCCCGGCAGGACAGTGGGATGGCTTCCAGATAGAGGGAGGGAGAGGGGGAGATGGGGAGAGAGAGGGGGGGAGGAGAGGGAGAGAGAGAGAGGGGGGGGTGAGAGAAGGGGAGAGAAAGGGAGAGGGAGGGAGGGAGAGAGAGGGTGGGAGAGGGAGAGAGAGAGGGAGGGAGAGAAGGGGAGAGAGATAGAGAGGGAGGGTGAGAGAGGGGGAGAGAGGGAGAGAGAGGGAGAGGAGATAGGGAGAGGAGAGAGGGAGGGAGAGGGGGAGAGGGGGAGAGAGAGGGAGTGGGGATGAGAGAAGGGGAGAGAGATAGAGGGAGGGTGAGAGAGAAGGGGAGAGAGAGGGAGAGGGGGGGAGAGGGGAGGGGGAGAGAGATGGGGGAGAGGAAAGGAGAGGGAGGGAGAGAGGGAAGGAGGGAGAAAGAAAGAAGGGGAGAGATGGGGAGGGGGAGAGAGATGGAGGGAGGGAGGAGAGGGAGAGAGAGTGAGAGAGAAAACTATTTCTGCCCCTGCATGTGTTTGTGACAAGCATCCACAGAACCACAAGCAGCAGGATGCTGCCAACAGCCTTAACAACGCTGGTTTCATTAAGAGGAGCAAACAGTGCACAGTGTTGGTGGATCGCAGCACACAGCCAGCAAGATGCAGGCTTCTCTCAGAGCCTGGCTGGGTCCGAGAGCTCATCACACCTACGAGTAATTAAACCAGGTCTTCTACAGCAACTGTCATTTTCCATTTTTGAGGCTTCTGTTGAGACGGTGCAGTGGTAAAGTGCGTGGAAAGTTGACCTGACACATCCTGGCAGCCTTCTGCTCCTGGTAGCTTGGCATATTTGGCCATTTAGTGGGTCCTTCTGAAGATCAAAAGGGCCACGGTTTTTTCTCTTAAACAGCAGGGAAAAGAACATCAAAAAGGTGTAAATTTCATTTCCCCAGTTTTGATTAAGTCAAGCATGAAATGAAATGTAATACTCTCAAGTGGCGCTGGTTTACACTATTGATGTCGTTACTTCTGCTTCAGGAAGCCTAATCAGCTGACAACGAGTTGAACAAACTCACTGCGAGTTTGGGGTGGCCAAATGGAGTGCTTGAGCTTGGCTGAAAAGAAAGCTTAATGCTCCCCTCTTCAAGCCAAGTCCCCGCCAACTGTGTGAAACCCTTGCTGCATGCATTTACTACGTACGCCCTTCTTCCCAAGTCCAATGGCCGCTACCATACATGTCCAAAACAATCCCTCAAGGGAAAGAAACATTTAAAGAGGCCTGAATATTTTTTTTTTAAACGTGCGTGTGTGTGTGTGTGTGCGCGCGTTTTGTTGTTATTCCAAGAGGTTAGGGTTTAAATAATCTTCAGCAGGGAAAAAAAAATAACCTGGTTTGTGAATCAATCTATATATTTGCTTTATACTTCTTTTACTGCTGCCCTTTGGCCTCATCAGATTTAGAAACATTTAAAGTGAAATGCAAATAATGAAAGGAGGTTGAAAGGGCTGTTGCAGATAATAGCTCTTAACTTTAAACCTGGTGAATGGAAACTCTGAATGCTGCAAAATTCTGCTCTGTGTCGGACAATCGCCATAATCTTGTAGCTGAAGGGACTTTTTTTTTGTGTGACAAACTTTCTTTTACATTTTTCTTTACAGGGCCTCATTTGCGCCGCTTGTTCTCACTCTTTGCCTTCTCAAATTTTATGCTGCCCACCACTATAGAGTCGATCGCAGAATGCAGTGGCTTTTGTCAAGACTTAATAGAATCTTTAACGCTCCCGACAATCCACTCCCATTGAGTTGCATTAAGTAGATATTATGGTGGGACAAAGAAGCTAAATAGCTGAACATCAACCTCATTAGGCATGCAGGCAAGCCTTGGACCATTTCACGATGAAGCCTATTGTCAGTGCGAACACCAGGTGAGTTTTAAATTGCAAATGATATCCTGAAAAGGCAAGAGAAGGCGCGGAGAATAGGTCTCGCAGAAAGGAAAATGGTTTCGGAGCAGAAGAAAATGAAAGGCATTGTTGAAACCACTCTGACCGTGGCAAATGTAATACATCATGGCATGAGGAAAGCTGAATACTGCACTTGAGACTTGGTGCGTTTTGTATTTTTTTTTACTGACTGCGCTTTACATCATTGTGTGAAATAAGCCAGAGGAAAATCTCGCAAATAAACAACAACAACAAAAAACCAAACAAGCCCGCCGGAAAGTCAACTCGGAATTAAAATAAACTGCAAACAAAATACAATAAAATAATATAGTGGCGATGCACTGTAGGGGCCTATTCAAGCCAACCCGTCTGAAAGATTATCTCTCCTGAAATAAATATACTTATTCATGTATACCAAGCCTAATCACTTCTCACATCAACATATTAATAAAATGGTCTCCGAAGAATTACTTGTAACTGCAAAGTGTTTAAGCAACTGACATTAAGATACTGAGCTCCTGGAAACATATTCCCAGTCAGAGCCCTTCTCTGTCACCTTAGCGGATGAATAATTGTGGCATTGCGTACTCCTTGTCATAAATGGCAGGAATGAGGGACCCGAAGGAATGCATTGGCAAGATTGGAGCCATGCATGCACAGTAAATTAAAACAAGGATTATACTAAACATGATTGGGGATGACAAGCAGGGCAGTGGTAGCCACATCATGTAGCTTGCTGCCCATATGGTCTTTACAAGGGCTGTGTGTTGTTGTGTTTAATAGGGTTTCGTTTCCTTTTTACAGATACAGCGCGGAAAACAGGCCCTTCGGCCCGCAGAGCCCGTGCCGGCCGGCGATCCCCGCACACTGGCACTATCCTACACACGCTCACACGCAGACACACACACACACACAGGAGGGACAATTTTTTTAAAAAAACATTTTTACCAAGCCAATTAGCCGACAAAAACCTGTATGTATAAGAAGATAACTGCAGATGCTGGTACAAATCGAAGGTATTTATTCACAAAATGCTGGAGTAACTCAGCAGGTCAGGCAGCATCTCGGGAGAGAAGGAATGGGTGACGTTTCGGGTCGAGACCCTTCTTCAGACTGAAGGGCCTGTTTCTGCGCTGTATCTCTAAGCTTCAACTAAACTAAGTAAGTGACCCGCATGGGTTTTCTCCAGGAGCTCCGGTTCCACTCCCACAGACTGCCCAGACTGAAGAAGGGTCTCGACCCGAAACGTCACCCATTCCTTCTCTCCCGAGATGCTGCCTGACCTGCTGAGTTACTCCAGCATTTTGTGAATAAAAACCTGTATGTCTTTGGAGTGTGGGAGTGGAACCGGAGCTCCTGGAGAAAACCCACGCGGGTCACTTACTTAGTTTAGTTGAAGCTTAGAGACACAGCGCGGAAACAGGCCCTTTAGCCCACCGAGTCCGCGCCGACCAGCGATCCCTGCACACTAGGACTGTCCTGCACACTGGGGGCAATTAACAATTTGTACCAAAGCCAATTAGCCTACAAGCCTGCACGTCTTTGGAGTGTGGGAGGAAACCAGTGCTCCTGGAGAAAACCCGCGAAGGTCACGGGGAGAACGTGCAAACTCCGTACAGACAGCAGCCATACTCAGAATCGAACCCGGGTCTCTGGCGCCGTAAGGCATGAACTCTACCGCCGTGCCCATATAGTTTGCTTCATATTTAAAAAAATGCTGAAGAATAATAAAATTCTCGTGGAATATCTTGACTAAATGACTTACTCGGTTTTGCTCGGTTGTTGGTTCGCTAAATTGAAAACAAAAGATTGATTCAATGGTACTTTGTCACCTGCACTGAGGTACAGTGACTTGACAATCTTCCATCTTAAATACACATTTAGCATTTCAGAAAAGCAGGACATTGGTATGAATTGTACTAAGCTATCTGACTGTATTTGTGGAAGCAGGAAACTCCAGATGTTGGCTAATACAGTAAAGGACACAAAGTGTTGGAGTAACTCAGAGGGCCAGGCAGCATTGACGGAGATCATGGATATTCAATGTTTCGGGTCGAGACCTTTCTTCATCCAGTTCAGGCATTTTGCTGACAGAAATAACTGAGGCGGACTTTAAACTTTACAGCGTGGAAACAGGCCCTTCGGCCCACCGAGTCCGTGCGGACCAGCGATCAGCTCGTATACTAGCACTATCCTACACACTAGGGACAATTTACAATTATACTAAAGCCAATTAATCTACAAACCCGTATGTCCTTGGGATGTGGGAGGAAACCGGAGCACCCGGAGGAAACCCACGGGGTCACGGGGAGGACGTACAAACTCCGTACAGACAGCACCCGTAGTCAGGATCGAACCCGGGTCTCCGGCGCTGTGAGGCAGCAACTCTATCACTGCGCCACCGTGCCGCCCTAACCGGTCTCTAAATAATTTGGGTCGGGATTGAAACAATCACTTTATAACTAGAACTAACGAAGACCTCCTTGCAGAGGCTTCTCGGGGGGAAAAAAAACCAAATGGCTGTTTCTTATCTGAGGCCTTTTAATCAAAAATCAACATTTATTTCCTTGTAACACTGATCTTTCAGCACCTCCACTGGCCCGCATCAAACTTTTTTGGGGACGCAGCCCATGAGATCAAAAGGCAGATTAAAGACATCATCATTAGAAAAACACGACCTACCTCCTTTGTTTGCGTGAGTCGTGTGAGAGTGAATCTCGCATCGTAGTCTCTGCTTGTCCATCAGGGCGAGCAATATCACTGGATGTCAGGGGAATGCAAGTGGCTTGGAGCAAAAACAAAGGAAAATGCTAGAAGGTAACTACATTTCCAACCCAAAGGCTTCATTCCTATGAGAGGGAGATATTTGCACTGGATAAATCCTTTATTTACGTTGCAGTCAAACTCCAAGGAACCGTTCTTGTTTAAATAGTACAATCAGGCAGACCTATGGAGCTGACACTGTCAGTCTTACAGTCTCTGTTGTGAATTCCAGTATAAATAAACGGAGGTCTCTGCCACCGAATCCAGTAATTTCTTTTTTGGGATGTGTGAATGAGTTGGCTGCGATCCTTTCTCCTAATTTTCCTTTTATTCCCGTGAGGGTTTGTTTTAATCTAGTCTGCTTCGTTCTCACCTCCACACTGATCCTCGCAGTGCTGCTACATGGTGGCAGTGGATCATTATCCGCTCAAACACAAGGGGTTTTTCCCTTCATTAATTTCTCTAAGAAGATTACAAAGTACATGTTTGTTGTTGTTTACGCATCTGATTTCCCTAAGCTCTTTGTTTTTCCAACTGGTTTACACTTTAATGCCCTTGATTGAATTTCAACGAGAAAGGATCGACTTCACTCACTCCTGTGCTCCTGGAAGGAGCTTCATGGATGGGTTAATCACCGCACGCCTTTAAAACTAAACTCCCAGGAAATGCTCAAGGAACCATCTCGCTTTTATCCTTAGTCTTAGACTGGACTCAAATCAGCAAGTCAGAATAATGTTCTTCCATAAACATTCTGCAATTGACCTGAATGCAGCAAAATAAAATCATCCCATTTGTTGGTAGGCAGAAGGTCATTAGTTCATAAGTTCATAAATGATAGGAGCAGAATTGGGCCATTCGGCCCATCAAGTCTATTCCGCCATTCAATCATGGCTGATCTATCTCTCCCTCCTAACCCCATTCTCCTGCCTCCCCCCCCCCCCCCCCACCCCATAACCCCTGACTCCTGTACTAATCAAGATTCTGTCTATCTCTGTCTTAAAAGCCTCCACAGCCTTCTGTGGCAATGAATTCCACAGATTCACAGATTCTGAATGGGGTTGAGAGGGAAATATAGATCAGCCATGGCATCAGGATGGCGGAGTAGACGATGGGCCGAATGGTCTAATTCTGCTCCATAATGGATGAAACTACGAACCATCTTAAATAATCGGCGTTTTGAATGAATTGATTGAGTTACAGCAGGGAAACATGCTCTGTGGCCCACCGAGTCCATGCTGACCATTGATCTCCCGTTCGTACAAGTTCAATGTAATCCCACGTCTGCACACGAGAGGCAACTTTGCAGAGGCCAATTAACCTGCAAGCCCGCACATGTGATGTGGGAGGGAACTGGAGCTCCCAAAGAAAACCCATGCAGTCACAGGGAGAAAATGCAAACTCCACACAGACAGCACCCTAGGTTAGGATGGAACCCTGATTCACATGCGTTCTATGTTGTCCCACTCTCTCCTCCATTCCCCACCCACTAGGGGGCCTAATTTACAGAGGGCCAATTAACCTACAAACCCGCACATCTTTGGGATGTGGGAGGAAACCGGAGCACCCCGAGGAAACCCACGCGGCCGCAGGCAGGACGTGCAAACTCCACACAGACAGCGCGGTGAGGCAGCAGCACTACCTGCTGCGCCACCTTGCAGCCACACTGCTGGAATCTTCAGCAAAACACAAAGCACTGGAGGAACTCAGCAGGTCAGGCAGCATCCGTGGAGGGAACAGACTGGCGATGATTTGGGTCAGTAGCCCCGTCCCAACCGCCCTCCACCATCTTAGTGCAGTTACATTTCTCCCACACTCAATCAACTTGCTACTTTTTTTTCCCTCCTCTGTACACTCATCTCCTATCCCCAGGACTCCTGTTTCCATTTTATTCCCCCCTCTTTCCCCTCCCCTTCACCCATATCCTTTCCTCGTGCTTTACTTCTCATCTTTCCTCTTCTTTCCTTATCCGACACCTTTTAGTTTCCTTTTCACATCTAGCCGTTGTCACTTACCTATCAATCAAACAACCTATTAATCAAACAACCTATCAATCAACCCCCCCCCCCCCCCCCCCACCAGTACCCACCTATCACTTAAGATAGACACAAAATGCTGGGGTAACTCAGCGGGGCAGGCAGCATCTCAGGAGGGAAGGAATGGATGACATTTCGGGCCGAGACCCTTCTTCAGACTGCGAGAGTCAGGGAAAAGGGAGACATAGAGATATGAAAGGGTAAGGTGTGAAAAGGAAGATCAAAGCAGACGCTGATCACGAATGGGTGTCAAGGGCTATGGGGAGAAGGCAGGGAAATGGGATGAATAATGGCATGATTGAATGGCGGAATGGACTTGATGGGCCGAATGGCCTAATCCTGCTATAACTTGTGAACATGTGAGTTGTACAATGATTATTGGCTGAGGGGAAGGTGAGTAGGCATACAAATAGTAACATTAATCAGGAGGACGGTGAAACCAGTGGGAGAACTAGGTTGGGGAGGGACGGAGAGAGAGGGAAATCAATTGGCCAGCATCTGCAGTTCCTTCCCACCTATCACTTGATAGGCTTTGCCCCGTTCCCACTTCTCTGAACCAGCTTTCCCCACCGCCACCCCTTCATTTTCACAGGGTGGAAATGTCCCACACACAAGATGAGATGAGAGGGGGAAAGTTTAATGGAGATGTGTGGGGCAATTTTTTTTACACAGATGGTGACGGGGGACTGGAACGCAAAATAAAACTAATTTGGGTCTTTAAATATACCTTCCGTAAACTGGTGTCTCACCGTGCCTCCCGACAGATCAAACCTATCATCCCCTTCCACCAAAAAGATTACTTTCAACTTATCTATGTTCAGTACTCAATCCATACCCTCGTATCTCCACTCTGTATCTTCCCCTTTGTTCCAACTATTGTACCCGTGTTTGACTTCAGGTATGGTATTACCTGATCCGTTTGGACAGCAGGCAATACAGCTTTCCTCTGCACTCCATCTCCATTTACACCTCACGCTGTCTCGGCAAGACCACCGGCGTAATCAAGGACCAGTCGCACCTTGGCCACTCCCTCTTCTCCCCTCCCCCATTGGGCAAGAGGTACAGAAGTGTGAAAACGCACACCTCCAGATCCAGCTGTTATCAGGCAACTGAACCATCTTGCTAACAACTAGAGAGCAGTCCTGAGCTACCATCTACCTCATTGGAGACCGTCGGACTCTCTTTAATCGGACTTTATCCTGCACTAAACGTCATTCCCTTACCATGTATCTGTATACAGTGACCGGCTTGATTGTAATCAATGTATTGTCTTTCCGCTGACTGGTTAGCACACAGCACAAATTTTTCACTGTACCCTCAGTACATGTGACAATAAATTAAACTAAACTAAACTAAACCTCGGAACACGTGACAATAATTAACCTAAACCTAATCTCTGGTTATTCTCTCTAGAATCTTTCAATTTACACACTGATTTTTTTTTCTCGTTTATTACATTGTTTGCAGTGTACTGTTTACATATTCTGTTGTGCTGCTGCAAGGAAGAATTTCATTGTTCCATCTGGGACATACGACAATATTGAGGGCGTGCAGCGTAGGTTTACTAGGTTAATTCCCGGAATGGCGGGACTATCATATGTTGAAAGACTGGAGCGACTAGGCTTGTATACACTGGAATTTAGAAGGATGAGAGGAGATCTTATCGAAACGTATAAGATTATTAAGGGGTTGGACACGTTAGAGGCAGGAAACATGTTCCCAATGTTGGGGGAGTCCAGAACAAGGGGCCACAGTTTAAGAATAAGGGCCATTTAGAACTGAGATGAGGAAAAACTTTTTCAGTCAGAGAGTTGTGAATCTTTGGAATTGTCTGCCTCAGAAGGCAGTGGAGGCCAATTCTCTGAATGCATTCAAGAGAGAGCTGGATAGAGCTCTTAAGGATAGCGGAGTCAGGGGGTATGGGGAGAAGGCAGGAACGGGGTACTGATTGAGAATGATCAGCCATGATCACATTGAATGGCGGTGCTGGCTCGAAGGGCCGAATGGCCTCCTCCTGCACCTATTGTCTATTGTCTATTGTCTAATAAAACACGCCTGACTCTTCTGACACATGACTTGGCCCAATTACTCGCATCAAAAATACAAACGTTATTTTACACAAGATTTTTCGAGTTAACACGGAGAGAACGTTGAGAAAATATAAAATGCACTGTGATCAGCCAGACCCTTGCGGATTTTTGACTTTTCCTTCTGCAACAATCAGCTTAGTCTGAGTTAGTCTGAGAGGGAGGTTTTACTGAGCGTGGCTTTATCCCACTGGTACTTACAGATTTGGAGTCCTAGGAGCACATTGTGAAGGGATTAGTAGTTTTCCCAAACACCATTGTGGGGAGAGGCAGCAAGGAGGGAAACAGAAAAAATGAGAAAGGCCAAGATGTAATTGATTTGGTTTAATGGACAATGACTTGTGCATCATAACAGGATGAGTTGAAGTAGAAAACAAAAGACCCAGGCCACCAAGATACAAAGTGCCTGCCCACAGGAGGAGGTCACTTATATTCATCTATGACAAATTAAAATAAATCAGAGGTAGCCAAATCCAATTTTCCATTTGTACTACAATCATAGATTACCTGATTATTGATTTAACCTTTTAAGTCCTCACTGGGACTAAAATAGAGCTTTAGTCTAGCATTTCATCTGTCTGTCCCATCCTGGTTTCTACCCCGATTGAAGGTATTATGTGGTCATTTTACAGTGAAACGCATCTTTTTGTAATTATACTAAATCATTCACAACCTTAACTGAAACTTTCTCATTGAAATGAGATTATTTGTGTCTGGGATTACAGCAAGTAATTTTTCAAAACTGTTCTACACCAACTGGAAGAGACTGAAGAACTTGGAAGGTTTATCTCACCTGCAACTTGAACCTGTAGTAATGGCTCACTAATGTAATCAAGAGGCTAATGATATTATGTCTGGTTTTGAAGGCTACAGTATGGAGGGTGAGAAAATCATCACCAGAACAGCCTTCACAATAGATAACGATCCTCCATGCCCCAAAAAGAAGCAAGGAGGTTTTCCACAAAATGCTGGAGTAACTCAGAGAAGGGTCTCGGCCCGAAACGTCACCAATTCCTTCCATCCAGAGATGCCGCCTGTCCCGCTGAGTTACTCCAGCATTTTGTGTCTACCTTCAGTTTAAACCAGCATCTGCAGTTCCTTCCTGCACAGGGGGTTTACCACAATCGGTTCATGAGTCCACAGTTGCTGAGTGTACTCATCGAAAATAATCTTTCTCGTTTGAAAAAAAATCACACCATTTTGACTAATGGTTTATAGACACAAAATGCTAGATTAACTCAGCGGGTCAGACAGCATCTCCAGAGAAAAGGAATAGGTGATGTTTCGGGTCGAGACCCTTCTTCAGACTGAGAGTCAGGTAAATGAGAGATTATAGATGGTGATTATACAGAGATATCGGACAAATGAATGAAAGATATGCAAAAAAGGAACAAAAAGACAATGGTTTGCTCTCTTGGCTTTCTCAGTATCAACTGTATGGGCCATGTCCAATTGCAATAACAACTTGAACAAACTGGGAATAGAAAGGTAAGAATAACGGATGTTTGTGTGGCACGGTGGCGCAGCAGTAGAGTTGCTGCCTCACAGCGCCAGAGACCCGGGTTCAATCCTGACCACGGGTGCTGTCTGTACAAAGTTTGTATGCTCTCCCCGTGACCTTCATGGATCTTTTCAGGGTTTCCTCCCACCCTCCAAGGACATACAGGTTTTGTAGGTTAATTAGCTTCAGTACGGGTGATCAATGGTCAACGCGGACTCGGTGGGCCGGAGGGCCTGTTGCCACGCTGTATCTCTAAACTAAACTAAAATAGAAAGGTACTAATAATGAGAGTGTATGAACCCAATGTAGTTCCTCTGACACCTCATAAATGAGTGCAATTGTGTGTAACAGAACAGGAATAAAGATGGAGGTCAGTTGTATTTAATCTCCACACATAACATGAATCTTGTACACTTCTTCCAGCAGAAATAGGCCAGAACTTCATTACAATATGGTGCGATTTACACATTGATAACATTTTTCCACCTTGACACAAGAAGCACACGGTTTCATAATTCCCGCTGATGTATGGATCTCTTTGCCCATGCGGGATTATTGGTCTCTGCTTCACGGTAAATCATTATTTATAGAAACACTGTGAGATTCATATGTGTGTTTGGCATGAGTAAGTGAGTCTGTGTTCTGTTAATGGATTTCAATACTTTCTATTGAGCCAACATTGTGACTGAGAGCAGGAACTGCAATGGAAATATCCTCACGGAAACTTCTCCACCTTTGAATTTGCGTCGTTTTAACACAGGATAGGAAGTGACTTGAGATAGATTGTGCAACGAAATCTGTGAGCGAAGGTTTCATTGGGGATGTTTAATTTAGTTTAGAGGTGCAGATCGAGAGCAAGCAAGATTATGAGGGACCCCTGCCACCCCAGCAACGGACTGTTCCAGATGCTACGTTCAGGCAAACGCCTCCGCTGTCATGCTGTGAAAACGGAGAGGATGAGACGGAGTTTCTTCCCACAGGGTATCAGGACTGTTAACTTTTATAACTCCAGGGACTAAATTTTGTCTTCTCTGTATTAACTGTATTAACTTTATTTATATGCTGTAACTGTAATTCTTTTTTGTGCACAATCCGCAGGCATTGCCACTTTCATTTCACTGCACAGCGTGTGTGTGCATGTGACAAATAAACTTAACTTGACTTGACGAGATACAGCGCGGAGACAGGCCCATCGGCCCACCGAGTCCACGCCGACCAGTGATCCTCGCACGCTACACTCATCTGACCCAGACTAGGGCCAATTTACATTTATACCAAGCCAATTAACCTACAAGCCTGTACGTCTTTGGAGTGTGGGAGGAAACCGGAGATCTCGGAGGAAACCCACGCGGTCACGGGGGAGAACGTACAAACCCCGTACAGACAGCACCCGTGGTCGGGATCAAACCCGGGTCTCTGGAGCGGTAAGCGCTGTAAGGCAGCAACTCTACCACTGCGCCCATGTGTTGCAGTGAAATCTCACATGCTGCAAACTATGCCTCAGAAATGCTTTAGAGCGGCACAGCGCAGAGACACGGGTTTGATGCTGACTATGGTTGCTGTCTGTACGGAGTTTGTACGTTCTCTCCATGACCACTTTGTTTTTCCCCGGGAGCTTCAATTTCCACACTCCAAAACCGTACAGGTTTAATGGGTAGGTTAATTGGACTTGATATAAATGGAAAAAAATGTCCCTTGTGTGTGTAGTATAGTGAAAGTGTGTGGGGATTGCTGGTTGGCGCGGACTCGGTGGGCAGAAAGGCCTGTTTCCGTGCTGTATCATTAAACTAAACTAAACTCACCCAAGCCATGCACGGTGCTGCCGGTGACTGCCAAGGTCATTCCAGCCCCAACCTCTACGGTTTTGATTCATTCTACACTGCCGGAAAGAACATTGTGAACATCAGTGAGGTCCCATTGCACGCGGATATAGACAATAGACAATAGGTGCAGGAGGAGGCCATTCGGCCCTTCCAGCCAGCACCACCATTGAATGTGATCATGGCTGATCATTCTCAATCAGTACCCCGTTCCTGCCTTCTCCCCATACCCCCTGACTCCGCTATCCTTAAGAGCTCTATCTAGCTCTCTTTTGAATGCATTCAGAGAATTGGCCTCCACTGCCTTCTGAGGCAGTGAATTCCACAGATTCACAACTCTCTGACTGAAAAAGCTTTTCCTCATCTCCGTTCTAAATGGCCTGCCCCTTATTCTTAAACTGTGGCCCCTGGTTCTGGACTCCCCCAACATTGGGAACATGTTTCCTGCCTCTAACGTGTCCAACCGCTTAATAATCTTATATGTTTCGATAAGATCCCCTCTCATCCTTCTAAATTCCAGTGTACACAAGCCTAGTCGCTCCAGTCTTTCAACATATGACAGTCCCACCATTCCAGGAATCAACCTAGTAAACCTACGCTGCACGCCCTCAATAGCAAGAATATCCTTCCTCAAATGGACAGCTGACATTTCAGGTCGAGACGGGTCTGAAGAAAGATTCCGACGTGGAAACGTCACCTATCCATGTTCTCCAAAGATGCTGCCTAATCTGTTGAGTTACTCCAGCACTTTGCATCCTTGAAAGCTGGCAAGAGATCTGTTTGAGAGCAAACCATGGACAAACACTTTTAGAGTGTGAATGAGCCTTTAATTCCTTTCCTTAAACTATACGCAGAAACTCTGCCAGGCAGAATAGAGGGCTTTGTCCAAGTTAGAACCCATGGTGCAGGAAGGAACTGCAGATGCTGGTTTAAACCGATGATAGACACAGAAACAGCATCTCAGGAGAAGTCAGATGGCATCTCTGGAGAAAAGGAATCGATGATGTTTCGGGTTGAGAAGGATCTGAAGAAGGGTCTTGACCCAAGAACATCACATATTCCTTTTCTCCAGAAATGCTGTCTGACCCGCTGAGTTACTCCAGCGTTTTGTGTCTATGCTGTCCGGCCCGCTGAGTTACTCCAGCGTTTTGCATCTACGAAGAAACAGCATTCACGGGAGAATCAGTGCTTGGATTTTGGTCCACTGTCGTGGCAGAGTTCCCTTGCGGGGAAATGGCAGATTGTAGATTTCACAACCCATCTCGTTTGACTGCGCAGATATCAACACGGTACAGCTGCAGACTTCCTGGAATGCCTTGTGGAGGCTCTGCAGCACTTCTGGCCAAGCTCCCCTTGTGATCCGTAGCTTCCACACAGTAAGCAGATGAATGCCTATCTTTGGCCATTCATTCATTCATTCTAACGTTGTTCCTCTGCAGCCACCTCCATGTATTCTTTCTTATCGATGCTGAGCATTTCACTGCGTGTCCCATCTGACCTTCTCTTTCAGATCCCTCCCTTTCAACTTCCCAACCATCTGCTTACTGCAAGTTGCCCTCCAGATTGCGATTTTCACGCAGTCTCATCGGGTCAAATCTCATGTTTCATTGCAACTTCTATATATTCCATTTTAATGTACATCAGGTTCCAATTACTTTCTAACTCATTTCCTTCTTGTTCCGAGTACCTTAAGGCTTAATATTCCATAATATGCTGAACATTTGTTAATTAACTTTAGGAACCCACTTTGGAATATGATTAGACTGCTTGCCTGTCTTTTTATAGTCTAATGGGGCATTAAGAAATACACCATAAATACTACCTCATAGCATTTTCTTAAAATATTTTGCATTATTTTTGAAATGTAACTACATACATAGTTGCAAAAATTTGTTATAGACCATACAAAATATTATTAGGAGAATCAGGTAGTTACGTCTAATTAAATGAACTTAGTCCTTCAATTTTAAATTGTTACGGTACCGAAAATATGAATGATATTTGAAAAATAAACATTTTCAATATGGCAGAAATATTGTTGAATTGACACCAAAGGGAATATAATCCGTGTGATCTACAAGCACAGTGGCAGCACGGTGGTCGAGTAGCTGCCTTACAGCGCCAAAAACCCGGGTTTGATCCTGACTAAGTGTGCTGTCTGGAGTTTGCACGTTCTCCCTGTGACCACATGGGTTTTCTCCGGGTGCTCAGGTTATCTCCCAAACTCCAAAGAGGTACAGGTTTGAAGGTTGATTGGCTCCTGTAAATTATAAATTGTCCCGTGTGTGTGTAGGATGTAGTGTTAGTGTACGGGGTGGTCGCTGGTCGGCACGCGCTCGGTGGACCGAAGGGCCTCTTTCCGCGCTGTATCTACAAAAGTCTAAAGCTTTAATTTCACATTTATTAGTCATAAAGCTTTAATCATTAATAAAATGTGCGGCACGGTGGCGCGGCGGTAGAGTTGCTGCCTTACAGCGAATGCAGCGCTGGAGACTCAGGTTCGATTCTGACTACGGGCGCCGTCTGTACGGAGTTTGTACGTTCTCCCCGTGACCGGCGTGGGTTTTCTCCGAGATCTTCGGTTTCCTCCCACACTCCAAAGACGTACAGGTTTGTAGGTTAATTGGCTGGGTAAAATGTAAAAATTGTCCCTAGTGTGTGTAGGATAGTGTTAATGTGCAGGGATCGCTGGGCGGCGCGGACTCGGTGGGCCAAAGGGCCTGTTTCCGCGCTGTATCTCTAAAAGTCTAAAGCTTTAATTTCACATTTATTAGTCATAAAGCTTTAATCATTAATAAAACATGAGTATTTTAATCAATGAACAGATTCCTAACACTTATGATAAAATACTGATATTGGACAAACATGTGTATTTAAGAATGTAGTAACTACGTCTCATTTCTGTTCTTTGTAACTTGCTGTTGTTTCGGTTGGAGTCCAAGATCCTATGCCTTTGATTGTTCATTTGTGAGAGGAGGTTGGCACAGTGGCACAGCGATAGACCCACTGCCTTACAGCGCTAGAGACCCGGCTCGATCCTGACTACCGGGGGCCTGTCCGTACGGAGTTTGTAATTTCTCCCCGTGACCTGCGCGTGTTTTCTCCGAGATCTCTGGTTTCCTCCCACACTCCAAAGACGCACAGGTTTGTAGGTTAATTGACTTGGTATAAATGTTTTTTTAAAATTGGCCCATGCGTGTGTGCAGGGTAGTGTTAATGTGTGGGGATCGCTGGTCGGTGCGGACTCAGTGGGCCTCAGGGCCTTTATGTCTAAAACTAAAACTAAAAATTTCAATTAGCAAAAAAGAAAAGTGGAATGGTGCGGTTTGGGAGGCTTGTTTTGTGTAGGAAAGTGGCTTTAGATAAGCACAGAATGTCAACATTCAATAGCTCAGCTTGAATCCTTGGTGAATGATACTAACTGGAACCATCTGTAATTACCTTTCTGGTGATTTTTTGAGGGTACAAAATCTGTGCCATGAACAGTTTAAAATGCCCCATGGAAAACATTATGTTGCACTGCATTGAGTAGAAACGCGGAAGATATTCTATTGCATTATATAATTTTCTGAAGCTGAGTTTGCCCTCTGCAGAATGAAAAGATAATTTTACTTCAAAGGTCTGTTGTTCCTTGGTAAACAGTTAGGTAGGATTGGCTAAAGTCAGGGATTAACATGAGAGTTGACAAGAAACACATTTGTGTATTTTTATTGTTCTCTTAAACAAAAAAAGAAGTCCTTCGGGGGCAGACCTTTATCTCATATTTAAAACCTTGACTTTAAGGAAACATTTTCAATTTATTTTCCGCTATATAAAAGGGAAGCCAAAAAAAAAATGTTGTTCTGAACCCTCTTAGCCGGGAAAAGGTTAGAATAAGATACACTGGTGGGTTTCCAGGGAGTCACCAGAAGGTCCCTGTGGAATAACATTAATCGAATAAACTAATCTTTGCTGCAGAGATTAACTGGATGGGTTTTGGTGCAGCACTATCAGCAGATTGCTAAGTATCGGGACCATCCGCCGCTTCAAAGGTGCTGGAGGCAGTGGGAGCGTCTCCCTGTTGGATCCTCCCCACTGATCCTGCAAATTTGGTAAACTTCATAGAAATGTATTAAGTCCCGCTGCTTTGTGTTTGCCTGCAGAGGGAACTGCCTGATGCTGTGAGGCCCATATGCGATAATTCACAAGCATTTTGGAAATCTACAGTGGTAGTAGAGGCCGGGGGAGGCCTCTGCAGCTGAAGCCAATACGGACATCGAACGCAGAACAGTGCAGTACAGCACAGGGACAGACCCTTCGGCCCACAATGTCTGTGTCGAACAAGATGCCAAGACCAACTCAGAGATACAATGCGGAATCAAACCCCTTCGGCCCACGCCGACCAGCGATCCCCGCACACTAACACTGTCCTGCACCACACTAGGGACAACTTACATTTATACTAAGCCAATTGACCTACAAACCTGTACGTCTTTGGAGTGTGTGAGGAAATCGGAGCTTCCCGGAGAAAATCCACGCAGGTCAAGGGGAGAACGTACAAACTCCGTACAAATAGGCACCCATAGTCGGGATCGAACCCGGGTCTCTCGCACTAAAAGACAACAACCACCATGCTACTCTGATGCACCACCACCACCGCTGCACCACCGTGCTACTCTGATCGGGCTGCACATAATCCATGTCCCTGCATTCCCTGCCTCTCCATAAGTCTCTTAAACCCTACTATGGTATCTGCCTCCACCACCACCCCCTGGCAGTGCATTTTAGGCACTCACCACCCTCTGTGTATAAAACAACTTGCCAGCACAATGCATCTCATTATTGGTTGGTGAGAAGAAACAAATGAACATGGCAGAAGGAATGGAGACAAAATGCATGGGAAGGCACAGCAGATTACACTGGAGATAGGCACAAAATGCTAGGGTAACTCAGCAGGACAGGCAGCATCTCTGGAGAGAAGCTGCTTTTCTCCAGAGATGCAGCCTGACCCGCTGAGTTACTCCAGCATTTTGTGCCTATCTGAGATGAAGAGGAGACATTGGTTAGGGACACATGAAAACAGAAAATCCAGGATGTCTACATTCGAAGATGCATCTTGACCCGAAACGTTGCCTATTCCTTTTCTCCAGAGATGCTGACTGGCCCGGTGAGTTACTCCAGCCTTTTGTGTCTATCTTTTGCCTACATTTAATACAGACTATTGTATCTTACCCCCCATTTCCAATTCATCGTTCCCTGATATATCTAAACCCAGGCCTTTTCCGTATCTCAGTCAAGCAGTGGCCTGACCCACACATGTCTGTGGTTTAAAAGGATTGGAGTGTGTTTAGTTCCTTTAATTTCATCCTTGAAATTCATGATTGCTAACAGGACAACTTTCTCTATTGTCTGGAATCCCAAAGCTGACAATCTGCTCCATGAGGTAGGGTTTTTAATCAATCAACTAGATAATCAAATGTCACTGGCTATCTGCTCCATGTAATTACTTTTGCAATTAAACATCGACCTCTCGTTGCCTCATCTAATTAGAGGGATGGGCAGATTTTCATCTAGATTGATTTTTTAATAAATATTGACTTAAAATATCATGATCTCATCATATTCCTTCATTTCTTTGTACCAAAAATCAAACAAATGGTCAAATTAACAAGCAGACAGATTACGGGACATTAGAGGCTTTTCTCAGTTCACTCTGCAACATTAGAATGAAGAGAACACAGCCAATCTATATACTAAAGCTCTCATTTGTTTGTTTGTTTGTTCCTGAACTACAGCCAAAACGGTACACGATAGCGCGACAATTTTAGGCCCACCTTACTCACCGTCGTCCCTTTGGTGCTAATGGAAGATGTTTCATTGAAATCGGTGTCATATTTTTAAAGTTATTCACATTTTAAAGTTTAAATCTATCTCCTAGGGAGGGAGGGGTTGGAGGGAGGGTGTAGGGAGGGGGAGGGAGGGGGGGAAGGGAGGGGAGGGGGGAGGGGAAGGGAGGGGAGGGGGGAGGGGAGGGGAGGGGGGAAGGAAGGGGGGCAGAGAAGGGGGGAGAGAAGGTAGGAGAGGGTGTTGCACCAATGCAGGAAAGGTTTGGGCCCAACGGGTCCACTTGGTCTAGTATCACACTAAAAATGA
Organism: Rhinoraja longicauda; assembly: GCF_053455715.1. NCBI lineage: Eukaryota > Metazoa > Chordata > Chondrichthyes > Rajiformes > Arhynchobatidae > Rhinoraja > Rhinoraja longicauda. Next base: position 5,019,076 of record NC_135958.1, on the reverse strand, counting down.
TGATATCTCAAGTGCTCCATTACCGTATGAGGGAGAGGAAATGACAATGAAGTCAATGGCAGATTAAGTGTTCATTTTGCAAATACACACAGAGAAGGGAGATGTTTCAATAAGCATGAAAATTCAAATTTAGACATCCCTTAAATATAGACCAATGCTAGTACGAACATTCAATACTGTCAAAATCTCTTCCGATGTGAAAAATGATTATTTAGATCAGATATTATATACTATTTCTAAAGTAAACCCTCTAATCTGGCAGGTAGGCTAACATTGCTACCATATAAGGATTTCCTCTCTGGTGACTGGAATTAAAATTACAATGAATTTGTAACTACGTCAGGCGAGACTGTTTTGAATGCTATTTTGAGTTGACTTTTTGTTATGCCTTTATGTAATTTAGTTTAGAGAGATGGTGTTTGCCTTCTGAATCATGAAGCAAGATGCTGGCAACTACTTCACAAAATCAGAAGATCATAAGACATAGGACGAGAATTGGGCCATTTGGCCCATCGAGTCCGCTCTGCCTTTCCATCATGGCTGATCTATTTTTCCATCTCAGACCCATTCTCCTGCCTTCTCCCTGTAACCTTTGGCATCCTTACAAGATCAGAACCTTGCAATCTCCACTTTCAAAGTACTCAATGACATTGCCTCTACCACCGTCTGTGTCAATGAATTCACACCAATTTTCCAAAATAATGGAGATTGGAGTTAATTACTGTTGAGAACATCTGATTTTTCAGCTCTGTGTGAAAAGTTTCAGCTACCAAGACCCTTTGAAGATATCCGCATTGGCCTGTGAGTGGCGCATCGGTAGAGTTGCTGCCTTACAGAGAATGCAGCGCCGGAGACTCAGGTTCGATCCTGACTACTGGGTGCTGCACTGTACGGAGTTTGTACGTTCTCCCCATGACCTGCATGGGTTTTCTCCGAGATCTTCGGTTTCCTCCCACGCTCCAAAGATGTACAGGTTTGTAGGTTAATTGGCTGGGCAAATGTTTAAAAAAATTGTCCCCAGTGGGTGTAGGATAGTGTTAATGTGCGGGGATCGCTGGGTGGCGCGGACCCGGTGGGCCGAAGGGCCTGTTTCTGCACTGTATCTCTAAATCTAAATCTAAAATCTAAAGTCTGGCTGGTATTATCTGAACTGAGTTCCCATCTCAATAAGTATAAGAAAATAACTGCAGATGCTGGTACAAATCGAAGGTATTTATTCACAAAATGCTGCAGTAACTCAGCAGGTCAGGCAACATCTCAGGAGAGACGGAATGGGCGACGTTTCGGGTCGAGACCCTTCTTCAGACCCATCACCTTAAAGTGCATGGATCTCAGAGTTTAGTTCAGTTTAGTTTAGATACAGCACAGAAGCAGGCCCTTCGGCCCACCGAGTCCGCACTGACCAGCGATCCCCGCACATTAACACTACCCTACGCACTGCCTTGGGGACAATTGTAGATTTATACCAAGCCAATTAACCTACAAACCTGTACGTCTTTGGAGTGTTGGAACCGAAGATCTCGGAGAAAACCACGCAGGTCACGGGGAGAACGTACAGAACTCTATACAGACAAGCACCCGTAGTCAGGATCGAACCCTGGACTCTGGCACTGTAAGGCAGCAGCTCTACCCACTGCGCCACCGTGCGGCCCTATCTGGGACATTCAACACCAGTAGATGCAATGCAATTATTCATATGAGGCATAGGTTCCCAACTGTCTGAAGCTTGTACATCTCCATGCCTGCACTGCAGCGCAGATTCCCAGCAGGTTCAAGTGTTGCTGGTGAGTGTCTCGACACATTAGTGGAAGGAAGCTCTTATCTGTCAGTTGTCGAGATATCCGGGTACCTGGCCCCAAAAGCCACCCGCATCACTGACAGGCATTCGGTAAACACAATAGAAGTCTACGCAAGGTCAAAAGAGTATTTTATATCATTGAAGCAACGCTTCCATGTTAAACTCTAGATATATCCAAGAGATTCTCATAATCCTGTGTGCGTGCCCACCATTAACATAAGCACCTGTCAACCTTTCTCCGGGGTACATAGATAATATGTTGAAATAACCCCTTAAAACGCTCCCTCAAAATGAAAGGATTTGTGCGGGCGTTTTGAGCTCAAAGTAATGAAAATAAGCTTGCCCTGGCCACCTTATTTTTCAAATAAAAGTGGTACGAATACTAAATTTGTCAACATATAAATGTCAATGCCCGAAGAATACTTATGCACGTTATCACCTCCGTCTAACTGCCATGCTCCCAACTGCACAATCCTATCAAACCACACTAAGAAAGTGCAAGGAACCCACTGAGAAACAGGAGAAAATAACGTCAGTAACGCAGGGGTGGTGAATCTGTGGAATTCATCGCGACAGAAGGCCGTGGAGGCCAAGTCAATGGATATTTTTAAAGGCAGAGATAGATAGATTCTTGATATGGTTACTTAACCCAGTGCAGAAGATGTTTGCTGCTCAGAACAAATATTTTCTGAATGTCTCGGGAGGAACTGGTTTAGATGCTGGTTTACACCGCAGATAGACACAAAATGCAGTGAGTCTGTGGAATTCATTGCCACGGTAGGCTGTGGAGGCCAAGTCAATGAATACTTTTAAGGCAGAGGTAGATAGATTCTTGTAGGAAAATAACTGCAGATGCTGGTACAAATCGAAGGTATCACAAAATGCTGGAGTAACTCAGCAGGTCAGGCAGCATCTAGGTGAGAGGGAATGGGTGTCGTTTCGGGTCGAGACTGAGATTGATGTCTGAAGAAGGATCTCGACCCGAAACGTCACCCATTCCCTCTCTCCTAGATGCTGCCTGACCTGCTGAGTTACTCCAGCATTTTGTGATACCTTAGATAGATCCTTGATTAGTACAGGTGTCAGAGGTTATGGGGAGAAGGCAGGAGAATGGGGTTAGAAAGGAGAGATTAAATTAATCAGGACAGTGAAACTAGTCGGAGAACTAGGGTGGGAGAGGGACAGTGAGAGAAAGAGAGGGAAAGCAAGAGTTACTTGAAGTTAGAGAAATCAATACTGATATTGCTGGGTTGTAAGCTCCCCAAGCGAAATAATGAGGTGCTATATCTCCAATTTGCATTGGGCCTCACTCTGACAGTGGAGGAGGCCCAGGATAGAAAGGGCAGTGAAGGAATGGAACGGGGAGTTAAAGTCTTTGGCAATCGGGAGAGCGCTTAGGCCAAGGTGGACTGTTTGCTTCACTTCAATGGGAATTTTCTTGCAGAAAACATGTCGTAATTTTCGCATGTCAAGGGTCCAGAGTCAAGAGTCAAGAATGTTTTATTGTCATATGTCCCAGATAGAACAATGAAATTCTTACCTGGAGCAGCACAACAGAATATGTAAACATAGTACACTGTAAACAATGTAATAAACGGGAAAAAAAAGTTCAGTAAGTGTATGTATACATATACATGTACATATATATAAATACACACACACATATATATATATGTGTGTGTGTGCATGCATATATATGTGTGTGTGTGTGTGTGTGTGTGTGTGTATATATATATATATATACATACATACGTAAACACACATGCGCACATACGTACATGTAAAAAACAAACAATAATAGAATGATAATAACAATAATGTCTATGTTGTTCAGGACTTTATTTGGAGGTTGTGGTGTTTAATAGCCTAATGGCTGTCGGGAAGAAGCTGTTCCTGAACCTGGACGTTACAGTTTTCAGGCTCCTGTACCTTCTTCCCGATGGCAGGGGTGAGATGAGAGTGTGGCCAGGGTGGTGTGGGTCTCTGATGATGCTGGCTGCCATTGTGAGGCAGCGACTCCTGTAGATCCCTTCGATGGTGACCCGCTTTCTGTGATTGTTTGTAAAATTCAAGAAGCAACTGGCATCAAATGAAAACCCCTAGAAGATTGAACCGAGCCTCATTTCATGGCATGTGTCGTTACGTTACCTTTTCCGGACAACTGTGTTCCATATCAACGGAGAAGAGTTCTCATAAAACCTCACAAAAGTCTTTCTATTCCACACGGGATATCGTTCAGAAATGAGTCCTTGGTTTATGTGCATGAATCAAAAAAAAAATGTTTTTATTACAACAGTAAAAAAATTGTTAAATACAACACTTAGTTCTCGGCTCACATCAGAAAACGCGTGGCGGAAAAGTAATGCATGTGTAGAATGCGGACTGTCAGTATTTGAAATCTACAAACTCAAGTCTTCAAAGCCTTCAGCACCTAAACATAAAGGGGCTGAAATTCCACAGGGGTTCCCTCCATCTCCTGTTATAACTTCAGCAGCTTCAGCAGGAGATCAAGACAGCCCCTGCTGAATTTCAGCACCAGATTATTATTTTTCATTCCTGCTGACTGCCCCTGTAACACTTCCTAAAATAACATGCTTTATTTTTAGTACTCTTATTGAAAGCATATACAACATATTCACCATAGCATACCCCCACTGTAGTACACTTTGCTTTTCTCATTACGAGCTTTGCCAGGATATTCCATGCAAGTCCTCCTTTAATTCAGTGGCAGTCTTGCAGGGATCTCCGAAGTAAACATGGGGAAACTGTTGTGCTGGATCACTGCCTTTTCTGTCAACGTCTGATTGATATATAGGGCAAAATCGTCTATTTGCTTTTTTTTTTTATCAAGGCAAGCGACAAGGCAAAAATGTCCAAGTGCATTCACTCCCCGCCCAGGCAGGGAGATGGCACCAACGGTTGCTGGTGTCATGCAGGGTGGTGCAGCAGTAGAGTTGCTGCCCTACAGCGCCAGAGACCCGGGTTCCATCCTGACTGTGGTGGGGGGCTGCCAGTACGGAGTTTGTACGTTCTCCCCATCACCGCGTGGGTTTTCTCCGGGTGCTCCGGTTTCCTTCCACACCCTGTAGACATGCAGGTTTGAGGGTTAATTGGCCTTGGTAAATTTATAAATTGTCCCTGGTGTAGAGGAAAGTGGGGTGATCACTGTTCGGTGCGGACCCGGTAGGCTGAAGGGCCTGTTTCCGCGCTGTTTCTCTAAAGTCTAATGTCTACAATATACTAAGATCATTTCTAAGCATATATCAGTGGGTGAAGCATATTGAATGAGTTAGCGAAGTGAAGAAACGTGATTAGATAACAAGACCCCTGTGGATGTCTTGGAAACTGAACCATGATGACAATGTTTTGTTTAGTTGTCGAACTCTGAGGAACCTAGTTACTTGATTCATCGACACTTCACGGTGGCGTGTAAAAGCAGTCAACATACTGGCAGAAATGTCCCGTCCCAGTCGGTAAAAATCCACCCCAATATACTCATAGTCACCCTTATTGAGCAAACCTACACAACTACGCACTGCCCCATCCATTGACTGCTTCACATCCAATTGCCAAAGGTAGGATCATACCTCAGGTAGGCACAAAAAATACTGAAGTGACTCAGTGAGACAGGTAGCATCTCTGGAGAGAGGAAATGGGTGACGTTTCAAAAGAAGGGTTCTCGACCCGAAAAATCACCCATTCCTGCACTCCAGTGATACTGCCTGCCCCGCTGAGTTTCTCCAGCATTTTGCATCTATCTTCAGTGTAAACCAGCGTCTGCAGTTCCTTCCTAGTCATAGGATCATTTCTGCTGCCCACAGGTCTCAATGGTCCTATCTCTTGATAAAAAAGATAAACTTGTTGGATGTGTCGATTGGCATCATGTCCAGCATGGACATTGTGGGCCGAAGGGCCTTTTGCTGTGCTGTGCTGTTATATGTTCTGTGGTTCTGGAGTGCACCCCAAACATACAAGGACTACTACCACTGTTGTTCATGATTTGAACACCCCCACCGCCCCCCCTCCCCCTCCCCACAAGACAATTCTGTTGAGTTTGACAAGGTTTTTTATTCATAAGAGCAGTGAGCTCAAAAAGGCCTCTATTACCGGATATCAATGGCATCAGGATCAGAGTTAATGAGCCAGTGTTTAAAACGATGTGCAATGTAAAGGACGTGCCAAAGACTCGTGTATTAGTCATGCCCAATGTTGTTGTTGACTCGGTCAATACACGTATTCGGTGGCACCACCAGAACGACTGAGTGTGTTTCCTATATACATGGTACTTATAATTAAGAGTGCCAAATTGTTGGAGCTACGCACATCCAATAATCTAAGTGTGCAACTGCTTGAGAATGCCTGATGTGCAGGAAGAAACTGCAGATGCTGGTTTAAACAGAAGATGGACACAAAATGCTGGAGTAACTCAGTGGAGGCCAATTCACTGGATGTATTCAAAGGTTAAATTTAGCTCTTCGGGCTAACGGAATCAAGGGATATGGGGAGAAAGCAGGAACGGGGTACTGATTCTGGATGATCAGCCATGATCAAATTGAATGGCGGTGCTGCCGCGAAGGGCAGAATGGCCTCCTCCTGCAGCTATTTTCTATGTTTCTATGTTTACTACTTATAAGCAAGGAACAGTAAACTTTATGAAATATTTTTGGAATGTACTGTATTAAAATGTAGTATTTGCTGTACAGTACAGTAAACCATTATTACGTACCTCTTTATAACGAATTTCGGTTACAGCGGACAGACCTACCGACCTTCACCGCCAGGCTGGGCTGCCTACACTACCCCTGACCCTCACCGTCTCCCCGGAACTACTGCCGCCACCGCCGGCCCACGCAGCTCCCTTGGCCACTTCCAGGCCGCACCGGTCACCACCAACACCATCGCCGACCCTTACGCACATTCTGGCCATCTGTGGGCCGTGACCATCGACTCCACTGACCCTCGCCCCTCCCCCGGCCGCCAGCAGGCCGGGGCGGTCAACTAACCTGGATTCCAGGCCCGGTTCCAGACCGAGAGTGTGAAGAAGGGTCTTTGCGGCACAGTGGCGCAGCGGTAGAGTTGCTGCCTTACAGCGAATGCAGCGCCGGAGACTCAGGTTCGATCCCGACTACGGGCGCCGTCTGTACGGAGTTTGTACGTTCTCCCTGTGACCTGCGTGGGTTTTCTCCGAGATCTTCGGTTTCCTCCCACACTCCAAAGACGTACAGGTATGTAGGTTAATTGACTGGGTAAAATGTAAAAATTGTCCCTAGTGTGTGTAGGATAGTGTTAATGTGCGGGGATCGCTGGGCGGCGCAGACTCGGTGGGCCGAAGGGCCTGTTTCCGCGCTGTATCTCTAAATCTAAAAATCTAAAATCTAAATCTTGACCAGAAACGTCACCTATCCATGTTCTCCAGAGATGCTGCCAGACCTGCTGAGTTACTCCAGCACTTTGTATCCTTTTGTGCATTAACCAACATCTGCAGTTGTTCGTTTCTACTACTTATACAATGATAATCCCTCACTCTGTTACAGCAGACAATCAGCAATAATGAACACCATTGTCCCCGTCCCCCCCCCATGATTCGTTATAATGAGAGTTGACTGTACATCATAACATGGGCTAGACATATTAAATAAAACCATTCAAATGAAAGACAGTCAAATTGAAACGTTAATTCTATTAATGTCTTTGCAGATGCTACCTGACCTGTGATCTTTTCAAAGATATTATCAAAGCTTTTATTACTGCTGTCGTCTTTGTTTTTGAAATAAATATATCTTCCATACATTAAATCTAAATGAAAGAATTCTAATTAAGCTCAAAGTGCAAATCTATTGTTATTTATTTAAAATTTTATTCTTTAGCATAATATTTTAAAGGTACACTTCAATAACACAAATACAAAAGTGGGTGGCACAGTGGTACAGCGGTAGAGTTGCTGCCTTACAGCGCCAGAGAACTGGGCTCGTGCCTGACTACGGGTGCTGTCTGTACGGAGTTTGTACGTTCTCCCCGTAACCTGCGTGGGTTTTCCCCGGGTGCTCCGGTTTCCTCCCACACTCCAAAGACATCCAGGTTTGTAGGTTAATTGGCTTTGGTAAAAATTGTAAATTGTCCCTAGTGTGTAGGATAGTGTTAGTGTACGGGGGTCGCTGGTGGGTGTGTTTCCACGCTGTATCTCTAAACTAAACCAAACTAGACACACTTCATTTTAATTAGACCATTTTTTTGAGCTTTTACTAAACATGATTTAAAATATAGTTATAAAGTGGAGAAATTCTGGGAATATTAATCTATTGTCAATTGGTTTTTTTCTGTACTTGGTCAAGCATGGGGCACATTTTCACCTTGAAACCATCCCATTTCCCTGTAAAAGATAGAAAGCTTCTTTCCACCAATTTAATATCTGAAATTGAAAATCCATGCTAATTGCACATTTAATCAAAATGACGTGAAGTAATCTACAGCAACGAGAATAAAAATTGAATTTTGTTAAAATATTAATGATAGCTCCAATAATTTCAATAAATGCTTGATACTGTTGAACTTCCATTTATATGATGCAAATTGTTATGAATGTAAACATTTAGGAGAGTGAGATTTTTACTACGTTCTACAGGTTTGCCTAATATTTTTTTATGGGATTTAAGATTAAATTTTGCTTGATATTGTCTGAGGAAGAGTTTCAGACATTTTACAAAAGGAAAAGTGAGACATAGTTTGTTGTTGTCATTGTTATCTGAACATAGAAAGTGATTAGTAAATGTCGTGGTATAAAAGAGACTTCAGAGTCTGAAGAAGGGTCTCGACCTGAAACGTCACCCATTCCTTCTCTCCAGAGATGCTGCCTGTGAGTTACTCCAGCATTTTCATGGTCATAGGTGATAGAAGTAGAATCAAGCCATTCGGCCCATCAAGTCTACTCCGCCATTCAATCATGGCTGATCTATCTCTCTCTCCTAACCCCATTCTCCTGCCTTGTCCCAATAACTCCTGACACCCGTACTAATCAAGATTCTATCTACAGTACCTCTGACCTAAAATCCATTGACCTGGCCTCCACAGCCTACTCCAGCAACGAATCCCACAGATTCACCACATTTTGTGTCTATCTTCGGTGTCAACCAGCATCTGCAGTTCACAATCACAATCACAATAATACTTTATTAGCCAAGTATGTTTTGCAACCTGAAACGTCACCCGTTCCTTCCTACACATTCAGAAAATATGTGTTCTGGGCAGCAAACCTCTTCTGCATTGGGTTAAGTTATCACGTTGGCAGAGTTGTAGGTAGTAACGAAGGTTGGCAAATGATGCAGCAGTGTATAGATCGGTTGCAAATTTAGTCAGGGAAATGGCAGATGGAGTTTAACCCAGCTGATGTGAGGAAATACAGTTTGGGAAGTCAAGTGCAAGAAGAAAGTATATAGTAAATGCAGAATTCTTGGGAGCACTAATGCACAGAGGAACTGTGTGAGGCACAAGTCCTGAGCTCCCTGAAAGCGGCAATACAAGCTCCCAGGGTGATTAAAAAAAGGCATACAGCATGCTTTCCTTCATTGGTCATGTCATTGTGGATAAAAGTTAGAAAGTAGTGTTGCAACTGGAAGAAACTTCACATTGGTTGCTTCATCGTTTGGGCACATTTGGAGTATTGTGTACAGTTCTGATCGCCATACGATGGGAAGGATGTGGCGGCCTTGGAGAGGGTGCAGAAGAGGTTCACCAGGATGTTGCCTGGATTGCAGTGCAGAGTCTACATGGAGAGGTTGGACAAACATGGATTGTTTTTATGGGATCATCAGAAACGACCAGAGAGAAGTATATAAAATTACGAGAAGCATAAATAAGGTGGAGGGTCAGAATCTTTTTCTCAAGGTCAATTACTAGAGGGCATAGGTTCAGATGGGAGGGCAAAAAGTTTAAAGGAGATTTACGAGGTTTTTTTAAACACCGTGAGTGGTAGGTGCTTGGAACCCACCTTCAGGAGAGACAGTAGGAGTAGGTATGATAAGGTCTTTTAAGAAGCACGAGGACAGGCACCTGGACACGCAGGGAATAGAGGAACACAAAGCAATGGCTGGGAGATGGGAATAGTTTAGATTGACATCATGGGGGCCAAAGGACATGTTTATTTGTGCTGTAATGTTCTACTGTCGCAACGTTGAAGGACTATTTAGACAGCAACATGGATAGGACAGGTTTAGAGGGATATGGGCCAAATGCAGGCAGGTGTGACCAGTGTGGATGGGACATGTTGGTCGGCGTGGGCAGGTTGAGCCGAAGGGCCTGTTTCCACACTGTACTACTCTATGACTCTAAGTATTAACCTTGACATTTACCAGTGGACAATGACTTGACCGCAGCATACAGCATCTCCACAAAATCAATTTCTTCTTCATGATAAACATACTGCTTAAAGTTATAGTCATACAGGAATAGATTGGGTAGATGCACAGAGTCTCTTGCCCAGAGTAGGGGAATCAAGGACCAGAGGACATAGGTTTAAGGTGAAGGGGGAGAGATTTAATAGGAATCTGAGGGGTAACTTTTTCACACAAAGGGTGGTGGGTGTATGGAACAAGCTGCCAGAGGATGTAGCTGAGGCAGGGACTGTTGCAACATTTAGGAAACATTTAAACAGATACATGGATTGGGCAGGTTTAGAGAGATATGGGGCACATGCAGTTTAGATGGGACATGTTGGTCGGTGTGGGCAGGTTGGGCCGAAGGGCCTGTCTCCACGCTGTACGACTCTATGTTCTATTTGTACGTGTGTAGGAAAGACATGCAGATGCTGGTTTAAACCGAAGGTAGACATAAAATGCTGGAGTAACTCAGCGGGACAGGCAGCATCTATTGTACATGACAAGTTTGATTTGAGTTCATAAACTTGACATCCGATGCGAAAGAGATTCTCCGGCAGGGAGGGATGATGATTATGGGTCAGGAGCCTATTTCGCAGGAACCAGCATTTCATTCCGCACACTTGTGGAATGAAGGCAGTGAGAGACATTCCCCTTTTGCACAACGTAATAAGAGCAGCAGTTATCGCTCACAGCCTCCAGCAAATGGCAAAAGGAAATTAGAAAAGTCCAATGAAGCTGAGAAGTAATTAATCATTATACTGTGCAGCCTGTCAAAATGTAGAGTCTTTCCGCTGATAATGCCGCCCAGCACAATTTAGCCTCATAGAAATAATCTTTCTTTCCCCTTTTGGCAAAATAAAAAGACCACCGTTTGCACAAATGCTGCAAACTATTTATATCGGTCTATTCATTGTGAATAATATATCACATAATTATTTTGTTTTAAATTAATACTATTGGCAAATTGGGAAAGCTGGCCCCGATAATGTCAAGTTGCTTAAGTGTGCAAAGGTGAAACAGATGTGACCATTCAATTATTCTTACAATGATGAGATGAACGTTCAAACCTATAACTTTTCATGCTTACACCATGAATAAAGGCCCATCTTACCAATATAATGCATATCAGTAACTCTAAATATTCTATCTTTCATTTATGTAGCTTGGAGTTGACATTTATCATTATCATCTATTATGGCACTTAATACATTACGGTCGAACGTGTTCAGCAGAAGTTTTTTAAACATTCAGAACATTTTCAGCTAATTTCTTTGGAATATCGTGCGTAAAAGCTAAATAACGGAGGTGACTTTAAAAAATCCCCTTGCCAAACCAAGGGCTAGGATAAGCAAACATCGCGCTTACACATTGAAATGGAAGATGAAAGGCAGCCAGTTACCCTTTAGTGGTGAGGAGTCCTTATCTACTGACCAGAGCCTTTACTGATTTGAGAAAGTACATGGGCTGCTCTAAGCGGCAGGTTCAAAGCTTCTTCCCCTCAAAGATAATACAATCAACATGTCTGTCACTTGAATTATTTGGACAAATATGATATCTTGATGATCTCGACACCTGAGCCCCCATCAAACACTAATCTAAAATACACCTTGTTTGTTCCTTGGATTATAACATGAAAGGGGGGACCGGTTTCACAAAAGAAAACATGGCATTGAAGAACTCCCTTCTCCATTTGTATACAAACAACCAACAGAATAAATCCCTGAGGTAGGTAGACACAAAATGCAGCATTTTGTGTCTATCTTCGGTTTAAACCAGCATCTGCAGTTCCTTCCTACAGAATAAATCCCTTGCTTTATTTTGTGTGATGAAAAGATGGAGGTACAGCTTCGCAGTATACACAAACTTCTCTAACTTATGAAAAATAAAAGAACTACTCTATACAGATTGGTATTTTTGGTTACTTATAAGTCACATAAAACAATTTATTCTGCATGGATCGCTGTACATCGTATATTTTACAAAGGTTAAATTAACTCATTTTATTACTTATCTATACGTATATAGGTGGGTAATGAAGAAAAGGCAAGTTTTTAGTTACATGCTATTATTGTGTGGGAATTTATGATCGACATAACCTTTACCAGTATTTTCTGATTTCAGATTCAATATTTAAAATTCATCTCCATTTAAATAACTTTACAATGGAATAATCCCTGGTTTTTTTCAGGTTAAACTTTAGACTTCAGGGACAAAGCGCAGAAACAGGCCCTTCGGCCCACCAAGTCCACGCCAACCAGCCGTCACCCCGTAAACTACACACTAGGGACATTTCACAATTTTCACAATTAACCTGCAAACCTGTACTTCTTTGGATTGTGGGAGGAAACCGGAGCACCCACGGAAAACCCACGCAGTCACAGGGAGAACGTACAAACTCCACACAGACAGCACCCTCAGTCAGGATTGAACCTGGGTCTCTGGCACTGTAAGCCAGCAACTCTAAACAATGCATTGAAAATGGAGCAATTTATTTCCTCCCTGTAAGTTTCGCTGGGACTGAATTTCTTCAATCTAATTCATAGACTCACGAACAAAATGCAAAATATCTTGAGAAAAGGCATGTGTTAATATCATAAAAAGGAGTGTATTCTTTGCTACTCAAACAACATGATCTCCATAAACTGCATTTATGAAGATAAATAGATTTAGTGTATTTCACTGGAAAATGTGTTAACTTGATCCAAAGTTCCAAGTGAAAGAAAAATCTAATAAATGTAATGAATAATTTAAATTAAAGGAAAACAAACATTGTATCCATTAAAGAATGATCACTTTGACATCAAATATTTTATGCTGATACTCTGAAGATATACTTTCGTCGCTACCATCCAGGAATAAATCTTATCATTGGAAATATTATTTGCAGGGATTATACATTCCAGTTGATGTTTTTTTAATTTGTTCTTTACAATTCACACGGTAAATATGTTTAAAAGAATGTCGACATACCTCGTGGGACCCTGGAATAATTTTGAGACACAGATAACAGCTAATTGAATTTCCATTCTCTAAATCTTACCTTTCTCGAGGCAAGGGCCGTACTCTGAAGTAAAAGGTTAGTCAAAACAGCTGTGTCTCTAGAAGCAGTGAAATGATTCCAATCATGATTCAGTGGATCAAACTGTAAGCATTTGAAAAGGGCTGGGGATTGGGAGCATGAAGTTTAAAGATTTAAGAGAAGTTGGAAGGTGACAAGAGTTAAGCCACTTAAAGATCAATGAAGAAAAACAAGATGTAAATAGAATTCCAGCAAGAATGATAACAGCAGATGAAGAGTTGGGAAGACATGGAGTGATAAATTTCTTCAGGACAGAATTTCATTGTTTCCAACTAAATAATTCTTTCATGTCTTAGAAGATGGATGTTAAAAATAGCATAACAGAAGGTTAAACCTACAACAGACACAAGTTATAAAATACAACATGATCAAAGCCATGATTTTGAGACATATATGTTCACAAATGATGATAAATCAGTCCCAGAAGAACTGTAAGAAATGTACAAATGTAACTACAAGAGGGAGAAAGTCAAGGGTTGGGAAAAGGAGAGGGAAGAAAAGAGTGGAAACAAATGTTGAAGTTAATTCTAATGATCCGGTGCACAGGTCAAATGATTTAGTCTTGCAGAAGAAAATCAGACAATAATGTAGAAAAAACTCTGTAGCAACTGGAATAAGGAGGCAATTGTTGGTTTGACAGCAGGGAACTGCTGTGATAATTTGATCTGTGCTCTGTTAATAAATCACTGCACCATTTCTTCTAGTTTAGTATCTGTTTATGCTTCTACAAATTGAAACCCCACTGGCTATGTACTGCAAAGCAGCATTCAGCGCAATAACACATAGGCTTGTCGATTAGTTCAAGGTGGAGAAAGATTAGTCGACCGTCCCAAATCTACAGTTACTCCTTCATATTTTGTCTTTCCCTGCTGAGGTAAAGGGGCTCAAACATATGTAAGTAATAAGCTAACAGGCCTCCATCTCCTAAGGGTTGACTCAAAGGAATGCAGAACAAACCTATAAAAATATAATGAACAGCAAGTTCGAGCAGACTAACAGAACACAAGACCACATCTGTACAGCTATTCGGCAATGTGGGGATGCAATGCTTGGTTGAATGTTGCTTTTGATATGTAATAATAGTGCCCTTTTTTTTTGATCGTGGTACAACTTGTTAGAGGTACAAGTTGCCAACATAGAGATATGGCAAGGGATTAAACAAACTTGACAAATTAAAATACGGGGAGATGTATGATCTGGTACAACACATCCTAAAAGCTGTGAAAATAGAAATAGTAATCACATTTAGGACCAAATATTGAAAGTGCCTATATATTAATATATTTTATACCTATTGAAAGTGCACAAGCCTTGAAAGTAGAAAAAGTTCTACCTATTTAAAAAAAAACACATTTAGGAACAAGTATTGAAAGTGCACATATATTAGAACATTATACAAGTATTGAAAGTGCACATATATTAGAACATTATACAAGTATTGGAAGTGCACATATATTAGAACATTATACAAGTATTGGAAGTGCATAAGTATTGAAAGTGGAAACAATTTCCACTTATATTTTTAAAAACATAAATACGCCAATAAATACATCAAGAGTGCAGATCAGAAGATTTCCTCGTCACTGGGAACTGACAAAAATATTTTCAATGCACAGATCTTTGGTTGTATATATTTAACAGACACGCATTTTATTCTTTATACATCAAATACGTTTTTCAAACACCTCTATTAAAATAAAAAGATGAACTCCAGCATTTTGTGCCGATCTTTGAAATATACACAATTTAGCTTTTTCAACTCCATGGTGAAAGGGTCTGCTCATTCAATAAAATTAGTTATCTAACGGTGACCTGCAATTCTCTAGACTATGCAGCACTGACATTTAAAAGTGTTCTTTCGATGAATGAATACTTGAAAACATATCTATAAAGATAGTAGCTTCCAATGAATGTCTTGGCTGTTTCATGAAGAGTTAAGAAAATAACTGCAGATGCTGGTACAAATCGAAGGTATTTATTTCACAAAGTGCTGGAGTAACTCAGCAGGTCTGAAGAAGGGTCTCGACCCGAAACGTCACCCATTCCTTCTCTCCTGAGATGCTGCCTGGCCTGCTGAGTTACTCCAGCATTTTGTGAAATAAATACCTCCTGAAGAGTTAATATCAGTTCTCCTGCCATTAAATGAAAAATGGTGTATACTGGTTTTTTTTAAATTGTTTATTTAAATCACTCGAGAAACAATGTAATCCAGCCAAAGAAATAACTATGATTTTCTGGTTGAAGCTTAATGAACTAATTTTGTCATCAAGAAACAAGAAGACTTATGATTTAATAGACGAGGTGTTAAAATCAAATGCTTGCTTGGAGAAGAGCTCTTTGTTCAGCAGCCTATTAGAAACATGCATGAAATAAATACTGACAACACATTGCCAGGTCAACAAACAGAACATGATTGATGATGACAATATGTGGCAAAAATCAATATTTTAAAAAAATCTGTCTTCCTTTTAAACACTCATTCATGTGCAGAAACTCAAGTAGAGAAACTTTTAACTCTGGGCTATGTTGCCCCAGTTCGGTATTAATGCTGTCATCCATTTAAGGATCAATTCTCGTCAAATGCATGTCCCTCTAAATTGAATAGTTACCCCTTCTTAATGTTGACTGCATTCTTCGCAGTATCAGGGAAACTGAATCCAAAGACACTTTCGCACACTAATGATGATAAATAGCAGAATTTTGAATTATATTACAAGGTCACTTTTTTCATCAGCGCTTCACTGTGAGATCAGTTTTCATAGGAGCAGGCACACAAAATTGAGTGAGCGATTCCATGTCATTAACAACCCAGAGAACTCTCAAGGCTATCATTGTTCCTGTACTCGATTTGTTGAATGATAAAGAACTGTTAATGAAAATTAAGCACACAAACACATCAATCCTGTCTGAGCCAAGGAAATCCTCAGGCATTTTGTTATGAATATATGTTTCAAACTCATTGCGCAGGTAGAGAAAAATTAGCTTGGAATGGCTTGTTTTTTTTCTGCATTATCAGTGTTTTACTTTTTGTTGTACTTTGTAACCTATTATGACATGCTCTCAGCAGCTTTCAGCTGTTATTCGGTACTGTATAAAGATATAGAAAGCTCACTTGCGCTTAACAAATTAGTGTATTATCAACCACTGTAGTAAACAAAAGTATGTCTGCAAAATACATGATGAAGTCATACACAAATAAATTTGTATTGGTGTAGGAAGGAACTGCAGATGCTGGTTTAAACCGAAGATAGACACAAAAAGCTGGAGTAACTCAGCGGGTCAAACAGCACCTCTGGAGAAAAGGAATAGGTGATGTTTTGTGTCAAGACCCTTCTTCAGACTGAGAGTCATGAAAGGTCTTTTATTGTCACGTGTACAGAGGTAGAGTGAAAAGATTTAATGTAAAGTAAAGGAGGATTTCGACCAGAAACGTCACCTATTCCTTTTCTCCAGAGATGCTGTCTGATCCGCTGAGATTTTTGTGTCTGTCTTAGGTTTAATGTAAAACTGTTTGATCAAGAAAATGAATCTATTTTTATGAGCATAGCAAAAATCAGGGGTCATTGGATATCACAAATGAAGAAACTGATAAAAAATAACATAAATTCAGGTTTATATTAGAGGAAAACCGTTTACTACCTATTGAATGTCTCATTTTACCGTTGATTTTACAGCAGTTCTACATTAATGGTGGCTTCAATATCTTCTGCTATAAATTGCACTTAAGAGGAGAAAATATCTTAAGGTTTGCAACTATGTCCATTTAATTGAACTGTGCATTGCCATTTACTTTTAGAATGATATTAAACAGTTTAAAATATTGCCAATATCACCTTGTTGAATTAATATTCTTCTTAAAAAGTTGTGAAACTTGGTTGAATTATTGTATTTAATTATGGGAGTTTTGAAGTTTTCGAACAAATTACAAGCTGGAATCACTTCTTGGTTCATCTCCATTGGATTAGAATAAAAGTTTACATTCACCCACTTTCAGAAGAACACAAATGCATTAGTTTAAAAATACAGTGTGGAAACAGGCTGTAGGGCCCACCCAGTCCACACTGCCCAGCGATCCCCGCACACTAACACTATCCTACACACACTAGAGACAATTTACATTTATACCAAGACAATTAACCTACAAACCTGTACGTCTTTGGAGTGTGGGAGGAAACCAAAGATCTCGGAGAAAACCCACGTGGTCACAGGGAGAACGTACAAACTCCGTACAGGCAGCACCCATAGTCAGGATCGAACCCGGGTCTCAGGCGCTGTGAGGCAGCAACTCTACCGCTGCGCCACCATGCCACCCCTTAATTTAATAGAATTTCTTTTTTTTTCCTTATAGAAAGCGTACAATTTTCTTGTAGGAAGAAAAAACTGCAGATGCTGGTTTAAATCGAAGGTAGACACAAAATGCTGGGGTAACTCAGCGGGTCAGGCAGCATCTCGGGAGAGAAGGAATGGGTGACGTTTCAGGTCGGATTTTCTAGTCTGGGCTATTCTAACTGGCATTTCCACAGTGTGCAATTCTCTCAAAAGTATACCATTAAAAAGATGTACTTTCTTCCTTTCACAAAAACGAAAAAAACTCAGCTAAATTAAATTACATCTATGCCGTTGACAATTGGAGTGCTGTTATGTTTGCTTCACAAAAAAGCGGGACTAATAAGTTCAGAAATTAGCCCAAAACAATCTGCGTAAAAGTTCCTATTGCAGGGAACTACTGTAGCTCCTGCTGGATTTTATTAGTCACATGTAAAATTAACAACAGTCGAGAACTATAATAGTTGGTTCCAACACAAATTTCCAATTTGAGGTCAGGTGGATACTTAATCAAATTTTATTGCTGGGATCATAAGTATTGCCTTGGACAACTGCAGGCAAATGCGGCTAATAAAAATGTGTTGTGATATTAACAGACGAGGTTGTATACGCCTTTATTCACAAATTGCTGAAGTAACTCAGCAGGTCAGGCAGCATCTCAGGAGAGAAGGAATGGGTGACGTTTCGGGTCGAGACCCTTTTGGGTCTCGACCCGAAACGTCACCCATTCCTTCTCTCCTGAGATGCTGCCTGACCTGCTGAGTTACTCCAGCACTTTGTGAATAAATACCTTCGATTTGTACCAGCATCTGCAGTTATTTTCTTATACTCTTGTATACGCCTTGATAACTTGCATATAATTACAAGTGACACAAGCAGTCCGGAGAAGGGTCTCGACCTGAAACGTCACCCATTCCTTCTCTCCAGAGATGCTGCATGTCCCGCTGAGTCGCTCCAGCTTTTTGTGTCAATCCTCGGTTTAAACCAGCATCTGTAGTTCCTTCCTACACAGTAGTCTATGCATTTCGATGTAAAGTATGCTCGGTGCCAACCAAAATCATGACAACCATAATTTAGGGTAGCATGAGAAAACTAGCTCTTCAAAGGAGTTGTATCTGCTGTGCTAATTCTCGCAGAGAATATAAATGTTTAATCTTCAAAGTGAACTGTAGAGTTTAGGAATGGTTTGCCGCTGACTAAATATAAGAGTTTTCAAAGATTTAAAATTACTCTTCTATTATAGAAATGCTGACCAAAAATCACGCCACAGATGTACAACAGCCTTTTTTTAAACTCTGTTTTCAGCTCAACTTCCGAGGTGCTGGCAAACTGATCAAGAAGAGATTAGGTTATACTATCAGAGATTAGCTTTATTTTTCTACATAACAGAGCCTTTTGGGTTTTGTTATTCAACTTGGCCCTCAGGCCTGGGGATAATGCCATTAGGACCATTTTACTGGCAGCAGGGTCTTGTAAATGAGGCCCTGATTTAAGTAGCTTCAAGCTGTGCGAGTGTCAAAGTTCTTGCCTGTTTACAGGTGACATCAGAAGAACCTCACAGTGCAGTATGGTCTTACAGGGACCATCAATGCATTCATTAAAATCACTAATAACCCTTATTTCTGAACAATCGACTCACGTTTCATTTCTTACATAAAGCCATTCCTTCGTTTACTGCTGTGGTATACAACAGAGGAGAAGGGGAGGGGGGAAAACGAAGGATTTTAGCTATTCACGGTTGCTGGGAGTCTAAAAGTAGCCCCTTTCAAATCGTCAAAGATAGGCACAAAATGCTGGAGCAACTCAGCGGGACAGGCAGCATCGCTGGAGAGAAGGAACGGGTGACGTTTCGGGTCGAGACCCTTCTTCAAACTCTCTCAAGTCATCAAATTGCTTTATGCTCCACAGCTTCAACAAAAAGTTTGACGTTCAGTCTGATAACCTTTCTAAAGTTGGAAGGTTTGTTAATAAGAGATCAGAAATAAATTTAAAAATACATGACAAAGCACGCATCAGTCCACTAATGGAGCCCCCGAAGCAATAGCGAACTCGAAGAATAAGCCAATAATGGAAATCTGCATGGACAAGATTGTTCAAATAGCGCCCGGGCCAACACTTTTACGGTCTGAGTTCAAAATTGAAAGTAGCTTCAATATATAGTTTAAAGGTTTTTTAAACTGCTGGTTTAATGAGCTCCCTAATGGTGCAAATTTTAAAAAGCAATTACTATGTTTCTGTAAATAAAGCCCACCAGCGTGAATCAAAAATCATGACCTAACAGTTCCACTCAATACATTAAAGCTATTCAAAGGGCTAACAACTAATTCTGCCCATTCACAGATGGGAGAAGTTACACGTATATGCTTGCTGCCAAGTACAAGGTATGCTGAGCACAGAGCTTGTTGCTGAGTTTTAATAAGAAGTCGCATACATAATTCATGGACGTTTAACACATGCAAGCATCGGAAGCTGGGAATCCTCTGTTGCCATTCCAGAAGTCACAGCTTCCTTACAGTACAAAACCAAGCAGCAGACAGCCTGAATAGCCCCGCTAACAATGCTGTTTGTGTAAGCAATTTGAACTATCCCGATCATCCTTCCCTTTTCCCCCAACCTTTTCACGGCGAAGGCCTCTATTCTCCAGGCCGGCTTTTCAAACCAGCCGGCTTTATTCTCGGGGAAATGCTACTCTTGTGCTCTCTGTTGTGTTAAAAAGGCAGACTTGTATCAGCCAGTGTGGACTCACAAGGAGGGAAGCAATGAAAAACTACCCACCCTCTGGATGCCCCTGTTCCTTGAGATAAAATGTGAAGTGCTGCTATGGGTGCCTAACAGAAGCTCTTTGTCCCACAAATGCAAATGAATTGGAGGAAAAAAGTAATCTCAGACAATGATCATCATGGGGAATCTATTGGAGACTAGACAGCCTTTTAACTCACTGTGGTTGTATTGTTTGCCGATGTTGCTTACATTCTTTCTCGTATACATAATACTTTGCACTGACAACAGCTGCATATTGTAAACCTATTTATTTATTAGGCATTTGATTTAAAGCATTTAAATTCTGTCAGTGCTTACACTTTGCATTCTTCGCCACCTAAACTCCATGCCCTGACTTGAACAGTAAGACATTTCGCACAAAAGGCCTGGAAGTGCCAAGCTTAAGGATGTAAAAAGGATAAATTATATTAATAAGGCTCGACCAAGAAAGCTAAAGGGTACAGTTAAACCAGTTAATAATTTCCATTACTCAACCAATTTGGATAAAGTTGGGACCCAAATAAAAATTATTATTTTGTTTAGATCTAAATGTGACTGATTCCCAAATGCTAATAAAGTTAGATGTTGCTACTGGCAACTTTAGAAAAGATACCACAGAACTTTCATTTTATTCCTTCCTGCTTGCTAGAAGGATATTCGGTAAGAACTTAGCAACAGCAAGCAAACTCTGGTTAGTACTTCACTGAATTCCAACAACCAACTCATCTGCATTAACAATGATAATAGCCTTGTAAAAGATTGTGATTATTGACTTAGCTTGGCATAGATCAACCTTTAAAGTCCTATTGTCTAATCCTGTGCAAAATATTTATTCGCAATAACTCAACTAAATTGGTTCCCTGTTTTCCACTAGCACCAATTAAAAAAATCTTGACTTCCCCCGCCAACTCCGCCAAAATGAAGCCAAATTGATTTGTGCCACTTTTTCTCTGCAAACATAGTCCTTATAAAACTTTATCTCTACCGTTGGAAAAACTCTTTGAAATCCGTCTCTCTCACAAAGCTTTTGTTATCCCTCTTAATCCCCATGAACTGGATAGGAAAGGATATCGGCCAAACGGGTGCAGGTGGGACTAGCATAGATGGGGCATCTTGGTCAGCATGGACAAGTTGGACTAAAGCACCTTTTTCGGTGATGAATGACTCCATGACTCTAGCTCCCTTGCCAAGCCCTCCAAGGTTATGAATCCGCATCAGGATCTAGACATCTTTTATTCATTATGAATAGCAATATGAAAATAGGTTTTGTCACTGGACAAAAACTTTAAAACAGATTATAAAATCATGAGAGGAATTGTAAAATCATGAGAGGAATAGATCAGCTAGTTGCACAGTCTCTTGCACAGAGGGCATAGGCTCAAGGTGAAGGGGAAAAGATTTGACAGCAATCCGAGGGGTAGCTTTTTCACACAAAACGCAGTGGGAGTATGGAATGAGCTGCCGGAGGAGGTAGCTGAGGCAGGTAGTGTCGCAACGTTTCTGAAGCAATTAGACAGGTACATGGATAGGATGGCTTTTGAGGGATGTGGGTTAAACGCAGGCAAGTGGGACTAGTGTAGATGGGACATGTTGGTCCGTGTAGGCAAGTTGGGCCTATTTCCACACTGTATGACTCTATGACTATATCGAAAAGCTATATTGTTACTCAAGAAATAGGGAATACAAGTGACCCTGAGGCTCCAAAATGGAGTTCATCACATTTGCATCCACACCTGTAAAACAGATCGTGTTGGACATTGTAATAGTAGATGCCTCCTGAGTGTCCGCCAGTTAGAATTTTGCATGTGTCCAGGCAGGTCATAATGTTAATCATAGGGTGGCATGGTGGCTCAGCGGTAGAGTTGCTGCCTTACACCACCCGGGTTCGATCCTGACTACAGGTGCCGTCTGTGCGGAGCTTGTACCTTCTCCCCATGACTGCGTGGGTTTTCTCTGGGAGCTACGGTTTCCTCCCACATTCCAAAGACGTGCAGATTTGTAGGTTAACTGGCTCTGGTAAACAATTTAATATTATCCCTGGTGTGTAGGATAGTGTTAATGTAAGGGGATCGCTGGTTGACACAGACTCGGTGGGCCAGAGGGCCTATTTCTGTGCTGTATCTCTAAACTAAACTAATCAGCAAGGAACAATGATTGGACCCAACCACTGCCATTTTAGAGCTTGGAGTTTAGCCACACATCTCTCACCTACATTCCTTGACAAGCAGCAGTGAAAACAGAGTTATTTATAGGATCATTAGTACTTACTGGTTTGTTGTTATTAATCTCTCCTGCTAGGTGTTCGATCCTGCCCGTGCTTGTTCCTCAAGTCTAGAGGGAGTGAGGTGGCGGATGTTGAAGTACAATTTTCTCAGATTGAAGGTTTCTCCACCCCGGCAGGATTGTACAGTGGGCTGGTCTGAACCACGTCATCTAATCCAGTCGTGAATGCAATCCGGGAGCGGGGCAAGTACAGCAATGCCACCACCTATTAGTGAAGATAAAGATCAACGTGAAGAAGGATGTTTGTGTGCTTGGCTCATTCCACATTGGAGCAAGAAATGTTGATGATATGTTTCAGTTTGTCACACATCTCTGGAAGGATGAGAGGAGATCTTATCGAAACGTATAAGATTATTAAGGGGTTGGACACATTAGAGGCAGGAAACATGTTCCCAATGTTGGGGGAGTCCAGAACAAGGGGCCACAGTTTAAGAATAAGGGGTAGGCCATTTAGAACGGAGATGAGGAAAAACTTTTTCAGTCAGAGTTGTGAATCTGTGGAATTCTCTGCCTCTTAAGACAGTGGAGGCCAATTCTCTGGATGCATTCAAGAGAGAGCTAGATAGAGCTCTTAAGGATAGCGGAGTCCGGGGGTATGGGGAGAAGGCAGGAACGGGGTCGTGATTGAGAATGATCAGCCATGATCACATTGAATGGCTGGCTCGAAGGGGCGAATGGCCTCCTCCTGCACCAATTGTCTATTGTCTATCATGCAAGTGACGATGCTGAAACACTCTATTCAAAAGGAACAAGCTATGTTTCGTTTTTGGCGTCTAGTTTAGTTTAGAGGTACAGTGGGGAAACATTGCCCACAGAGTCCGCACCAACCAGCGATCCCCGCACACTAACACTATCCTACACACACTAGGGACAATTTCCAATTATACCAAGCCAATTAACCTACAAACCTGCACGTCTTTGGAGTGTGCGAGGAAACTGGAGAAAACCCATGCGGTCATGGGGAGAACGTACAAACATACAGACAGCACCGGTAGTCAGGATGGAACCCGGGTCTCAGGTGCTGTAAGGCAGCAACTCTGCCGCTGCGCCACCATGCTGCCTGGACGGACATCCTCATAGAATTTCCCCACAATGGCATTGCATGCATGTGCATAGTTTTTATTATGGGTAACACATATCAACATCAAATCAAAAGGGATTTCTTTTCATCAATATTCCATTGGTACATGATCACACACAATCAGATATGTGAGTCAGAGCCCAGTATCTCAGCAGCAGGCACGTTGTTTTCATTTTCCACTGATACTGATATTAGTTTATTATTGTTACATGCGCCGGGATACAGTGAAAAGCTTTTGTTTCATAAAAGGGAACCGCCGTGAGGTGGGGGGGGGGGGGGAGAGAACAATGGAAGACCCATTGTAGGGGATGGGAGAGGGGAAAGAACAAAGGAGGACCTGGCGTGGGATACTTGTAACTTTGTCGGTGCCCTTTATGTGGCGACTCTTTGCATACCTTGGGTGTGCAAAACAGAGAATTTCACTGTTAATTGTCACATGCGACAATAAAGTATTCATTCATTCATTGACTGCAACCCAATTAAACAGACAATACAATACACTGATACGTAGTATAAGAAAATAACTGCAGATGCTGGTACAAATCGAAGGTGTTTATTCACAAAATGCTGGAGTAACTCA
This sequence comes from Rhinoraja longicauda, assembly GCF_053455715.1. NCBI lineage: Eukaryota > Metazoa > Chordata > Chondrichthyes > Rajiformes > Arhynchobatidae > Rhinoraja > Rhinoraja longicauda. The sequence goes on along the minus strand of NC_135958.1, from coordinate 4,994,797 downwards.
GCAGGTCAGGCAGCATCTCAGGAGAGAAGGAATGGGTGACGTTTCGGGTTGAGACCCTTCTTCAGACTGATGCAATCAGTCTGAATACACTAATACAATCAGGCATTACACAAGTACTTGCGGGGAATGAAGGCAAAAATACCAGCGTGAAATGGTGATGGATTTACAAGCGGAAAAGAGAGATTTAAAAGAGTGGAGTGACTGTATCGGATGATAGTAGATCTTCTTCTGGGACTCTCACGTAAGTAGTCGCTATGCTCTGGTAACATCTTGGCCCATTACGCCTTGGCTCCTAACCTGTGGTATTTAAGCCATCACAGAAAACCGGTGTGGCTTCTGAGCCATCCACTGATGACATGACTGGTCATTCTGATGCTCAGGTTTGTGGCCTGAACGTACTACACACAATACAATACAATACAATATATCTTTATTGTCATTGTACAGGGGTACAACGAGATTGGGAATGCGCCTCCCATACGATGCAATAATTTTAATTTTAATTTAAGTATTAATTTAAAGAACCCAATGAAACAAATTGTAACAGTTTTAAAACAGAATAAAGTGCAAGTAGATCTGTGCCGGTTCACTGTGCGATGTGACCATCCGGCTCAGCAGGACCGGTTCATAGCAGCTATGGCCCTGGGGATGAAGCTGTTCCTGAATGTGGAGGTGCGGGCGTAGAAGGCCTTGTATCGTCTGCCCGATGGAAGGAGTTCGAACAGACTGTTGCAGGGGTGTGAAGAGTCTTTGTGGATGCTGGTGGCTTTTCTGAGGCATCGTGTGTTGTAGATGCCCTCCAAGGCTGGTAGCTGTGTTCCGATGGTCCTCTGAGCTCTATGGACTACCCGCTGAAGAGTTTTCCTCTCTGCCTCCGTGCAGCTGAGATACCACACAGGGATGCCATGCGTTAGGATGCTCTCTATGGCACCATATTGCTGCATGAAATCTGATGGACCAAGCACTTCTGCTGCCTGCTCCACCTGGCAGTTCATGACAGAGGAGGCAGCGCGGTGCACTGGAGTCAGCTGCCGGCTTGCATTCACTGCCACCAGCTACACCATGAGCAAAGGAAGGGTTAGGAGCACAGAGAGGAGGAAACTGGGGAAAAAAACAAAGAGGCAGCAACCCGGGCAAACACTTCTTACCCTTCCTCTCAAACTAATTCAAACGTGAGACCCAATTATAATCCGAGTTCCTATGAGTTGCAATCCTTATCTGCCCTCAATCATTAACCATCAAAACATACCCACAATGTAAAAAGGAAACGCCAACACCAAATAAATATTGCAACCAGATTTATTAATTCTGCCACAGTACAAGCAAATATTAACTGATCGCTCTTCAGCGCCAGAAACATGGCGACTCTTTGTGGACTGCCAAGGTGAGGTCTGCTGTATAAGTTTATCCGGGTTGCATGCAAAAACAAAGAAGCTCACGGCACCTAGGTTCATTTGATTGGACAATAACGTATCATTGAATCATTGAAGTGCCCGTCTTCTGTTGGCTTTTTTCTGTGGAAGGTGCAAACGGAGAGTGCACCATGGCTTACGGAAGACTTTTGTCTCAGGCTGGAAATTACTGTAGCAGGCTGATCTTGACGGGCTTAGACAGGACTTTGGAAGGAAGGGTGTGAATTGGGCATCCCAGTATAGGCAGCAGCAGTCTGAGCCAGCAACTAGCAGTGTAAGAAAATAACGGCAGATGCTGGTACAAATCGAAGGTCTTTATTCACAAAATGCTGCAGTAACTCAGCAGGTCAGGCAGCATCTCGGGAGAGAAGGAATGGGTGACGTTTCAGGTCGAGACCCTTCTTCAGACTGATGTCAGGGGGGGCGGGACAAAGGAAGGATATAGGTGGAGACAGGAAGACAGTGGGAGATCTGGGAAGGTGGAGGGGAAGAGAGGGACAGAGGAACTATCTAAAGTTGGAGAAGTCAATGTTCATACCGCCTCCAATTTCCGGTGGGCCTCACTATGGCACTGGTGGAGGCCCATGACAGAAAGGTCAGACTGGGAGTGGGAGGGGGAGTTGAAGTGCTCAGCCACCGGGAGATTAGGTTGGTTAAGATGGACTGAGCAAAGGTGTTGAGCGAAACGATCGCCGAGCCTGCGTTTGGTTTCGCCGATGTAAAGAAGTTGACATCTAGCGCAGCGGATACAATAGATGAGGTTGGAGGAGGTGCAGGTGAACCTCTGTCTCACCTGGAAAGACTGTTTGGGTCCTTGGATGGAGTTGAGGGGGGGAGGTGAAGGGACAGGTGTTGCATCTCCTGCGGTTGCAGGGGAAAGTGCCCGGGGATGGGGTGGTTTGGGTAGGAAGGGACGAGTGGAGCAGGGAGTTACGGTGGGAACGGTCTCAGCAACTAGCAGTAGTTAGGCCCCTAGTCAGGTGGCAGTGGATGATTCATAATGGTCGTCAACCTGAGAAACTCAGAGACCCAAGAGACCACTGCCACTTCCCCATAGAGGTGGCACCTCACCAAACATGAATGCTTTATTGTCATGTGTTAAAAGTCACAGTGAAATTCTTTGTTTTGCATACCCAAGGTGTTGGACCCTTTTCTACCCGAAACGTCACCCATTCCTTCTCTCCAGAGATGCTGCCTGTCCCGCTGAGTTCCTCCAGCATTTTGTGTTTATCTTTGGTTTAAACCAGCATCTGCAGTTCCTTCCGATTATATTTCTCATGGCTCTACATTCTCCAACTTCTTGCTGAGTATTAACAGCAATCTGAACCTACAGTATGCAGTTTTCCCTATAAACCACTATGTTCCTCCCTCTCCTTGAAGCCCGACTCATTGACTGAGATGTTCGTTCCTCACACTGAAGGCTTCATTTCCCCATTACCAATTTGTTTTCTCAGAAACCGCTTGAATTAAACCTTTTTAATGATTTGAAGATGCTTTATAAGTACAAGTTGTCATTTTTAAATGTTTTCGTGAATCTGTGCAATCAATTAAAACAATTTTCCTTCCTTTGAAATAAACAAAATAGTTTATAAATTGATTTAGCTTTCAATTTTGAAGCCACATTTAAGTTTAGATGCAGGCGCCACAGAGAAATGTGAATATATATATATATATATATATACATATATATATATATATATATATATATATATATATATATATATATTCCTTTATTTGTCCCACACCGGGGAAATTTGCAGTTGAATAGTTGATGGCAATTCCAAGAAAATCTTAAAAAGTGGTAAAACTGGAGGAAAGAATGCTTCATCATACATCATGAGGAGTGTGCTATGATTTATCTGATCTAATGAGATTCCAGTTCCATAGCAGGCTATGTTTCAACTTCTTCAGGGTCTTGTGACCTTAAGACAAATAATTAAGGCTTTGAAAATACAAAAAGAAAGTAAGTTCATTAACTCTCGCTCAACAATAACCACTTCTACTGCCAGGCTTTCAGAGACAAGGCTGGTTTCCTTTTAAGTAATTGATGTGGACTTTCTTTAGTGGCCAGGCAAGACAACTTCTCAAACGTCAGTCAGGAAATCGGAACGTCAAAGGAAAACGAAGGCATACCTTCCAACCGGTCTGGGTCAGATCGGCAAAACACTGAATTTATGTTGTTTCTTCCAAGTGCTTACATTTCCATGGGCCCCCCTGTTGCTCAGATAAAGAAAAGGTTTCTTCAGCTATGTGAGGCTCCGTCATCTATAACTCCAGCTAACTTGGTGACAGAATCTGTCCTGTGTCTCCGAATTGGGAAAATGAGTCCGCGTTTTACAGTTTGAAAGCTGAAAGGGTTATTGGATATCACCCGGGGAGCAGAAAGCGAACAAGTTCTCGTTTCTTATCCTGACCTTGTGTGCATTTCCCCTCGCGAGCTGTCCGAGCCCTCAGCCTTCATTTCTCATTCTCTCTGTGGTAGCACAGGAAGGCCAGCGAAGGCTTTCTGTCCAGGCTGAACAGATTGGGTTTTGTTACAGAGATTCTTTAACCAGAAACGGAAGGGAATACTGCGAGCAAACTGGAAACTGGCAGAGCTATTACTTTTCATGGTTCACAACTCAGTGTCAATATGCAAAAAATTCTTCTTATTCCTGGCACTGGAAATGACACTTGGTGCACAGTTACATATTTTCCCACAGTTTGTCTTCGGCAATGTCCAAAGGTCAAAGGAAACAATTTTGGTTTTAAAAATACAAAAGAGGTCACTTTGGTGAAGTAGAACTGGCTCTGTTAAGACAGCAAATGTATCCTGCCACCTCAATGAGATTCATTCCCTTTCTGCCAGTTTACTTAGGCTAAACGTCAGAAACAGCAGAAATAGAAAACTCATTGTTCTCAATGTTGAATCCCTGCTTTGTTTTGCCACATTCCCTTAACTGCTTCTTTGTCCTACTCCTTGATTTGAAGCATAAACTCCTTCACGTATTTTGATAGCACAAATGAGAGTTACAGGCATTACGCTTCACAGCTCCGACGTATCTGAGATTAGTGCATTGTCTCGGATCTAGTCAGATTTAAGTAGGCACAGTATGATCTTAAATGTAATATTCCCATCATCAGAACCTTACTACTTAAAGACAGTGAGATACAAGTGTCAAGAGGGTTTTATTGACATATGTCCCAGACAGAACAATAAAATTCTTGCTTGCAGCAGCATAACAGAATATGCAAACTCTGTAAACAATACAAGGCTGCAGAGGCTAAGTCAATGGATATTTTTAAGGCAGAGTCTTAAATTATAGATAGATAATTAATAGATTCTTGATTAGAATGGGTGTCGGGGGTTATGGGGAGAAGGCAGGAGAATGGGGTTGAGAGGGAGAGATAGATCAGCCATGATTGAATGGCCTACTTCTGTTCCTATCACTTATGAACTTATGAATACAATAAACAAGAAAAAAAGTAGAGACACACACATACACATAAAAATGAATAAACAATAACTGCAAAAGATAAAGCCAAACTAGTCTATGCAGTTCAGAGCTTATTTGGAGGTTGTAGTGTTCAATAGTCTGATGGCTGTACGGAAGAAGCTGGTCCTGGAGATCATGGATAGGCGACATTTCACTTTGGCACCCTTCTTCAAACTGCTTGTAAAGAGGGGGGGGGGGGGGGGGGGAGAAAGCTGGAATAGAATTGGGGAGGGACAAATTCTGACAAGTGAGAGGTGGATATAGATGGGGGAGGGGGGTTAAGTTGCAGATGGTTGAACAAAGACCAGAGATGAAAAGACAAAGAAAAAAAATTGAAATAAAGAGATAAGAATAGAAAAGGCATGAAATGTGAAGCAAGAGGTAGGAATGTAGGTGGAGTGGGATGGGAAGAAAAGGGGAAAGCAGTCACTCAAACAGAAGCAGAACCTGCTTTGATGAGCTCTAGTGTAGATAATGGTGAACAAACAAAACATGAACAAGAAGAAGTAGCAATAAGGGTATAAAGGGTATATTGTTGTCAAGATGGAAAAATTGCAGAGAATATTTACGAGGATGTTGCCAGGACTCGAGGGCCTGAGCTTTAGGGAGAGGTTGAGCAGACCAGGACTCTACTCCTTGGAGCGCAGGAGGCTGAGGACTGATCTTATAGGGATGCACAAAATCATGAGAGGAATAGATCGGGTAGATGCACAGATTAGGGGACTCAATAAACAAGAGGACATACGTTTAAGGTGAGGAGGGAAAGATTTAATAGGAACCTGAGGGGTAACTTTTTCACATAGAAGGTGGTGGGTGTAAGGAACGAGCTGCCGGAGGAGGTAGCTGTGGCAGGTAGTATTCCAACGTTTCAGAAACATTTGGACAGGTACATGGACAGTTCTAGAGGCGGCATGGTGGCGCAGTGGTAGAGTTGCTGCCTTACAGCGAATGCAGCGCCGGAGACTCAGGTTCGATCCTGACTACGTGTGCTGTCTGTACGGAGTTTGTACGTTCTCCCCGTGACCTGCATGGGTTTTCTCCAAAATCTTTGGTTTCCTCTCACACTCCAAAGACGTATAGTATGTAGGTTAATTGGCTAGGCAAAATGTAAAAATTGTCCCTAGTGGGTGTAGGATAGTGTTAATGTGCGGGGATCGCTGGGCGGCGCGGACCCGGTGGGCCGATGGGCCTGTTTCTGCGCTGTATCTCTAAATCTAAAATCTAAATCTAGAGAGATATGGACCAAACACGGGCAGGCGGACATAGTGTAGATGGGACATGTTGGTCGGTGTGGGCAAGTTGGGCTGAAGGGACTGTTTCTACACTGCATGACTATGACTCTAAATGTAAGTATAAAGGCCAGCTCCACAATAAAGTCAGTGTGCAGGTTTGTTCGTTGGGAACCAAAGGCATAAATGTGTCTGCCAGAGTGTAAGTGAACATGAAACGGATGATGGTCGGATGTGTAAGTAGCAGGAAGATCCTGAGGGAATATTGCCTGCAGAGCGGGAGGCAAGCCAGAGTGAAACTGAGACAGAATCAAAGAGTTGCCATGAGAGGTTCTGGGAAGATGACCCTGGCGCTGCCCCAACATGTGAAGCAGATGTGTAGAGAGCGCTGAACATACCTGCACTAGTTGGATAATCTCAGGGGTTAAACATCCATGATGGACGAGTGTTAACTTAATACTGTGCCTGAGTTAATGTAAATGCATTCGTCTATTCGCTCAGGGTTGTTTTCTTCAAATGACGACACGCTGTGGTGAATGTATATTCATTTGTGGCACATGTATTTTAGCTATTGTGCGACAGTTACCTTAAGGTTACCATAACCTTTCTGTCCTGGGCCTCCTCCATTGTCAGAGTGAGGCCACTCGCAAACTGGAGGAACAGCACCTCATATTCAGCTTGGATAGCTTACAACCGTTGGGCGCAGCGGTGGAGTTGCTGCCTTACAGCGAATGCAGCGCCGGAGACTCAGGTTCGATCCTGACTACGGGCGCCGTCTATATGGAGTTTGTACGTTCTCCCCGTGACCTCCCACACTCCAAAGACGTACAGGTATGTAGGTTAATTGGCTGGGTTAATTAAATGTAAAAATTGTCCCTAGTGTGTGTAGGATAGTGTTAATGTGCTGCGCGGACCCGGTGTGCCAAAGGGCCTGTTTCCGCGTTGTATCTCTAAATCTAAAAAAAAAAATCTAAACCCAACAGTCTTCCCTGTGTCCCACCTGGACACACACCCAATTCTCCCCCATCCGATTCCCTTCTACCTATATTCGATCCTCCAGCTTCACAATTCAGATTTCTTCTGACTCGCAGTCTGAAGAAGGGTCTCGACCCGAAACGTCACCTATTCCTTTTCTCCAGAGATGCTGCCCAAAGATACTAGAGGAACAAGATAGACCACTCGACTCTATAAACCGTAGTATGTCATGGCGCCATTTTAGTAGGCAGAAACTTGCAGAAACATTTAAAAAGAAAAATAACAAAAATCTGTGTTGATAGATGAGATATATTCTGCATTTTTATGGTATCGTCACATGTACTGTTCCCCCAAAACACTGAATTCACTGCGAGAGGCATAGCGAACGGCGGATTTTGCTTACTAAAATGGTGGACGTTACGCCCCTTTGCGCACTACACTTCAGTGCAGGCGATTTCAACGGAGTGGTCCATCTTGTTACTCTAGTATCTTTGATGCTGCCTGATCCGCTGAGCTACTCCAGCATTTTGTGCCTATCTTCGTATCTCTTCTATCCTTATGTCTTTTGGCTTTTCATCTCTGGCCTTTGTCTAACAATATGCCTATCGAACCACTCCTGTATCCACCAATCTCCCATCAGACTTTGTCCTCTCCAGCTTTCTCCCCACGCCCCACCACAATCAGTCTGATGATGTGTCCTGACCCGAAATGTCAACTATCAATGTTCTCTGGAGATGCTGCCTGACCCGCTGAGTTACCCTAGTACTTTGTCGTTTTTTGCAGCTGATTAACAAGACTGAATTGTAGGAGTCTCCACCAGGCACAGAGACCTTGTGTTTTATGCACATTTGCTTAATGCAATTTTGAAATATTGCATGTGTTTAATTTAAACCAACATCTAAATTATGTGCTGTATTTTTGTAAAAACACACTAAAATTTACACCTCTTTAAATGTTGAAGTGGATAAGTTTAATTTATGCATGTTTGAAATCTGCACTGCGTTTTAGGAACATTAGAGGCACAGCAGTGAAGTTGCTGCCTTATGGCACCAGAGACACGGGTTCGACCCTGAATACGGGTGCTGTCTGCACGGAGTTTGCACGTTCTTCCTGTGACCGCATGAGTTTCCTCCCACATTCCAAAGACGTGCAGATTTGTAGGTTAATTGGCTACAGATGGTCAGAGATGAAAAGACAAAAGGCGTGTGAGATAAGGATAGAAGAGATGTGAATTGTAAAGCCGGAGGAAGCAAGATGGGTGGATGGGGAGAAAAGAGTACGAGTCCAGGTGGGACACAGGGAAGGGGGGGAGGGAGGGAGGAAATGAAGGGAAGCTGGGGGGAGGCAGGGGGGGGGGGAAGAAGGGTAGATTAGTTAGCAACCTAGAAAGTAGAATTCAATGCTCATACCGTTAGGTTGCAAGCTACCCAAGTGGAATATGAGGTCTTCAAAGGGTGTGAATAAGTCCTGAACTCACAGCTCCTGTGTGAAAGTCTGGGTCTTCCTTCCATTCAATGAATGGACAACAGCAGTCTCCTTTAGAACCATCAGTTTAGTTTAGTTTAGTTTAGAGATACAGCGAGGAAATAGGCCCTTTGGCCCATCGAGTCTGTGCCGACCAACAATCGCCCATGCACAAGTTCTACCCTACACACCAGAGATAATTCACAGAAGTCGCTTAACCTACAAACCTGCACGTCTTTGGAATGTGGGAGGAAACCGGAGCACCCTGAGATACCCCACGTGGTCACAGGGAGAACGTACAAACTCTGTACAGACGGCACCCGTAGTCAGGATGGAACCCGGGTCTCTGGAGCTGTGAAGCAGCAACTCTACCGCTGTGCCACCGTGCCACCCACACCGGCACAGAAGATGCTGATAATGTGAATCCACATTTATATTTACTTCAAATGCCATCAGGGCTAATTTGATTGCTATTTTACTCCTATACCCATGATTTCAAACACTGAAAGTAAATGATAGTATTGGGTCAATGCATGATCGAGGAATTAGGGAACCATTTCAGCTTGGTTGCAATCTATAAAATAATTGCTGTTGTGCAAAAAGCAGGAGGAAACGGCAGCACTGTGAATTATTTTAGATAAGTAAGTACAATGTCAAGCTGACATTTCACTGAATCAGTACCTGCTCCACCTAGATGATCTAGATATACAATACAATACAATACAATACAATATATCTTTATTGTCATTGTACAGGGGTACAACGAGATTGGGAATGCGACTTCCATACGATGCAATAAATTAATTAGCTAATCAGTATAAATTTATTCAACCCAGTGAAACAAAATTAGAACAGTTTTAAAACTGAATAAAGTGCAAGTAGATCTGTGCCGGATCACTGTGCGATGTGACCATCCGGCTCAGCAGGACCAGTTCATGGCAGCTATGGCCCTGGGGATGAAGCTGTTCCTGAGTCTGGAGGTGCGGGCGTAGAAGGCCTTGTATCGTCTGCCCGATGGTAGAATTTCGAACAGACTGTTGCAGCGGTGTGAGGAGTCTTTGTGGATGCTGGTGGCTTTTCTGAGGCATCGTGTGTTGTAGATGTCCTCCAAGGCTGGTAGCTTGGCAGAGTTCCGATGGTCCTCTGAGCTCTATGGACTACCCGCTGAAGAGCTCTCCTCTCTGCCTCCATGCAGCTGAGGTACCACACAGGGATGCCATGCGTTAGGATGCTCTCTATGGTGCAGCGGTAGAAGGTCGTCAGCAGCTGTTGGGGTAGACCAGACTTTTTCAGTGTTCTTAGGTAGAACAGTCGTTGCTGTGCCTTCTTGACCAGCGCAGCGGTGTTAGTGGACCATGTGAGATCCTCCGAAATGTGAGTGCCCAGAAACTTGAAGCTGGACAATCTCTCCACACTGTCCCCATTAATAAAGATCGAGTGTCAGAGTGTCTAAAGTCAAAGGAGGTTCCATTTTATATGGCAGTCAGATATTTGTGACAAAATATTTTTATTGCAGACTGTGGCATTTTCATCCTGTTGCTACTTCACCGTGAGAATATTGATGAATTTGTTAGCCAGTTTAACACTCATTAGTCACCCGCCTGGTATCCGTGTGCAATGGGACCTCACTGATGTCCACAATGTTCTTTTCGGCAGTGTAGAATGAATCAAAACCGAAGAGGTAGGGGCTGGAATGACCTTGGCAGTCACCGGCAGCACAGTTTGGTTTAGTTTAGTTTAGTTTAGTGATACAGCACGGAAACTGGTCCTTCAGCCCACCGAGTCCGCGCCGGCCAGCGATCCCCACACACTAACACTATATTCAAGCCAATTAATCTACAAACCCGTACATCTTTAGAGTGCGGGAGTAAACCGGAGCACCCAGAGAAAACCCACTCAAGTCATGGGGAGAACGTACAAACTCCGTACAGACGGCACCCGTAGTCAGGATTGAATCCGGGTCTCTGGCGCGGTAAGGCAGCAACTCCACCGCTGCGCCACCACGCCACCCCACTCAGTCCTGTATCGGTTCATTGACATTCAAGTTCAAAGTTCGAAAACACTTTATTTGTCCCCGTGGGGCAATTTACAAAGGCACGTAGAGTAATACAAAAACTTTTGGGGAGGGGGGGGGGGGGGAATTAGCAGGGTGGCTGGGAGTTGAAGAGCTGAACAACCTTCAAATTATTACTTCATATCATTAAAATGAAGCTAATTCTGGACATCTGACATATCTGCACAAATGCAACAAGAAAATTAACACCCTCTTTAGTTTCTGGGAAACTCCAAATTAATAACTTCAAACTAATTATCAAAGCATGTGTATCTTTGTAAAGTAAATATATTGGTAATGGAACAGTGTGTGTGATTCTCTCTTAAAATTAGGAGTAATTTTTCCAAATCTCAAAATAAAATAAATTTCTGTTTTACTTATTCAAAAAACAAAATTACAGCTGAGTCGGCATTTTCTTGGTTGTTTTCACAACAATGCCTCTCAATAAACTTTCCACCTCTCAAGCCAGTTAAAATTTATTACTCTGTTATTAATGATAAGAATGGACAACAAGGAAAAGTTAAAAATACTATGGTTTTTCTTGGTAGATATCCAATTTAAGTCATTATTCACTCTCTCAGGTCAGTCTGATCTAGCAAAAACCTGTAGTTTCCAGAAAGTGCAATGCTATAGGTTTTCACTTTAAATATTTATCCCTCCAATATATACAGAATACAGCTTGCACATACATTTAGAAACATAGAAAACATAGAAACATAGGAGGCCATTTGGCCCTTCGAGCCAGCACTGCCATTCATTGTGATCATGGCTGATCTTCCACAATCAGTAACCTGTGCCTGCCTTCTCCCCATATCCCTTGATTCCACTAGCTCTAACTCTCTTTTAAAAATATCCATTGACTTGACCTCCACAGCCGTCTGAAGCAATAAATTCCACAGATTCACCACCCTCTGATGAAAGAAATTCCTCCTTATCTCCCTTCTAAAGGTACGTACTTTTATTCTGAGGCTATGCCCTCTGTTCCTCGACTCTACCACCAATGGAAACATCCTCTCCACATCCACTCTATCCAGGCCTTTTACTATTCGGCAAGTTTCAATGAGGTCCCTCTCATTGGGTCATTTCCACCCAGTGAAAATGGGTTCTGATTGCTTACCCTATCTCAGCCTCTCATAATTTTACAATACAGGTCTCACCTCAAACTCAGACCTTCCAGCCAAAACAATCCAAGTTTGTCCAACCTATCCTTGAGCCTTGCCTTTCTGATTGGGAGTTGAGAGGATGGATGGGAGCAGGAGGCTAGAAGAATGTGAGGAAAAAATCAGGGAAGATCAAGGGACGTCATTTTAGTTTGAGGATGGGGAGATGAAATAATAAAGGCAACGACTTACCTTGTAGACCTACGTTTATAAGTGATAGGAGCAGAATTAGGCCATTCAGCCCATCTGGTCTATCCCACCATTCAATCATGGCTGATCTATCTTTCCCTCTCAACTCCATTCTCCTGCTTCCCCCCCCCCCCCCCCCCCATAGCCCCGGACACCCGTACAAATCAAGAATATATCTACCTCTGCCTTAAAAATATCCATTGACTTGGCCTCCACTGCCTTCTGTGGCAATAAATTCCACAGATTCATCACACTCTGACCAAATAAATCCTTCCTCATCTCCTTCCTAAACGAACGTCCTTTAATTCTGAGGCTGTGACCTCTGGTCCTAGACTCTCCCACTAGTGGAAACTTCCTCTCCACATCCACTCTATTCAAGCCTTTCACTATTCGGTAAGTTTCAATGAGGTCCCGCCTCATCCTTCGAAACTCCAGCGAGTACAGGCCCAGTGTCGTCAAACGTTCATCATATGATAACCCACTCATTCCTGGGATCACAGACCTCAAAGACCATGTAATCCCATGCAACACCGCAGAAGGAACATTACATGACAAACAAAGGCATCCCATTAATCACTGGCGAAGACATGCGTTGGATTTACAAGGGGAACTGACAACAGTTACATTTTTCCAGTAACGCAAAAGGACCCAGAAACAGTACTTGCCTCATTCCACTCTCAACAGACAAAATCAGTTTTCAATTGAATAATGTGAATGAAAACAAAACAGCATTATGCAATTAAAAGTCTCGGCAACTGTATTAATCCTGCCCTCAAGACTCCATGAGTAGCACGGACCCATTCAAAGATGTTATTATTATTATTAACCATTCCTACCTATCTTAACGCAAGCTATTCAATACCCAGTTGCAATCTGACCGCCAATCCCAGCAGATGCAAATACATCGAGAAGCTCGTTGTGCAGTTGTACAGGGCCCTAGTGAGACCGCACCTGGAGTACTGTGTGCAGTTTATTGGTCTCCAAATTTGAGGAAGGATATTCTTGCTATTGAGGGCGTGCAGCGTAGGTTTACTAGGTTAATTCCCGGAATGGCGGGACTGTCATATGTTGAAAGACTGGAGCGAATAGGCTTGTATACACTGGAATTTAGAAGGATGAGAGGAGATCTTATCGAAACGTATACAATAGACAATAGACAATAGGTGCAGGAGTAGGCCATTCAGCCCTTCGAGCCAGCACCGCCATTCAATGCGATCATGGCTGATCACTCTCAATCAGTACCCCGTTCCTGCCTTCTCCCCATACCCCCTCACTCCGCTATCCTTAAGAGCTCTATCCAGCTCTCTCTTGAAAGCATCCAACGAACTGGCCTCCACTGCCTTCTGAGGCAGAGAATTCCACACCTTCACCACTCTCTGACTGAAAAAGTTCTTCCTCATCTCCGTTCTAAATGGCCTACCCCTTATTCTTAAACTGTGGCCCCTTGTTCTGGACTCCCCCAACATTGGGAACATGTTTCCTGCCTCTAATGTGTCCAATCCCCTAATTACCTTATATGTTTCAATAAGATCCCCCCTCATCCTTGTAAATTCCAGTGTATACAAGCCTAATTGCTCCAGCCTTTCAACATACGACAGTCCCGCCATTCCGGGAATTAACCTAGTGAACCTACGCTGCACGCCCTCAATAGCAAGAATATCCTTCCTCAAATTTGGAGACCAAAACTGCACACAGTACTCCAGGTGCGGTCTCACCAGGGCCCGGTACATGATTATATACGATTATTAAGGGGTTGGACACGTTAGAGGCAGGAAACATGTTCCCAATGTTGGGGGAGTCCAGAACAAGGGGCCACAGTTTAAGAATAAGGGGTAGGCCATTTAGAACTGAGATGAGGAAAAACTTTTTCAGTCAGAGAGTTGTGAATCTGTGGAATTCTCTGCCTCAGAAGGCAGTGGAGGCCAATTCTCTGAATGCATTCAAGAGAGAGCTAGATAGAGCTCTTAAGGATAGCGGAGTCAGGGGGTATGGGGAGAAGGCAGGAACAGGGTACTGATTGAGAATGATCAGCCATGATCACATTGAATGGCGGTGCTGGCTCGAAGGGCCGAATAGGCTCCTCCTGCACCTATTGTCTATTGTCTATTGCAACACTTAGTGAAAAACTTTTTGAAACACTGAAAACCTCCAGGTCATTTAAGTTTAGTTTAGCATTTGGAGATGTAGCGCGAAAACAGGCCCTTCGGCCCACCGAGTCTGCGCCCACCAGCAATACCCATACATTAACACAATCCTATACACACTAGGGTCAATTTACAATTATACTAAGCCAATCAGCCTACAAACCTGTACGTTTCTGGAGTGTGGGAGGAAATGTTTCATTTCAAAAGTCTCCCTGACAATGTTTTGGGATTAATGGCTGTGCCTCATTTAAAGATTCTAAGTCAGCATCCGTACCACAAAGTCTGCCTGGTAGTTGTGTGTTCTAAGAGAAGGGAAATGCGGAGAGAATGTACTTGGTTTAGGTTGAGGTCGAAGGTGGAGAGTGGGGCAGGATTCTGCATAAAAATATACAAGTTGCTCAAAGTAACTGACCTACTTGGGTGACACGGTGGCGCAGCGGTAGAGTTGCTGCCTTACAGCGCCAGAGACCGTTCGATCCCGACTACGGGTACTGTCTGTACAGAGTTTGTACGTTCTCCCCGTGAGCTGCGTTGGTTTTTCTCTGAGATCTTCAGATTCCTCCCACACTCCAAAGATGTACAGGTTTGCAGGTTAATTGGCTTTGGTATGAATTGGCCCTTGTATGTGTAGGATAGTGTTAGTGTGCGGGGATCGCTGGTCAGTGCGGACTCGGTGGACCGAAGGGCCTGTTTCCACGCTGCATCTCAAAACGAAACGAAACTACTCTTACAGAAGTGAACCAGAATGGGTCCGAGTTTCCTTTTAAAGCACAACTAAGGAAACACAAGGATCTTAACCATGTTGTTACTTGGACATTTTCCTGCAACTATCATGACGCTGTGCTTGAACATAAATCAACGTAAATTACTGGAACCAGTTTGAGCCGAGGAAAGCATTGGACACTCGGTAAAAAACAATCTTTTAAAATATGGCACAACAAATCATAGTAAGACAACCAAAGAAGTGAGTGTTAGAAAGGTATTCAGAGGGACTCAGCAGAGATAAATCAGCAGAGGTTGACACCCTGTCGTTGCAAGCAATTAGATAGACTAATGTTATGTGCAGGAAGGAAGGAACAGGAAACTCCTTTATCCATGGGAAGGAGTCCTCACCCCCCAGTGATGACCCCTTCTCCCGTCTCCAGCAGACCCCCTCCTCTTGGACCCCTCCGGTTGGCCAACTACCCTCACTGGAACTTTTCATCTCCAACTGCCGTCGTGACATTAACCGCCTCAAATTCTCCACTCCCCTGACTCACTCTAACCTCTCCCCTCCTGAACGTGCAGCCCTCCACTCACTCCGCAACAACAACTTAGTCATCCAACCCGCTGACAAGGGAAGTGCTGTGGTAGTCTGGCGTGCTGACCTCTACCGGACCGAGGCTAGACGACAACTCTCAGACACCTCTTCCTACCTATCCCTGGACCATGACCCCACCGATAAACACCAGACCTTTATCAGCAGCACCATCATGGACCTCACCATTTCCGGCGATCTACCCTCTAATGCCTCCAAACTTATAGTTCCCCAGCCCCGCACGGCCCGATTCTACCTCCTACCCAAAATCGATAAACAGAACTGTCCCGGCAGACCCATTGTCTCTGCCTGCTCATGTCCCACCAAACTTATTTCCACCTACCTCGACTACATCCTATCCCCCCTGGTCAAATCCCTCCCCACCTACATCCAAGACACCTCACACGCTCTCCATCTCCTCGATAACTTCCGGTTTCCAGGCCCCCACTCCCTCATCTTTACCATGGATGTCCAGTCACTCTACACTTCCATCCTCCACAAGGATGGTCTCGAAGCCCTCCGTTTCTTCCTCGACCGTAGAACCAGCCAATCCCCATCTACTAACACTCTCCTCCGCCTAGCAGAGCTGGTTCTTACCCTTAACAACTTCTCCTTTGACTCCTCCCACTTCCTCCAAACCCGAGGCGTAGCTATGTGCACTCGCATGGGCCCTATCTTCCTGTCTCCACCTATATCCTTCCTTTGTCCTGCCCCCCTGACATCAGTCTGAAGAAGGGTCTCGACCCGAAACGTCACCCATTCCTTCTCTCCTGAGATGCTGCCTGACCTGCTGAGTTACTCCAGCATTTTGTGAATAAATGCCTTTGGTTTAAACCAAAGATAGATACAAAATGCTGGAGTAACTCAGCGGGACAGGCAGCATCTATGGAGAGAAGGAATGGGTGATGATCACCTATTCACCGCCATCTGACTAAAGAAATTCCTCCTTATGTCCTTTCTAACGGTACATCCTTTTACTTTGAGGCTATGGCCTCTGGTCCTGGACCCTCCCACATCCGCTCTATCCAGGTCCCTGTTAGAAGTGAAAAGAAGATAGACACAAAAAGCTGGAGTAACTCAACGGGACAGGCAACATCTCTGGAGAGAAGGAACGGGTGACGTTTCGGGTCGAGACCCTTCCTCAGACTTCGTCACCCATTCATTCTCTCCAGAGATGCTGCCTGTCCCGCTGAGTTACTCCAGCTTTTTTGTGTCTATCTTCGGTTTAAACCAGCATCTGCAGTTCCTTCCTACACATAGAAGTAAAAAGAAGTGGATACAGTGCTTCAGATGTCCACTGAACAATGATTTGTAGCTCTTTGGCCCCCAGAGAGAGGTGGTTGAGCAGGGTCTGACATGACTTCCCCTTGTGGCAGTCGACAGGGAGATCTCTCTTTAGTTACCACAGTCAAATGGTCATGATCGTTGTTGCAGGGATATTTTAACTCCTCTTCCCATTCCCATACTGTCCTTTCTGTCCTGGGCCCTCTCCACTGCCAGAGTGAGGCCAAACGTAAATTGGAGGAACAGCGCCTCATATTTCACTTGGGCAGCTTACAACCCCAGCTGTATGAGTATTGATTTCTCTTATTTTTAGTAACCCTTGCGTTCCCCCTCTCTCCCTAACCTCCCCAACCCTAGTCGTCCTACTAGTTTCACTGTTTGTATCCCTCCAATCTCACCTCCTCCACAGCCAACAATGGACCAGGATGGGCTATTGGGTCATCGGTGAAGGCTCTGATTTGTTCTGTACCTTTTCACACCTCAAGTTTCCCTCTCCCCTGACTGATTCTCAGGCCATGAAACGTCACCTATTCCTTTTCTCCAGAGATGCCGCCTGAGCCGCTGAGTTACTCCGGCATTTTGTGTCTATCTTCAGTTTAAGCCAGCATCTGCAGTTCCTTCCATCACATTCGGTCTTGCGGCATTGTAGCCTCTCACCTCCATCGAACTTGCCGAGGGTAGTGGAGCTAATCTTCAGAACAGCGATTACAGTAACTTTGGATTTAGAATAGTCGTGGCAATAGGCAAGGTGCAAAGGGCAATACATGTGTGAAAGTACTTAGCAGAAAGAGGATTAACTTCAGTGTGTTGAAAAGGGATCTGACTCAGGTAGATTGAAATGAAAAATTGGTGGCAAAACAGTATTTGAAAAACGCGTGGTGTTTAAGGAGGATACGGTTCAGCACAGATACATTCCAAATCCAGAGTCTTCTGGTTGAATACAGGAACTAACAGGGGACTGCAAAAAGGGCTCTCTGACAAATTAATCATCAGAGTGATGAGCATTTCATGGCAATGGACCTGTACTCGCTGGAGTTTAGAAGGATGAGGGGGGACTTCATTGAAACTTACTGAATAGTGAAAGGCATGGACTGCGTGGATGTGGAGAGGATGTTTCCACTGGTGGGAGAGTCTAGGACCAGAGTTCATAGCCTCAGAATTAAAGGACATTCCTTTAGGGTAGAGATGAGGAAGAATTTATTTGGTCAGAGTGTGGTGAGTCTGTGGAATTCATTGCCACAGAAGGCTGTGGATGCAAAGTCAATGGATATTTTTAAGGCAGAGATAGATAGATTCTTGATTAGTATGGGTGTCAGGGGTTATGGGAGAAGGCAGGAGATTGGGGTTAGGAGGGGAAAGATAAATCAGCCATGTTTGAATGGCGCAGTAGACTTGATAGGCCGGATGGCCTAATTCTGCTCCAATCACATGAGCTTATGACCTTATAAAACCATAGAACATAGAACAGTATAGCACAGGTACAGGCCCTTGGCCCACAATGCTATGTCATACATGATGCCAAGACCAAGTCTTATCTGCCTGCACATAACCCATATCCCTCCAATCCCTGCACATCCATGTGCACATCAAAAAGTCTCTTAAATGCTACTATCATATCTGCCTCCACCATCACCCCCAGCAGCTCATTCCAGGCACTCACCACCCTGATGTAAAAAGCCTGCCTTGCTCATCTCCTTTAAACTTTGCCCCTCTCACCTTAAAGATGTGCCCTTCAATATTTGGTATTTTCATCTCAGGGATAAAGGTTCTGACCATCTGCACTATCCATGCCTCTCCTCATTTTATATACTTCTATCCGACCTCCCCTCTGCTTCCAATGATCCAGAGACAACAATCCAAGTCTGTCCAGCCTCTTCAAGTAGCTAATATCCACTAAAACAGGCATCATTCTGGTAAACCTCCTCTGCATCCTTTCCGAATCCTCCACATCCATGCTGTAATGTGCCGACCAGAACTGCACCCAATACACCAAATGTGGCCTAAACAAAGTCATAGAGTCATAGAGTGAGACAGTGTGGAAACAGGCCCTTCGGTCCAATTTGCCCACACCAGTCACAATGTCCCAGCTACACTAGTCCCACTTGCCTGCCCTTGGTCCATGTCCCTTCTATCCATGTACCTGTCCAACTGTTTCTTAAATGATGGGATAGTCTCAGCCTCAACTACCTCCTCTGGCAGCTTGTTCCATACACCCACCACCCTTTGTGTGATGTCCTATAAAGTTGCATGTTGACTTCCTGACTTTTATACTCAATGTCCCAACCAATGAAGGCAAGCATTCCATATGGCTTCTTTATCACTCTATCTACTTGTGTTCTCACTTTCAGGGTGTTATTGATTTGGACCCCAAAATCCCTTTGTACATCTATTCTATTCATGCCAATAATTGTATATTTCCCCCTTACATTCAACTTTCCAATGTGCAATATAATGCAACTAATATAGAAAATGCAGAGAAACCTCAAAATGTGACCAAGAGAAAAGAAAATTAGAATGAATTAGTAGCTAACATAGGAATCTATTTTTTTTTGTTGCACTTTTTGATAAACCAACCCATTTCCATCATTAAAAAAACTCTTCAGCAGCATTATCCTACACGCTAGGGTCAACTTACAGAAGCCAATTAGCCGACAAACCTGTACGTCCTTGGAGTGTGGGAGGAAGCCGGAGCACCCAGAGAAAACACACATGGTCACAGGGAGAACGTACAAACTCTGTACAGAGAGGCTCTGTGTAGTCAGGATCTCAAACCCGGGTCTCTGGCGCTGTAGGGCAGCAACTCTACCGCTGCGACACTGTGCTGCCCTTTTGTAACTTCGACTTGGGTATTCTAAACAGAATCCAATAACAGTATGGTCAGTAAATAGAGAAAACATATGTTAATTGGCTAACAGAACCAGAGGGGAAATAAGGAAAGAGTTCTAAAAACAACAAACTGTTGTGATAGAATGCACTGACCATAACAATGGTGAAAATAGATCAATAAGAACATTCAAAAGTGAATATTGGGTGAATATTTGAAGGATTTTTTTTTTTTAATGATGGAATCAATTGGGTTGTTCTTTCAAAAAGTGCAAAGGACAAAAAACCTCCACCTATGTTGTGTCATTCTATGATTCAATACAATGTTTATTTTGAGATAGTGACAAACTATGGAGTGATTAATTGAAATTTGAAATCGAGTTCTTTATTTTTTTAAATTACAATTGTTTATTCAAGTCGTTGTTGTTGAAGTAAGCACATATCATGCATGACTCACCCGGCAAAGATGATAAATAACAGATTATAACCAACCAGAATTTTTTTTTAGAGGACAAAAAAAATTAAGAGCATTATGAAAATAAAAATTAAAGGCAAAAAAAAAATCGCTTAGAAATAAGCAAGAAACAAATATGTAAGTGGAGCATATAGGTCAACTAATAAAGTAAGAAATGTCACAATGCGGATGAAAGTGAAAAGATAAAAGTATTCAGACACTGAGGTTTTCACTTTTTTTTTGATAGGATTAATGACTGCAATTAATTCTGAAGCCCAGTTTGCTTCAATTCATTTAATCGTGTGATACATATATATATTTTTTAAAATTGTTTACAAAAATAAAAAGATTTTGGAATTCTGTTAATAAGGAGATTATGAAACACAGTTTGAAAACAAATGTATTTAAATTTATCTGATAATGTAAATATTAAAATAGGAAAACAAATATTTAAATGAAATGCTTGCATTTATGTCAAACACTGATGAATAAACATCAAGTAGAAAGCTCTACTTTTCATTAAGCGCATATCTTTGGTTTGTCAGAGATATTTAAATTGATGGGGTAGATTTACAATAAAAACCTCCTCTCTCTGACATAAAGATCTAAAGTGACAAAAATAAATTGCCCCAAACGTGATATCTGAATATACAAAGACTATGCTGCTTTATTGCTACAGTCCAATTATTGGCATTTTCACATCCAAATAATGTAAGTATGTGTACGTATCACTGGGATATAGTTTTATAATTACCATGCTTTATAAATAATGCATACAGAATTTACAATTATATTGCAGGGAAGCAAATAGTGCAGCCTGAAATAGCTTTCCATAATTGGTATTTAGTAGAAAACTGTTCTTTCATATAATAATGAGGCATATTATCATAAAGCACAAAATAATTGACATTGTAACACTGGGCAGTTCAGTATTTTGATTACATCGATTTTCAGCACAGCCCTATTCATCTGTTTTTCAAGCACACTCATCGGTCTTTGTTGACCAGCCTTTGGCATCAGCTGAGCTCGGCTGATAACGGTGACAAGATGAAATTAACAGCCTTCCTTCTCCATTGGCAATTCCACGCAGCCAATTCACAAACATTTTCATATCAATATTGAGCAATTTCCCTACATTATAATCCATCAAAGTGGCCCATTAATCCTCTCTGCTCTGTCCTCTTTTCAAATGCAAACAATTTCTTCTCACAAGCTAAAACATTTGTCCGACAGCCCTTCACACAAAGACACTGCAGTGTCAGCAATGATTGATCAGAGGCTTAATATAAATGAGGAAAGAAATGTACATCATATCGATGATGCTGTACATCTGAGGCAAAAGCACTTATTTTTAAGAGTTGGTTTGAATGCATAAGATAATGAAACCTTTTGTACAGGAAAGCTTTTCATTTTGTGTTATTTGTTCAAGGAGGAGAAATTGTTCCCACCGTTAAGTAATTATAAAATCCATAATAACTTTGATTGAAGGCAGTGAAAACAGAATATTTTGGTGCTTAACATTCAGACCTAATGCTTCTGACATTTTGAAGTCATCAGTCAACAGTACAGGCATCCCAGAATCCCTCGAGAACTGACTGTCATGGTTGGTGGCTCAGTGGGTGGATAATTATCTAAGATCAAGCCTTCCTAGTTAGCAAGCAGGAAAGAAGGCAAATGCCAAGAAGCCAGCCAATACTTCAGAAACACTTGTTCAAGGATATCCTAATTACTGTAAGTGGTTACTTCAGCATTTCAAAGGCGGCTACATTCATAGTATATCGTTAGTTTAAACTTTCCAATATGCCACCAATGACTAAATGAATGACAATAAGAAATCCATGCAATGTGGAAGAAAGTGTCTCTTTTTGATAATGCCTGCTGGCTCCTAATGACATTTTGATTTAAAACCCATCATACAAAGAAAAACACCAAAGTAAGATTTTTTTTCCCCCTTCAGGGACGAATTGCAAGAATAGAATATGTTATTGAAGGGCATTGTTGCTATTATCAGGAATTTGCAAATGGCTACCTTGTCCTGCCCTTTACCGGGGGAAGTAATGATAAAATAAAATTTGATTTTAGTTTCATTTTGTCCATGGATCTGTCTAACTTTTACAATATCCATACCTTAGCATAACAATGCCTTTTTTTCCCCACAACCGACTAATGGCTCTCTAACACTAATGCTAAGAACTATTATCACTGCTCAGCCTTTTCACACAATCCTTTCAATCAGAACTATTTCACTTAATTCTTTTGCCTCCTTCAGTTCAAATGCAATAAAAACCTTTCACAGTCTGACAACTAAAAGGCAGAACAGCTTCAAACTGCTGTATAATTCAGGAGGTTCTTTCTCATTTTAATTGGCTACCTAATTGGAATGTTTATGGCTTCTGTGATAGCTGTGGATGAAAAGGCAGGCCAGCCGATTATGCACTGAGCATTCCGATCCGTAAAGTTAATCGTCAAAAAGTTAAAAGTTCATTGCAACGTATTGTAGTCATTCTCCCTAAAATACCTTGTTCTAAAACAATGTAATCCCCCAAGCTGGAAATTATGTCAGCTGCACTTATCCAGAGATAGTTTCATCTTCTAGAAACCTCTTTGTTTCCCTTTGATGTTGGCGTAACGTGAAGGACAGGAGGCTATCTGGTGGTTGTCAAGTTTCTAACTGCTCACTCTCTCACCAGCCCGAGATAAGGCTGTAAAGCAGGGCACTTGATGGACTTGATTAATTCCCTGGAACGAAGGTTTGTCTTCCTTAGCTCGGTGAATGACTTCATTCGAGTAGATGAGGTCACACGAGTCAAGGCAATAAAGTAGCTGATATTCACATTAAAGCCACTTTTCAAAGCTGTCAGTTTGCAGAAAGAGAATTCTGAGTTATTCCGGGTTCACTTCTGAGAGGAGGAAAATAAGATTACATAACAATAAATAAGCAAATGCTAATTCCGTGTGGAATCAATGAAGTTAAAGGTCAGTGAATTTTTAAAAAAATACAATGTCGAGTACATGTTAACTATAAGTTTTTCTAAAATCCATGCAAAAATAAGGCCTCAAATTTAAATTCTGATTAACAGGTTACATGCAATGTGTAGTTATTTACTGGATCTCATGCATACTTTTACACGCACACCACACACAGACACACACACATACATGCACACGCGCACACACTCACACATCAGTTTGCACAAACGGAAGCAAAGATTTCAGAATGATTTTAACGCAGGTGTAGATTATTAATATTCAGTTTAAATATTTTGGCACAAAGCCAAATTTCAATAGAATTGCTGGATAGTGCACTCATTTGAAATAATCTTTTCGTAAACACAGTTAATCTATCGATTATAATGCTGGCACCTTAAAAGATTTGGGAGGTTTTCTTTGAATTAACTCCCTACACTACATACTCAGATGATCACCTCTGTGTGAAGAAAATAAGAAACAAATGATGATTCATGCACTGATTTTGCACGATACTACTTGTTAATGTGCAGCACAATTAGAGCCAAGGTATGTTTTACAGTCTTTGCCCCACACAGAAGAATAAAGAAATGACGTGCCAAACAACTTCCATTTTCAAATTATTTCATGACATTGAAATAGCGTTTTCAGATATGTGAAGAATTCTGTTTGCTGAACAGCACATCCTATTTTATGATGACAGTTTCTTTATCTACATAGTCCACTGAAATCTAGTCACTTCATATAATCTGAATTCACAAATCAACTGTCGTATTCACTCCACTGATTCATTGTTGATGGGCTTTTCACAACATAAGAAATCCCTTACCAGTTGACAGGGATAATAAATGGAGAGGTGAGTGGCGTTTATCCATCCTGCTGTTCAACGGAGCTGCCTACAGTGATACATGGCAGAATAAGCTCATAAACTAACCTTGTCCTCTGACCTTTGCGAGATCAGTGGAAACACAAGGGTACTCACGATAATCGTTGCATTTAATGGTCAATATTAGCTGAATCGGCCATTCTTTAAAATCATATTAAAAAATGGTCACTTCATTGGCAGTTTATTACTGAATATCTGGTGTACATGTATTTCTCTTCTGACGAGGCTGCTCATTTTTGAGATGGAGAAAGCAAGGAATAAACACAGATTTGTTTTTTTTAAACGTGCATTATTTTCGACAGACTAAAATTAGGCTTGAAGAAGGAGGGAAAATAGCTTCAAGCATTTTGGAAATGTCCGAGATTTATAAACAAATGCAAGTTAATCTTAATGGTAATCTTGATACCGTAAGCAAATGCATTATCTTTAATCACAATATATTAAAAAATAAATATTTTTCTTTTATGCGATTTTAAGAAGGTCAGGATCTCCACAGCTTTAATTGAGCATACTTTTGAGCAGGTGCTTTTTTTGTTGAGTGTTATGGTCTTTAATATTTTTTTTAAATAGAGTCGAATACATTTACATGGATTGAGGTTTTCTCCGGCATCTGTCTTTGTAACTTCAATGCCTCATGCACCATCTTCTAATTTCTGATTACTAGACCAATAAATTCTACTTTATGAAAAAGGATAACACTCTTTAATGAAATGTAAAAAAGGCCTACCTTGAAATGTCAACCCTGTTTCTCTCTCTCCACATCTCATATATTTGCTCAATATCTTCAATATATTTGCTCTATATTTCGAATATATTTGCTCTATATTCCCAATACTTCATATTTCCAGCATTTGGATAATCTGCTTTTGGAGTCTCTCATGGTAGCCCAGTAGGTTACAATATCATCCACTCGGATGTGGATGGATGCATCTAGTCCTTGGTCCCTTCACTAATTTTAGCTTGAGTTTTTAGATTTTTTTAGATTTTAGATTTAGATACAGCGCGGAAACAGGCCCTTCGGCCCACCGAGTCCGCGCCGCCCAGCGATCCCCGCACATTAACACTATCCTACACACACTAGGGACAATTTTTACATTTTACGCAGTCAATTAACCTACATACCTGTACGTCTTTGGAGTGTGGGAGGAAACCGAAGATCTCGGAGAAAACCCATGCAGGTCACGGGGAGAACGTACAAACTCCGTACAGACGGCGCCCGTAGTCAGGATCGAACCTGAGTCTCAGGCGCTGCATTCGTTGTAAGGCGGCAACTCTACCGCTGCGCCACCGTGCCACAGAGTTACTGGGGCATGACGCTTTTAGCTGCAGAAAGATGATACTGAACTGGGGTTACCACTCTTGGCTATAGCCTCTTAACATGGATATTAACTGAGAGTATAATTGGGCTTCCTCCACAATCCTATCAACATATACTCTTGAAATGGATTTTGGATTGGAGAAAGGCTAATTTTGAGGAGATGAGAAAGGATTTAAAAGGAGTGAAATGGAAATTGTTGTTTTATGAAAAGGATATAATAGAGAAATGGAGGATATTTAAAGGTGAGATTTTGAGAGTACAGAGTCTTTATGTCCCTGTTCGGTGGAAAGGAAAGAATAATAATTTGAAAGAGCCGTGGTTTACCAGGGAAATTGGACACTTGGTTCGGAAAAAGAGGGAGATATACAATAAATATAAGCGGCAGGGAGTAAATGAGGTTCTTGAGGAATATAAAGAATGTAAAAGGAATCTTAAAAAAGAAATTAGAAAAGCGAAAAAAAGATATGAGGCTGCTTTGGCAAGTAATGTAAAAGTAAACCCCAAGGGGTTCTACAGATATGTCAATAGCAAAAGGATAGTGAGGGATAAAATTGGTCCATTAGAGAGTCAGAGTGGACAGCTATGTGCTGAGCCGGAAGAAATGGGGGAGATATTAAACAATTTCTTTTCTTCGGTATTTACCGAGGAGAAGGATATTGAATTATGTGAGGTAAGCGAAACAAGTAGAGTAGTGATGGAAATTAGGAGGATTAAAGAAGAGGAGGTACGGACACTTTTGAAAAATATAAAAGTGGATAAGTCTCCAGGTCCTGATAGGATATTCCCTAGGACATTGAGGGAAGTTAGTGCAGAAATAGCAGGGGCTATGACGGAAATATTTCAAACGTCATTAGAAACGGGGATGGTGCCGGAAGATTGGCGCATTGCGTATAGGTATATGGATAGGTATATGGCTCGATTTTATTATTTAAGAGTAAATTGGATAGGTATATGGATAAGAGGGGATTAGAGGGTTATGGTCTGAGTGCAGGTAGATGAGATTAGGCCAGGGCGAATGGTCGGCGTGGACTGGTAGGGCCGGACAGGCCTGTTTCCATGTTGTAGTTGTTATATGTTAAACATAAAGAGTGAGTAGAAAATAAACCACTCGTACCTTAGTTTAGTTTGGTTTAGAGCTACAGCACTGAACAGGCCCTTCTGTCCAGAGTCTGCACTGACCAGAGGTATGGAAAGGTACAGAACAAAGCAGAGACTGAATCAATGATTCAGGAAGGTGGAGCCCACAATGGTCGATTGTTGGCTGGGGATGAGGTGATAGGGAAGGGTTACAAATGGTGAAATTAGCAAGGGGACTAGGGTGGGGGAGGCATGGAGAGAAAGGGAAT
Source organism: Rhinoraja longicauda (assembly GCF_053455715.1). Taxonomy (NCBI): domain Eukaryota; kingdom Metazoa; phylum Chordata; class Chondrichthyes; order Rajiformes; family Arhynchobatidae; genus Rhinoraja; species Rhinoraja longicauda. The sequence goes on along the minus strand of NC_135958.1, from coordinate 4,968,320 downwards.
GCAAGGATTGCTTGAAGTTAGAGAAATCAGCCATCATGCCCCATCCTGACTGGTGAAGCCAGTGCCAATGTGCCAAAAGCATCCTTGGCCACCCTGTCTACCCGTGACCACCCTATCTTGTATCACCATCCTTTACAAGGTGATAAAGTTAATGAACATTTCCATCCTTCTGGAGATATGTTATTCTGGAATTATAGATTCGCACTTACCTAAACATCAACTTGGTATTGTGTTGAAATGTGTATTTATGCTGGCATCTCATTTTTGGAACAGGTTTTGAAGCTCCAAGCTGTGAGTTCATGTTTCCAGCCTGGGATCGACTGGCCACAGAGTTGGCAGTTGATGTGCACAATGAAACCATGTTTTCCAGCATGCTGATTGTTCGTAATGAGGCCCATCTGGGGGACAAGGCTGACGATGTGTTCGAGGACCATGAATGTTTGCATGGTTCCAACCCGCCAACCCCTACCCTCCCTGAGAAGGACGGGCAAGGGATAAATAATGGGGTTTTTTTGCCAATGGAAACACAATGCCAGATAACCTGCTGACTTCTCCAATTGGAGTTAATATAATGGAATCACACAATCTAAAGGACTGGTCGCAAAGCCAACATTTACTTGGCCCAGAAAGACGGAAAGCTACAAGCAAGTGAGCACTATCGAAGTGCTCACTGCAAGACAACAACAGAAGCATACTTACCATTTTGTTACCATTTTGGCACCATTTACCTTGGAGTTTAAAAAACAAAAATGGCCTGCCTACTATTCTCGACTGCATTTAACGAGCAGTTCAGTCTAGTTCAGTTCAGTTTAGTACCGAGGTCCAGTGAAAAGCTGTTTGTTGCGTGCTGACCAGTCAGCAGAAAGACAATACGTGATTACAATCAATCCATTTACAGTATAGATGCATCAAACAACATTGTCTACAGTGTCTAAGTAGAGGAAAAATCCAGGACTAATTAAAAATCTTAACAGCATAAAATTCACTACAAATGACCAGCTAAAATGTTCATATGCACAGCTGGAGTCAAAATACAAATGTGTGAAACTGTCTCAGCAAATTATATTAAAAAATAAAATCTGGCAGGGCGTGAAGCAGGTTAAAGGTTTTTTTTTACTGTTTGCATTGCACTTTTACACCCAATAATTATTTTTGTCAAAATTTATCAAAAGATGCCAATTATTGGAAGTAAGCAAAAGTGATTGGGCCAATCTTACCCGACGAGTCAAAAATCAAGAGAATATTCAAAATTAAAATGACTGAGAATGATATGAAAGTAAAATAAATATCAGAAAGCTGTGTCCAGTAGTTCAAGCATGACTTACATTGTGAACAGGGAAACATCAAAGACTGGTTCCAGAACTCATCCAACTTCCCTCTATTTACAATTTAATGGATATAGGAAGAGTCCAACCAGATTTTTCTGTTAGCATCCACTTTTGCTGCATTTTCCCAGAAATGAAGGCTGGCAGCTCTGATCAAAACCCATTATACATCACTACATGCTGATGGCAGCCACACTATTTCTGGGGCTGGTCCAGTTGAGATCCTGGTCAATGGTGATCTCAATAAAATGCTTTCCCACTGCGCATCTGTAGAAGCTGGTGGGGGTTATTGGGGACATTAGTTTAGAGATACGGCGCGGAAACATGCTGAACATCCGAAGCCTTCGGAGGAAGTAGAGATGTTTGTGTGCTTTCCTGACCATCGATTCAATATTTTTTTAAATTTAGATTTTAGATTTAGAGATACAGCGCAGAGACAGGCCCTTCGGCCCACCGGGTCCGCGCCGCCCAGCGATCCCCGCACATTAACACTATTCTTCACACACTAGGGACAATTTGGGACAATTATTACATTTGCCCAGCCAATTAACCTACAAACCTGTACATCTTTGTAGTGTGGGAGGAAACCGAAGATCTCGGAGAAAACCCACGCAGGTCACGGGGAGAACGTACAAACTCCGTACAGACGGCGCCCATAGTCAGGATCGAACCTGAGTCTCCGGCGCTGCATTCGCTGTAAGGCAGCAACCCTACTGCTGCGCCACCGTGCCGCCATATGATATGGCTGGTACAGGACAAATAGCTGGTGATAATAATCCCAAAACCTAGTAATATTGACCTGAAACAACTTTTATTCTCCGAATTTTATTCTCCACAGAAAATGTTTCCTCACAGGTTTTGAAATAAACAGAAATGTGAGTGCCTGGAAATTTGAGTCACAAAATGTCAGGTGACAAAACACCACACAATTCAGTGCCAAGTGAAAGTCATTTGCCCAAAACAAAATTAAAGACGTTGTGTGAATCCAATTGCCAATGCTAGCAATTCAGACATGCATTGTGGCATCCTTTGCATTTCTGAATGCCACTTTAATGATACTGCTTGCTGTGTCATGATCCAGGGATGATGACTGGAGATCATGGAGATGTAGACAATAGACAATAGGTGCAGGAGGAGGCCATTCGGCCCTTCGCCCCTTCGGCCCTTCGAGCCAGCACCGCCATTCAATGTGATCATGGCTGATCATTCTCAATCAGTTCCCCGTTCCTGCCTTCTCCCCATACCCCCTGACTCCGCTATCGTTAAGAGCTCTATCTAGCTCTCTCTTGAACGCATTCAGAGAATTGGCCTCCACTGCCTTCTGAGGCAGAGAAGACCACACATTGCTATTGAGTCTTGCTTTCACACAACGTAAGGCAAACCTGCCAAAACCTAGAGCATCCAGGGCTGGGAATTTGCAACGGTTTGGATCCTTTTACATAATGTCCATAGTGGCAGCTCTCCCTTGAAGTCCCCACAGGTCCACCATCTGTACACGCATTATGTCACCAAAGAGTCCCACCCCCTACAATCTGTTATCTGAGCAACAATCGTCAATCTACTGTCTAACTTCAAAAAACACCCCCCAACCCAAAACGCAATCTCTGAACCAAACCTCAACCAACATTCCTATTAATCCCTGGCATCTCACTTACACCTCACTTTAGATTCCGCAGTCTGACCTTGTTCCATTCCCCGACTGACCGTGTGTTCAGATCCCGTTCAGATCCATAGCAACTTATCCTCACCATGATCTTTTACCACATGTCATCAGCTGATACTTACACAACTTCCCTCTTTATCTTTGCCAGTTCATCTTGACACCCACCCCTTGCCTGATGACCCTGACTAAACCCCTAGGTCCTGGCATTCCTGACTGATTGCCAATGCTCTCCCCTGTAACAACCCTTTCCCAACAACCTCCTCCAAGATATCCCATTGCAATCAATACTTCCCCTACTTCAGATATGGCATAGTTTACTTTAGTTTAGTTTAGAGATACAGCTTGGATGCAGGTTCTTTGCCCCACCGAGTCTGCGCCGACCGGCGATCCCCATTACACCAGCACACACTTCACACGAGGGACAATTTACAATTTTTACTGGAGTCAATTAACCTACAAACCTGCACTTCTTTGGAGTGTGGGAGGAAACCGGAACACCCAGAGAAAACCCACAGCGTCACGGAGAGAACGTACAAACTCCTTACAGACAGCACCCGTAGTCAGGATCAAACCCGCAAGGCAACAACTCTACTGCTTCTGTTTCTGCTTCTGTTTTCTGCTGCACAACCGCCAACAGCCGGGCTATCTCGAGCAGGTTTCGCTCGCGTGGGTACTGGTTGCTAAAGGGTTATTTAGATTTTTACGTGGGCAAGTTTGGTGAGATGATCCATGTCCAAGTTGTCGAGCTGTGACTTGAAGAGTGACAAGGTTGGTGCACATCTGGTGATGTCGGGAAGGATGTTCCACTCTGGGATAGTCCATGGATATAGTGACTGGAGGTAGCTATTTTTGTTTGCTCTAATTGCTATAAACTAGACCAAGTGGACCCGTTGGGCCCAAACCTCTCCTGCATTGGTGCAGCACCCTCGCCTACCCCCTCCCCCTTCCTCCCCTCCCCACTTCCCCTTCCCCCTCAACCCCCCTTATCCACCCTCCTCCCCCTCCCTCCCTCCTCCCCCCCACCTCCCTCCCTCAGGCAGCCCCCAACTGCGCATGAGCTGGTTTTAAAAACCTTTAAAATGTGACTAACTTCAAAAATATAACCCCAATTTCAATAAAACTGCCATTTTTACCATTAAAGTGACGATGGTGAGTAAGGTGGGCCTAAAATTGTCGCGCTATCGTGTACCGTTTTGGCTGAAGTTCAGTCACAAACAAGATAACAAACGAGAGTTTTAGTATATAGATGAAGTGACCCGAGGACTGTCTTGTAAATTTCTGGGTATTGGATTGAATGAAGTGAGATATGTTACTGGCGATGATGCCATGAGTCTCTTTGTAGACAGTTCATAAGCGGGCTTTGGTGCGTCTAGACTCCCAGCCAAGGCGATTTAACATAATCGGAGACGCTTGACTGTCTTGAGTAGCCGTCACAAGACAGCGTGCTGTGCCACTGTGTCACCCCTATAGGGACTACCACTTTTTGTCACCACTTGCTTCACATAGGCTAAGCAGATAAGGCAAAAAAACTTTCAGAATTGTAAGACCTAATCAGTAAAGGACAATGCAACGAGTACCCTCAAGGAAAACATTTATTACATGCTGTGCGTTGCCCCATTAATACGCCTGGTCAGATGCCATTTACAATGAATGAAATAAAATATACTCATTTAACTTTCAAGTTATAGGCAATTTCTCTTCATCAGTACAAGGGTCACCGTATCGACCAAACTCACACATGTCTACCACTTTCACATGTCCACACACCAGATGTAAAGAGTTATTGTAAATGATAAACAGAAAGATGTAAATCAAGTAATTTTTCAGTATCAGTACATGAATATTCAGTCTTATGCAGTTGATACTGAAAAAAATACTTTATATTCTGCACAGTTTCCACAAAAGGATTGATCAATCAACAACAGATATGCAATTTACATGTAAATCCCCTTCAGCGATAAATCATTTAATATCACTCTGTATCCTCAAGAAAAGGTAGCAACATTTTGAAAACTCTGCCAGCAACCAACTCTTTGAACTCTTTTTAATTACTGTTTGTAAATTAAATATATTCCCCGCAGCAAGATTTCTACAATTAGCAATGCTGCTCAAAAATTCCAAATTAATACACAACAAAATCCAGATCACAGTTTCCTATAATATGTTTTGAATAACTGAAGCAGGTTACTCAATACAAATTATTTTAAATCTACTATTTATGAGATACTGTGCCCAATGTTATTAATTCACACACAAGATTGAATGGTGTGCATTGTGAGGCAAAGCTGCAACATAGTTCTGTTGGAACTACAAACTTAGCTACAGACCACAAAAGACACATACTCTGCTAAGATGTGTCTTGGGGTTCTGCTTTAAGACAACACCTTCAGCTGTGTTGAGGGAAATAAGGTAGTTTTCAGTTGCTACAAACTTTAGATGGGATTGACATTCTGTTATCGCCTCAGTGTGGCATTATTCCAGCAGAGAGGCGATGCATCCTAAGTGAATTACTGATATAAATGGACAAGTGTCTTGTAATCTTTTATCCCTCTATGTTAGGATTTCAAAAATCAGATACTAAACATTCTCGGCATTCATCCCTCCCTGTTGTTGCTTACTTCTGGGGTTTTATAGACTGCATTTAGAGTATTCAGACTGCATTTAGAGTATTCAGAGCACATTTGGTGTACCCAGACCGCATTTGCAATACCGTGAGCAGTTTTGGGCCCCATATCTGAGGAAGGGCGTGCTGGTGTTGGAGAGGCTCCAGAGGAGGTTTACGAGAACGATCCTGGGGATGATTCGGTGAACGTATGATGAGCGTTTGACGGCACTGCGTTTGTACTCGCTGGAGTTTAAAAGGATGAGGGATCTCGTTGAAATTTACCAAATAGTGAAAGGCCTGGATAGAGTGGATGTGGAGAGGATGTTTCCACTAGTGGGAGAGTCTAGGACCAGAGGGCATGGCCTCAGAATAAAAGGATGTACCTTAAGAAAAGAGATGAGATGGAATTTATTTCGTCAAAGGGTGGTGAACCTGTGGAATTCATTGCCACAGAAGGCTGATAGATCAGCCATGATTGAATGGTGGAATGGGCTTGGTGGGTATTTTTAAGGTGGAGATTGACAGATTCTTGCATTATTCCAGAAGAGAGGAGAGGAATCTTAAGTGAATTACTGACATAAATGGACAATGTCTTGTAATCTTTTATCCCTCTATGTTAGGATTTCAGAAATCAGAGACCAAACATTCCCTGCATTCATTGCTCCCCGTTGATGCAAATGTCTGGGGTTTATATGTTGATGCGAAGCAGTGCTCAATAGTGAATCTGGAAGCACCTGCTGCTCAGGACGAACTTGGAGGTGCAACCCAGTCCCAATACCACAATGTTTGTAAATGTGGTGAAAGTAGGCATTCACGGTGCATTTTCATGGCTAGACGTGGTGCACTTGGCCTTGAAACCAGCTGAGTAAAGACATCTTCCTCCACTGCAAAGAAATATGACCGCATTTTTCGATTGCCATTCCTATCATCGAGGCTGATTATTTTAAGATCTTATTCTGCAATTCAATCAGCTGGGAAAATATTGTGAAAATCTAAGAATGAAAGCACATTTTACAACATCACTTGCAGTCTAGCAGACACGTAATACAATCCTGCCTCAATATGATTGCAGAGTGCTGGGTCTATGAAAGTCAGGTTCCTGGTATTTACACAAAGCCAAAATCTATATTGGCTTAAAATGCTAGGACAGGTCGTAAGCTGAGTGTGGGCGGCACGGTGGCGCAGCGGTAGAGTTGCTGCCTTACAACGAATGCAGCGCCGGAGACTCAGGTTCGATCCTAACTACGGGCGCCGTCTGTACGGAGTTTGTACGTTCTCCCCGTGACCTGCGTGGGTTTTCTCCGAGATCTTCGGTTTCCTCCCACACTCCAAAGACGTACAGGCATGTAGGTTAATTGGCTGGGTAAAATGTAAAAATTGTCCCTAGTGTGTGTAGGATAGTATTAATGTGCGGGAATCGCTGGGCGGCGCGGACTCGGTGGGCCGAAGGGCCTGTTTCCGCGTTGTATCTCTAAATCTAAAAATCTAAAAAAATCTAAATACATATAAATGATTTTCTGGTGATCCTGGCCCATCATGGCCTTTGTCCATACTTGGACTCCAAAGGTGGATGTTATGGTCTTCACCATCTATGCTAATCGCTCAATTTATAGTTTTAACGATAACATTTTGAATGTGAACGTTAAATACGATTAGTGCAATTCACGTGATTATTTTTGGTGTTAAATCAGCATCAATAGTGTCGAAGTGAAGATGGTGGAGAGCTTCAAATTCCCAGGCATAAATGTCACCAACAAATTGTCCTGGACCAACACGTTGAAGCTACAGCCACGAAAACACCAACGTCTCTACTTTCACAGAAGATAAAGGAAGTTCATCATGTGGAGGATAAAAAACTGCAGATGCTGGTTTAAATCGAAGGTAGACACAAAATGCTGGAGTAACTCAGCGGGTCAGGCAGCATCTCTGGAGACACACATTCCTTCTCTCCAGAGATGCTGCCTGACCCACTGAATTACTCCAGCATTTTGTGTCTACCATGGAAGTTCATCAGGCCTCTTAGCGACATCTACAGCTGCACCATAGCAAACATTCTGTTGGGATGCTTCACCGTTTAGTTTGGCAACTGCTCTGCCCAAGACCACAAGAAATTGCAGATAAATAGCTCAGTCCATCACTCAAACCAGCCTCCCCACCATCAACTCCATCCACACTTCACACGGCCACTGGAAAGCAGCCAACATCACCTGCGACCTTTTTTACTCTGGTCATTCCTTATTTCCCCCCTCTCCCTTCGGGCAGAAGATGCAAAAGCTTGAAAGCACCTACTTCTAGGTTCAAGAAAAGCATCTTCCCCACTGTTATCATACTCCCATAGACTAAGGTGTGCCCCCGATCTTCCAACCGACCTCATTGTAGACCTTGGAGGTTTTCTCCGCAACTGTAACGCAAGTCATTCTTTTGCCTATTTATAACAGATCTATTTTATGAATGTAATTTGTTGCACCACACGCATACTCTAACATCATTTTGTGATCACTTTAGTAACTCCCGACAAGATGCAATACAATTAATATCAAAATCATTTTGTCTATAACATTGAAATGTGAGGGTTATTTTGAAAATGTAGGATTACTGACAGATATAAATGGATGGATGTTTTTTTTACAGAATGGTAAAAGTGCTTTAATTTTATTGACATGCTATTTTAAGATAAATCAGTTAATTTAGCAGCTCGATCCAAATTCTTTCAAAGCAATAACTTTTTTTGCCAAAATCGCATTAATTGACAAGCTCAAACTTATTATTAGTACTCTAAAGGCTTTTTTTTCAGATCAAAGGACTCACGATAGACAGTGAGGCAGTTGTTCCAGTTTCCTTGTTTTCTTAAAACTTTCATGGAAAATATCTTTGTAATCATGATCTCTGTAAGCACGGCTGCCTTCATTTGGAAGTCAATTCTAGAGATGAGAATAACTGGTTCAGCACAAATTGTGTTCAATTTTCAGGAGCATTTACCTGAAAGCATTCCACACATTTATCAAAAGCGTGTTTTATTAGGGGCCATCTGTCTAAAGGGCCTGCCCCACTTATCGAGTTTTTAGGCGACTACAGGCGACTAGGCTGTTGCCACACGGTCGCCGGGTTGTCGCCTGTTTGGTCGTGAGTCGTCTCCAAAGAGTCATAGCGTTTTTCGGTCACGCTGGAATTTGAGATGTTTAAAAATTTTCGGTGACTGTTAATTGACGCCAATGATCGTAGCTTGACGTCTCTTGACGTAGGTGCTGTCATAGGTTGTCGCCAGGTGCAATAGGTTGTCGCCGGTGCTGACTTCGGTGAATTCCATTGGCGACTACCTACATCAACCTACGGCATCAAAACCAGAGGCCAAAATGAAATGAATTGTCTTCAGTTGTCGCTGACAGGGTCGTAGCTTGTCGCGGGTAGACGAAGGTTGACTTCAGTTGTCGTAGGTCGTTGCCTGTGTGATCATGGGTTGTCGTAGGTGGACATCCTAAGTAGCGACGATTGGGTCGCTGGTTGTCGGTAGCTTGCCGTAGCTTGACGTCAAGGTGGTAGATTGTTGTAGCTTGTCGTGGGCATTGTTGTAGAGGGGAACTAGTCGCCGGTTTTTCGGCGACCTGCTACGACTATGACAGTCGCCGGCAGTCGCCTAAAAAATCGCCTAAGCGGGACAGGCCCTTAACTGTGAAATGCAATGCTTCAAACTACATTGTGATTTAAAAAAATTTAGACTTGCTGCCATTTCAAAAGTGGCTTTGAAAACTACTTTCCAAAAAGAGAACAACTACATACAAACAAGACTGAAACATGATAACATACTCAATGAGGGGAAAAGTTCATTTAAAAAGGAAATTAAAAGTGAGTCAATGGAAATTATACATCAAATGTTGAAGCCACGTCGCTCATTGTCCACCTTAAAGAAAGCTATGCTTAAAGATTTAACTATTGCTGTAGTGTACATATCTCTGTAATATATCTCACAGGAGCCCAGACCATCACGCAAACCAATCTCCCTTCCATTGACTCCATCTACACTTCATGTCTCGGCAAGGCCACCAGCATAATCAAGGACGGGTCTCACCACGACCACTCCCTCGTCTCCCCTCTCCCCATAGGCAAGAGGTACAGAAGTGTGGAACCGCACACCTCCAGATTCAGGGACAGTTTCTTCCCAGCTGTTATTAGGCAACTGAACCATCCTACCAGCAACTAGAGAACAGCCCTGAGCAACTATCCACCTCATTGGACACCCCCTGAATATCTTAAAGATAATCCAAGGGTCTCCAGTGAGTACTTCCTTAAAAGATTGAGGAAATTTGATATGTCAATGAAAACTCCATCGAAACTTCACAGATGAACATTGGAGAGCATGCTGACTGGTCGCATCATGGCCTGATTTGGCAAATCCAACACCCAAGAACGAAGGAGTGAGGTAGATGCCTCCTTGTCCATCACATGAACTGACCACCACACCATCAAAGGCATCATTAGGAGGTGCTGCCTCATAAAGATAGCCAATGTCATCAATCTCATCATGCTCTTCTTCCATTCCTACCATCAGGAAGAAGGTACAGGAGTCTGAAAACCGTGACCACTGGGTTGAAGTGCAGCTTCTTCCCAGCAACCATCAGGTTCTTGAACACTACATGAGACTAACTCCATGAGATAAATAGATTCCTGATTAGTACGGGTGTCAGGGGTTATGTGGAGAAGGCAAGAGAATGGGGTTAGGAGGGAGAAATAGATCAGCCATAATTGAATGGCAGTGTAGATTTGATGGGCCAAATGGCCTAATTCTACTCCTTATGCCTTATAACCTCAGCAAGAATGGTTTTCTATGGACTGTCTTTGGTTGCACTACAGACTTTGTTTCTTGCACTATTATGGTTCCCCTGGTATTACGGTTATACATTTTTTGCCTGATCTGCCGAGTTCCCCCAGCACTTTGCGTTTTGCTCAATAATAATTGCTCTATAAAATCATGAGAGGAATAGATCAGGTGGATGCACAGAGTCTCTTGCCCAGAGTCGGGGAATTGAGAACCAGAGGGCATAGGTTTAAGGTGAAGGGGGAAAGATTTTATAGGAATCTGAGGGGTAACTGTTTCACACAGACGGTGATGGGTGTATGGAACGAGCTGCCGGAGGAGGTAGTTGAGGCAGGTGCTTCCACAACATTTAAGAAGCAATTAGACAGGTAAATGGATAGAGTGGGTGTAGAGGAGTATGGGCGGAACGCAGGCTGGTGGGACTAGTGTAGATGGGACATAATAATAATAATATTCATTTATTGTCATTGCAACGAGTACAACGAAATTAAAAAATAGCCAATCCTGACGGTGCATACAAACATATATGCAATAAATGCAAAAACAAATAAATACATAAATACAATTAAATACAATTATATTAAGTACAAGATTTTTTAACGGTGTTGCCTAGTGCAAAGGTAGTGTTCAGTTCTCGTATGGCCCTGGGGTAAAAACTGTTCTTAAGTCTGTTTGTTCGGGATTTGATCGACCTGAAACGTCGACCAGAGGGCAGATGAACAAACAGACGGTGGCCGGGGTGGGATGGATCTTTTATTATTTTGCCTGCTCTACTGAGGCAGCGTAGTCTGAACAGGTGCTCCAGGGAGGGCAGTGAGCAGCCGATGATCTTCTGGGCCGTCGTGATGACCCTCTGAAGGGCCTTCCTGTCCTTTTCTGAGCAGCTGGCATACCATGTGGTTATACAGTATGCCAGCACACTCTCGATGGAGCAGCGATAGAAGGACAACATGAGCTTCTCCTGCAGGTTGGTTTTCCTGAGGATCCTCAGGAAGTGGAGTCTCTGCTGTGCCTTCTTTACTGTGGTGATGGTGTTGGTAGACCAGGTAAGATCCTCTGCGATGTGCGTATCCAGGAACCTGAAAGCTGGTACGCTGAAAGTTGGTCAGTGTGGGCAAGTTGGGCCGAAACGTCTGTTTCCACACTGTATGATTCTATGTCAAACCACCTCTAAATTGAAAGTTTGAATAAAAACAGTCTTTTGTTTACTAGCATGCCATGCACTGCACAATAATTCTGTACTGGACTTGCATATCTTCTCAGTATCGCATGTGGGGGATTACTGACTACGTTTCTGGCTAAAGGCGCTAATGCCAAATTTATAAACTCCAATATAATCAAGCTCATCTGGCTATAAAAATGGTGATAGAGATTATATTTAAGTAATGCAATGTTTACAGCTTTCGTTTTACAAGCAGAGACAACAGTATAACTCAATTAGTTGGCACGTGTTTGTACCTGATACAAAATTAACAACTGCACAAGTCATTCCATAAAGTATTTTGATGGACAATAATAAAATGGAGGTTGGCACCTTCAAGGAGTCCCTCAGCACTGTCAAATGGATCAATATCTGCCAAACGCAGGCAGGTGGGACGGGACACGTTGGCCAGTGTTGGGCCGAAGGGCCTATTTCCTTGCTGTATCAATCTATGACTATAATTTTGAAGAATCAATGTTGATCTCAGAGATAGCTTTCCTGCAAACCGCCTCAAATCATCAGAGACCCAGGTTCAATCTTGACCTCGGGTGCTGTCTGTGAGGAGTTTGCACGGTCTCCCTGTGACTCAAGAAAAGTCATGATTCAATTTTAGCTTCTTTTTTGAGCTGAACTTGTCTGCTAACTATTGGATAATTGTTTAATAAGTGATTTCTCAGTTGGGGAAAAAAAAATTGGCAATAAAATTCAGGCACGCCTCAATAAGCAGACAAAATCTTTTTTTAAATACATCTGGTGGAAAGTTGTTCTCTTCACCTCAAAAACATCCACACATATAAGTGCATTGCCCGCTCTGCCTCAGTGACTCTGTTAAATTGCTACATTATAATAAAACAGCAAATAACATGGACAACACCCATGTTTTGTAACACTGGTCTGGTTTTTTTAATTTTGTCTGCTTAATGAGTCACAAACCTATAAAAATATGAAGGCGTGCCTGAATTTCATTGCCAGTTTTTTTTTTCCAACTGAGAAGTCACTTATTAAACAATTATCTAATAGTTAGCATACAAGTTCATCTCAAAAAAGTAGCTATAATTTAATCAAGGCTTTTTTTTAAATCTATCGTCAATCCAAATTTTAAATTAAGCCCATAATATAACTAACCAACTTCCCAGCACATTTTATACAATTCCATGTACAATTCATACAATTCTACAAATAGGAACAATAAACAACATCTTTAAATGATGGACGTGGCTATGTGTAGTAACATTGCATTTTGCGATCCATTGTAGTTAACTGGGTTTTTATCCTTTCCCTGTTAAGTAGCCATGGGACTGACCTTCAGCTAGCTTTGGCAGTTGTTCTATCAACCTGGTAGATTTCCTTACAGAAAATAAATTAAAAAGGTGTGACCTTGCTGGAGGCTTCCAGTGAAAATGAGGTACATCTTGTCAGAAGCCGAAGAGCTTTTTTTTAAAACAAGGTTTGTTCAATTTGAAAGGCTGCGGCTTCATTGAGATCAGCAGTCGAGATAAGGCAGCAGGAATGAAAAAAAAAAGGGGCGAAACGTTTTCACCAAGCGGAATTAAAAAAGAGGACAGCGAGAATGCACTCAGCAACACACTGGGCTTTTTGTGCGTTTATCTAGGTCACATCAGCCACACCTTGTCCCTGTGCTTCAAGCTTTGCCCCTTTACACAAAGGTTGTCATGTCAGGGAAATGATGAGGATTGCACGTAGATATAAATCGCAGGACATATTTGCCCGACAAATACTACACCCCTTCCTCCCAGCAGGTCACCTAAGAGACGTTTCATCCGCCCATATTTGACACACACACAACAGAAAAGATGGACATAATCTCTTGATCTAAGCTGCTGAACCACTAACAGTGGACCGTGCTAAAACTTTCCGGGGATTGTGCGGTGAAAGAAAATGATTTATCTTCCGCAAATGTTTTGCATCATCAGTTTTTAAATGAAGCAAAATTTTTCACTGAAATTAAAATCCGTGCAAACCTTCATTAAATTATGCAGTCATTTTTAACTTAATGGATGGCGTTATGCTCCTGCTGAGAGATCAAAGGATGTGGAACAATAAAATGTCCCACTGACGTGCAACTAAACATATTGCTGTCTGCATCGCTGAACTGTTAATAGTTTTAATCATATTTTCCTCCTCTCAGAATTTTGGCAACATGTTGCTCTCTTAGCTGCTATAATAATTCAACGGTCAAAATGCAAATATAAGGTGCTGTCTGTGTGGAGTTTGTACGTTCCAGTGACCTGTGTGGGTATTCTCCGGGTGCTCCAGTTTCCTCCCACACTCCAAGGCCGAGCAGGTTTATAGGTTTCATTGGCTTGGTAAAATTGTAGATTGTCCCTCATGTGTGCAGGATAGTGTTAGTGTACGGGGATTGCTGGTCGGCATGGAATCGGTGGGCTGAAGGGCCTGTTTCCTCACTGTATCTCTAAACTAAACTAAACATTTTCAGCTTCTAAACAATAGACGTAGAAATTGTGCCCAAACCATAGAATATCAAAACCTTGGAATACTGCTGATTACAGACGATCTTTTTCAATTTTTAGATAAGTTCCATCAAATAGTTTCAGATTTCTCATATAAGGAACAAGCAAAAATAAAAATAAATGTTTTAGATTTGTATAATGCCTTGGAAATATTTGGCTAAAATTTTCATTTGGTATTTATAATACACTTAAATGTTTTTATTAGCTTGATTTCATAATGAAAAACAGTTCATTTCAAAAGTTTAGTGCAACATCTCAAGTGAAATGTTTAGTTTCCTTTAGTGTCACATGTACCGAGGGAAAAGCTTTTGTTGCGTACTAACGAGTCAACGTAAAGACAATGCATGATTACAATTAAGCCATCCACAGTGTACAGATACATGACAAAGGGAATAACATGAATAACGTTTGGTGCAAGATAAAGCTAGTAACGTCCGAAAAGGGAAAATCTAATCTTTGTAGCATACAGCCAGAAATCTAGTCATGGGGTAAATTTTAACACTTGGTTTGTGAAGGACCCAGTGAGAGGTCAGTCCCTTTGTGAACCACAGGATAGCAGATCTTCACTGGTATACTATCGGCTAAATACAATTCCAGGTTCCACCACTTCCTGATCCTACACAACCCCACCTTAAAAAACAGCAGTCAGATCATAAACCAATTATCACCCACGTTACGAAACAAAAGACATCAACTTTGGATACCCTCAGTCTCTGCAATTTAGAATTGCAGCCAACATGATCAGTTGTGAGGTGTGTAGGAAGGAACTGCAGATGCTAGTTTACACCGAACATAGACACAAAATGCTGGAGTAACTCAGTGGGACAGGCAGCATCTCTGGATTGAAGGAATGGGTGACGTTTCAGGTCTGAAGAAGGGTCTTGACCTGAAACGTCACCCTTTCCTTCTATTCAGAGATGCCGCCTGTCTCGCTGAGTAACTCCAGCATCTTGTGTCTATGAACAGTGCTTTTAAGATGAGGGGGAAAAGATTTAATAGGAACCTGAGGGGTAACCTGTTCACACAAAGGGCGGTGGGTGTACGGAATGAGCTGGCAGAGGACGTAGTTGAAGCAGGTACTATCGCAACGTTTAAGGAACATTTAGACGGGTACATAGATAGGGCAGGATTAGAGGTGGTATGGGCCAAATACAGGCAGGTGGGACTAGTGTAGATGGGACATGTTGGTTGGTGTGTAGGGCCTGTTTCCACGCTGTATGATCCTATATAATTTTAATTATTCTTTTTCATCATTTTCACCAGATAGGAGATAACATTCTCCAACATGACACGTTTGTTTATTAATTGTATACACCAACAACTTTCTGTGCACAATGTAGTTAACAGTACTGTTGTTGTAAACATAAAGGGGCTGGCATGTATGATTAATACACGTATCTGTCACATGTCGGAAAATGAAGTAACAATTTAAAACTTTTTTAAGAGTGCCAGTATGCCATACTGCCATCAAAAAAACACTGAATAAACATAAAATTGAAATATCGCATGAATTGTATTTTGCATGGCTCTTAAACATTAAGAGATTGCGAATGATGGTTAATGACTTTAGACTTTATCATATCATATCATATATATACAGCCGGAAACAGGCCTTTTCGGCCCTCCAAGTCCGTGCCGCCCAGTGATCCCCGTACATTAACACTATCCTACACCCACTAGGGACAATTTTTTTACATTTACCCAGCCAATTAACCTACATACCTGTACATCTTTGGACTTTATGACTTTAGATTAAATTACTAGATATAGCACAGGAACAGGCCCTTCAGCCCAGTGAGTCCGCGCTGACCAGCGATCACCCTGTACACTAACACTATCCGACACACTAGGAACAATGTCTAGTTATACCAAGCCTATTAACATACAAAGCTGAACATTTTTGGAGTTGTGGGTGGAAACAGAAGCATCCGGAGAAAACCTACGCGTCACAGGGAGAACGTACAAACTCCATACAGACAGCACACCATATAGTCAGGATCCAACCCGGGTCTCTGGCGCCGTGAGGCAGCAACTCTACCGCTGCGCCACCGTGCCGCCACTGACGGCACACGAATGGACCATATGCAAGCACTTCAACTTAAACAGCAGTTAAAGAAACATCATCCAAACGTAGACACAGAATGCTGGAGTAACTCAGCGGGTCAGGCAGCATCTCGGGAGAGAAGGAATGGGTGACGTTTCGGGTCGCCCATTCCTTCTCCCCCGAGCTGCTGCCTGACCCGCTGAGTTACTCCAGCATTTTGTGTCTACCTTCGATTTTAACAGTTTTAACTTTTCTGCAGTGTGCTTTCCTAATCATCCAAACGGAGATGGATGATCGATAAGGCTGCATATGGCCAGGCAAGAAAAGAGCCATTAACACTGCTATTTGTAAATTATAGACTGCGATAGTGTAAAGTCCATGAATAACCTGCATTTGTACAAGTGTGATTGAACCGCGGCCCCCACTATGAAAGAATCTGCAAGGCTACCATAATGTACCACATTAAAAACAGATGGGCTCGAAATTCGCTTGTGCAGCACAACATTTTCATGCATCGTGTGAGGGAATTTAACATAAAACGCCTTCTTTGTGTAAATATTGCTAACTACTGCAAATTCAATCTGGATTTGGCATCTGCCTACTGGACTTGCCAATCTTATTTATTGGCATAAAATATTCAATTCTACTCTGCATACAAGGTCGAGAGTTGGTAGAAGTCAATTACAGTGGTTCACATTTTAATGAAGGCTTACATTAACTGGTGAGGAGATCCAGGTGTTGATCTTTATTCAGAAAATCTTGTTTATAGAGATGCTCATTCATCATGTGTAGGAAAACGTCAAAGAAAACCCTAACTTCAGATAGTCCCTGCTTTCCCTCTCTATCCCCTCCCCTTTCCCAGTTCTCCCACTAGTCTTCCTGTCTCCAACTACATGCTATCTTTGTCCCGCCCCCTTCCCTGACATCAGTCTCGACCTGAAACATCACCCATTCCTTCTCCCCAGAGATGCTGCCTGACCCGCTGAGTTACTTCAGCATTTTGTGTCTACCTGCTGATTCACCATGATCACAGCCACCGGTCTTGCCAACCCGACCCACACTCTCGTGATCTGATGTCATGCCCTACTTGTGCGTTCACAACTCTTTGTATCTCCTGTTTGGAGCCCCATCTCCACCAATGTTCAATGTTCTGCCCCCCAGGACGGAGTTTAAAGAAGCAACCAGAGGAGAGATCGTTTAATGGAGGTCAAGGTGTCCACTATTGTAACAATACCGTGTACATTTGTAACTACAATAGTTATTGATGAGAATTATTAGCCTTTGTTTAGTGTGGTCAGTTCAGTGTGAACAGGTGAGACCAGAAAGATGCAGTCAAGTACGCAAACAGTATATTCACAAATAAAACGAAGATAATTATTTTGATCAAGAATTACAGAACAGTCTGAGGGTCTGAGCTGCAAGGGAGAGGTTGAGTAGGCTAGAACTCTATTCCTTGGAGCGCAGGATGATGAGGGGATGATCGTATAAAATCATGAGAAGAATTGATCGGGTAGATGCACAGTCTCTTGCCCAGAGTAGTTGAATGAGGACCAGAGAACATAGGTTTAAGGAGAAGGGGAAAAGATCTAATAAGAATCTGAGGGGTAATTTTTTCACACTAAGGGTGGTGGGTGTATGGAACAAGCTGCCAGAGGAGGTATTGGAGGCAGCCACTATCCCAACATTTAAGAAACAGTTAGACAGGTACATGGATAGGAAAGGTTTGGAGGGAAAACATGGGCAGGTGGGACTAGTGTAGCTGGGACACAGTGGCCAGTGTGAGCAAGTCAGGCCGATGGGCCTATTTCCACACTATATCACTCTATGACTCGATGACTCTAAATGAATGAGCAAATTCACAATTGATTTATATTGTACCTGCAAATAGTTAAATGCAAACTAGCTAACTCCACCAGGCCTATACTCCTGTAATGGGCTGTTGCTTCATGACCTGGTTTGGAAGGTAGACACTGCCTAGTCCATCATAGATACCATCCTTCCCAACACTGAAGGCATTATTAGGAGGTACTGCCTCAAAAAGACAGCCAATATCATAAAAAATACATTAAAAACCTGCACAATCACATTTACTCTCTAGGCAAGTGTTTCCTGATTGCTATCCTAAACAGCAAAACTGAAACGTCAAGACTCTGTCTCCCTATTTTGTAGTCTACTCTGAGGAAATTAATTTTTCTGCTTCTCACTCATTTTTCTGGATCTAATCATTTTAATTCCCTTAATTAGAATCCTCCTTCGGTCTTATAAACTCAAGGGAAATATGTATCCTTCTTTGCAATTTAATGCTTCAAGCCCCACTATCATTCTGTTCCCTCTGAGACCAATACATCTTTCCTAAAGATAGACACAAAGTGGTGGAGTAACTCAGCAGGTCAGGCAGCATCTTTGGAGAAAAAGGATGGGTGGCATTTCGGGTCAGAATCCTTGTTCTGAAGAAGGGTTCCAAACCGAGATGTCACCCATGTTTTTTCTCCAAAGATGCTGCCTGACCGGCTGAGTTACTCCACCATTTTGTGTCTATCTTCAGTATAAACCAGCATCTGCAGTTCCTTCCTACACATATCTTTCTTGAAGTTGGTTCCCAAACTTCAGTTGAGGTCTGATGAAGGGTCCATTCCAACTCCATTTTAAATTCCAACTCTCTTGAGCTGAATTCTGACATTTTATTAACCTTTACAATGATTTTCTTTCACCCGTGCTTCAGTGTTTGGTAGTACATCCTCCCCTTCCTCAACCTCCACCAAGCTCAGACTGTGCCCAATGTCACACAATTTCACATTTTCCCTTCCAAATGTTAGCTTCTTCCTGGTAGCTTGCCCGTCCAACGTTCAGTCAACCCTATATGTAATCCATTTTAAACATGTGGTCCTCGAAATTAATCTGCGTTGATTTTCTTGGCATTAAAACACTGCGAGCAATCTCCCTAATGCCACTGTAAAAAACTGGAAATGAAAGGTGGGCAAGTGTAGAAGGGAGAAAGTGAAAGTGGGTGCAATGGGACATTTGGATAAGGAAAGTCACGAAAAGGTGAACAAAATGCCAACGTGGACGTTGAGCTGAATTTCCCATTTCCATGCCAGTAAACGTCAGCCCAACGTGCCCACACCGAACAACATGTCCCATCTACACTAGTCCCACCTACCTGCGTTTGGCCTATATCCCGCTAAACCCGTTCCATCCATGTACCCGTCTAACTGTATCTTAAACGACGCGATTGTATCTGTTCATGCATGAGTACACATGCACATGTTCAGGGGAATGTTGGTGTTCGGGGTGGGGGGGTGGAAGTTACTTGAAAGAGAACAGCTGATCAAACTTTCATGGTAATCTCACACCCACACAGGCAATCAAAAGTCTTAGAACATGCAGGCTGCATGCAAGGGAGAACATTGTTCCGAAAAGTAATTCCCAGCTGCTGAAATTGCTCCTCGGTCCAGGCTCAGAAAGCTTCCCCTTCCACCGGTCGCCACTGATCTTGGCAGCAGCTGCACCTTATATTTCTCGTTCTAACCTTACCTCTTGTGCATTGAGAGTATAATTTGTGGGAATTCTCGGCCACAGCGCGGCTGACCCTCGTGTCATGAAGAATAATTAGGCGACGAGGGACTTGCTGGTAAATCGCAGCACTTGGAATTGACTTTCATATGGAAAGTCAGTAAAACTGGGCTTCTGTCCCAACTCAATGCTCGGGAAGAGCGTTTGTCCCAATCGTACAGCAATTTGTGGAATGCCGGGGCCTCCATTACGCCACACGGGTTTCTTTACTGAATTTGCAAACCTTTGCAAAAGAAATCCTCACAGCTGTTCAATGTGAGTCTTTCAAAGGGATTTTTTTTTTTAAATGAGCAGAACAGTAAAAAGAACAGAACTAAAGCAACATGCATGTGTGACACTGTTTTCCAGAGTATACTGTTTACATAAGATCATCTTGAAGTTTGTGAGTGCCAAAACAAAATTAAAACCAAAACGCAATTGTGTGGATTCAACAAAAAAAACAAAAAGCTGGCTTGCCCTTAAAATTCCAACAATGTCAGATCATTAAATCCTAAACCATACAATCTTTGACTTCCAGGCACAAACACATAAGAGGATTAAGGCAAGCATCCCAAAGCTTGGTTTCAACACCTTTAGAAAATCACAATATGTGAAATTCTAAGTTGAAGAACTAAAAGTATGGTCCGTGTGCTCTTGCCCAAAATGAAAAATAGGTAAAGGTGTTTCATTACTAATCATCCTGCAACTAGTTATTGTCTGAGCTTAATATTTCAAGAATCCCTAGTTACTATTTCTTAAACACAATAGAAACCACTATGGTGGGACTAATTAAGTACCTTAGGAGAATCAAATAAATCTTCTCAATTAAAGATCCATTTAGTCTTTAGAGATACAGCGCGGAAACAGGCCATTGGCCCACCGAGACCACTTAACACCATCCTGCACACGAGGGACAATTTACAATTTTTACTGAAGCCGATTAATCTACAAACCTGTACGTCTTTGGAGTGTGGGAGGAAACTGGAGCACCCAGAGAAAACCCACGCGGTTATAGGTACAAACCCCGTAGAGATAGTCAAGATCGAACCCGGGTCTCCAGCACCGTAAGGCAGCAACTGCGTCACAGTGCCGCCCTTTATTAAGAGTAATGAAATTGCTAAATCTAGTTTTCCTGTAGGAGGAATGTATTGGTACCTGAACTGAACTTGATATCAATCCTCTCAATTCTAAAGTTATCAAGAGCTTCATCATTAATACTATTTGGAAGCCTGCTAGAAAATTTAGATAGTAGACACAAAATGCTGGTGTAACTCAGCGGGACAGGCAGCATCTCTGCAGGGAAGGAATGGGTGACGTTGTGGGTCGAGACCCTTCTGCATGGATTGTTGATTGAAATTCAACCTGTGCAGGACATTAAATATAATGCAAGACCTGAACTAAAATGCCCAGAGACCTTGTTGTGAATAAACACTGGGTTGAACGGGAAAAAAAAGCTAATTGGGGGATTTCTAGATCCGAAAATGGAAGGACATGGTACTCCATATCTTGCAATCACGTAATTGAACAGCGAATGCAATAATGCGATGAATTAGGGCAAGGGTCTTCAAAGGTTAAACATCTAAACCAGGTTTAAAAAAAAAGAGGATTTTAAGAGAAATTACTTTAAATGTATCCATAGAACAGCGCAGATTAGCCACTTTGATTTATCAAGGAGACCCAAGGATGAGGTACCAGAGCAAATAATTAGAAACCTGCCAAATATTGAATGTCAAGCATGGAGTAATTTTAGATGATTTTACTAAAACTTAGAGGAAAAGGAACAAGGAACTGCAGATGCTAGTTTATTAAAAAAAAGGCACAAAATGTTGGAGTAACTAAGCTGATTATGCGGCATCATCGAATAACACGGATAGGTGACATTTCGGATCAGCTCCTGACCCAAAGAAATGACCTGATCCATGTTTCCGAGATGCTGCCTAACATGCTGAATTACTCCAGCACGCTGTCTCTTTTTTAGCGGAATAGGACTTGTGTATATGTAAAATAAAACTACTGTTTCGGACGTATCGCTGGAAATAGAAACAGAATTAACATTGCAGGTCTACGGCTTTTCTGCAGAACACAATACTGTCAAAACCAAGAAGAAAGGACAGAAATCATTGAGAATGAAGGGGTGGAGAGAAAGCTCATCAGCCAGGGAGGGAAGTGTGTCTTCAAAGTGGGCATCCTTGGAAAGAACTGACTGGGGGTTAACAACAGAATAATTTGGATGCCAGAAATCTGAAATAGAAACAGAAAGTACAGGATATACTCCAGCTTCTGTGGAAAGAGAAAAGCAATTCATCTTTAAGATCGTTATCAACACTTACCTTATAATGCCTTCTTTTGTAACATTTTAAAATGTTGTACACATTTCCTAACTACAGGAACATTTGATTGTTGATAATCCATTGGTACAAGTATTCAGGCCAGATTTATGTCCACTGAGATGGCAAATTATTCTTGATAGTGTTTGTGAAAGAGGTTAGGATGTAGAACCTACAATGACTCACACTTGTACTCTGCCATCTGTCTTCCTGCGATACCTTCTCATCTTCTGTCCTATTACATATACCACCACTGCTTTTGTCATACGTATGGCAACTGAACCATCCCACCGCAACCAGAGAGCAGTCCTGCACTACTACCTACCTCATCGGGGACCTTCGGACTATCTTTGATCAGACCTTACTAGCTTTACCTTGCACTAAACGTTATTGTCCGAGTATGTTTCTGTACACTGCGAATGGCTCGATTGTAATCACGTATTGCCTTTCCGCTGACTAGTTAGCACGCGACAAAAGCCTTTCACTGTACACATGACACCAAACTAAAGTGAACCGAACTACACTAGTTGCTCTTTAATAATCCTAAACAAAATCTCCTGACGTGCTTGATGCAAAACGCCGTGGTTTTAGTGTGACACATCTGTATATAATAAGAGATCCTGTATGTGCCACGCTACATATTAAATGTGTACGGTAGGACAATAAATCTCTCTGTGGGAGTAAAATGCAAACATGTCATTCTTTCCAATTAGCCCCTGTAAGAAACTTACCTCTATTAATTCACTGAAAGATAGCCTTTTGCGATGAACCCACAGAAAAAACAACTATGCAAAAAGGCTTGTAATTTCCACCAAACACATGAGTGGTTTTATCTTTCAAAGCAGTGTTAACAATTATTTTCATTTCAGAGTTTATAGACATATGAGACCACAACCTAGGAAAATGTAAGGATTAATTAACGTTTCTGAAGTTGATAAACTTTATCATGCAGTCGCCTGAAAGATGTTGAACTACTGTTCCTTCCAGGATCCCAGGGACCCGAGACCTTTTTTTTCTCCTCAGCTGTATTATGTTACTCATTACTTTGTGTTACAGTCAGCCCATACCTCACCAGCATAGACAGGGACCCCCGTTCTCCATAAGTGCACCACCTTCTGACCTGGAATTTCGAACAAATGTGTCTGGTATTTTTGTCTGCACTCCACTGCAGACTTTTGATCTGAACATGCTCACTTTCCTGTATGGTTGTTGTTAACTCCTGCTTTCCAAATGTGCCTTGATCGTGCATGCGAGATCAAAATTGACCCTCCACACCTCGAAACACATGCACTCACCTCATTGGGGTGGGGTGGGGGGGAGGGGGAGGGGGAGGGGGGGGGGGAGGGGGGGGGGGAGGTGGGGAAGTCCTGCCAGCACTCCTTCATGCAACCTCGACTAGCAGATTATTTTTTCATGTTGGGAGAGAATGGACCACGTAGAATGGCATTAAAGGATAAATGAGCAAATTATAAAAATATGTGCAACAACACAATTTGTAACGTGTGGGAAGGAACTGCAAACGCTGATCTAAACCGAAGACAGTCTGAAGAAGGGTGTCGACCCGAAACATCACCCATTCCTTCTCTCCAGAGATGCTGCCTGTCCCGCTGGGTTACTCCAGCTTTTTTGCGTCTATCTGACACAATTTGCAACTCTGTCGTTGCCAAAGCTATGGCAACACTTGTGTACTACCTTGGTGAGGTTTGGTACATGATTTTAGCGGGCTGTACGGAAAACAACGCATTTCACTGTACATGGGACAATAAAGTATCATTGAATTATTGAATCAATCAGAAAATATTAATAAGCACAACATGCAGGAAAGAAGGTTATATTTCCATATTTTAACTTTCTGAATCAGCAATGCAAAAGTAACTGTGCAGGAAGGAACTGCAGATGCTGGTTTACACCGAAGATAGATACAAAATGCTGGAGTAACTCAGCGGGTCAGACAGCTTCTTTGGAGGAAAAGAACAGGTGACGTTTCAGGTCGAGAGCCTTCTTTGACCCAAAACATCACTTATGCAATAAAATCAAACGTATATGCATTAATCTTGTGGATTACAGGGCTGAAATATCTTCCTTGAATTTCTTCTGAGTATGATGTTATGTTTCTGTAATTAAACCGGCCACTATATTCTGTTAATGGAGGGAAAAGGCATAAGGATTGAGAAACATTGCTTGCTTAAAAAACAGTTATGTCCACCTTTTCTTTACTTTAGAGATACAGGGCGGAAACAGGCCCTT
This sequence comes from Rhinoraja longicauda, assembly GCF_053455715.1. NCBI lineage: Eukaryota > Metazoa > Chordata > Chondrichthyes > Rajiformes > Arhynchobatidae > Rhinoraja > Rhinoraja longicauda. The sequence continues at coordinate 4,944,051 of NC_135958.1, read as the reverse complement.
CAGCCCAATGAGTCTACGTTGGAGAACTCAACGAATGGTTTGTGTGCTCTTGCTCAAAATTAAAAATTGTTAAAGGTGTTTGCAGATAATTGTAATACTAATCATCCTGTAACTAGATATTGTCTGTGCTTAGTGTTTCAAGAACCCCTGATTTCTATTTCACAAGCACAATGGAATTCACTATGACTGGACTAATTAAGAGTACCTGAGGAGTATTAATTACATCTTGTCAATTAAAAACAAGATCCATTTAGACTTTAGGGATGCAGCGTGAAAACTTGGTAGCCCTTCAGCCTACAAAGTCCATTCCGACCAGCGATCACCCCGTACAATAGCACCATCCTACACACTGAGGACAATTTACAATTTTTACCAAAGTCAATTATCTTACAAACCTGTACGTCTTTGTAGTGTGGGAGGAAACTGGAGCACCCGATGGAAACCCACGTGGTCACAGGGTGAATGTACAAACTCCGTACCGGCAGCACCCGTTGTCAGGATCGAACCTGCGCCTCTGGTGCTGTAAGGCAGAAACTTTACCGCAGCGCCACCGTGCTGCCCTTGGTAATCCACCTGATGGGAAAAGATGAATACAGTCAGAACCTTCTTCCCAGGGTAGAAATGGCAAGGACTAGAGAGCAAAGTTTTAAGGTGAGAGGGGCAGAATTTAAAGGAGACGTGTGAGGCATTTTTTTTAAACAGAGAGTTGTGGGTGCCAACTGATCCCAGAGATGACAAAGATGGGCAATCGTGGAAGCTGGTTTTGAAATTACAGAATTTTTTCAAGAAGTAATTGAAAAATGTTATCACTGATTCAATTGATTGATACATACAGCATGGAAACAGGCCCTTCAGCCCACCGAGCCCATGCCACCCATCAATCACCCATTCACACTAGTTTTATGTTATTCCACTTTCACATCCACTCCCTACACATGAGGGGCAATTTATAGAGGCCGATTAACCTCTACCTCATTGGAGAACCATCAAATTATCTTTAATCGGGCCTTAATGGACTTTATGTTGCACTAAACGCTATACCCTTTATCCTATATCTGTACACTGTGGACTGCTTGATTGTAATCATGTATAGTCTTTTCACTGTCTGGATAGCACAGAGCAAAAAAGCTTTTCACTGTACCTCGATACATGTGTCAATAATAAACTCAACTAAACTAAAAGGAAGTACCCGGAGAAAACCCACGTGGCCACAGGGAAAACATGCAAACTCCACATAGATAGCACCCGAGGTCAGGATCGAACCTGTGTCTCTGGTGCTGTGAGGCAGTGTGGCTCTCCCAGCAGGACCACCCTGCTTTGAAGATGTCACCGACAAATATTTCAAACACAGACAAATTGTAGTTGATATTGGAACTTCCTTTCTGCCTGAATGGCTTCAGAAGTCAATTGTGAAGTAAGGAATAATTTATAACTAAGGTTATCTGCAATTTAACTTACATGCAGAATAAATTGCAATTAATCTTTCTATACAAATAGTGCAACAACGTTGACATTAACACTGTGGAAACTATCAGAAATTAATTTAAAATATGATTTACCACAAGCATCAAAAATGGAAAAAATATGTGCTGCGTATAAATGGTACAAAGATTGAATACTACACAGCACGAATTGAAAAGTGTAATGCTCAACTATCTATGTTCACATATTGACCAGTTACTATTTCAGATTCATAAGTTATAGGAATAGAATTAGGCTATTCAGCCCATCAAGCCCACTCCACCATTCAATCATGGCTGATCTACCAGCCTTCTGTGGCAATGAATTTCAGATTCACCACCCTCTGACTAAAGAAATTCCTCCTCATCTCCTTTCTAAAAGTACATCCTTTTATTCTAAGGCGATGGCCTCTGGTCCTGGACTCTCCCACTAATGGAAACATCCTCCCCACATCCACTCTATCCAGGCCTTTCACTATTCGGTAAGTTTCAATGAGGTCTCTCCTCATCCTCCAAACACCAGCGAGTACAGGCCCAGTGTGTTATGTGTTTCCGTAACTCAGTGTCGTCAGTGTTAACCCAAAAATTCCTGGGATCATTCCAACTGTAAATTTCCCCAGTGTGGGACGAATAAAGGAATATATTATTGTAAAAACCAGGGTGCAATAAAACTCCTTGTCACATGAAGCTTATAGAACAAACCGTATACATCCAGTAATGTTAGCTAAAACAATGAGGGCAAACCAGAAAAATGGTGCAAGATTACAGTGCATAAGAATATTAAAAATATCAAACAGAGTAACTAAAAGAGGTAGCGTTGAGAGTAAGAGATTGTGGCAGCATCTCTGGGAATGGGGAGGGAAAGGAGTGATTGGCTCAAGATTCGGACAGCAGTGGGGAGCACGCTGTTTCTTATGTCTGGACTTTGAGCTTGCAAGCTCCAGTATCTTCTCCCAGAAGATTGAAGAAATAAAAGGGAATGTCCAAGGTTGCACGCTTATCTGATGATATTTCCAACCATCGTCAGTGCTGGGAAATACCAACCCCAGCAAGTCAGAGAGAACCACCAGAATTGAGACCCAATGAACTTCAGTGCTAATGCACACATAAGCAACACATTTGCTAGACATATACCACAAATCTTTTTGTACCCCAAATTAATTTTACATTGTCTGCCTCGTTGTCACCATCCCCTAGCTAAGAATGATCTATTCTACATTTTCCGTGATCTGCGTCCCCTTTGATCTCTCGTATTCACGCCTTACCCTTCCATGTCTCTCGTTTCCCTCTCCCATGACTCTCACGAAAGAAGGGTCTTGACCTGAAACGTCACACATTCCTTCTATCCAGAGATGCTGCTTGTCCTGCTGAGTTACTCCAGCATTTTGCGTCTATTTTCTTTTATAAATTGGCTATGTACCTCTGCTGGCCAGTTATAAGCATTGTCCAGGGCTAACATTGAATAATTGGAGCAAAGATAAATCAGTATATCTTGAAATAGTTACCTCTGCAGTCAACTTCATTTAGTAGTGTTCATTTAACTTCTTAGTTATCGTAACATCAAAGATCAAAGCCTGCCATGCGCCACTAATTCCTCTTTGAATCCTGCTTTGTCGTTTTCCTGCAGAAAATCAAAGAAATGCATTAAGTTCTATTGTTTTTCTTTCATTCGGATAGATTTAAACACCCAGTTCAGTTCAATTTATTGTCACGTATACAGTGAAAAGCGGTGCCCGATGTAATGGAGCTCCAAGCTGCTGCAGGGCCTCCAGCGGCCCATTTCACTCGACCCACATCAGCCCCAAATGTGTTGCTACACCACACCACCGTGCCACCCGTAAACGTTACCCTTTGTAACGAGAGGAATTGAATGCAGAAGTCTATTGCAATTGTATAGGGCCTGGATGAAACCGCACCTGGAGAACGGGGTACTATTATGGTCTCCTTCCCAAAGAAAGCATTTACTTGGCTCAGAAGGAGTGCCAAGATTCACTTGACTGGTTCCAGTGATGGAGAGTGTGCAGTACGAAGCGAGAATGAGGAGAATGTTAGTGCATTCCCTGGAGCTTAAAAGAATGAGAGGAGATCTCATAAAAACATTAGATATCTTAAAAGGTTTGACAGGCTGGTTGCAGAGAAGATGCTTCTGAGGGCTGAGGAGAGCAGAACTAGGGGGTCTAGTCTAGTTTCAGAATAAAAAGCAAGCCATTTAAAGCTGACTGAGATGAGGAGAAATTTCCCGAGGGGACGTTGAACCTTTGGAATTCTCTACCCAGGAGGCCTGAGGAGGCTTATTTGTAGCGCTCATTCAAAACACAGATCACCCGATCTCCATTTGTCAAGGAAATCAAGGGCCACGGAGATAGTTTGTTGTTGACAAGGTGCTGGCGTGTGTAATCAGGGAAGAAATAGCTAACCATTTAGAGAAGCTCAATGAAGTCAAAACAAGTCAACATGTTATGAAAGATAAATTGCATTTGACTCCTTTACAAGAGTTTTTCGATGGTGTAACACGCAGGGAAGACATACCTCGGGAATTCTCTACCCCAGTGGGTTGTGGAGACGTGATCACTGCTGGTATTTAAAGAGGGAGCAAATAAATGCTTGAAAGATCAGGCAATTGAAGACAATGGGACATTGGCACTGAAGATGAGATGAGGACTGAGGTTACTTTAGTTTAGACTAGTTTAGAGACACAGCGAGGAAACAGGCCCTTCTGCCCACTGAGTCCATGCCGACCAGTGATCCCCGCACACTAGCACCTATCCTACACACTACGGACAATTTAAAATGATACCAAGTCAATTAACCTACAAACTTGTATGTCTTTGGAGTAGGTGACGAAACCGGAGATTCCGGAGAAATCCCACGCAGGTCACGGGGAGAACGTACAAACTGTATACAGACAATCCCACATGTAGTCAGGATTGAACCTGGATCTCTGGCGCCATAAGGCAGCAATTCATCTCCCTTCATGCTGCTCACTAAACATTGCTAAATCACAGGTAGACACAAAAAGCTGGAGTAACTCAGCAGGTCAGGCAGCATCTCTGGAGAGAAGGAATGGACACAGTCGCGAGACAATGCAACCGAATATCGTGATGTGACATTTCACTTTTCCTTTCTAGTTATTCTGCTGTAACCTGTTGAAATATCAATGTTTACCTGTGGAATTGTGCACAGCATTGTATCAGACTGTCGGCCATGATTTGTTCTGGCCTTTTCTCACCTCCAGTTTATTTCCCCCCCTCCACCTCTACATGAGTTGTAACGAAATCAACAAATCCTCTTCAAATGGAATAAAGACTTAATTTCATCGTTTCCAATTTATTATCCTTCTCTTCTTGAGACTTGTGACATCCTGTTAAAAAGAGAAAGGCCTGGGGAGACATGGTGGTGCAGTGGTAGAGTTGCTGCCTTACAGCGCCAGAGACCTGGGTTCAATCCTGACTACAGGTGCTGCCTGTACGTTCACTCTATGACAGTGTGAGTTTCCTCCGGGTTCTCCGGTTTCCTCCCACACTCAAAAGGTTTGTAGCTTTATTGGCTTTGATAAAAAATGTAAAACTGTTCCTAGTGTGTAGGATAGTGTTAACATACGGGGATCGCTGGTTGGTGCGGTCTCAGTTCCTTTCCACTCGTCACTTTGATTTCATGTATTTTGTGTTTTATGACTGTTGGCAGATCAATTTCCCCCTTGGGATAATTAAAGTTCTATCATATCGTACCATATCGTATCGTTTCCACGCTGTATCTCTAAAGAAAGGAAACCTCCATGGTTATATTGATATCATTACCACTAGATCCATCACCTAAACACTAGAGCTTTCATTTCACTGTGATTACCATTTCCCCGAAACGACCTTATAAATGGATACCTGTCAATATAGTTATCTTGCTGTCCATTATAGTATGTTGCCAAATAAAAGATTAAAATAGAGAGAAAAAAAACAAAGTGTTGGAGTAACACAGCATGGATGCTCGATGTTTCTAGTCACGACCTTTCTTCAAACGAATAGATTAAAACAAATACTTTTATTTTTACTAATCCAATTCAATATCAGTTTAGTTTAGTTCACTTTAGTGACACAGCATGGAAACAGGCTCGTCGGCCCACCGAGACCACGCCGACCAGTGATCACCCTGTCCAATAGCACACTATCATACATGCTGGGGACAATTTACAATTTCACAGAAGTCAATTAACCTGTACATCTTTGGACTGTGGGAGCAAACCGAGCACCCAGGGAAAGCCCACATGGTCACAGGGAGAACGTATAAACTCCATCCAGACAGCGCCTGTGGTCAGGATCGAACCTGGGTCTCTGGTGCTTATATTTTATCATTGAAGCAATTGTTATCACAGGGAATGTAGAGCCTCAAATTCTAATTATAATGTTTAGTATATAGGGATTTAAACACATTAATTACAGTTTCACCCAAATTAGCATGTTGTTTATGGTTTGAAACATTATTAAAAGACAATCCTTGAATGTTTTTACGATTGCAAACGTTTAGGAAATGAAGGCATGGCAAATTTGTTTGCTTGAATATCAAAAGATTTTATGTTAAACACTTCAGATTATGACAAAATAAATATATGGAACCGTAGAGCCGCATCAAATTATGAGAATTAATGTCTCAGAAGGAGTTTCACTTCAGTGTTATTAAGATGGAAAATTACACTCCAGCTCATTGTCAATATGCTACGTACAAATGCTCTACTGCAGATGAAAATAAATATGTCGAGATTTAATAAAACTGCTGGCTTTGAATATGCTTTGGTGTACTGAAACGTTGTCAAATTATAGTCTATTTACTCTCGTACAAAATTCCCTTTGTGCACAAAATGCTTATCCATCGCAAATGCGACGAAAAATGAAAATCTTGTGTTACTTGTTGAATAAAATTAAACAACGAACCGTCAACAATAAGGTTCCGTTCAGCAGCTTAATATTTCATAGGCTGTAATTATTCTTTAACTGTTAGAATGTACTGTCCCCATGGAACTAATTACAGAAAAGCAATCACACTGAGAAAATATAAACAATTCTTCAAGCACGTAAATGGTTTCTACTCTTAAATGTTAAGAGGGTTGTACTGCAGGTATTCATAGCAATCGTTTGATCTGGTTCATGAAATACTAATTTGATTTGGGTTTTGCTATATTAGATAATTATGATGCACCACCATCAAAAAGGATAAACGCGAGTTCCGAAAATAAAGATCTATTAATCAGCAGAACAGTAATCCAGCAAATTTCAAGTCAAGAGCAAAAGTAGGGTTTGTTATAAATCTAAATGATAAAGCTTCTGGCAAAGACAGTGCACTTAATTGAGAAAATCTGTTTGTGCCAAAAGCACAGCTTTCCCCCCGTGTTAGCATGGTATGTATTCTAACTAGAGGTTAAAATAATTAGCCCACAGCTAACCAGTTTCCATGACATGGCTTCTCTCGACAAACAAAGCACAAAATCCGATCCAGGTCAGAGGCCACACAGTTACTAACATGGGGAGGGAGGGAGGGGCAGGGGGAGGACGCACACAGTCTACTTCTGATACTGATGATGGGATGCTTCAGTCTAAACGGATGCAAATGTTAGTGATATGATTTTCTTTCCATCTTGGCAATTGTAGCTTTACGTTGCAGTGCAAATGGTTTAACCTCATTCAAAATGGGGGAGGGTGAAGAAGTTTTATGGCGATATGAAAATTATCATATTTGTGGGATTTGTTTCACCTTCCTGTTGTCAGTGAATTACTATGCATTTTTCTCCCCCCCCCCCCCCTTATGAGTGAGTAGCTTACCGTTAGCAAATAATGAAAAGGCAATTACAGGAAGCTGTGTTCATATTACACTGTTCATTTTATGCAGACTGTAATTATTCTCCATGGTACAGGCTTACTGTACCATGTAAGTGGCACTAAGGAAGAAAATGGAGTGGGCTGGTGCATAGAAAATTGCAAATGTCACAGATACCTTTATCATCACTGCTGGATTTCTAAGATTAAAAAAGAGCAATAAAAAGACTCTCCATGTGTAGCACGCTCTTTGCAGCAAGCTGTTGTGTTGACTGAAGTAGCAGTGGCACAAAAATTTCAGACAGCACTTTTGTTCTTTCAAATAATTCCCCCAAGACAGCACTTTCAGCCACTGACTGCATGGGAACAAAGTCATGGAAATATTCTCTTTGCCATGCCTCTCATTATCTGTCTCCATGCTGTTCTGTAATGGGGAGTGGCATATAAATGATCCACTTTATAGGTTTTGATCTGTTATTCCAAGATGAAATTTGCTGCAATACGGACCGGCTTCCTGGGAAAGCTCGTGACACACTTGACAACAATATTGCAGCGATATTTTTTTAATGGGTGACACTGACCATCGAAAACACATTTCATCAATGTTTTCCTTTGTACCTGCTCTGAAGATGCATCAAAATGCCCCAACATCAATGGAAAACTTGCAAATAAATACAAAACATCCTACAGTGGCTCCCAAAAAGTCTCTCATCAATAGCCTGCACAACATCAGCTGAAAATCAAAGGGAATAAACAATTTCATTAATATTCCATGCCTCGGCAGCAAGAACCTAAAGAGGGGGGAAAAAGAACAGTTACAAACATTGTTTTGACAACTGGTATGCTGAAAGGTTATCTCTCAAACCCAACCCTTCAATGTGTGTGCAATTTAAGGAAGTACTTTTCACCAATGTTGATTTAACAGAAACGCGAGGAACTGAAGTATTTCCAATCGTACTCTGTGCTTAGACTTCAGGCAAATACTTTGAGTAAATGTATCATTTTCAATTGTTTTTTTGAATATATGTTAAGTAAAACAACCAAGTCACATTAAAAAGTAGCATTATGATTCACTTTTGGGTATAATATTGTATGTGAAACATACATCAAAGTGAAACATCGTGATACATCAAAATGATATACAGTTTCTCAATCTTCCCCACATGGATAATCCCAATTTTATCTAATTTTTCTGGAGTATGTATACTTTAAAAATAACAAAAAGGGAACAATAGAGAAAAGAGCTACCATTTCAATCTTATCCACCAAGATAATACAACTGATTGCTGATAGGTTGATAAAAAGCACTGAACAGTACTGTACAGGAACAGGCCCTTCGGCCCACAATGTCTGGGGTGAACACACAATGCCAAGTTAAACTAACTTCCTCTGCCTACATACGATTCCTATCCCTCCAACCCCTGCATATCACCTCTTCAAGCCTCTTAAACACCACTATCACTTCTGCCTCCACCACCTGCCTGTGCCTGTGTACTCCAGGCACCCACCACCCCATGTGTGTAAAATAATCTGCCCGCACAGATCCTTTAAACTTTGCCCATCCCAACTTAAGGCTAGACCTTGTAGTCTTTGACATTGCCACCTTTGGAAAAAGGTTCTGACTGTCTACACTATCTTTACCATATATATATTTCTCATCAGATTACAGCCTCAACTCTGTGTTCCTGCCTACTCTTAATAACTTTAACCTCCCTATCAAGTACAGTATATACCTATCCTTGCCTTAGAAATATTCCGTCTGATTCGATCGCCGTTTGAAGAAGAAAGTTCCAAAAACTTACCACTGAACCCAAAGCTGGCATCTATCTTGTAATAACACATAAAATGATTAGCAAACATATATTTCCATGAACACAGTGCCTCTCTAATGAGAAAGAAAATGATGCAAGTTCATTTCAATGTCTGTGCTTAAGAATTGTCATGATGAACATTTAACTAATTATCTATTTCAGCGCAATTGCTTCCAAAACCATTTTATAACTTAATTTCAGATTACAGAACCATATGAATAAAAAGTCTGATCCACTGCCTTAATAGGGAAGTAACTTGAAAATTTAGGAACAATTGAGTTCCTGAGGATAACAATTAAACAATTGAGCACTTAAACAATTGAGGATAACAATTAAAGTTATTTTTAATTACATGATCTATTGATTACTATCAATCAAAACCTGATTGAGGACAGAGGTATTGGAAAGCAAAACAAATTTGATGTCCAAATGAATCATTATTGAAATTTGCATTCAATTCTTGTGATCTGTTAAAAGCAGTATATCCTATTCCAAATGGCCATGCATCTAGTCCGACATTTCACTGCGGTAAAGAGAGGAATGCGTGACATTTCGGGTCTCGACCCTTCTTCAGACTGTCCGAAGAAGGGTCTCGACCCAAAACGTCACCCATCCCATCTCCCTTCTCTCCAGAGATACTGCCTGTCCCGCTGAGTTATTCCAGCATTTTGTGTCTATCTTCGGTGTAAACCAGCATCTGTAGTTCCTTCCGACACATTTCACTGCAGTACTAAGGTATTAGTGTACTAATAAAGTTTTCAAATGAAACATTGAGATTGGGATCAAATCTAACCTATCAGCATAAAATATCTCACACCATTCTGAAGTGAATATTTATCTTTTAACCAAACTTTTGTAGATAAAGCCTATTGTTTTTTTTTTCCTCATAACCATATCGACTTTACCTTAGCATGGCATAAAGGTTATTAAATCCTTTATGGAGGTTCTTTTTTTCTTGATTGGAGAACTTAAACTTATTCCATTACACACTTTGGTCACTCAATGAGCATTTTGCAAATTGTATAAAATGGAAACACGCCTAAATAAATCAGACAAAAAGGCAAAGGTTTTGCTTTGCATATTAACTATTTATTCCCTATCATCAATAATGTCACTTGTTTCATCCATTAGTTTTACACGAAGTCCCGAGAAGACAGGTTCAGTAAATTGATTTCCAATTAACTAAACTAAAACTATTAATTCACAAAAAGCTGGAGTAACTCAGCAGGTCAGGCAGCATCTCAGGAGAGAAGGAATGGGTGATGTTTCGGGTCGAGTCCCTTCTTCTTCTTCGTCTGAAGAAGGGTCTCGACCTGAAACATCATCCATTCATTCTCTCCTGAGATGCTGCCTGACCTGCTGTGTTACTCCAGCATTTTGTGAATACCTTCAATTTGTACCAGCATCTGCAGTTATTTTCTTACACTACTCTAAAACTATTAATTGGTTAATTGCTGTTGTACATCTAAACACTTTTAGAAAACCATCTCCAACATCTGGTTTTGTTAGCTAGAGGCACTGCAAATGACAGCAACAGACTGGGCAGGAGGAATTGACTAGTCTAAAATGTGTAGCTATCACTTCAATCTATGGAGATCACCATTTAGTTGTCCGCAAACCACAAAGTGCCAGAGGAACTCAGCAGGCCAGGCAGCATCTGGGGAGGGAATGTACGTGTGACATTTTAGGTCGGGAACGTTTATTATCAGTTAGGTTTTGAAATTTGTAGCATATCTGTGAAGATCTATATAAATACAGGGCTGAAGTGCTCACATAGTCACATATGGTCACAGTTCAATGGCGCACTGTTTGTCATATATGCAACTGCACAGTCAAATTCTTTTTGCCTATATTACGCGTGCTGGCGTGCTCCATTTTTTGCGCCATTATTCAAAGTCCAACGTCCGGTCCGCCCACGCGCTCGATGGACTGGAGCAGTTCCTGCGAGCCAACGTCCCTCTCCTCTCCTCGCCCGGCCATCTTTGTGTCACAGGGGCGCCTCCTGCAGCCGACCTTGAAGGCGCTGGAGGCATTACCCCGGTTCACCCTCTGACGGGCTTTGCTCCTCACGTCCGACTTCCCCAGCTCCCTCCCGGTCACGCCGACCGACCGACGAGCCTTCGGGAGGGTTCCCGATCCCGCCGACCAACGAACTGCATTATCATGGAATATTTTCTATAATTCAAAATGGATGCAATCCTGTTCTTTAGAGTCAAATCGATATGGAAGTATTGCTAAAGTCCTGGTCCATTCCCAGACCTAAACAAAACTGTCTTAAATATTGATCAATGTCGTGCCTGAATATGGTTTACATCCCTTTGTGTACTAAATGCCACAAACATCCAATGTGTGTTTGCACATCATTTAGATGTAGTAACTTAATTCATTATTACAAACAATTGACAGTAGGCATTGCAAGGCAGTTAAGTGAGTCCGCATATACTATTTTTTGAAAAATAATGACATTGTCTGTTACATTTTTCCTGCAGCAAGTCAGAATGTTACCATGCTATTCCGAATTTCAAACTAATAAATGGCATTGCCACAGGGCAAAGTGTTTTATGCAATTGGAGTAATATTCTCTGTCACTGACACTTATCATAGCCATATTTATAAAAATGTATCTTTGCACATTTCATGCTGATAACAATATTTCCAAAAATTTCAAATGAAATAAATTCTAATTTTAACTAAAATACTTTGGTGATTTTGAAGCAAAATATTTAATCCTTCAAAAGTGCAAGCGCATAAAATGGGTGGAATAAACATATTAATTTACTGTTAATGCTGTATAATGCTTTTCATAGAACATAGAACAGAACAGGGTGGACACAAAATGCTGGAGTAACTCAGCGGGTCAGGCAGCATCTCGGGAGAGAAGGAATGGGTGACGTTTCGGGTTGAGACCCTTCTTCAGACTGAAGAACACATTTCCTACACATAGTACAGCACAGGAACAGGCCCTTCGGCCCATAAGTTCCACACCGAACACGATGTCAAGTTAAACTAATCTCCGCTGCCTGCACGTGATCCATAATCGCTCCATTCCCTGCATATCCATTTGCCCATCTAAAAACCTCCTAAATGCCACGATTGTATCTGCCCCCAACACCACCGGGCGGCACGGCGGCAGATTTGCTGCCTTACAGCGCTTGCAGTGTCGGAAACCCGGGTTCGATCCCGATTATCGGTGCTGTGTGTATGGAGTTTGCACGTTCTCCCCTTGACTGCATGGGTTTTCTCCGAGATTTTCGGTTTCCTCCCACATTCCAAGGATGTACAGGTTTGTTGGCTAATTGGCTTGGTATAAGTGTAAAGTGTCCCTAGTGTGTGTAGGATAGTGTTAATGCGCAGACTCGGTGGGCCGAAGGGCCTGATTCCGCGCTGTATCTCTAAACTAAACTAAATTAAACCATCCCAGGCAGCGCGCTCCAGGCACCCACCCACCATACTCTGTAAAATAAAAACTAGCCCGGTACATCTCCTTTAAACTTTCCCCCTTTCACCTTAAAGCTGTGCAGCCTGGTCTTTGACATTTCCACTGTGGGAAAAATGTTCTGACTGTCAACCCTTTCCAACGCTCCAGAGAAAACAACACACGTTTTCTTAGAATGTTGTAAATTTTGAAGACTGTGCAGAAGAACGAAACATTTGACAAATATTAATAGGATAATATTTAAGCTCATCAAAATATCAACAGTGCAATATAAAGTGCTTTTTGAAGTACATCCTGAATAGGTAGGGGGTTAAATTAGTAGAAGAGTCCTTGAAAAGCACTGATGGAGATCTGTCGTATTTTCAGTGAAGCGGACAAAGCCAAAAAGTTAATAACATTATTTTTTTCACGTGAAGAATTTTGGTAGATTTAATTGGGATTGATCATTTATCCTGCTTGAACTCGACAGCAAAAGTATCCGTAATTTTCCAGATATCAAGGAGTATAGGTTGAAAATCATTCTTTGACCTGAGCAAGAGAAGCTTTCGTTCAAATAAGGGAGAGGCAAATGCAGCTTAAAGGAATATTAAATAAATAGTTGGTGCAGGTAAAAGATAAGAAGACAAATGAAAAGAAACTAGTGGGATGGGTTTGCTGCTGTAAATTCTGCGAACATAAAGAATATTTTTTAAAGTTTGTCCCTACAAGTAAAATCCACGCTATGCTATAAAATAATCATAGTTCATCATTTCATGCAAGACTTTCCTCATTCCAGTCCTAAATGGCCTACCCCTTATCCTTATTTGAATCACTCTGTGAACACATTTATCCTTGCTGGCGATGAGAAGAAGGGTGCACTGAAGTAACTTTGGGAGAGTAAAGGAGCAAAGAGGTAGGACATTGCAAGTAAGGAGATGCGAGGATATTAACCCATCAGTATTACTCTGATAAGGTCCTTGAACGTTTTGTGATGTTCCATCCTTTGTTCTTCACAACTCTGTCCTTGGAATTAATTGCTGCACCAATCTTCTTACATTTAGAAACATTCAGAAAATAGGTGCAGGGGCAGGCCATTCGGCCCTTTGAGCCAGCACCGCCATTCAATATGATCACGGCTGATCGTCCAGAATCAGCACCCCGTTCCTACTTCCCTCCCATGTCCCTTGATTCCGTCAGCCCTAAGAGCTCTCTCTTGAAAACATCCAGAGAATTGGCCTCCACTGCCTTTGTGGCAGAGAATTCCACAGATTCACAACTCTCAGGGTGAAAAAGTTTTTCCTCATCTCAGTCCTAAATGGCCTACCCCTTATCCTTGGATTTCTGCCCCTCGAAGGATATCAAAAACAGGTTGCCACAGCCTATCCAAGATACATCAAATAATTGGCGGACTTATTGTATGTTCTCTTGTATTTTCTGGATCACTATCACTTTCTGGATTTATGTACTTATAATGCATTTTTAATGTTATTTTCTATTGGAACTCCCAAGTCTGTCTGATCCAGAATCAAGTCGTGGAAACACTTTAAACAAAAAGGACTTGGTATATTCTAGACATATATGAATGAACACACATCAAAGAAAGGAGCAAAGGAACTGTGCAAGATTGCCTTCTCCTTTGCTTTCTCCAAAATCCTTTTGATTCAAAGCGAAGTTAGAAGCAGTTAACCTTTTATCTGGAATTTGTCTGGATAGGATATGCAATGACAGTGGGGAATATTTCATGAAAAGTGCATTTAAAATAAGTGCTTGTAATGGAGTTTGAGAATTGAAGTGATTAAAGCAAGAGTACTCCAATGCATGTTAAGTACTCCAAGAATTCAATAATTCAATTATACTTTATTGTCACGTACAGAGGTACAGTGAAATGCTTTCTTTGTATACAACCTGCTAAAATCATATAGCAGACCTCGCCTCGGCAGTACACAAGTGTCACCAAGTTTTGGCTATATCATAACGATATGATATGGTTTATCGTACATGAAACAGATTATGCCAATTATACCAATTATGTTCCAATTTGGGCGGCACGGTGGCGCAGCGGTAGAGTTGCTGCCTTACAGCGGATGCAGCGCCGGAGACTCAGGTTCAATCCTGACTACGGGCGCTGTCTGTACGGAGTTTGTACGTTCCCCCCGTCATATGCGTGGGTTTTCTCCGTGATCTTCGGTTTCCTCCCACACTCCAAAGACGTACAGGTTTGTAGGTTAATTGGCTGGGCAAATGTAAAAATTGTCCCTAGTGGGTGTAGGATAGTGTTAATGTGCGGGGATCGCTGGGCGGCGCGGACCCGGTGGGCCGAAAGGCCCGTTTCTGCGCTGTATCTCTAAATATAAATCTAAATCAATTTGGCTCTGGCAATCTGTAACAAATACTGGAAATCCATATCTAAAAAAAAATTACTAAAGAAAGCACACGGTGGTAGAGTTGCTGCCTTACAGCGCCAGAGATCAAGGTTCGATCCTGACTATGAGTGCTGTCTGTACGGTGTTTGTATGTTCTCCCAGCGACGGCATGGGTTTTTTCAGGGTGCCTTGGTGTCCTCCCATATTCCAAAGATGTACAGGTTTGTAGGTTAATTGGCTTCAGTAAAATTGTAAATTGTTCCAATTGTGTGTGGGATAGTGTTCGTGTAACGGGGATCGCTGGTCGGCGTGGACTCGGTGGGCCACAGGGCCTGCTTCCACGCTGTCGCTCAAAACTGAACTAAACAAAACATGGTTACAATAGCTCCTCAATGAGCTGCCGTTCCTGCTGCCTTGGGAAGCAGATGCATTCTTCTTCTAATTAGCTTGTTGGAATGTGATTTGCATTGCTTGCCTTAGATTATATTTAATTTCAACAATGTACTAAAAGCCTGAAATGGAAGCTGGCCTACTTTCAAGTTTGACCCCTGCTTTCAGGACGCTGAGGCCTTTGGTGACCTCGTGGCTCCCGATTTCAATCAACCATTATTCTTCCAACATCCTTTAAACCATACTTTCTCGGAGATGGAAACTCTATAATGCCCCACAGAAATATCAATTTCACTATTCGTGGGACATGCCAATTTTAATTAAGTGCAAATTCCTCCAAGAGTTTGTAACAAGAGCAAAGTAATTAGAGCTTAATTTAGTTTAGTTTAGAGATACAGCATTGAAGCAGGTCCTTCGGCCCACCGAGTCCGCGCTGACCAGCGATCCCCGTAGACTGAGACTATCCAGCACACTAGGGACAATTTGCAATTTTTACCAAAGCCAATTAACCGACAAACCTGTACATCTTTGGAATGTGGGGGGAAACCGGAGCACCCGGGGAAAACCCACGCAGTCTCTGGGAGAATGTACAAACTCGGTGCCGTAGTCAGGATGGAGCCCGGCTCTCTGGTGCTGGAAGACAGCAACTCTACCACTGCACCACCGTGCTGCCTTAATATATTTTTTTGCATTATTAATTAACAGACTAATTGAAATTCGTGTGCAAATACATGGGAGAAAATGTAATTGTCATTTGTTCTTACATAAAGGCAAGGGGGAAAAAAACACCACCTGGACTCCACATTCTCATAAACTCCTTCATAATCAAAGTACTTCCTGCCTCAACGGCAAATCTTTTTGAAGATGATGCTATTCATAGCTTCGCCATACGCAGCAGATACAGAGCGAACCACAACATTGTGCACCCATATGTAGTAGGCAAGCGGGACAAAGGATGGCCACTGTAGTGACTTTGTGTTTCCTTTCCATTTTCAATCAAAAACCACAACAACATCAGCATGGAATCAATTAACATTATCTGAGTTGGTGTTTTCAACCCACGTTTAAAAAGAAGTAAAAACCCATTCGCAATGTGAAACATGAGTTTGCCAAACTGAGGTTTACTGGATTTAGCCAATTAACTTTATCAGCAGCACGGTGTCAGCCAGCAGAAGGCACCGAGAGAAAACTGCAATCAGCAGCTCTCCGACATCAAAGACAAATGGCTAGAATAGTTGGAAACAATAAACTGATAACATTAGCGCAACAGCTCATTATAAGTCTTAAAAATAAAACTTTTTACATTAGGAAAGTCAACTTTGGTTAGAAGCTGACAAAGATGATATACAGTCGAAAGTTCTTTAAAAAAAATTGATAATGAGGAATCAGAAATGATAAGCTCTACTGAGTACCACTGCATGTTATGTTGAAATGTTTTTAGCTCTCTCAGAGAAAATTTAAGAGTTGATCCATTATCTAAGCAATAAAGAGCAATGAAATGCACCTCACGAATCAATGAAAAGTCACTTAATCTCAGTGCATTGACTGAACCTTTTACACTAATACATTTTCAAAAGTGTTCATTCCATTTCAGCTACTAAAACGATCAGTCGCTAACGTATTTTGTGAAATATATAGTTTCAGGATAGTTCACAAACATCTGAGGCAAGGAATATAGTTTGTTCATTGGATCAGTCAGTGAAATACTCTTTGAATCAAACTTAGAGAACAGCAATCTTAAATTTAGAGATTTACTGGACTAAGTGGACCCTTTGGGCCCAAACCTCTCCTGCATTGGTCTAGCACCCTCCCCTCCCCCACTCCCCCCTTCCCCTCCCCCCACTCATCCACTCCATCCCCCCCTCAACCCCCCTTATCCCCCCCCTACTCCCCCACCCACCCACTCCACGTTTCTTATGACACCAATCCAGCATCCGCATTTCCTTGTGTGTCTCTCTCTCTCTCTCTCTCTCTCTCTCTCTCTCTCTCTCTCTCTCTCTCTCTCTCTCTCTCTCTCTCTCTCTCTCTCTCTCTCTCTCTCTCTCTCTTTCTCTCTCTCTCGTAGTTCACTTCGCCTTGGTTACCCTATTTGTTTGTATGGCTTGCACATTATCATCGAACGAATGTAGAGTGTACAATTTCTAAGGGCAGCTAAATTTGAGAAGGATTCTCAACATTTCCTCTCATATGGGACAGCCAAAAGGTTTCAAGGTCATGTATGATTGTTCCTCTTTCCTGTATTTTTCTTTGAAGCAGTCAAACAATAAAGATTATGTCAACACACCTCTTGAGAGGCAGAACCTGCATGGCTATTCAGGGAAGAGATCTTTAACCACTAGGAGGAGACATTTGAGCAATACCATTGTGAAGAGTTGCCCTATATCCCTACTGTAATTTTACTGTCAGATTCATCCAATTTCTGAAGATAGTCAGGGATCTAGCCTTACTGAGATCCTGCAACATGCCGTCCTCTCCCCAGCGGACAGAGGTGAGGCTGAGAATTGATGCCAGATGTTCCTTTTACTAAGTGTTAGAGCTTCAGTTGGGACACTATCTGCTCCAGGGACCTTGTTGGGGTTTAAATGACACATGGACCCTTTAACCTCTTAATCAAGCAGGTGGAATGGCACGTCTGAACAAAATAGCAAGGAGTTTGATGGAGCCAAGTCACTTGCTGTGAAGGCAGAGTCACAGCTGAGCAATTCATCAAAGTACTCCATTCAATAAATACTAGGCATCTGTGCAGGATGGATCTGCAGGTGCTGGTTTACACCGGAGATAGACGCAAAATACTGGAGTAACTCAGCGGGGCATGCAGCATCTCTGGAGAGAAGGAATGGGTGACGTTTCGGGTCGAAGAATCAGAATCAGTCTGAAGGGTCTCGACCCAAAACGTCACCCATTCTTTCTCTCCAGAGATGCCGCCTGCCCTGCTGAAATACTGACCATCTATCTAATTTTGAAAAGCTCACCTTCCTACTTGGCTCCCACAGGCTGGGCCTTTGGGTGTCTGTACATGATAGCCTGGACAGCACTGAGGAATCCTCCTCTGGTCATCAATGGGCAATTGAATTCCTTGTGCTCCATTCATCCATCATGTGGTTCTTTAGAGTGCAAGGTTTTCTTTGGACCTTTCCCCTCAGGTGCCTACAGATTTTTATTGCATATGCAGCAAAGTGGTGACTGATTTTCAAGATGGACAATTACTTCAACTCTGTCATGAACAAAGGCTGTTCTATTGGGCAAGTACACGAGGTGCCCCCGTGAATGTGTGGAGTGATCAAAGCATCTTCAGAATCACACCAGAGTGTTTGTCAACTGGATGAGATTCCTCTCCATCAATGTGTATCCATAATCAGAGCTGTGATGGCCGAGTGGTTATGGCGTTGGGCTAGAAACTCAAAGGGAATTCCCCACACAGGTTCAAACCCTACTTGCAGTGCAAGTACTTTAGTGGCGGCACGGTGGCGCAGCAGTTGAGTTGCTGCCTCACAGCGTCAGAGACCATTGTTCGATCCCGACTACAGATGCTGTCTGTACAGAGTTTGTACGTTCTCCCTGTGACCGCGTGGGTTTTCTCCGGGTGCTCATGTTTCCTCCCATATTCCAAAGACGTGCAGGTTTGTAGGTTGATTGGCATCTGTAAGTTGTAAATTGCCTCTGGTGTGCAGGATAGTGCTAGTGTCCGGGGTGATCACTGATCGGCGCGGACTCAGAGGACCAAACGGCCTGTTTCGCTAAAATCTAAAGTCGTAATCACAAGACCGTCTTTTCAAGGGTTTTGAAATTTCCCGATGTCGGCATATCGGCGAGTTGCAGGAATGCAGGGGATTTTTTTTTAATGACCATTGGCATCGATGAGGAAACCGACATTGGTGGTCTCCTGCATTGAAGTTGTGACGAGAGTTAAAGAGAGAAGCAGCAAAGAACAACGCCTCTACTGATGGAGGAAATGGAGCAGTGGGACAAGAATAGGAAAATGGCATTGGTTAGATGAAGCCATCAGGTCTTTGAGTCCGTACAGTTCTCTGCAAGGACACAACGGATAATCACATTCCATCTTCCCCATCACACTGCATCGGTTTGTCTTTATTCAGGTGCTGATCCGATCTCCAATCGAGAGCCATGACTGAATCAATCTCCATCATTCTGTCATGCAATATGTTCCAGATGCCAATCCCTTGCTGAGCAACAAAGCTTTTCCACATGTCACCTGTGGGTTCTTCTTTTTAAACACCCAAATCTTAACCTTTCCAACAAGGATAATCTGCACCGAGAGAAAAGATTTGGGCAAAGGAATAAAAGTGGTGCATAATGCTGCCTGGATTACCTTCAGTCTGAAGAAGGGTCTCGACCTGAAATGTCACCCATCCCTTCTCTCCAGAGATGCTGCCTGTCTCGCTGAGTTACTCCAGCATGTTGTGTCTACCTTCATTACTCCAAAGGTCACTGCCTCCAGTATCTCCAAACCAGCATACGGAGAGTAAATCATGCTCCATCCTCTTCCACTTCCAGAAACCAGTCCGACAAAGACCCATGCATGCCTTGCCTGTTCCCATTCCCAGCATCATCCTACGTCTTACAATTCCACATTAAGGGCAAACTAACCCAAAAACGTTTTTACTGATAATGGTCTGTGCACTAGATGCAGAGTTTGTTTTTGCTATTGCCGCAACAAACATCAAGGCCATGGATCTCTGCATCTCCCTCATCAGAGAAGGAAGGAGTTCATGTGATAGGAGGAGAATTAGGGCATTCGGCCCATCAAGTCTACTCTGCCATTCAATCATGGCTGATCTATCTTTCCCTCTCAACCCCATTCTCCTGCATTCTCCCCATAACCCCCGACACCCGTACTAATCGAGATTGTCTCCAAAGTAGGCATACCTCGAGCAGATTTCACAGTGGAACAGTCAAATTGTAGAAACAAGGAATTGGAGATGCTGGGTTAGAAAAAAGGACCTAAAGTGGTGGAGTAACTCAGCGGGTCAGGCAGCATCTCTGGAGAACGTGGATAGTTGGTGTTTTGGGTCAGGACCCTTCTTTAGACAGAATTTACTGGAAATGTCTGATACTAGGAAGCATTGATGTAACTGACTATCGCACCAGCATGCGGCAATAGATTGATGGCTGATGGATATGAAATGTTTCAAAAAGAAACATGCTGTTGCAATGAGGTTAACCCCGCCTTTACGTTGTGTTTTAGAGAAACCTGGAAGAGCGTTTATGGCCACTTATACCTTCTGTTGAATCATTGCCTTTCTAATCAGACATGGTCTGAGTATTCATTGAATGACTATGTTGGCTTACACGCTAATGGCTTCCATACCATTTTGGACCAGATCAATTTCCATTATAAAAGCCCATTTAAGGTTGTTCATGTGGATTTCATGGATAGAGTGGGAATCAAATGACTTCCTTGTCTGAAATCATGTAATCTGTTGATAGAGGCACCTTCCAGAAGACTGCTCTCGTGGCTTGCTTCAAAAATTATATTTCTGGCAGAGTCTCCAGACATTCAAAGCCTTGTGGTTTCAGACACACCACCTCTGCAATGTCATGCAGGTGATTAACCTTTTGCAAGCTTAAATCAACTGCAGTTCTGGGGCAATCAGTTTTAATTTAGAGATCCAGCGTGGAAACAGGCCCTTCGGCCCACCGAGTCCACGTCAATAATCGAACACCTATTCACACTAGATCTACATTATCCCACTTTCACATCCACTCCAGAAACATGAGGGACTATTTACAGAGGCCTATTTACCAACATACTGCCACAACTTTGGGATGTGGGAGAAACAAGAGTACTGGAGCAAACCCATGCAAATTCCATGGAAACATCCCTCTCCCCCAAGGTCAGGATCGAATCTGGGTCTCTGGTGCTGTGAGGCAGCAGCTCTTACAGCAGTGCCAATGTGCCACGCATAAATCACAGATATGACGCCAATATTTTTCCTCATTATCTTTCTGTTTATATTCAAGCACCATTTAGGGAATATGTAACTCCCCTACGTTTGTATTATAAAATCAGGATGCCAAGATCTTTACCAATTACATTTTGAAAATTCGGTTTCTAATTCCGTGTCGCAGATCTCAAAAATACATTTTTGATAAAGACATGTGGAAAACATCAAATCTTCCAAGATTTTCCAGCAAACACTGAATGTTAAACATTATCCTTTGGCCCATCTACTATAAATCTGAACCACATTCTATGGTGAAAATATGATTTTAATCTCTTCATCCACTGAAAGGAATAAATGACACTTTCCACGAAAACTCGGCATGCCTTTACTTCACTGGTAAAAACAAGGCCAATTTATGAAGAAGTCTCTAAATTTCCACTATAACCTGATCAGACAGAGCTCAGATTTTTAACCTTTTTTTTCAACAGCAGGGTTGTTCGTTCTCTTTGTTTTCAAGGGATTCAGCTATTCTGCCAAATATGCACAGATCAATCAAGAAAAGCCTTCATAAAATCCATTCCCCAAAAGCACTTCCCATATAAATAGAAATAAGTCTTATACATGTGTCTAATACACTCTTAATGATCTTCCATCATCAACGTTTATCCTGGTGAAAGATTTTTGATTAATATTTTGCCACAGTATTCAATATGGAAGTGCCTGCAACTTTAGTCTGAATTTGTTAAGTATCAATAATATTTAATTACTTGCAACTGTAAAAGTCAAGAAGGTATAGAAGCCTGAAAACTGTAATGTCCAGGTTCAGGGATAGCT
Organism: Rhinoraja longicauda; assembly: GCF_053455715.1. NCBI lineage: Eukaryota > Metazoa > Chordata > Chondrichthyes > Rajiformes > Arhynchobatidae > Rhinoraja > Rhinoraja longicauda. The sequence continues at coordinate 4,922,071 of NC_135958.1, read as the reverse complement.
TCTTCCTTACAACCATCAGGCTATTAAACATTACAAGCTCAAAATAATCTCCGTATTACATAGATTTTTTGTCTTTTTGCACTATTATTTTGTTTGGTGTGTGTGTGTGTGTGTGTGTGTGTGTGTGTGTGTGTGTGTGTGTGTGTGTGTGTGTGTGTGTGTGTGTGTGTGTGTGTATGTGTGTGTCTGTGTGTGTGTGTGTGTGTGTGTGCATACACACATACATGTACCTATATATATGGGCACACACATAAACATTGAACTTTCCTTTCCCATTCATTATATTGATTACAGAGCACTATGTTTACATCTTCTGCTGTGCTGCTGCAAGTAAGAATTTCATTGTTCTGTTTGGGACATATGACAATAAAACATTTTTTACATTAAAGCAAGATCAGAAAGCACAAAGAAGTGTCTAAATGAATGTAAAAGCCATACTGCACATCAGTAAAACTAAAACTATTATTACACATGCAGATGTACAGCACTGAAGACTGACAAATAAACATTTAATGCTGCATAAAAAAAAGTTTTTCATGTCCTTTTGCACAATAATGTATAATTGGAATAGAATTTCAGTTTTCGGGTTATCATTGAATGGCTTGAATAAAAGATGAATAAAAAACTACACTTGCATGTTATGATCATTTCATAAGATTACAAATTCCCCATTCACAATGCCGTTTAGCAGTGCATGCTTCAATGAAGATTAGTCTTGGGCAGGTAAGAGAAGAATACATTTCTCATGATGAATCTAATTATATATGTATTTGCATGAAAACATGGACATTTCATGATTATTGCACATAACCTTACTGCTCAGCCTGCAGGACCTGCTGGAACTTTTCATAATGACCGTTTAGGGGCAATGATGAACAACAGAAGCCCCACAAAGGTTTATGACGTCAGGCGGTGAGTGCCGGTGGTCAGACGGTGTGTGCTGGAGGTCGGATAGACTGAGTGAGTGCCGGTGGTCGATTGAGGACACGCTGTTGAGAACAAAGAGGGACCCGGCTGGGGGAGCCACTGAGGGAACAAAGAGGGACCTGGCTGGGGGGGGGGCACTGAGGGAACAAAGAAGGACCTGGCGTGGGGGGGCCACTGAGGGAACAAAGAGGGACCCGGCTGGGGGAGCCACTGAGGGAACAAAGAGGGACCTGGCATGGGGGGGGGGGGGCTGCTGAGAACAAAGAGGGACCTGGCGTGGGGGCTGCAGAGAAAACAAAGAGCAACCCAGCATGGGGGGCCGCCGAATACAAAAAGAGACCCGTGTGGGGTGGGGGGGGGGGGGGGGGGGGGGGGGGGAGTGTGAACGTAGCAAACAAAGCGGGACCATTGGGGACTGTAATGAACACATTGTAACTCTGTCGGCGCCCTACACATGGTGACTCTTTGCATACTTTGTGATAATAAAGTATCAATCAATATTCTGAACAATAGTAACGGAATAGGCTTCGGCCAATAGCTTGCACAAGGAGAACTGCAATGTCAGACATGGATTTAAAGACTGAATATTTTTGGTTTCATAAACATTTGCCCTTTCCCAGTTTTAGTATGGACGTCAAAAAATATCGCATTAAAGATCTGGATTTTTTTTTAACCATACCCAAAGATTAACCAACAAAGCTGTGCCTCCAAAACCAAATAAGACACGGCTTAGAAAACCACAGTACATTTTTTTAACTGATATTTGAACAATCTTCAGCGACCTAGTATTAGAAATATATGCAGTTTGAAGTATATTCTTTTCTAATGGAGAAGAAATCTGGAAGATATAAAATTAATTCATCGATAAAAAGCCTACTCCTTTTGACAATGCAGGTCTCATGCAGATAGGCTGTGGTCATGAGGAAAATGTCCATCAGTCAGACAACCGTATCTGATTTTGAAGCAAAATATTTTTTTTTCCGCTGTATTCAGTATGTGACAGACTTCACTGATCACTAGGTTTCACCATTTTGGAACAGTATTCATGTTATTATACATTACTTTATGCAGTTGGAATAAATTCAGTCTGAAAAATTAGAAATGCAACTGTCTGCCATAACTTGTACGTCTTTCCTGGGAAGCTGCTTTCAACATCTGAATATAAATTATCTAAACATTCAGTTCATAAATTGCTCCAAAAAAATTAAGTGGAAAAAATGGAGTTCTTAAAATAATAAAATTGGATTTTTTAAAAAAGAATTGCTACATGATTTGTTTCAGAAAGCTAACCGTATTTTCTTGAGCAAAAAACAGATACTGAACTCCAATTCAACATTTTGTATCTTAAATATTGCTATCCATTTGCAAAGCAACAATAAAAACATTTAAAAATATATAAAATGCTGATTTAGTTCTCTACGTTAGTTTTCCTTTTGATATTTAGAAAGCTGAATGGCTGGATTGTTAGATCTACAGGGCAAGAGGTATTGAGAAGTAATGAAAAGAACAAGAAAAACTATTACAAATATTGGATTAATTCAGGTTGCTGCCAGTAAAGATTACTTTGAGAGGCTAAAATGATGCTCATATCGCATTTAATTATGCGGTAAAAAATTTCATACATTTTTTCATAAAATTCTAATTTATTAGCTGCCCACTAATTAGGTGTTCAACAAAACTTAGGTCTAAAACGTAGAGCAGCACAGCAGTGCAGCTGGCAGTGCCAGAGTCCTGGGGTTCGATCATGATCTTGGGTGCTGTCTGTGTGGAGTTTGCACATTCTCCCTGTGACCACGTAGGTTTCTTCCGGGTGCCCCGGTTTCCGCCCACATCCCAAAGATGTGCTGGTTTGCAGGGTGATTGGCCTCTGTAAATTTTGCCCTGTGCGTAGGAAATGGATGGGAAAGTGGGATAACTTAGAACTAGTGTGAACGGGTGATTGATGGTCAGCACTGACTCGGTGGGCCAAAGGACCTGTTTCCATGCTGTGTCACCAAACTAAACAAATAGCATGTCAGTGGTAATGAGCTTTGATGGTTGGCTTATACATTAAATGTTTGATCTGGAATACACAAAGTTATTCAAATGCAATCCATTACATCCTTCACCTATAAACAGCACTCCAGCTTGAGGGAAATTATCTCTTCATCTTGCTTTATTAAGAGTGCTACTATGAGTATAGACATGCTTTACGATTTCATTGATGATCCAAATGTCATCTATTGTAGCCTGGAATTACTATGGAGTACAGAAATGTAGGTCACAATAGCTCTCAGAGGAGCAGATGGTAACATGCCACCCACTTGATGGGCTCCACTTGTCACTTCACTTTGGGGCATTGGACCATCAGAGCCGCAGTGCCACTCATCAGTTAATTGGAGAGTACGTCTCTTTTACAAACAAAATGCTGGAGTAACTCAGCAGGACAGGCAGCATCTCTGTCGAGAAAAAATGGGTGACGTTTCAGGTCGAGACCCTTCTTCAGAAGCATTTTGTATCCATCCGGTGTAAACCAGCACCTGCAGTTCCTTCCCACACAGATCTATTTTCTTGCATACTTATATACTACCAGGTCTCCTGCATTATTTCCTCCTCCAAACCTTCCTCTGGACTTTGCACAAGGAGAACTGCAATGTCAGACATGAATTTAAAGACTGAATATTTTTGGTTTCATAACCATTTGCCCTTTCCCAGTTTTAGTATGGACGTCAAAAAATATCGCATTAAAGATGTTATTCTCCTCTCAACTTCCAACCACAATAGCATACTGATCAGTAGACCAAACTGACAAAGCAGCAGAATTCACAAACCTCTGAGCAATGAAGGTTCTCTGCAGCGTTTTGGCACATAGCTAGAACCGCTGAAAGTTCAACTATGTTTAAAATGACAATCTAAATACAAAGTAAAATTGAGCAATTGATTGCAACGTGTTCATGAATCATTTGGGCATCAAAGTCTTGAGATCATGAATGCCATGCACTATTGTTCTTTCAATTTGATGACTTGCAACTTTCTGATCGTCAGCTATCAACTTAAGTTGCTGTATATTCTGTTCCGGATTTTCCTTTCTGCTGAGTATAGAATTGTATTTGATGCAGAATGTTATCCATATAAACCATAAAATAAATCCATCCATTTCTGCATCTACCATAAATATGTTTAAAAGTTTTTCCTTTCACAGAAGTGTTTATCGATTTAGTAGCAAATTGCTGAATTAAACACTGATATCAAAATTATTAGAAGATCACCAAAACCGATGATCAAAATTGGAAATCTTAGTTTCATAGCCTCTTATACCTTTTGACAATCATGCAAACAAATCTCAAGTAATGTTGATACTAAAATTTTAATAAAATACTCGTGATTCTGACCAACAGTTCTTGGAGCCAAATATTGTAATGCATTAATCTTGATGTTTTTAAACGGATGTACAACTTAATAGCTGAGCCAATAATGGATTACCATCTCACACATTTTGTGCTAATGCTGTAAGTTAATTATAACAGTGGTTGGTTAAAAATATAGACAATGAACCATTAAAGTTAAAGTGATTCATCACTTCTATAGCGCTGAGGATTTCTGGCAAAAGATTAAAGCTGAAAAAAACCATTGCACAAATTCTAATTAATATGCACATGTCAATTATAATGGGTTATTACCTCATGCCACTGGGTCAATGTGGCAAATATATTTTCCCACCAGTCAATTTTTATAAAAATTAGACATTTGTACATGCATGTTAGAGTGAAAATCATAATTAGTGCTACTTAGACACATTTTGCATGTATCAGCTAAAGGTAATTTGTTACCAAAATTGCATAACATACACGTTCTGAACTATCGCTTTAAATGGCCAACAATCTCCATATTTCACAAATCTCTCCACTTATACTTGATGAAACATATGTTTATTAACTAATGATTGATGCACAGAATTTGACTACAAATTCACTTTTCTACCTTACTCTTACTAGTTCAGGTTCTATGCGAGTCACTTAAACTCTTCAGTCTGATCGGTTAAGGAGATACATAGTTGATTATCTTGGGCACAGTGTATCTCTGCAGAGTATGCTATCTGGATCTGAAGGAAGGGACTGCAGATGCTGGTTTACATTGAAGATAGACACAAAATGCTGGAGTAACAGGCAGCATCTCTGGAGAGAAGGAATAGGTGACGTTTCAGGTCGAGACCCTCCTTCAGTCTGAGAGTCAGGGGGGAGGGAAACTAGAGGTATGAAAAGGCACGAGACAGATCACAGCAAAAGCAGCTTGCCATGCAAACTCGAAACAAACTTTTTGCAGCAGCCGCCAGCCGCTTTCTGAATGGCTCCAACATTCAAAGAAATTCCAAAACTAATTATTACAAAATTAAAAATTATTGAATATTTGAAAAATGCGTAAAAGATTTAAACAAACAAATGACGAGTCTTGTGTGTTGATTAAAACTTACCGGTGCAGTTCCTTGCAGCCATTTCTCTCCACTGAAGTGAATCCAGGTACTATTCCTGCAACAGATCTAACATTGTTTGGGCAGATCCCCCAGTGTAAACTCAGGGGGAATGACTGCAAATGTTGCATTCTATCACTGGACTTCACAAGTGATCCAACTTCAGAAGATAGTCTTGAAAAACACCGCAAACAACTGACCACAACTTGGGACTTCAGCATTGATGCAGAAAGCCCAAGGTTACTGCCAGTTATGCTGGGAAATGTAAACAGTTGCCGAATTTGACACTATTTCCAGTCAAGCTCTGAGCCATGAAAGTGATGTGTTGCTTGTGCCATTAACACATGACTTTCAAGTCAGATGTAGAAAGCAGTCTATTTTCATTTCACATTGTTGAATACGGTCAATTTTCAATGAATGTACTGCAATCTTTGGATTAGGTTTTCAAACCTGCTGTGAATGAATGAGAAGATTGTGGCAATTTCAAGCTGGTGTGATTGTTTGATGTAACTGAACCCATAGTTGCCACTTTCATTTCGCTAAGTTCTCAGCCTGCAACACTTAATAGAGTGACTCTTGATGCAGTCGAAATCCTAACAAAGTGACTTTCTGTCAGACCAAGCAAGATCTCAATATAAAATGTCCTACTGTGTTTTGATTCCCTAAACTGTAAATTAAATAAAGTGGGTTTTATAATAAAAATATTTGCAGTGCTCTGTGCGGGCTGTCAACATGTATTACAAAGAGAAACCGATAAAGCAGTGCTCTCCAGTAGTACTTCAATTTGAGAAAAAGAAACAATAATTCCATGAAATTTATTGAAATAATACAATTTTTGTTCTATGTGATCCCACAGTTAGTCAAAGGTGAGTTCCATTTTAACTTGTTTTCTTTTTATTTTTCCAACTAAATCTACTTCCCTGTGTTCAATGTGCAAGAGTAAATTAAACATTTACAAGTTCGCACAAGTCATAAAGGAGGCATTGGCCTCAGTGAAGCACAGATTTTTTAACGCTATTTTTCAAACTTGACTCCTTAATAGGAATGAAATTACCGAATCTGTCCTTTCAATATGTATTTTCTTTCAGTATACATCAATTGCATCAATAATCTCACATACAACCCATTTCATATCTCAAAAGGTAAAAGTCTGCATCTCAATCCAGTCACCAAACATGTTTTTTTTGCATGAAAACCAGCTGTCACTCCCTTAACCCCCTTCATGTTCAAGGTTTCAAGGTTCAACAGGCTAGGGCTTTATTCCTTGGAGCCCAGGAGGATGAGGGGTGATGTTTTAGAGGTGTACAAAATCATCAGACGAATAGATCGGGGAAACACACAGAGTCGTTTGTCTAGAGCAGGGGAATGGAGAACCAGAGGACATAGGTTTAAGGCGAAGGGGGAAAGATTTAATGGGAACCTGACGGGTAACATTTTTCACACAAAGGATGTTGTATAACCTGGCAATGCTGAAGATTTTCTTCCCATGCTTCTCCAGCATGAAGTAAAATTTAATGCCACTTAATGAGGAGATCTTATCGAAACATATAAGATTATTAAGGGGTTGGACACGTTAGAGGCAGGAAACATGTTCCCAATGTTGGGGGAGTCCAGAACAAGGGGCCACAGTTTAACAATAAGGGGTAGGCCATTTAGAACTGAGATGAAGAAAAACATTTTCAGTCAGAGAGTTGTGAATCTGTGGAATTCTCTGCCTCAGAAGGCAGTGGAGGCCAATTCTCTGAATGCATTCAAGAGAGAGCTAGATAGAGCTCTTAAGGATAGCGGAGTCAGGGGGTATGGGGAGAAGGCAGGAACGGGGTACTGATTGAGAATGATCAGCCATGATCACATTGAATGGCGGTGCTGGCTCGAAGGGCCGAATGGCCTCCTCCTGCACCTATTGTCTATTGTCTATAATAGAAAGCTCTTCAATGTAAAGAACTCAATCTAATCACCATTTCAGATATATTCTTGCCCAACCTGTTAACACCCTATTCTCTATCCTTGCTTAATTCTGAAAATGATTAAAATGACAAATATAAATTAAACTAAATTATCATCTTATTTTAATTAAATTTAAACAGAATAGCAGATTTACATTATATATACCCTTTTCCAATTTAAAACGCAGGAGTTCAAGTGCTTAATATTTTTAGTTACTGTCTGAGAATGATTCAACAATATCTGTTCCATTCTAACTTCTTTAAATTGTTTTTTTAGACTTTTATTTTAAACTTCAGAGGTACAGCGCTGAAACAGGCCCTTTGGCCCACTGAGTCCATGCCGACAAGCGATCATCCCACACACAAGCACTATCCTACCCACTAGGAACAATTTACATTTTTACAGAAGCCAATTAACCTACAAACCCGTACGTCTTTGGAGTGTGGGCGAAAACCGGAGCACACGGAGAAGACCCACGTGGTCCCAGGGAGAGCATACAAACTCCATACACACAGCACCCATAGTCAGGATCAAACCCAGGTCTTTGGCAGTGCGCCACTGCGCCGCCCCATGTTTCTGTGTGTAATTTTCCTCTGACCTCTTTGTGTAAATCAACTTTATCCATACAACAGTGACAACATGTTTAGTTTGCACTTTAATTAAGAAAATAGTACATACAAGGAGGTCTGCCTATGACTTTCAGGAAACGTGAAGGGGAAGGGTGAGGGAGTGTGAGACAGCAGCCGTGCATTAACAAAATAACTCAATGAAGCAAGTAAAGTTGACATAAACATATCTGGGCTTTCTCCACTCTTGCTCAATATCATTGTGCAACCTCAACCTTTCGAACGCCATCTTCCAACATTACTTTCAATTTCCCCCACTGTTCTCTTCCATTCATCTAAACTTTCCATCCCCTCCATCACATGTTTAAAAAAATAGAAAAAACTTTGGAAAGAAGGAATGGGTGGAAAAAATCTTCTTCGCCACTCTGTAACCCGTGGGATCGAATAACTTGTAAAGGGGTCTTGCAAAGGGAGATTTAAGATGTTAAAGACACTACACTGAAGGTGGTGATTTCAGATCTGCTTTATGTATCACACAAGACATTTTAAGGGGAAAAAAAAGACTGAGGTTAACCCTTGGTTGTTGGGCTAGTACAGGATGGAAAGACTCCATTGAAATACAAGTACAATGAAAGCAAACATGAATGAAAAGAATGGCACAAGGTTTGCAGTCAGCACAAATCTGGCGTCAGTAAAATGTGATGTTTTGGAAATCTCTCTGTAGAAACATCACCTATCAATGTTCTCCAGAGGTGCTGCCTGACCCACTGGGTTACTTCAGCACTTTGTGTCCTTTAGAGTATTAACCAGCATCTGCAGTTCCTTGTTTCTCTCTATGATTTGGAGGATAGGTCAATTTGCATTCACCGTGATATGGCCAGCATAAAAAAAGATCTGCATAACTACCAGACTTGGGCTAACAGGTTTAGTTGTGACATAGACCACGGAAACAGGCCCCTTAGGTCTGGTCAGAATCTGCACCGACCAGCAATCCCCATACACACGGAACTATCCTACACACTAGGGACATTTTACAATCTTTACCGATGCCAATTAACCTACAAACCTGTATGTCTTCGGCGTGTGGGAGGAAACTGGAGCACCCAGGGACAACCCACGCGGTCACGGGGTACAGACTCCGTACGGAAAGCACCCGTAGTCAGGATCGAACCCAGGTGTCTGGCACTGTAAGACAGCAACTCTACCGCTGCGCCACCATGCTGCGTGATAGAAGTTCATTTACCCTTAAAATCGTTTAACATTTTGCAGTGGAGGATCCAATAACAGTTGATGAGCCCTCTCATCACTGCCGTTAAAGTGGCATATCTCAGCTCACTACAGCTTCTTTTCTCGTGCTTAAATTTTTTTTGTGTGTGTGCTTTGTGGTTGTGCTCTTTCAAAATGATAATTGCTTCATAATTCGACTCAATAGGGCCTGGATAAAGGTAATTCATCTGTGGAGAGGATATTGCTTCAATTAACGTGGATTACACATGCTTTGAAAATATTAGGGAAGTCAGAAAGCATAGAATATTTTATGCAATTTAAGTGCAGCTTAGGGAACCGAGCATGACCATTTACCACTGCTAACATATTTTCACAAACCCCAGTCATTTAGTGGAAGGGAAAACGCTCAAAGCTCACATTTGTGAAGAATTGGCAATTTTGGGGGAATAAAATGACCCATCTGCACACTTAGCAGATGAAATTTGAAATGATTGGGAACCAGCTGGTATGAATAATATAGAGAAAGCAACTTTCTTGGTGCTGTGTACAGCAGATCGAGAAACCAGTGACATAAATCAACAGTGAGAAATATTAATTACTTTAAATCGTACACACCAAGACAAACAAATAACTGTTATCAATGAGCAATTTCATCATGTTAGCCTTTCTGCTTGCTCACCCTCAAGGTGGTCTATTTTGCTCCTTGGCAGAAAGCTCAATATATTTTACAAAAGTTTTTTTTTTCCAAGGATTCCCAGAGCAAGCACCCAATAAACACCACAATGGTTCATAAGTTATAGGAGCAGAATTATGCCAATCGGCCCAACAAGTCTACTCTGCCGGTGGTGAATCTGTGGAATTCTTTGCCAACGAAGGCTGTGAAGGCCAAGTCAGTGGATATATTTAAGGCAGAGAGAGATTCTTGATTAATACGGGTGTCAGAGGTTATGGGGAGAAGGCAGAAGAATGGGGTTAGGCGGGAGAGATAGATCAGCCATAATTGAATGTCGGAGTAGACTTGATGGGCCGAATGGCCTAACTCTGCTCCTATCACTTATGATCTTATGATCAATCTTTCCCTCTCAACCCCATTCTCCTGCCTTCTCCCCATAACCCCTGACAAACGTACTAATCAAGAATCTGTTTTACTCTCCACTTTAAAAATATCCATTGACACGGCCTCCACAGCCATCTGCAGCAATTAATTCCACAGATTCAACACCCTCTAACTGAAGATTCAATTTAATAATCCAAATCTAAATTGAACACCAGCCCATTTATGATAATTTAGTGAAGATTCTATTGCAACTAAAGGACGCAGGTGCATGACTACCATGAGATGTCCTCTGACTGCAAAACATGGCTGGATTATTTATATCGCAATTATGCCATTTAATTAACTGAAGAGCTAGTTTTAGGCTACTTTTCAGTCGTAATTAGTTTTCAATAATAACCAGCTTGCTGAGGAATTTCTGTTTGTATTTTGTAAGTGATACTTTAAACGTTAAAACGTATTCTTAATAAGAGAACACTTATGCACCTTGGCTGGGCAGGGGCAGCTTCCATTCCTGCTTGTTTATACGTAAACGGCTGCTACCATTTGCTGCCTGGATTCACCCGTCAGAAAATGGTAAACTGAGTGAGGTATGGAAGGTTTGCTTTTGCTAATAGAGCCTTTGGGATTGGAGAGGAGAATGTTAGTGTAAAGGATCTTCATAATTTTAGATCCACAAATAATATTTAGGAAAAAAAACCCTCAATGATTGAACATAGAATAGCAAAGCACAGAAACAGGCCCTTCAGCCCCACAAACATTTGGAAAGGAGATGAGGAGGAATTTCTTCAGCCAGAGGGCAGTGAATCTGTGGAATTCATTGCCACAGACGGCAGTGGAGGCCAAGTCAATAGATATTTTTAAGGTAGAGATTGACAGACTCTTGATTAGTATGGGTGTCAGGGGTTATGGGAAGAAGGCAGGAGAATGGGGTTGTGAGGGAAAGATAGATCAGCCATGGTTGAATGGTGGAGTAGACTTGATGGGCCAAATGGCCTAATTGTGCTCCTAGAACTTATGAACTTATGTCCGTGCTGAACATGTTCTACTCCCTATTCACACACGACTGCGTTCCTGCATTCGACACCAACACCATTGTCAAGTTTGCAGACGACACAACGGTAATCGGGCAGATCACCAACGGTGATGAAACAAAATACAGATCGGAGGTGCAGAACCTGGCGGACTGGTGTTCTGATAACAACCTGTCCCTAAATACCACCAAGACCAAGGAGCTGATCATCAACTTCCGTAGGTCACACAACGGGGAATACGCCCCGATCTTTATCAACGGGGACAGTGTGGAGAGAGTGTCCAGCTTCAAGTTTCTGGGCACTCACATTTTGGAGGACCTAACATGGTCCAATAACACTGCTGCGATGGTCAAGAAGGCACAGCAACGACTGTTCTACCTAAGAACACTGATTGGTGGTGTTGGAGAGGGACTACGCGCTGTCCACGGGCACCCTGGAGGATTTCCGGGACCGCTGGGCACCGCGGGGGATTGGATGTATCCTGGATGGGGATTGTAATATAATTGTATAATAGTTTCAATTGGTATATTTGTTTCTATAGCATTCTGGTGGTGGGTTCTGTTTTGGTTTTATTGTATTGTATACATTATTTTAATATTTGAATAAATATTTTTGATTTTTTTAAAAAACGGAAAAAATCTGGTCTGCCCCAACAGCTGCTGACGACCTTCTACCGCTGCACCATAGAGAGCATCCTAACGCATGGCATCCCTGTGCGGTACCTCAGCTGCACGGAGGCAGAGAGGAAAGCTCAGAGGACCATCGGAACACAGCTACCAGCCTTGGAGGGCATCTACAACACACGATGCCTCAGAAAAGCCACCAGCATCCACAAAGACTCTTCACACCCCTGTCTGTTCGAACTTCTACCATCGGGCAGACGATACAAGGCCTTCTACGCCCGCACCTCCAGATTCAGGAACAGCTTCATCCCCAGGGCCATAGCTGCCATGAACCGGTCCTGCTGAGCCGGATGGTCACATCGTACAGTGAACCGGCACAGATCTACTTGCACTTTACACTGTTTTAAAACTGTTCTAATTTGTTTCATTGGGTTGTTTAAATTAATACTGACTAGCTAATTAATTTATTGCATCGTATGGGAGGCGCATTCCCAATCTCGTTGTACCCCTGTACAATGACAATAAAGATATATTGTATTGTATTGTATTGTATTGTTAAATTCATCTCCTCTGCCAGCACGTGATCCATAATCTCTTTGTTCCTTGCATATCCACGTGCCTAACTAACAGCCTCTTAAACACCACTATTATATCTGCCTTCCACCACCATCCCTGGCAACTACCATTTGGTTCATTCAAAAATACTTGCCCTGCACATCCTTTATACTTTGCCCCACTTTGAAGCTATCCCCTCCTGTTTTTGACATGTCCAATCTTGGGGAAAAAAGGTTCCATTTAAAGTGTTCTGGATATGCTGCCTCCTTGAAGAATTTATACTGTAAAAATATTTCTTTATTTGTTATATACAGGATATGGGTGAACCTAGCAGGTCCTGCATTTATTTACATTCCTCATTGCCCTCACAATGTGTTGGCAAGCCATCTTTTTAAAACATTACAGTACTTCTGATGGAACTTCCAAAGTGTTTTTTTAAATACAGCATGGAAACAGAGCCTTCGGCCCACTGACCAATGATCAACCGTACACTAGTCCTATCCTACACATAGGGGATAATTTACAGAAGCCAATTAACCTACAAACCTGCACGTCTTTGGAACATGGGAGGAAACCGGAGCACCTGCAGAAAACCCACGTGGTCACCGGGAGAACGTGCAAACTCCACACAGACAGCACCCGACGTTGGGATGGAACCCTGGTCTAAGGCGCTGGTAAGCAGGAGCACTATTGCTGCGCCACTGTGCTGCCCTCAGTGCTCATCTGAGGAAACAGATGAGATCCTCTGCAACAGCCTTGAGTCGGTGGGCTGGTCAATATTCAAGGACTCTGTGGCCAACCTAAATGAGTATGCCAATGTGTTCACAGACTTCATCAGTGTGAAGAGGGATGCGTGCTAATGAAGACAATTATTCCCCATCCAGAAACCATGGATGAACCATGACGTCCATTCCCAAGCGAAGTCCAAGTCTGTAGCATTCAAGACAAACAATCCCGAGCAGTACAAGAAATCTGTTTACAACCTTCGCAAAGCCATCAAGGATGCCAAGAGGGAATTCCGGACCAAGCTAGACTCACATGGATAGGTGGCAATGCATCCTCTATGATAATTCTCAAAACCAGTGTCCCCCAAGGATGTTTTCCCAGTCCCTTACCGTACTGAAGGTCTCGACCCAAAACGTCACCCATTCCTTCTCTCCAGAGATGCTGCCTGACCTGCTGAGTTACTCCAGCATTTTGTGTCAACCTTTACTATACTCCCTGTACACTCATGACTGCGTGGGCAAATTCTGCTCTAACAAGTTTGCAGATGACACCATCGTAGTGGGCTGAATCTCAAACAATGATGAGACAGAGTACCTGATGGAGACAGAGAGCTGAGTAAAATGGAGTCAAGACAGCAAATGTTCGTTGGCTGTCTAGTTATTGACCTCAGGAAACGAGATGGTTTACATGCCACAATCAGAATCAATAGTGCCGAAGTGAAGATGATCGAGATCTTCAAATTCCTTGGCATGAATATCACCAACGGTTTGTCCAAGATAGTTTGCATCGTGGATTCTGAAATATATTATAATGGAAACCACATTGATGCCGAGGCCAAGCAAGCACACCAATGCATCTACTTCCTCAGAAGACTAAGGAGGTTTGACACTTCGACTTCTACGGATGCAGCGTAGAAAGCATCCTATTGGGAAGTATTACTGCTTAGTTAGGCAACAGCCCTGCCCAAGACTGCAAGTGGCTGCACAGAGTTGTGGATGGAGCCCAGTCCATCACACGAACCACCCCCCCAAACCCCCCACCCAACCACCCCAATTGACTCCATCTACACTTCATTCTGCCTAGGGAATGTAGGTAAAATGATCATGGACCATTTTCACACTGGTCATTACTGTTTTTCCAAACCACAGACAGGGAGAAGATACAAAAGCTTGAAAGCACATCTCACCAGATTCAGGAACAACTTCCCCGCTGTTATGAGACAACAAAACGGTCCTCTCATAAGCTCACGATATAGTTCCTACCTCCCAACCCACCCTAATTGTGGTGTTTGCACTTTTTTTTATCTGCACAAGTTTGTCCGTAACTAGTGCTTTGAAGCTGCACTAGTATATTCTGCACACTGGTATTTTTCTCTTTGCACTACCTGTTGTACTTGTGCATGACTTGATTATACTCACGTATAATATGGTTTGACTGGAAAGCACACTAACAAGGTTTTCCCAGTGTAATGGGCACCTGACAATGATAAGTCAACAGAAATGCATTGGTAGAGAATTGTTCAATTATGATGATTTCTTTAAATGAATATTCCAAATAACTTGGAAAACAATGCAGGGCTTTTCACCAACAGGTACAGTCATCTTCATAGCTGAAATTGTCAAAGTAAATGAATGATTGTGTCTTGTCAAATTTGATACTTTAATGGTATACATATCCTGTATTGTTTGGCGCATGCTCGGATCGTGTTGACCAGTATATAAGCTAAGCTTCAGTATAGCAGCTGTTCAAACAGATATGATTTATTTGTCTTATTTTGATAGTTTCATATTCCTCCCCACATGAATTAAACACCAGCATCTTCAGAGGATGCTAAACTGGCCAGATAGCCCATTGGGAATAAAGAAGTGATTACACTATGAAAGCAATTGTATTAGCTTACATAAATAGTCTAAATGGACATATCCATTTACTTCCTCTAACAAACTTCAAAGCAAATCAGTCTAATCCAAATCCTCTCCTTGGAAAATCATCTGCTTGCATGTTGCTCAGCGATTCTTATTTGACATGTTGACTATTGCAGTTCCTTCAGGCAAACATTTCAAAAAATGGACATTATTTAATTGTACTGTGAAACAAGAAGCTGCTTCTTTGTTCGACTTACACAAGAGATCTTTTTCCAAGATAGTTTGCATCGTGGATTCTGAAATATATTATAATGGAAACGCAGCAGTGTGGCTATAATAGGAACAGTCACAGCAAGCAGCATGAATGCATCTTATTCCCAATTCATCTGTTGCAGATCAAAAAGGCCTATTATGCAGCTTACCACACATTTGCATATCCTGTTGAATCCTTCTTATTTGGCAACATTTAGAATGTTTGAAAAGCGATCAGAGATATGAATACAGGGAGGCTATAATTCACATTAACTAATTATTAATCCAAATTCAAAACCAAACATTGGTATTTACTATAAAGACAATGGGATTTAAGTTTACAAAATCCTCAAATGATTTCTGTGTGTATGTTGTCGAAAAAGCAGGATGAACTCGTGCCTCAGATACTATGAATTACTTTAAAGTGCGTTTATGTAGATGAATGTAGCAGCTGCCATGTAGTCGGCGAAATCTAACAAATTACAACAAAGTGAACAATTGCTTAAATCTAGTTTCAGTGATGGAGATAATGAAGAAGAATGCCATTTGCTATGTTTAGAGAAACACTAGCTTTGAATAATGCCAAGGTAACTTCAATCTAATTCTGATTCCTGAGGGAGGAAGAAGCTCTGTTTTATCGTGTCAACTGAGGACAGCGTTTGACTCAAAAGTGAGCCAAGCTTGACAATTGGATCAGTTGAAACTTCATCCTTAGATTCCTTTCTCATCACTTCTTTCATTTCATCTTTTGTACTTTGCATTTATAATATATCCAAATGTTGGAATGTTTTGTTCATTCTACTTTTTTTTTAAACTACTTAAGGTAAAGGATATCTTAAAATAGATAATACCAAATATATATATTTTTTATGTACGTTATGTAGAAAGGTTATCAACAGTAATTAGAGTCATCCAGCATGGAAAGGCCGTTCAGCCCAATTTGCCCACATCGACCAAAATCCACATAAATATAGTCTGAGTCATACAGCATGGAAACAGGTCATTTGACCAACTTGCCTATGCCGGCAAAAATGCCCCATCTACACTTGTCCCACCTGCCTGCATTGACCCATATTCCTCAAAACCTTTCCTATCCATATACCTGTCCAAATGTCTTTAAAATGTTGTGATGAATGTATTTTAAATGCTGTGATAATTCTACCATACCCTCTCAGAGCTTGGCTAGTAACAAATTTGTCTGATTCAGAGGATTGTGAATTCCACTCCAGGAAACTTGGCTAAGCCGATCTCACTCCTCAGTACGAGACTGAAGGAGTGTTGCAATTTTGAGGTGGACTAATTGATGAAACATTAACCCGAAGCCCTTTTGCCCCATTCAAGTAGATTAAAAAATGTTCCTTTATGCAATCTGTGAACAGGAGTAGATAAGTCAACCCAAGAGTCCCGATCAATATTTATCTAAAAAATAACCCAGATTATCTCAATATTATGAAGTCATGCAGGAAGATACTTGCGTCAAATTGGCCAGTGTTTAACATAACAATGATTACACTTCAAAACTACAATACGAACAGTAAAACATGTTGGAAATCCAGAGATTGTGTAAAATGCTGGAGAAATGTACATCTTTAATTCATCTCTTTTATACCTTTAGAAAAGATGGCACAGTGGCACAGCTGTTAGAGCTGCTGCCTCACAATGCCAGAGACCAGAGTTCGATCCTGACCTCGGGCACAGTCTGTGCAGAGTATACACGTTCTTGCATGGGTTTCCTCCGCTTTCCTCCAACATTCCAAAGACGTGCAAGTTTGTAGGTTAATTCACCTCTGTAAATTGTTCCTTGTGAACAGGATAGAACTAGTGTATGGGTGATCGCTGGTCGGCGCAGAATCCGTGGGCCAAAGGGCCCGTTTCCACGCTGTATCTCTGAACTAAACTAAAAATACTCAACGGTAAATATCAGCTACCTTGTGGCCAAAATACTTCAAATGTACACATTAAAGATGGAATCCGACTGTAGCTGTAGCATAACAATGCCACTTGATGATTTCCAACCAGATCTCACAGAGAACTGTGGTGGCACTGCAGAGGAAGCAGCATGCCAGAGATTAGTCTCATCAGCAGAACAATGATGCAGCCAGTTTGCCCAATTAGCAGTGTCTTGCCAACTTCCATAATATTAAACTATTGCTGTAAACTGTTTTGCTTGACATCAAGTATCCTCTTGGGGCTTGCATCTCAAAGGCATCTTCATCACCACATAGTTAAGGAACCAAAAAGACAAGAACTGACCCAATTAGGATCCACAAAAGAACTACCCTGTAATACAACACTACGCTTGGCAACCAGAATTTTAATTGTAAAACTGATTTAATAAACTACAGTTTCATTTAATTACCTTTAGTTGAAAATGGTTGACTTTATCATAAATTTGTTATTAGCTCTGCAGCTAACTTCCACATAAACTTTGTGAACACACAGTTAAGGACTGGGCAGTGTATGGAAAATGCACCCAATACCCAGATCAGCTCACAGGTGACTAAAGAAAATTACATTTCACATATAGTTTTATGATTAATAATCCTGTAATTAAGTTACCATTATAACTTTTGCTCTTCACATTGCCCACGCACAAAATATCTGATACCAAAACAATTGAGCCTCTTCTGTGATGATTTATTGATTTATTTGAATTATTTGAACTGAATTATAATATTTTTAACCATTTTCTTAAAATCTATTTTATAGAAAGGGGTCTTCTCAAAGGTGACATTTTATGCAAGTTGTCAACAATATACTATGGTTACATTAAAATTTATAATGTTCAGAGTTGTTTGTAGTTACAACAAATACTCTGCCCTAATAAAATCTCTTCGGTCTTCAAAGGCAGCAGAACATCATCGAAAATATTTGTGCTTGGAAACAGGATTCCACCTTTTCTTGGTGTAAAAAGCATCACTGTGATTAGTGCTGACACTATTGTGCCATAATGGGGCCTGTGCCTTTCCTAAAGAGGCCACAATCAATTTAATACAGCTTCTAACTCATGTGAGGCCAACCACTGCAAAGCTGTGGATGACAAGGATGCTGTGGATGCACAGTGAGATGACAGGGAGCTGTAACACTGCCTCACAAATGTGGGATGTGACAAAGGTTATGGAGTAATGCATTTCCAAGCTCTTGTGGAACTATGTGGTCTACTCTGGGAGGCATGGATGGTATTTTACTGGGTATTTATTCACAAAATGCTGGAGTAACTCAGCAGGTCAGGCAGCATCTCAGGAGAGAAGGAATGGGTGACATTTGGGGTCGAGACCCTTCTTCAGACTGATGTCAGGGGGCGGGACAAAGGAAGGATATAGGTGGAGACAGGAAGATAGAGGGAGATCTGGGAAGGAGAAGGGGAAGAGAGGGACAGAGGAACTATCTAAAGTTGAAGAAGTCGATGTTCATACCGCTGGGCTGCAAGCTGCCCAGGCGAAATATGAGGTGCTGTTCCTCCAATTTCCGGTGGGCCTCACTATGGCACTGGAGGAGGCCCATGACAGAAAGACATGGGGGTCATTTTCAATCCCATGACACTTGACCTAGTGGTCAGGGAGACGGCCTCAGGCCATATGAAGTCAGCTATCACCTCTACAAGTGCATTCCAGGCCTATGTCAGACAAACTTTCCCACTCATCTCCTTTAAATTTTGCCTCTCTCATACCAATGCATAAAATCATGAGAGGAATAGATCGGGTAGATGCACAGAGTCTCTTGCCCAGAGTAGGTGAATGAGGACCAGAGGATATAGGTCTAAGGCGAAGGGGAAAAGATTTAATAGGCATCTGAGGGGCAACGTTTTCACACAAAAGGTGGTGGGTGTATGGAATGAACTGCCAGAGGGGTGATTGAGGCAGGGACTATTGCTACATTTAAGAAACAATTAGACAGGTATATGGACAGGACAGGTGTAGAGGGATAAGGGTGGGACTAGTGTAGCTGGGACATGTTGGCCGGTGTGGGCAAGTTGGGCCAAAGAGCCTGTTTCACTCAGGCTGTATCACTCTATGACCCTATGACTCAAGGATCCGACTGTGTACCCTATCTATACCTCTGGTAATTATCTATCACTTTAGCAGTAATAGCTAGACACACCGATTTGATCAGGTTTCTTTCAAGGATAAGGCAGAAAAACCATGCAGAAATTCTACTCGAATTGCTTCACTTCTCCCAATAAATTACCATTTGGTTTTTTTATAATCACATCTTAAGGCACACTTCAATTTCCTGCTCCTATTCTCTGCAAAATTCAAATCACTTTTGGTAAACAGATATCAGCTTGTTATGTTTCTAATTCTTCAATTATTTTACTTAAACTTTTGCTTTATCTTATTTCGGATGGTATAACTCAATCACCTAAGCAACCATGCCACAGTGAACCATGTTTCTGTGATAACAGTGGAATTACAGCATAGGTTCAGCTGAAACAGCTCAAAAGCCAACAAAAGAAACCATTTCACTCGGTATATTTTACTCCATTGACTTGCATGCTGTATTATGCCAACTCTTATACCAATAAATTACAATTATACTCTCAGTGTGATTCAACATTGATGTAAAAATTAAACAGGTTTTTACTTATTATGAAATCTGTAACTCGAAAAAGTACTTCAACAAACCAAATAATAATGTGGGCACCATTTAAAAGATTGCAACATAGGAACACTGGAATCAAAACCAACTAAAAATTAAACAAGACATTTTGCAATCTATCATTAAATTGGCAGGGCATGAACTTAGCTGTTGCCAAAAAAACAAATAAGCAGGAATTACAGCAGTTTATAAACGTTGTTTATTATTTGAAGCAACAAAAAGGAAAAGTAATAATTCTATCTGGAAACAGTGAACCACTTTATCTATCTAGGTCCAGTAGTTATAGTGGCACAGCGGTAGAGTTGCTGCCTTACAGCGCTTGCAGAGTCAGAGACCCAGGTTCCATCCCAACTACGGGCGCTCTCTGAACAGAGTTTGTATGTTCTCCCCGTGACCTCGTGGGTTTTCTCCGAGATCTTCGGTTTCCTCCCACACTCCATAGATGTACAGGTTTGTAGGTTAATTAGCTTGGTATAAGTTTAAATTGTCCCTAGTGTGCGTAGGATAGTGTTAATGTGTGGGGATCACTGGTTGGTGCGGACTCGGTGAGCCGAAGGGCCTGTTTCCACGCTGTTTTTGTTAAACTAAATTGAACTAGCTTGTACATATGGATGGGAGTAGGGACACATGCTTTTGTAATAAATGTATGGGAATACATTATCAATTGGTTTTGTTATGATTTTCTAATGTAACAATGTCATTTGACCCCCAGGTCATTTCTCCGCCTAGATCAGTAGTATCTGTTATGACATGGCGCTCTTGATATATTTTCAATGACATCTCGTATTTGCTAGTCAAAGGCATCATTTATCCATTACAACAAGTGAGGAAACATATTGAACTAGACACTGGGGCTTAAGGTAGACCCCGTACAACGGTACTTTCTGCGTTTTGGGGAGGCCTACACATTGGATTTCACTGACAAAGTTGCTTGAGTACCAAATACAAGTTAAAAAAATATAGATGGTGCCAATCTTAAGTAAAAATTGTAAAAGCTGCAAACAGCTAGTCAGGCAATAACAATTGAATGTCTCGATTGTAATCGTGCATTATCTTTCTACTGACTGGATAGCACGCAACTGTACCTCTGTACAGATGATAATAAACTAAACTAAACTGTAAACTGCAAAAAACGCAGAAACATAGCAGAATGAACGTGCAAAACATGAAGTGCACAGAAGGTCATAAGTGACAGGAGCAGAATTAGGCCATTCGGGCCATCAAGTCTACTCTGCCATTCAATCATGGCTGATCTATCTCTCCCTCCTAACCCCATTCTCCTGCCTTCTCCCCATAGCCCCCTGACACCCGTACTAATCAAGAATCTGTCAATCTCCGCTTTAAAAGTATCCATTGACTTGGCCTCCACAGCCATCCGTGGAAGTGAATTCATCACCCTCTGACTAAAGATTAAATTTAATGATCCAATTTTAAAATTGAATATCAGCTCACAGTTCTTTATAGTTTAGCAGGGATGACCGCAGGTGAACGACTACAAATAGGTGTCATGCGAGGAATCATAAAAAAAACATAAATAATCATAATGTGCTAGAGGAATTCAGCGGGTCAGCTAGCATCCGTGGATGGAATATATGAATTTACTGGACTGGCCACCCTACTATTCTACTGCCATTTTTTCCTGCTCAAGATTCCAGCATCTGCCGTCAGCATCGTTGTATACCCTACAATATTTTGCTGGCTTTTCACAGTGGGGCCAGCAAAGTGCCATTGGCACAAGAGCTGCAGCTGGAACACCAGCTGTCCTTTGAGCCAGCAGGGCTGGTGCTTATCTGACATTAAAAGTGGACTTTGCCCAGCCAGCCTTCATGCCATATCGTCAACACCACACCATTGGCCGCGACATGAGTTATACAGCATGGTAACAGGCCTTTCGGCCCAACGTGCCCATGCCGACCAACATGGTTAAAAAATATATTAAATCATACTCCTGGAACTAACCTGGAAACAATGAAATTGGCAATGTTTTCTTTCAAGAAAATTCAGGGCAAGCCAGGCAAATTTGTTTGTATTTTGAAGTAACTTAATTATAAAAGGCAAGTGAAAGAAATGGTAAGAAAATGCTAGAAATGTGCCATTCCAAAGACAAAAATAAAAGGCACATAAACCACAATGTAGGAGAAGTAACAACTGATCAATATGTTAACTAGTGTCTTGCATACAAATAAGCACAGATAACAGTGAATTTTACTTCACTCAATTGTCTATCACACACCTTATGTGCTTTTGTGATCACACTGGCTGGTGCAGCAAGTCTGTCATATTTTTCATCTTCAAGCAGCACGTCCTGTTACGTCTCAAGTTGATGGGTTCATAAACCACTATTCCAGTACATTTGCTGGATTTCCACCAGTGAAGCTTATGTCAATGGATCCCTTTGAATCATCTCCAAAAGATGACAACAGATTTTCCTCAACTCCAAAAGCAATATCCCAGGTATGTTTAAGGATTACATACTTTGTTCTCTAGTTGGAAAGGGAAAACAAAATCATTAAAAAAAACACTGTAAAGCTGTCGCCTCTCCAATAAAACCTGTAATCTTTACCAAGTCTGTAGTGTTGCCGAGAGTCTACTTTGGCTGTTTTTTGTTGATGCAGATTTTAACATTCTAATTTGCTGTTTATTTAATTGTATAAAAAATTCTCAGATATATTCCGGTAATAGCATGGAATTTACTCATTTGGATTTCATTTTCTTACGATTACATTATTCTAGCTTTTTATAAATAGCATGAACCCTAAAAGAAAATTTTAAATTTTACAAAAAGTGCACAAGAAATGATCTGCAGAAACCAAGTTAAATTTTGGAACTTAGAATTTCCAATAAAAAGTTATATTATTCTTAAGTAAAATGTATTAATGGACACTGGATTCCAGTGAACTAATTGTTCTCAACCAACTGTGCGGAAAACCCCCCAGAAAGTCATGATAACCAAACAGCGACTCTTTTCAAGACGAAGGTATTTATTCACAAAATGCTGGAGTAACTCAGCAGGTCAGGCAGCATCTCAGGAGAGAAGGAATGGGTGACGTTTGGGGTCGAGACCCTTCTTCAGACTGATGTCAGGGGGGCGGGACAAAGGAAGGATATAGGTGGAAGGATATACTCTTTTCAAGACAATCTTCCTCGTCTTCAGAAAGGGGGTTGTTGTATCATTACCATTCAGCAAATGACCTCCTCAACAATTGAAGTTATAACTAGTTACTCAGAAATTAGCCTGCCTCTAACCTACTTTAATTATAAAAATAGAAGGAATTATAATTTAGGTAATGTGAGCAATCCCCTCACAAATCCACAAGACTTTAAAAGAATTGTAAGATGTACTGTAGTGGACAGGTAGAGAAAAGCATAAAACAAAAATAAATGTCAGCAAAAGGATGACATTAAACGATTCAAGAGATGATGGTACAAGTCTTTTGCACCGGCAAGTAAACATAGCTAAGTCAAGGGAAGGTGTAAATGAAATATCTGTTTTTCAGGTAAATTGTAAACGAATCCCCTATCAAGCTACCATGTTTTTGCTGTATTGTAAAATATATTTCCACTTGCAGATTATATAAGACTTTATAATTTTTTGAGTTGATTTATAAGAAAATGCCATTTTGTGTTCCAATTACTCTTAGCTCAGTTTCATTCCCTGTTTAACTTCTACCATCTTTTAAAACCTGGACGTTACAGTTTTCAGGCTCCTGTACCTTCTTCCTGATGGCAGGGGTCAAATGAGAGCATGGCCAGGGTGGTGGGGGTCTCTGATTATGCCGGCTGCCTGTTTGAGGCAGCGACTCCATTAAATCCCTTCGATGGTGGGGAGGTCAGAGCCGGTGATGGACTGGGCAGTGTCACCATCACCATCACCATCACCATCACCATCACCATCACCATCACCATCACCATTCCTGGCAGTGTGTTCCAGGAACCCACCACCCTCTGTGTAAAATCATTTTCCCCGCACTTCTCCTTTAAACTCTGTCCCTCTCGCCTTAAACTGTGCCCTCTAGTCTTTGACATTTCCACCCTGGAGAAGAGTCTTGCAATTAAGAAGCAATCATTAACTCCATCAATATATGGCTCTTGTGGTGGAGACAGGCAGAACAGATCTATTTTTTGAGCCTTTCCCATGTTTGTCAACCATAAATGGATCATTAAACTCGATGAGTACTGTGTTCTATTTGTTGGCTGTTACTAAGTTGATTGTTCAGCTGAAATCGCTTTGTTTCTCAATTTGGTGGTCTTTACCAGACTAATTGCTAATGAAGGCGTGCAGCGTAGGTTTACTAGGTTAATTCCCGGAATGGCGGGACTATCATATGTTGAAAGACTGGAGCGACTAGGCTTGTATACACTGGAATTTAGAAGGATGAGAGGAGATCTTATCGAACGTATAAGATTATTAAGGGGTTGGACACGCTAGAGGCAGGAAACATGTTCCCAATGTTGGGGGAGTCCAGAACCAGGGGCCACAGTTTAAGAATAAGGGGTAGGCCATTTAGAACTGAGATGAGGAAAAACTTTTTCAGTCAGAGAGTTGTGAATCTGTGGAATTCTCTGCCTCCGAACGCAGTGGAGGCCAATTCTCTGAATGCATTCAAGAGAGAGCTGGATAGAGCTCTTAAGGATAGCGGAGTCAGGGGGTATGGGGAGAAGGCAGGAACGGGGTACTGATTGAGAATGATCAGCCTTGATCACATTGAATGGCGGTGTTGGCTCGAAGGGCCGAATGGCCTCCTCCTGCACCTATTGTCTATTGTCTATTGTCTATAAGACACTTTCCTATTTCAGATCGGCTCTTCTCCTCTGACCCCAGTAGTTTGGGAAAGGTTGTGCGTTTGTCACTAACCGTACAACTAAGGTCAATCTAATCAAATTTCAAACACTGCGTACAACTCCATGAAGTACATTTTGTATGGCCAACCAGGGATGAATTTCAACATATTGCAAGGGATTAAATTCAGCCCAACAATAAAATGGAAAACAAAAAGAGGACCATCTGTTCATTGTTTTCTATGGCAGCATATAGTTTCAATTATCTCAATTTAAGCATAATGTTTTCAGCATCTGTACAATAATTTGAAAATTTTGTTGGATTATTTAACATTTTGTCCCATATATCCTTTTGTGTTCTTAAGTGGTACAAGTGCATACAATTTTCCAGATGTTTCAATAACTATTTTTACCTTGGGTAAGATCCATGCTGCAGAGCTACCTGAAAAGACATTCGATTGTATAGCATTCTTCTCAGCATTACATCGCTGAAAATTTGATCAAAAAAGGTTTTTAGATCCTTTCGCATCGTTCAGAAACAACACGGGCAGCATTTTAACACAGTTGGTAGAGCTGCTGCCTCACCGCCAGAGACCTGGCTTCAATGCTGACCGAGAGTGCTGTCTGCGTGGAGTTTGCACATTCTCCCTGTGACCGCGCTGGTTACGTTGGGGTGCTCAGGATTCCTCCCACAAAGATGTGGATTTGTAGGCTAAATGGCCTCTGACAATTGTCCATCGTGTGTAGGGAGTGGATGCAAAAGTGGGATAACAGAACTAGTGTGAATGGGTAATTGATGGTCAGTGTGGGCCGAAGGGCCTGTTTCCATGGTGTATCTCTAACACTAACACTTTAAATTCCAATCCCCAGCTCGTCACTCTTGAGACTATTGCCTCAGAGCCTTCTGGGATGATGACTGTCCTAATAAAATGCTCGTTTTGGATCACTGCAAGAGAACTTGAGTCACATTGTGTAGGAAGGAACTGCAGATGCTGGTTTGCACTGAAGATAGACACAAAATGCTGGAATAACTCAGTGGGACAGGCAGCATTTCTGGAGAGAAGGAATGGGAGATGTTTCTGAAGAAGGGTCTCGACCCGGAACATCATCCATTCCTTCTCTCCAGAGATGCTGCCTGTCCCGCTGAGTTACTCCAGCATTTTGAGTCACATCATCCTGGGAGCGGAACATTGGCCTTCCCAATACAAAACTGCACTGAGATGTATGTTGAGTGAAGGATTTATCTACCTTTACCTTTGTGGGCATCACCCTCAATCCACTAGTCCATCCACGAACTGACCCTCCATAACCACACTCAGGTTAAGCATCCCCATACTTGATCAGACCTCGTCACCACCTCCCACTCCACCCCCTAAAATGAAGGCGTCCTAGTGCCCTGTCATTGACTGCCCGATTCTTGGTCTCCCAATCTTTTGCCAAGCTCCAGATCTACAGGATGTGGGAATTCGATCTCGATCCTTTACATTTGTATGGCATTGGCTGACTTAGTTCTTCACTAATCTGTCCCAAATAGAGGTTTCTTCTAGAAGCAAAGAACTGCAGATACTGGTTTGTACCAAAGGCGGGCAAAAGTGCTGGAGTAACTCAGCAGGTTGGGCAGCATCTCTGGAGATAAAGCATGGGTAACGTTTCGGGTCTGCTGAAGCACTTTCATCACTTTGTGTCGATCAGATATTTCTTCCACTCAGATTTTAATCCATAGCATTTCCATTGTTGCTTTTATGGTTTGTGCTCTGCTAAATATCTTTCACCTACAAGTTTGCAGATTTGGTTTCCAAGTCAGTTTGTAGTGCTTTTTAAACTGAATGCATTTATTTATTTAAATACTGGAGCAATTTATTGGTATGGCCTTGACTTGTGCATTACAGTAACTGTCAGATTTCAGTGCGCTGTCGAACAAAGAGGCAGCACAGGGACTAAGATCTAGATTTGAGATGATGAGAAATTTGTTCTCTCTGTGATGGTGAATCAGTGGAATTTCCTACTCCACAAAACTTCAGATGCCCAGTCATTGGTTATTCAAGTCTATTGGAAAATCATAGATTATTGGGATTGTGCAGGAAAGGAGTCCATGATATTCCACCTTGACAGAGTAGGATCAAGAGCAATGTGGCCCTGTGATACTCCTACTTCATATAATCATTGCTAAAGCAATGGTCAACAGAGATCAGATGAGATGGAAGTACAGCTGGCCAAGTCTCGCCATTTCAATCAAATAATGCCAATGATTCTGCTCAAATAAGCTCCCTTATCTCATTCTATTTCTCCTCTATTTGTTACTTTACCAATCTATTCTCTTTGTGTCTTTATTTGGTCTTAAATGCATCTATGGTATTCACTGAGACAGCAAACTTCATATTCTGAGTAAAGAAGTCACTTCTGAATGTTTTCGGTGATTATCATCTTATCTTTTCGGCATTTCATTTTGTTCCTTCCTGCTCATTGAACCACTTAGTAAAATCAACATTTTCCACGATTTTAAAGACATCTGTTGACTATTGGGCATAACCTTACCTTATGAGGATGGTGTTTCAAATGCTCTCTCCAATGCCTTCAAATCCTTTCAATATCTGCCAAGCAGAATTGCAGTCCACTCAGTTTCAACCCACTGCAGCATTATTTTTCTAGTTTTCATTTTATTCTCCCAGAAACAAACTCCAGGAATCAGTGGGTTAACATATAATGAGCGTTTGACGGCACTGGGCCTGTACTTGGTGGAGTTTAGAAGGGTGAGGGGGGGACCTCATTGAAACTTACCGAATGGTTAAAAGCTTGGATAGAGTGGATGTGAAGAGGATGTTTCCGCCAGGGGGAGAGTCTTGGACCAGAGGTTTAAGCCTCAGAATAAAAGGACGTTCCTTTAGGAAGGAGATGAGGAGGAATTTCTTATTCAGAGGATGGTGAATCTGTAGAACTCTTTGCCACAGAAGGATGTGGAGGCCAGGTATATTTTTAAGGCAGAGATAGATCGATTCTTGATTAGTATGGGTGTCAGGGGTTATGGGGAAAAGGCAGGAGAATGGGGTTGGGAGGGTGAGATAGATCAGCCATGATTGAATGGCGGTGTAGTCTTGATGGGCCAATTGGCCTAATTGTACTCCTATCACTATGACCTTCTGACTCATTACCCTATACTCAGGTTGTCTTCATTATGGTTTTATCACTACACTTAGCACCCAAATCACTTTGTTCCTCTATCTCAATTATACTTATTTTTCATGTGACCCCCTTATTTTTCTTACCAATGTAAACATTTCTCTGTGTTGAAATGCACTTCCCTGTTAAATACCTGCATGTGTAATCATCTTCCTGCAATTTGCTGCAATCATTCCTCAAATGATCCAACATTTGCTGTTGTCTGAATATTTTGCAATTGTCTTTTATTTTGATGGTGCCAATTTTGAAATACAAATTGTGAACAGCAATTTTAACATTGATCATTGTGAGACTGTGCTTCCCTCTTCTGTCACCATGAGGAGCAACTATTTATCGCATCTCCCTTTCTCATCCCAAAACCAACTCTATTCTGCCTGCTGCCATTAATTAGCAAGCCTTTCAGAAAGGTAGAAATATTACATCTATTGCACCTGCCTTCTCTGCTTTCTTTGATACATCCTCAAATAATTCAGTGAGATTGAGTGTGTGAGGTCTCCTTTCTGAAATGCATACTCTATTCATTAGAATAGATTTGATATATTTTATCCCCACTCATAATGATAGTCAGCCTTGCCTCCACAAGCAATACACACATCTTTCAGCATGTTGACAAATGTACAGTATATTTGCCATATCTAACCCACCCAGACCTTTTGCATTTCTTTAATATTTTTCCTCATTTTACTTTAAATATGAGTATATCTTTTCTAACCCATATTGCAATGGCATGCCTGGCTTACATGTCTCTCAGGTAAATAGTAGAGCAATTATTCAATATTTCTGCTCCTTTGTTATTACCCAGTGTAATTTAATCTCAATTACTGTAAATTTCATTAACATAGAATTTGCCACAATCTGTGACAATTATGAAATTCAATCCCTCTTTTTTGGAAAAGAATCCAGACCCACAATGTCGCCTCTCCACGTTCTCCAGAGATGCTGCCTGAGCGCCTGTTATTTAAGGACTTTCTCTTTATTCCCCTCTCTTTTGGATGACAGGATTGTGCAAATTTAAGAAGATGCGCCATTGGAGTGTGTAGGAATGAACTGCAGATGCTGGTTTATACCGAAGATATTTACAAAATGCTGGAGTAACTCAACGGGTCAGGCAGCATCTTTGGAGAAAAGGAATAGGTGCCCGCCTCTACCTTTCAGTCTGAAGAAGGGTTCTGACCCGAAACATCACCTATTCCTTTTCTCCAAAGCTGTGACATGACCCACTGAGTTTCTCCAGCATTTTGAGTCTGTGCCACTAAAGTCCTCAATTCTGTTATGTTTCAATACAATGACTTAAAATAATTTGTTCTGCGAGTACCCTCACTGAGATGACTTTGGCTATTTCCTATTTATTACTGGAGATGCTTTGACTCCTGCTATTCTGCAATAAGGCTGTGTAAATCATATAATGGCTTCTCACGTTCAATTTGGTTCCACTCCCTGCCGATTATGTTTCTGGAAACTGGTCTTGCTCGCTACAGTGCCTTGCCTTGAACTATTTTGAGACCTTTTAGATGCTCACAGGATCTATTACAGGTATTCCCATCCACAGTCCATTCAGACCCACAGCAAGTAAATCAGAGAGAAAGAAACTTGAAGTGTCAAGGTTTGACACTGTGATGATCCTTTGCATCAAACGCCACTCCTCAAACAATTTTCTGTAGCACTAAGGGAACATTATCTTGCCGGAAGTCTAGTTTTTCCAATCTTTCTTGCCCTTAATCAAGGGTTTATTTCTTGCCCTTAATCAACAATGCAAACATATCGTTTTTTTGGTTCAAACTGCTAGAAGAACTGCTAATTTTCTCCAAAACTGGTCCTGGCCTCAAGGATGTCAGTGGTACTGATCCACTGGCCAAGCTAAATTGTTACAAAGGTCTCAGGTAGCATCAGCCCCTTAGACCCTCTGTTTAGCTCTGTGTTGCATGAGCCATGATTAGCTCGGAGCTGCTGAAAGCATGAGGCGTCTCATATTCTCCCATGATGATTGGAGACATTTGGAAACTGTCAATCCAAATTAAAACATTTTAAAAGCATAGAAAAAAGATTTAAAGTGTTAAAAAAAATAAAAAATTAAGTTAAATAAGCAGAAGCAGCTGCAATCAAATAAAGACACGGTCATAATCAAAAATACATAACTACATTCTATTTTTAAATGCTTAAGAAGGAACTGCAGGTGCCAGTTTATACTGAAGAAAGACACAAAGTGCTGGAGTAACTCAAGAGGTCAGGCAGCACCTCTGAAGAAAAAGGATGGGTGACATTTCAGGTCGGAACCATTCTTCACATTGGCTGCATGAACCGTTCAGCTGCTCCAGCATTCAGGTGCCACAGGTAAATGAATGGCCCTGTGTGCCTAATGCGGTGGCTGTGGGTGAAATAAATCGTAAGGGCCAGGTACAGCCTGGAACCGATGGCAACTTGAGTGTAGAGCGGAAGGTTGGAACTACACTGCAATGCATAGGTGCAGAGGTCTGGAATGCACTGCTGTCCACTAAAGAGCTTATCAGAAATTCTCTGCACACCCACTTAGAGCAAAATCCAGACTACTACATGGTCATCCACCTGATAATCCACCTGCATGCACAAGTGATTACCACATAGGTATTGTGTGTCATAGGTCATACAGCATGAAAACAGGCCCTTCGGCCCAACTTGCCCACACCAGCCGGCATGTCGCATCTACACTAGTGTCACCTGCTTGCGTTTGGCCCATATCCCTCCAAAACTGTCCTATCCATGTACCTGTCTGAATGTTTCTTAAATGTTGCGATAGCCCCTGCCTCAACTACCTCCTTTGGCAGCTCGCCCATGCACCAACCACCCTTTGTGTGAAAAAGTTACCCCTCAGATTCCTATGAAATCTTTCCCCGCTCACTTTAAGACTATGTCCTCTGGTTCTCGATCCCCCTACTCTGGGCAAGAGACTCTCACAAGTGTGTTAGTCACTCACCGGCCCATGTCGAATGCTCCAGTCACCTGACTTCCAATAATCATAACTCATACAGATTTTGTCACTGTTCATCTTGAATGTTTCCTTTGCTGTCTTCCTATGACTTTTATGACTTGCCAAAAAATAAAGCATGGTTAAATATCGAGGTTTGAGGGAGCTAAGAGTAATGGTGGAACACAGAACAGCGTAGAACCGGAACAGGCAGTTTGGCCCATTATATCCGTGCTGAACATGATGCCAAGTTAACCTAATCTTCTCTGTCTTCATGTGATCCATATCCCACCGTTCCTGCATATCCATGTGCCCATCGTAGTGTAGTTTAGTTTAGAGATACAGAGTGGAAACAGGCCCTTCGTCCCACCGAGACCGCACCAACCAGCGAAACCCGCACATTAACACTATCCTCCACACACTCGGGACAATTTACAACATACCAAGGCAATTAAGCTACAAATCTACTCCAACTCTGTACAGCCAACCCCCTGTAGTCAGGATTGAACCCGGGTCTCTGGTGCTGTCAGGCAGCAACTACCACTGCACCATTGTGTTGCCCTAAAAGTCTTTGAAGGCAGATTATTATCTGAATGGTGTCAAGTTAGGAAAAGGGGACGTACAACGAGATCTGGGTGTCCTAGTGCATCAGTCACTGAAAGGAAGCATGCAGGTACAGCAGGCAGTGAAGAAAGCCAATGGAATTTTTGGCCTTCATAACAAGAGTAGTTGAGTATAGGAGCAAAGAGGTCCTTCTACAGTTGTTCAGGGCCCTAGTGAGACCGCACCTGGAGTACTGTGTGCAGTTTTGGTCTCCAAATTTGAGGAAGGATATTCTTGCTATTGAGGGCGTGCAGCGTAGGTTTACTAGGTTAATTCCCGGAATGGTGGGACTGTCATATGTTGAAAGACTGGAGTGACTAGGCTTGTATACACTGGAATTTAGAAGGATGAGAGGGGATCTTATCGAAACATAAGATTATTAAGGGGTTGGACATGTTAGAGGCAGGAAACATGTTCCCAATGTTGGGGGAGTCCAGAACCAGGGGCCACAGTTTAAGAATAAGGGGTAGGCCATTTAGAAAGGAGATGAGGAAAAACGTTTTCAGTCGGAGAGTTGTGAGTCTGTGGAATTCTCTGCCTCAGAAGGCAGTGGAGGCCAATTCTCTGAATGCATTCAAGAGAGAGCTAGATAGAGCTCTTAAGGATAGCGGAGTCAGGGGGTATGGGGAGAAGGCAGGAACATGGTACTGATTGAGAGAGATCAGCCATGATCACATTGAATGGTGGTGCTGGCTCGAAGGGCCAAATGGTGATCCTATCTGTCTCCACCATCACCCTCACCTGCAGGTTTCAAGCTCCCACCAGACCCTGTGTAAAAAAACAACTTGCCCTACACATCCCCATTTAAATTTGCCCCTCTCACCATAAAGCTGTGCCCCCCAGCCCTTGACACTTCCACCTTGGCGGAAAAGGTTCTTCTGACTGTCTACCCAATCCAATGCCTCTCGTAATTTTATATACTTTTTTGTACTTGTAAATACTTCTATCAGCTTTTATCTGGAGGCGAGGAAGATTACTAAAAGGGCGGCATGGTGGAGCAGCGGTAGAGTTGCTGCCTTACAGCGAATGCAGTGCCGGAGACACAGGTTCGATCCCAACTGCGGGGGCTGTCTGCACGGAGTTTGTACGTTCTCCTCGTGACCTGCGTGTGTTTTCTCCGAGATCTTCGGTTTCCTCCCACACTCCAAAGACGCACAGGTAGGTAGGTTAGTTGGCTCGGTAAATGTAAAAATTGTCCCTAGTGAGTACAGGATAGTGTTAATGTGCTGGAATCCCTGGCCGGTGCGGACCCGGTGGGCCGAAAGGGCCTGTTGCCGCGCTGTATCACTAAACTAAACTAAAGAAATGAGAGGGAATGAAGTACAAAAACATAAGGAAGTGTGAAAAGATGAATGGAATTGAAACAAGGCACATGATTAGAAAAGCGATGGAGAATGAAGACTCGCTTTGGCATGGTTGAAAGAAAAACACAAACACAAAAACCTGGTGAGTAAGAAATAAATAAAACTGCAGAAAACGTAAGTTTTGCTTTACAGACTCATTAGTACTAACAGTTTTGGTCACAGGGAGCTTAGGATTTAATTTTTTAACAGTGCATCAAATGATGCAAGAACAAAGTAAGAACTTGTAACTAAAGCATCTTACCCAACTTATTGTAGGCATTATAGGTGTGCACTGCAGTATTCTCAGGTTGCAAGGCAGAGCAGTCCATCTGCAGAAAGGAGGATGCCAGTTACTTGCTGAAAATGTAACAACTTCAATCTTTTCAATGTATAATTATAGACAATTCTCACATATCCTTTAATATCACATGACATGCATTATCACAATGCATCTTGAATATTAGAGTTTCACAGCAGTATAAAACAGACAACATGAGTGACACATCTTTGAAAATAAGCACATTTTTCATTTGTTACTAATAGGAAAGCAAGTGAGCAGAAACAAGCAGAATGGACAATTCAAGCATGAAATAGTTACACTTTGTGGATAGGCTTTAATGTATGTTTCCATAATGGTGCACAGTTTCTAACGTAGTCATGTGTACATGTAGAGGAAAACAGCAACCCAAGCAATGTGAAGTAGTTAAAGAAACGTAGACTAATTATCATTTAATTTAATCAATTCTGTGGTACTTATTGTTGCCCAGTACTTCGGAACAAAACTGAATTTGATGCCTCCCTCCCATCGGATTGCACATCCATTTTTCCCTGCTGTCCCCACCTCTCTTCCACGCCCCCCTCCTCTTGCACCTATACCCCTATCCCTGGTTTTACATTTCATCACTCATTTTCCTTATTTATCATTGTCTGCTTTTCCTTTTTAATCTTTGTCACTTCCTCCACCCATCCGTCAACCAACCCCCCCCTCACCTGTATCCACCTCCTATTTGCCAGGCTTTGACATCCCCCCCCCCCCCCCCACCTCTCTTGTCCAGCTTTCTCCCTCTATTACAATCTGAAGAAGATTCGCCACCCAAAATGGCGTCTATCCATCCCCCCCCCCCATGGATGCTGCATGACCCGCTTAGTTACTCCAACACTTTGCTCAGATTAGTTACTGATTGAAATAAGTTTTGATTAAATAGGATCCTCTCAAACATCTGTTTTCTTCACATTTGGTTAATCAGAACTTGGAAAATCAATAAATCAAAATGCAAGGAATTGCAGGTGCTAGAATTGTAGCAAAACGCAAAGTGCTGGAGTAACAGCGGGTCAGGCAGCATCCATGGAGGGAGTGGATAGATGACATTATGGCTGTCAAGGATGCAGCAATTAAACTGAAGATGAGCCAGAGGCTAGAAATGTCACACTGATAACTTTGGATGGTCTTGGTTTGGAAGAGAGTGCAGAGAAAAGAAAAACAAGTCGTGGAATCATTTTGAAATGAAAGTGAGAGATTCAGAACTGAGCTGTCATCAAAACGTGAGCCAGAGATGAAGAATGAATAGGATTTGACTGTCGTCAAGAAATATGCACCGGATTATAGATGTGGCAAATAGGAAACTGGTGGGAGAGCATTGGAATAAGTCAAGAGGACAGGCAACAAGGGGAAAGAGGAGCATTACAGGACCAGGGATGGAGTCGGGAGATGTCACCAGAGTAGAAGGTGGTACACTTGGTGACGGAGCAGCAGCAGATGACAACATATCTTGAAGCTAACTATGAAAGCGAGTAGCCTGTCTCATCTTCAGAAGGCTGCTGGGGAAAGTGACGGGACACTTGGCCAGAAGATGTGGGAACTGAAGGTGATCTCTTCCCATTACTTCATTGGCGAATATGACAAATCAGAGACATTGGAGTTGGTGACTGAGATGTTTTGAACCTGTATATGGAAACAAGTTTTGATAATGTCAACAAGGAGCAGCATGTAGTCACAAAATAGACGAAGAGCTATAGATAGATACTTGGGCTGGCGCTGGCACTTCAACATGGCTTGCCGAGATGGTTTCAGGATGATCATGGGTTAAATTCTTACCCCTGAGGATCAAATGAAGAATCAAATCCAGGGAGTGTCAAAGGTGTTGCCTTCTGGATAAAAAAATCCAACCTCCTGCCCAAATGACCAGCCCTTCATTTCTTCATTTAAATTATCAATACCATGCACTCAATGATGAATGATTGTGAATGTGCATGATTCAAAATTCATAAAAAAGAGAATGAAAATTAAGGAACAATAGGAAAATAAATTGTGAATACGTGCACTTTTTTTTTTGCAGGGATTTAGTTTAATAGTTATACCAACAAATCTATAATTTTGTACAAGAACCAAGTGTTTACTAAATACTACCAAATTGTATGACCTTACATTTGTGGGAATAATTTAATTTACTGTTGGCAGAGTATCAAAGGGCAACTGTGTTTTAATTCGGTGCAAAGGTTGTAGAAACCTGACGCACTAAACATGACAATGCTTTGGAAGAAGTTAGCATAACAAGAGAGTGAATGGTTAGTGTGCTGTCAGAAAACGGATCCACATCCCCTAATTATCAGGAATCTCTTTCAAAGAGAAACTGACAACTGTTAGGCCAAATGAAATGTCGTCTAATTATCTCCTGTATGGTGGACTTCAAGGATATGCATCTCAATGTGACTTAGTGACCAAGTAAAAAAAGGGGCTGTGAATTATCAGTCAACACAAACTTGCAATCTCAACTGACTGCTGCAAGGTTATACGGTTTCATTTTGCTGAATCTCCTTTTATTGCACTGTGCACAATTTGCAGAAAAAGTTGACATCGTATACAGGTTCCCACAATGAGGTGTGAAGGCTGATAGAAGTGTATTCAATGGTGCTCCATTCCCTGATGAGCTGCCAGAGTCATTATATGAATGGACCAGTTGATGAGTTGATGACTGATAAAGGCAAAACAAGCAGCATTGGTAATTCAAGGAAACATGT
This sequence comes from Rhinoraja longicauda, assembly GCF_053455715.1. NCBI lineage: Eukaryota > Metazoa > Chordata > Chondrichthyes > Rajiformes > Arhynchobatidae > Rhinoraja > Rhinoraja longicauda. The sequence continues at coordinate 4,886,388 of NC_135958.1, read as the reverse complement.
GCCACCAGGACAACACAAAGCACTCCCGATTATAACTTTAACAAATAATGATCAATTTTTCTAAAATCCCAAATAACAATTATTGCCAAGACTAAAATTTCCTTGGGAGATTTTACTGTCCACTGCACCACCTTTCTAAAAAAAATCAATACTAAAATCGTCATTTTTTTTAAAAATGTTGGTTTTTGTGATTGTGTGTTTTATTGCTTTCTTTTTATTGCCTCTCATTGTTGACAGTGGGTAACGTAATTTTGTCCGAAAACATGTTTTTGGATGACAATAAAGCTACTTATATTTATACTTTTCCTCAAGGAATGAAAGAATCTCACATTTAGCCAAATACTGTCATGATAATATTGCTGTGCAAATATTATTGGAAAAGTATCCCTTTGTTCTCAGGAATCTAAAATTAGGTCTCACCAGAATGCTTCCCAATATTTACCACAGTGGAATAAAAGGTTATGAGGTAATAAAATAAAATAAATCGTCACCAATTCTCAAAGATGGTGCATTACGAAGCATATCACTTTGTTCTGCATGTTTAAGCATATTTTAAAAGATGACAGCAATTAAATCTATAGAAATAAATTAGGGATTGATATGATCAAAGTGTTTGACTGCATATTATTTGGACTGAATTCAACAATACATTGCAGTTTACAGTTGATTTTGTATTACATAAAATACTTCCAAGTGTATTTTCTGTTGAGATATTTAGAGGGTTTGTTTAAATTAAAATGGCTGAGCTAAATGATTGAATAATTTGAAGAAACTCAACCTGGAGGTTTCCTATATCTTTAATACTAGTTTTTTCCAATATAAAATAAACAGGACCACGGGTAGTCATGGAAGATTCCCGGTAAGTTATTTTGTTTGAATAAGCACCTTTAGATAAAACAACTTAATTCATCCTGGCTGAATGGAACACAAAACTGAGTGAGTTCTGTAATTGTGCTTAAACGGTATCTAAAAGACATATTGAATCCAAACCAAATACTGCAGTACAGTTAATTTAGTGAAAGAATCCCTCAGGGTGTTCAGCCATCCACCACTACAGCTCATTAGAGGCCTATATCCGACTTTTTATGTTGTATCAGTGGAAGCACTTATGCTCAAAATGTAATTAAACTTAAAACAAACAAGATCTTTCTGACATCTATGTTTTTACTGACAACAGCATGAACTGATGTCATGTTAGTTGGTGAGAGCTTCATGTTTCGGCCACTTAAGGCAAGACATTTGGCCAACTGTTCATCCTATTTGTAATTAGAAATCTCAGTACTTTTGGTAATGCATTACATTTGGGAATTAAATGTGCAGATCTTTTTACCAGCAAATAATGTGGTAAAGCTTGCCATCAAATGAAAAGTCTTATTGAAATAGTCCAGACTGTTTCCCTTGTCACAGCTGTCATTGCAGCCATTTGCACTTACAGTAAATCCCTTTCATTACTGAAATAGAAATTTGTGTCTTAGTACTGCTACATTACTAATGCTAAATATTTAATTCCCCAGTGTACCAATTACGGTTGTGTACTGGCAACACTGATTCTAGTTTTTAATAACAACTTACTGCAATATGAGCATTTTTCAATTAATTAAACAGTGTATGAGTAACCTCTTATCATTTAAGCCTCCAAGACCCTGGCTAATTTATGCAGGATAAAACATTTCCAAATCAACCATTGCTATGTTATATATCCTTGTACTTCAGTTCACAACTTTTTTTGTCTCTATTTCAAGGATGTTTCAGAAAAGCATTGTTACCAGCTTGCTTGCCTGCTTGCAACTTTTATTTGTACCAGTTACTGCACAAAAGGAATGAAAGTTAATAAAAATATTTGTACAAGAAAGCTGTCCAAATACGTATGTAGCTGTTGACACAAGTGAATTATGGTATGAAATGCTTTTTGAATCAAGGAAAAATCAAACACTTATGCGGGCTTTGATAGTAGATTATAGTCATTTCTGCAGTTTTGAAAACAAACTGACAAAGTGGTTTACTGAATCATTGTTAAACATTTACAAAGACTAATCTACTGAGCAGTATTGAAGCTGTCTTTCAACACTGTTTTTACTGAGACATTAAAAACAACTCTTAACCTTAGCTTTATTAAATCCTAATAGGAATCCACTTTTCAAAACACCACTTCACAATCCTACAAATTACAATGTGTTTGGTGGAAGATGTGTTGAATAATATGTGCATGAGATATCACATCTGTTGTGCACTGTATCCGTTTGTGCATTGGCACTCCAAATTAAATCATACTCTTTTTAAATTGGTGTCATAGAAGTGGAATGCAGAATGAAAATAAACTAGTAAGATTTCAAAAAAGTTTAGTTTAGAGATACAGCGCGGAAACTGGCCCTTCAACCCACTGAGTCCGCACGAACCAGTGATCCCTGCACATTAACACTACCCGACAAACACCAGGGACAATTTTCCATTCATAACCAAGCCAATTAACCTACAAACCTCTATGTCTTTGGAATGTGGGAGGAAACAGAAGATCTCGGAGAAAACCCACGCAGACCACGGGGAGAACGTACAAACTCCGTCCGGACAAGCACCCGTAGTCGGGATCGAACCCGGGTCTCTGACACTGTAAGGCAGTAGCTCTACCGCTGTGCCACCGCACCGCCCTTCGAATAGTAATCCATGCCATTTGTTCCAGGTAGCAGTTCAGCCTGCATCCACGAGACGTTGCTTTTAATCAGTTATATTGTGTCACAATTAAAACTTATTTTACTTCACACTGAACTGGCACACTACAGACAAAGTCTACAAGACAGTCTAAGATACAGAAATCGTTGCAGAATCCAAGATTCTACTTAAACTAATTTAAATATTACATAGGGTAACAAAACAAAGGCAATCAATCACCATTTAAAAAAAGATTCTTTAAAGAAAGCTTTAAAATATGGCGATGTAGTCAAATGCAATTGATTAATATTGTTGAATGTGTGCATGATTTTTAAGAAAATCACAGTATTAATCCTGTGAATAATGAGATTTTGTTTTAAAGTATATATTGGGGTTCAGAACTCAGTAAATTAAAATAAATCAGCATCTTTCAAAACCTACCCATGAGCATCCATGTGTTAGAAGACCTATGAAACCTCTTCCGGAGCACGCAGGTGAACGTAACTTACTGAAACTCACTGTGGATCGCAGACAGCCATAAATGCACTTTCAAGTATGAGACATAAGTTGCCCATCCAAAGTCGCCCATCATGTGCAGAGTAAAATTCCCTGTGCCGTGAAGGCATGTGGGGTTATCTTGAAACTAAGTGATCCAATATTACAAAATACTCGACTTTTCCCTCAATTGAGCTCATACATAATCAACAAATATATTCAGAAAAACTAAAAAGTTTTGGATGTCACACCATAACATTTCAATGTTCCGGAAATTATCCACTCACAGCAAATCTTTCAAAAGATGCAGAATCAAAATTCTTTGGATTACAATAAAGTGGTAAAAAGCTAAGTGTACTGTTTTGTAAAGGCAAGGTGCACATTCTGAATCGTGGTTTAATAGTTAAATAACTGACTGAAAACCTTCAAAACTCCACAGCCAGAATTTCACAGCATTGGTAATTACTCAGTTGGCATTAACGACGGAGTGCCCGAGCAAACTAGTGTTGCCGAGTTGAAAGATTAGGTGACGTTGAACAGAATATTAATACATAATGTTTAATGTTCCACTGTTGTTCACAGACTTAGCATAGTTAATGATATTTTGACCAATGATATCTTTGGTCAAAATATCATTAACTATGCTAAGTCTCACCATCTTTATAAAAATTTAAAAAAATCTATTTTCTTAAATGTACTGTTGAAATCAGAGAAGGGTTGTGCAAATAATGACTTTTTTGCTCCAAACAGTAATGGTTGTGTGTGAACAAGAATCACAGATAGCCATAAATGTACTTTTAAGTACAAGACATGATTCCTGGCTGTTCTTGCTTTACAAAATTAAGGAATACAGAATGTATTTTCTCCTACATTGCAATATCAAGATCAACTAACTCAGAGCAGACTTCCAAACCCAAGATCCCCTCCAGAGGCACTGTCCATAGAGCTTCGGCCATGGAGTGAAAGTTTTCATTTTGCGTGCTAAAACAATTACAGCACAAATCGTTTTGAAATTATTTCCCCACCCTTCAAAAGCTTCTACTTAAATTAACCTGATCTTGATCTTGGAGGGGAGAATGCTCCTCAAAATGCAGAGCATCCTGGACAATCCAGCTCACCCCCTCCATGACACACTTTGTCAACCTGAGGAGCACCTTCAGCAACAGACTGGTTCCACCAAGATGCAGCACAGAACGCCATCCTTCTTCCCCGTGGCTATCAAACCTAACTCCCCCACCTTCTGTCATGGGATAGACTGAGACTGACTCCCCCCCCCCCCCCCACCCCACCCACCCCCCAACCCCCCAAATCATTGCACATCCCCCAATCCTTTCCACTCATCACTTTAATTTCATGTTTCACATATTTCATGTATTTTGTGTTTTGTGTATTTTGTGTTTTTATGTCTGTTGGCAGATCAATTTCCCTCCTGGGATAAATAAAGTTCTATCGTATCGTATCGTATATTACCCAGGGGAGCAAAGACCAGGGCAATTAATCTTTTTCCTTTAAAAAACCTTTACCGTTAAAAGTGTGCTGATATATTTAAGAGCTGTAACGCAAGAAAAAGTTTGATCAATTGTGCTGAAAATTAGTATGATTAAAGAAAAATCACAGTATGTGGTTATTCATGTCCTGTGAATAAGCAGATTTTTAAAATGCATAGATTCGTAAATTGGGGTTCAGAACTCAGTAAACTAAAATCAGTATCTTTCAAAACACACCTATGAGCACCCTCATGTTAGAAGATATTTGAAGACTCCTCAGAAGCATGCTTGCCAACATAGCTTACAGAAACTTGTGATGGGGATTTATTGATCTGAGAGCCAGCATAGACACAATAGGCCAAATAGTCTCCTCCTTTGTTATGAGAAAATATGAAAATTAATATGAAAAACAATCTTCCCGGACAACTGCAAAGAGAACAGTCGATAGTCATGTTGTATTTAAGCTGCCACAATAAATTGCATGAATGTGTAATTAAGACAATTTTGGAAATACTCAGGTTAGCCAGCATCTCAGTTCAGTTTATTGTCACGTGTACCGAGGTACAGTGAAAAACTTTGTGTTGCGTGCTATCCAGTCAGCGGAAAGACAATACATGATTACAATCGAGCCATTTACAGCGTCCAGATACTTGATATGGGAATAACGTTTAGTGCAAGGTAAAGCCAGCAAAGTCCGATCAAGGATAGTCCGAGGGTAGGTAGTAGTTCAGGACTGCTCTCTGGTTGTGGTAGGATGATTCAGTTGCCTGATAGCAGCTGGGAAGAAACTGTCCCTGAATCTGGGTTTGTCCCTGCATCTGCAGATAGAGAAGAGTTAACAAATCAGGTTCGTGAAAAATCCGAACTGATTAAAGTTCATCAACCTGAAACATTAACTCTGATCCCCTCTCCTCAAGTGTTGCCTGATCTGCTGAGATCAAGCAATCCCATTTAAAGTCTGTAGTTGTGTCAGCTGCAATCAATAGATGAGAAAGTGTAATCAAATGACAACTCCAAGCATACTTACTTTGTCATCCTTTATTTAAGAAACAAATTTACAAAGAATAATGCTGAATTTTAAACATTTTGTTCTATTGGGCTTGATTTCTCCATGGAAATTGATGGATTCCAGTCATTGTGCTGATGGTGTAGGAAGGAACTGCAGATGCTGGTTTAAACCAAAGATAGACACAAAGTGCTAGAGTAACTCAGCGGGACAGGCAGTCTGAAGAAGGGTCTCGACCCGAAACGTCACCCATTCCTTCTCCCCAGAAATGCTGCCTGGCCCGCTGAGTTACTCCAGCATTTTTCTGTCTATTGTGCTGATGGTGGCGAGTTGTTGACAGTCCATTGCAAAATTCCATGCAAATAGTTCATGTTTGATATAAGAAGAATAAACCTAGTACTTTCCAGTGATATCTACAATAAGGAATATTTTGTTTCATGTCAAAAGCAGTTTGAAACCCTATTGTTTGTAAAAATATCAGCTGAGTGCTTTTGGGTGAAGTAATTTCAACCTCAAAACTTCTTCAACCCTGATAAAGGATAGTTGCTCCTTAAAGAAAGTCCAGTCGATGAAAACCAGAAAGTGACTTAACGAGGTAAAACTTGAGGAAAGAGTTTGTTCCGATATTTATTCTTCTTGTTAAATTGTGGTCACCATACTTTGTGGGCACCACGTGTAGGAAGGAAATGCAGATGCTGGGTTAAACAGAAGATAGACACAAAGTGCTGGAGTAAGTCAATGGGTCAGGCAGCAACTCTGGAGAAAAGGAATAGGTGATGTTTTGGGTCGAGACCTTTCGTCAGATAGATGCAGTGGAGATGATTAACTAGAACAGTTACAGGGACTTCAGCCAATACATAGATAGGAACAGCTTAATTTGGTCTTTGCCTGGGGAGGAAGATTTGATACAAATAATTGTCTCAACTCGCTACTTATAAGAGTGGTGGAAAGAGAGTCAAATTGGACTTTGAAATTGTAATCAGATAGGTATTTGAGAGGAAAAGCATGTTGTAGGGCAAAGGGGAAAGCACAGAGGAATCGGCATGGTCGTGTTGGGCTGAATGGCCTCCTTCCATGACAATCCTGTCATTTCATCTTATGTTTGATCAGAAATGCTAGCTAATACTAAGTAATGTCAGCACAATTCTTTAGCTATCTGTCCATGGCATTATTATGTACCTTAAAAAATTGTAACCATTTTTTACTGTAGGCAATCTGCAAAATAAAAAACAAGTACAAGCTACATCATAGAATGATAATTATGGCTGTGTTTTAATACAGTTGTTTTGAGCCTTTATTCCCAAACTATAAAGTCCAGTATTATCCTGCTAATTCAATGATTAGCCAATTCTAATATTGTATTTTCTGCAGATTTCCTTTCACCATAAATTACAAATTAAAATTGAAGGCCTTCTGATAAGGTACAGACTTTACCAGTGACATTGTTAGTGGCATGAAGTTAAATTGACTGATCCTTAACTCGTAACAGTACCATAATTGGGTGAATAATTAGATGACTTTCTTCCTGACATCAATTCCTTCATATGTTTCCAATAATCTTGTTAGCAGAATTCCACGTGATTTTTCTCATTAACAGTTGAAAGATTTCAATTGCAATAATGTTCAATGGAATAATTACCGGGCCCCTATATATTTACCCAAACAAGATTTTCTTTAAGTGTTGAAATGACAGTTGGCTGATCGTCTGATAGCATACAGTTGTTGCAGGCACAGATCAAATCTTGACATACTTAGCTGGTGGTGAATGGAAAACATTCAATTAAAGTTGTTTCTTTGTCTAAAAAAAGCTCTTGTGGTTGTTTTATCTTATAAAATAAACAATCTGAATTAGAATTCCTCCATTCAAAGTATTAGGTCATGGAGATTGTTTCTCTGACTGGAGTACCATAGGGTTCGGTGCTGCAACCTTTGTTGCTGGCCACAAATTACTTTGATGAGAATCTGTGGTCTGAGAAGCAAGTATGCTGACCACATGAAGAATAGCAGAAATGCAGACAGCAAGGATTACATCCCATGGATCAGGTAGAAATCTGGGTGGAGAGGTGGCAGATGGAATTTAATCCAGGCAAGTGTGAGGCAATTTCAATTTGGGTCGTCAAATACTGGCTGGACATACACAGTAAAAGCAGAAAACTTGGAAGATTGTCACACTTGCCACCCCTCCAGACACTTGAGACTCTATCCACACTCCTCCCCTGAGCAATTAGGAGTCACACCTGCATTTAATCTGCTCCCCTAATCCATCACTTGGTGTAAATACCTGAGATCATGCTCAATTGGGTGCTGACTAATCAATTCTGCATTCCGCCGGTTCAATAGCAGTTATGAGTTCTGTTGGTTCCAGGTCTATATCTTTTGGTACCATTCGCGTTTGGATTTTCGGTCTTCTTTAGTACGTGGCGAGTCTGCATTCGAGTCCTTTCCATTTCTGAGCCTTCTGACAAAGATAGATAAAAAGCTGGGGTAACTCAGTGGGACAGGCAGCATCTCTGGAGAGAAGGAATGGGTGACATTTCTGGTTGAGACACTTCTTTACTTGGAAGCATTGGTATCATGAGGGACCTTGGTTTCCAAGTTCAGAGAACTCTCTCAAAATGGTGATACATGTGGATAGGGTAGTGAAGTCATTTAGCTTGATTGTTAACCACAATAAAAGTTGGGACCTCATGTTGCAGCTGTATGAGATATTGGTTCAGCCACACTTGGAATACAGTACTGTGTGTGGTTCTGATCATAACACTAGGAAGGATGCAGTAGTACGAGAAAGAATGCAATGTTTCACCAGGATGTTGCCTGGAATGGAGGGACAAGGAGAGATTAGCTAGGCTGCAAGTGGAGTGCAGGAGACCAAGTAGGACTTTATAGAGGTTTATAAAATGATGAGGCGCATAGATATGGTACACAGTCACAGATTTTTCCAAGGGTAGGCAAGTTTCAAATCAGACAGAGATTTAAGGTGAAAGGGGAAATATTTAAAAGGAGATCTATGGGGCAAGTCTTTCCACACGGGGATTGGTGGTATATATGAACAAGCTGTCAGTGGATTTAGTAAAAGTGGTAGTCAGAGCATTTTAAAAGCATTTGGACAGATATATGAACAGGAAAGGAATGGAGGTATGTGCAAGAAAATGGGTTTAGTTTTTAGTTTGGATGGGAATCTCAGCGTGGACAAGCAAGGCCGAAAGGCCTGTTACAATGTTTCATGACTCTTATCAATGCCACTAAGTTTACTGCAATTCAACAGAATTAGATGACTTCTGAAACAGATAAGGTGTTGTAATGGATCGTTGGTGCTACTTGGAACAGAAGCAGAAACATAAAATTAGAATAATAGTTCAAAAGCAAAATTAATAATTTTTACAAGTGTGGCTGTTTCTTGAAGAAACAATACTAAAAATGTCTTCCAGGAATTAAGATTCCATATTAAATCAGTGAAGCTCAACAAGAACTTCATGCTTGCAGAAGTCTATGATTAAGTGTGACTTTGTGCCTTTAACATTAGAATCCTTTCCAATCTGAAAAACCAAACAAAAGCTTCAGATGTTGTGCACTTCATCTGTCCATATTAATCCTCAGCTGATGGGTTTTAAGAACTGTAACACTTGGATGTGGTTAACATATTTAAGTACGTACTAAATTATCCACCTTTTTTAAATTCTTTCAAAATGGACCCGTTTGTTATCTAGTGATTTCTGTAAAATAGCGGAGGGAAGTTGTGGGTTTCAAGGTTGGATTGAGTGGAAACACCAAAATATACAGATCATCCAAAAAACAGAGAGAATCAACTTGTATCATTAATTGTGTGCAATGAAATCCTTTGTTCCCATGAATCTCAGAAAATGAGCAGTGTACATATAATAATGATAAATACAACAATAGTACAATGACAAGTGCAAAACAGTAAAATGGTGTGATATTATAGTGTAAAATCTGAAAAAAAGCAAAGAATTTTAAAGCAATAATAGAATAACTGAATGAGGTACAGTTGAAAGAGTATGTGGCAGTACCTCCAAGAAGGGGATGTGAAAGAGGCAAATGGTTCAGGAGTCCAAAACAATGGGGAAGCAGCTGTTCTCAAGTCTCTTAGTCTTCAGAATGACCTAGTCAAGAATCACGGATCAAGCCTTCTGGCCCACCTCTTGGAAGAAAATAGTGCAGACTGAACGAAGAAAAAGGTAATTGGGAGAATATAATTCTTAAAACAAGTTTAAATCATATTTTCAGCTGCACCTCCATCATCAGTCACCCTTTCATTTTTGCCACACATCACACAGTGTTACTGAACATATATATAGAATTTCTTTCTCACCAGTCTCAAGCAGTTTATAAAATTGTCAATTCAGTTTCTCATCATTGTATGCCATCAAATTCACCTCTTAAGTAGCCAAAAGTATTTAAAACATGTTTTGTTCTCAAAAAGAAATGACCCATGAGGCTAAAAACTCATATTACTTCAAAAGCTGATAAGTGAAATAGTCAATTACCTCTTAAAAGAGCTTAAAACTGTTCACTTAACTTACCAACTCATGTGAACAAAAACACCATTATGCTTGTAATAACCTTCCGCAAAAGTAAATAAAATTAATTACAAAAATAATTCAAGTCTTATAAACAGAATATTGAACAAAAATCAGTGAATTATGATTTGTGTTTTCACTCTTAAAGCAGGGCACAATTTATTTGAACTGTTATTGGTCACAAGTTATCAGAACTGCCTCGTTTCTGAAAGTAAAAATATTTCTCTGCCCTCTCAAGCATGACCTTAATGCACTGGTTTCAAGTTTCAGTTAGTTAATGGCACATGCAATTAGAAAAGTTTCACTTAACCAAATCATATAATGCCTTAACTTAATAAGTAATATGTCAGTATTGCAACAATTTGGTATAATTGAATTTTTCTTATTTCTTCATTAGATTATGCTGTTTTGCTAAGTAATGGGTCTTGGTCATAATTCTGCTACTTCAGAAGTGCTCTGAACACACTACAGACACACACATTTATATAAATATATATATATATATATATATATATATATTATATATATATATATATGCACACAGACTATATATATATATATATGTATACACATACATGCACAATTGGGATTATTAATTTTGTCTTCTTGATATTTAAATGACAGCATTAAAATAATAGCATTTAGTAACAAAGCATGTATAACAAGCCCATGAATTGTGTGTCACTACCATTCAAATAATTACTTGTTTACAGAATTAAATTGTTGCCATTCGCTAACGTTTTAATAATAATAAAGTAAAATGGTTATTTTGAGTAATTTGACTTCATTCTATGGGGTTAAAGGAGAATGACATCACAATAAGACCTCTCATCATGCTAGATTTCACGTGGTGATTTGTTAAGTAGTTTCTGTGTTGTAATATCTCCCATAGGACTTTGAAAATACTGCCTCAAACTTTGAATCAAACAACTCAGCACTCCAGTGGATTTTATTATTTATTATTTTCTGCTTCATTTCTTCTTAAATACACAAGTTAAAACCCATCACAATTCGGTGACAGGTTTAGTTGGCCTTGCAGCTCGCTTCTTTAATAATCAATGTTACGAGAACTTGAATGGACACAAACTATACACATTTTGTGGGATGTGTGGCATATTCTTGTCTCGTTTCTGTTCAGATGACCTCACCTAACCCATATTTTATCAACGTGCTCCAATTTCCACCTTTTGTCTTCACATTTTTCTATTTCTGACCTTCCTCATCCCCAATTTCACATTCTCTATTTTAACAGATATACATATATATATATATATATATTTTTTTTTTTAAAGGTATCTAACAATGGGAACGCAACACATGCTGACAGACAACATGTTCACGACTCTGAACATGAAACAAGGAAAATATCAGCAAATTTAAATCAATGAGCAAAACATACTCAGTGGGTCAGGCATTAAATTGGACTCAGACCCTTCTTCAGACGGGCAGCACGATGGCGCAGAATTAAGAGTTGCTGCTTTACAGCACCAGAGACCCGGGTTCGATCTTGACTACGGGTTGTATGTTCTCCCCGAGACCTGTGTGGTTTTTCTCCGGTTTCCTCCCACACTCCAAAGACGTACAGCTTTGTAGGTTAACTGGCTTGGTTTAATTGTAAATTGTCCCAAGTATGTGTAGGATAGTGTTAACGTGCAGGGATTGCAGGTTGGTGCTGACTCGGTAGGTTGAAGGGCCTGTTTCCACACTGTGTCTCTAAACTAAACTAAAAAGAGCAATTTAAACCAATATTTCGAGTCAGTCATCATGGTCGAGGACACTGCAAATATCCCAAAGATAACATCTAGGTTGGCTTCAAGTAGGAAAGAAAAACATATAGTAATTCTGTCATGAACAACTGTTTTTAGGAGTGGCTGTGCCTGAGGTAAAGTGCTGTGACTGAGACCGTGCTGAGGCTTAGGCTCAGGAGGCTTTGGCAAAGAGAATGAGCAGTGAAAGTAAGGCAAGGTATTTTTAATTTTCTTCTTTAGTCTTAGTGCAGCTGAGATGACAGTTGGGTCAGTGGTATGCTCCATCTATATATTGTGAGCGATCAGGGAATCTTCCTGTGTACCTGGTGACTACACATGATAAGTGTGTCCAGCTTCAACTCCTGACTAACCGCATGAAAGAACTGGAATGTATTACACAGATGATCCAGAGCAAAATGAAAAGCCAGTAAGATAGCATGTGTTGTTGACCTGTTGTGGTGATATGCAGATTGAAGCAGATCTAAGTCATTTCAGTGGCAAGAGTTGATTCATGCCATAACCAACCTCTTGAACCATTTCATTACAATGGATATAAGTAATCTACCCCTCAACAGATTATGGGTCTGCTGGTTCAACCAAGGCTTTTGATTAGAGGTTTTTATCGGTAGATGCTCGACCACGCATTTCTTCATTTAGTCGGCGATGACTATGGCATATTCATTCGTCCACAGAAGGCTGTGGAGGCCAAGTCAATGGATATTTTTAAGGCATCGATAGATAAATTCTTGATAAGTACGGGTGTCAGAGGTTATGTGTACAAGGCAGGAGAATGGGGTTAGGAGGGGGAGGTAGATCAGCCATGATTGAATGGCAGAGTGAACTTGATGGGCCGATTGGCCTAATTCTGCTCCAATGACTTATGAATCCTTGAATGTGACCCAGTCCACGATTCAAAGCAGTCCCTTAACGGCTCCTCTGCCTCCCTTCACCAGCACTTCACAGTCCTCTTCACCGGTGCCACACTCTTAAGTCTCTGTCTATAGCTGGGGAAAAAGCAGCACAGCCAGGTAGTCAGATTTTCCAAACTATGGACGAGAGATAAAGAAGTGGGTGTTTCTGATGGTGGTACAGCAGTGTCTGTGTGTGTTGGTGTTGACGTTGATGTCTTGATGGTAGTTCAACAAATACTTGGGGCTCATGTTGTCGACCTCCTCGTGAGGAGCCCTGTCAACTGACCCCAGGCAGACGAACGACAACAAACAGAGACAGCAGAAGCAGAAGCAGAAATAGCAGATATAACAACAAACAAACAACAGCTTGCAGCCCACATGCAACCTCAGTCGTTGCAGCTTGGCACCAACCCGGAGCATGCGCCCTTCTTAGGGTGGGCACCTACGGATGTCGAACCGGATGGCATCACCCTGCTGCAGCTGAATGCGGAAGGCCTCACCAAAGCGAAGACCACCATCATTGAACATCTGCTAGACCCACAAAGTCACTGTAATCCTGCTCCAAGAGACTCACAAAAGTGACAGCTCCCATCTGAAGATCCCTGGTTAGACCCTGGCTGCCTACACTGAGAGCAACACCCATGGGATTGCCACTTTTATCTACAGCGCCTGGAGAGCATTACATCACTTCTGCTGCCTCAAACGCAAGAAGAAGAAGAACAAATACTTCTTCAAGCTAGCCTGGTTGTAGTCCCCAGCGATGATGTGGAAAGCATTGGGATATTTGGATTAATTTAAATTTATTTCAATGAAAGAGGCTTGACAGGCATGGTGGATGAGCTCACAGTATGGATAGGTGCATGGGACCATTAAAGTTGCCACATTTCTTTACTCTTGCTATTGAGGAAACATGGTTTAGAGGACAGGACTAGTAGCTTCATGTTCCATGTTACAGATGCTACAGGCCGGATAGAGATGGAGGAAAGAGAGAATGAATTTTTGATTGAGGAGAATTTAGGTTTAGCTTTATTATTGTCATGTGGACAGTGAAAAGCTTTGTTTTGCAAGCTATCTAATCAGGTTGTATACTAAGCATAAATACAATCAAGCCAAACACAAGTACAATAGAGAGTAGAGGAAAAGATAAAGAGTGTAGAATATAGTTCTCAGCATTATAGCGCAACAGTTCCAGGGACAAAGTCCAATGTCTGCAATGGAGGTAGAGTCAGAGTTATAAAGTGATACAGTGTGGAACAGGCCCTTCGGCCCAATTTCCCAAACCGGCCAACATGTCCCAGCTACATTCGTCCCACCTGCCTGCATTTAGCCCACATCTCTCCAAATCTGTCCTATGTACCTGTCTGTTTCTTAAATGTTGGGATAGTCCCTCTGCCTCAACTACTGGCAGCTATTTCCATACACCCACTACCCTTTGTGTGAAAAAGGTACCCCTCGGATTTCTATGAAATCTTTTCCCCTTCACCTTAAACCCATGTCCTAGGTTGTAAGGAATTGGTTTGTTTCCTGGCTTTTGTAAGGACTGTTCAGAGGGGAAGAAGCTCTTCCCGAGTCTGGTGGTGCGCATTTTGAAGCCATATCTTCATGCCACATCATATCCTCTGCCCAATGGAAGTAGGGAGGAGGAGGAGGAACGACAAGAGTGGGAAAGGGATTATGTTTGATCAGTGACATCAATTGGGGCACACAAATAGGTGATTATGGTGTAATTTTACACATAGCTTCTGTAGAAACAGCACATGATATATAAACAGCTCAAATTATAGCATTACTGTAATACAATGCAAGAGGTTAAGTGTATCATTTACAGAAACATGTATTGCCAAAATAGTAATTTTACATCAACCACATTTTAATCTCAAAACGACTCCAATTCTGAAACACATCACATTACAGACAGTATCGTAATCACAGTGGAGTCAGAATGTCTATTGGTCACCAACTCAAGATTCACATTTTATCCAAAAATAATTATTTTTTACAGTCTAAAAATATTTTGATCACTTGACGTCAACCAAATGAAAACCATGGACTTTGATGCAAGGGAATGAGAGAGTAAAATATTTCGGGAAAATGCCATTGCATGAATTTTCTGCAATTAGAACCATTTGCAGACATTTGAAATAAAAAATCAATGTATAAGTCGTAAGCTGTAAATAGGGGATGGGCAGAAAGGGCAAATTACAATTGTTCAGGCCTATGGATAAAATTAAGGCAGTGAATAGTTAGTAAACAGTTTTTCTGGTTCATTTATTGTTTTTGCTTTATTGTAAGAATAAGGGGTAGGCCATTTAGAACAGAGATGAGGAAAAACTTTTTTAGTCAGAGAGTTGTGAATCTGTGGAATTCTCTGCCTCAGAGGGCAGTGGAGGCCAATTCTCTGAATACATTCAAGAGAGAGCTAGATAGAGCTCTTAAGGATAGCGGAGTCAGGGGGTATGGGGAGAAAGCAGGAACGGGGTACTGATTGAGAATGATCAGCCATGATCACATTGAATGGCGGTGCTGGCTCAAAGGGCCGAATGGCCTACTCCTGCACATATTGTCTATTGTCTATTGTAAACAATCTTGGCAAAGTATTATTTCTTTGAGCATGATCCCATTAACGGCAATGAGACTAATCAATGAACCGATTTAATGATCTTGATGGCAGGAAAAAAATTGGCCTCAAATTGAAGACTAGTCCCCGAAGAGGGAGTTCTCAGTTCAACGCAAATCCAAAACGTTCAAACAAAATCTAGCAAAAAAATGCACTCCAATTGGCACTTGTTATGAAATTGTCACTGTTATCATCTGTTGAGAATATTTAGAACAGCAATGGCATGAGCAATAGCTCCATGAAACAAATACCATATTTTGTACCTAGGTAAAGAGAATAATCACCGTGGAAAATTAGACATGATAAAATATTATTCAACATTCAAAGGACCTGATGCTTAGCTCTTCCAATGAACTCTGCAATTACACACTACTGTTTTATTTTTTAAACAGTCTTTTGCAAATGTGTCTGTTTGATATTTGCTATAATTATCTAACTTTGTTGCCTTTTGAAAATTGTATAATCGTGACTTGTGACACTTAACTTTCTGCACAATATAATAACTGCAAGAGGGATCGCAGAGAAATCAGGGAGCAGCCATAGAATTTAGTTTAGAGATTTAGTTTAGAGATATAGTGCGGAAACAGGCCCTTCGGCCCATCGAGTCCGCGCCGAACAGCAATCCCCGTACCTTAGTCTTATCCTCCACAGACAACTTACCATTTTTACCAAAGTCGATTAACCTACAAACCTGGAGTCTTTGTTGTGTGGGAGGAAACCGGAGCACCCGGGTAAAACCCGCGTGGTCACGGGGAGAGCATACACACTCCGTACAGACAGCACCTGTAGTCAGGAGCGAACCCGGGTCTCTGGCACTGTAAGGCAACAAATTTACCTCCGTGCCACCGTGCCGCCCCGAATATCTAACTTAGTCCTATCCATGCTTTACAATTATTGAACAGTACTAATTTACAATGGTGTGTGTTCCAATAATGGTTGTTTATGGCACAATCCAGTGTAGAGACACAGTGATTCAGAAATCCCACTATCTGATTCTGTGACAAATCCTTTTGACTTAACATATGATGAGCGTTTGAAGGCACTGGGCCTGTATTTGCTGGAGTTTCAAAGGATGAGGGGGGACCTCATTGAAACTTGTCGAGCAGTGAAAGGATAGAGAGAATGTGGAGAGGATGTTTCCACTAGTGGGAGAGTCTAGGACTCTAGTTTGGTGCTCCCAATCCATCAGTTTTCTACCTTAAGGCAGTTTATATTATCCAAGTATTCTTAAATTGTGATGAGGATTTCTGTCTCTTCTATCGTTTCAGGCAGGTTCTTCTTGTCCTCTTCCACTCCTCCTTTCTCCACACACCTTTTTTGCCATCTCTCCTCTACCCTTTCTAATAATTAACTTTAATTTAATCTCCCCCCTGTTATCTCCCGTTCATCTAAAAGCAGTGGCACCTCCTCAATCACACACATGATCTAATGCCTACTGTAGCAGTATTGTCAAAAGGCCATTGTCATGGTATTCTGGGTAAAGGCCTCAGGATTTACCATCTGATGTCTGACTGTTGCCCAAGGACAACGACACATTTCGCAGAAGGACACGTGAATGTGCAGATCAGCCCAGTCAACCTCCATATCCAGATCAGCCTAATGCAAGTAAATATGAGTCAGGCAGTGTGCCAGATCCAGTGCAATTTCACCCAATGACTTTCTGCTGCAGAAGGTTGCAATGGTAAACATCATCGCTCATTTAAAAGTCTTTGTTAATATTTTTATTTGTATATTCGTCGGTTTTGCATTGTTCTTTTACAACTACCTGCAAATTCATCCTGAACTCCACAAGAAAAGGCCTTAGCTTTGCAAGCTACATCAAGTCGTATTACGTACCTCTGCACCTCAAAATCGGACCCAGACTTGCCCACCTGCTAGAAACCAGACCAGCTTCCTCAGAAAAGTTGCTGAACTTACCAGCACCAGTGTTTTCTCGAGTGACATGTTGTTATCTCTCTGAACAACTCCCCCCCCCCACTAAAAAAATACTGCTGCTCATAATTAGCACTAAGGGTGTGACATGCTCCCATCATTTTGTTCACATTTTACTGCGATTGTACTTTTTTTTAAAAAGACTGTCATTACAATTAAATTCAATACCTTGGACGAAGAAAATGAAATGTCCCACTGCATGGTTTCCTTTTGTCTAACAGGTTCCAATAATAACGCACAATGAGCATTTGATGGCACAGGGCCTGTACTCACTGGAGTTTAGAGGGATGAAGGGGGATCTCATTAAAACTTACCAAATAGTGAAAGGCCTGGATAGGGTGGATGTGGAAAGGATGCTTCCACTAGTGTGAGAGTCTAGGATCAGTAGGCATAGCCTCAGAATAAAAGGACGTACCTTTAGAAAAAGGATGAGGAAGAATTTCTTTAGTTAGAGGGCGATGAATCTGTGTAATTCATCACCACAAATCGCTGTGGAGGCCAAGTCATTGGTTATTTTTAAAGCAGAGATTGACAGAATCTTGATTAGTAAAGGTGATAAAGGTTATGGGGAAAAGACAGGAGAATGGGGTTGAGAGGGAACGATAGATCAGCCATGATTGAATGGCAGAGTAGATTTGATGAGCCGAATGGCCTAATTCTGCTTCTATGACTTATTAACGATAAGCAGTGTGGCCAAGACCACAATTCAGCATAGGATGACACACTGGAAGTAATATTTGCACAAGTTCCATACAATATGCTTGATATTCAGTTGCATTACATTTATTGTGACCGACATTAACATCCTCGGTACCATCACTGTTTATTGTGTGGTGTGAGGGAGAATCTAACCATCTCCTCTTTATGATCAATAGCAGAAGCATCACTGAGCTTCCAAAAATCAATATCTTGCTGTTGACCATTAACCAAAATTTGAACTAAATCAGCCACATAAATATTTCAATTGCAATAGTTCAGCAAATGGATATACATAGGTAAACAACTTGCCTCTAGATTTTCCCAAACCTTTTCACCGCCAAAAATGAATGGGGTGAAATACTTTCCACATGTCTGGATGAATGCAGTGTCAACGATCAGTTTAACTTATTGTCACGTGTACCAAGGTACAGTGAAAATATTTTGTTGCGTGCTAACCAGCCAATGGAAAGACAATACATGATTACAATCGAGTCTTTTACAGTGTATAGATAGGGGAATAGCGTTTAGTGCAAGATAAAGCCAGTAAAGTACGATTAAAGATAGTCTGAGGGTCACCAATGAGAGAGATAGTAGTTCAGGACTGCTCTCTAGTTGTGGTAGGATCATTAGATTGCCTACCACAAGCAGCTCAACGTCATCC
The DNA here is from genome assembly GCF_053455715.1 of Rhinoraja longicauda. Lineage (NCBI taxonomy): Eukaryota > Metazoa > Chordata > Chondrichthyes > Rajiformes > Arhynchobatidae > Rhinoraja > Rhinoraja longicauda. The sequence goes on along the minus strand of NC_135958.1, from coordinate 4,867,648 downwards.
AGTGCAAAGCAATCCACTTGATTGAGTCCACATCCACCATATGAAAATTCCTCCCCCCATGATTGGAACACAGAAATCACACCTTCCATACACAAGACCTCTATCACCCACGAAGGGTGTGGCAGCAGGTTACACCAGCACTTGAAGGTCTTGCACCTTCCAAAAATATTTCCATTCTTGGAATTAAGCCAAATAAATTATCAAGATCGACATCAACATTCCTGGTATATTCCACAGGCCAACAAACAGAAAGTGCATGGAGACAAATATGTAGTGAAATTGCAAAGTGATGCAAGAACTATTTAAATATAAAGGGCAAAAGGGGAAGAATTTGTAGGGCATGCTCAGAAAAAATGTCTTCATCAGTGCATTTCAAGCTCATCAAGAAAAGTTCTGTTTTGGGAAATGAGAGGAGTCAAATGGACGAGGATCAATGAGATGGCATTAAGGAAACAGTGATTATGGTATAAGGTTTAGATTAACCATGGAAAAGATCAAGGAAAATTTGGGAGTTAAAATTCTGAAATGAAAGAGTGCCGATTTCAGCAGATTGAAAATGGATCAGGCCAAGGTAAATTGGTATCAATGACTGGCAGGCAAAAAAACTGTAATTGAACAATTGGAAGTCTTTAAAGAGGAAATGGTTCTGTGCAGTCGAGGTATATTCCCTTCAGGGAGGAAGGCAGGGCAATCAAAGCCCAAGTTCCCTGGATGACAAGAGATGGAGAGGAAGATAAAGCAGAAAAATGCAGTGCATGACAGATGTCAGAAAAATAGAATGTGAAAATGCAGACTATATATAGAGAGATCAGAGAAGATAAAGAGAATATATGAGAGTAGATCAGCAAATAATAAATTTAATCATGTTTTCTACTGACATACTAGAACATCTAATGAATTGTTTGCAAGAGGAGGAGGAGGAGAAGGAGTACTGATGATTAGGGACCAAAAACGAGATCTATGATATTACCAAAGGAGTCATGAATCAAGAGTATTTAATTGTCATATGTACCAGGATCAGAAAAATGATGTTTTTACTGGTTGCAGCTTCATAGGCCCATTCATGCAATAACACAACAAATATATATGGGCGTTTCCGTAAATACAACACTCAGTAGTGAAACTGAAGGTCTCCAAACTTCCAGGTTATTTTCCTGTTTTTTATGTAATATTCCCATTGCTTCATATCCTGTATTCTAAGTAGTGTAGATCATGGTGCATAGCCAAAATAATGAGATGAAGCAAAAATAAATAAATCTGTTTTTACAAAGAAAAATATCAGATATGTCCGTGTTTTCTTGCTTTTTTTTTTGTGACATTTTTCAAGCAGGATTTCATCAAATGCTTAGGCTAACTTATACCAGAAAGATTACATTGATTTTGCAATTAAATAACTCTATATAAGCAAAATTCTGATTATGCTTATGATTTTTATGATTTATCACCCGATTAGATGGTTTTCTGATGCCTCAAGTTTCTGCAGCACAACGTGAGTAGTAATGTCCATTTAGTCACGTGTGCAATGTGTGAATTAAAAGCAGAGTAACCATTTTTATATTTATTGTTTCTTTTTTATTGTTTATATTTTGTGGTTAAGCATTCAATTGAAATACTTAATAATGAATAGAACTTAAAATCATGAAATAAAAATCTAGTTTGCTCACCTATGTTATCGATGTCTCATTCTGTCACCCCTCCCGTTGTCTGAAGTCGTCAATGTTATAACTGTTTTTTGCACTCGTCGTGATTTTTTTTAAAAATTCAAACAACACGATCATAATGACCCCATCGTGAACTACGGGCCTCGTGGTGGGTTACGTGCAGACATTTTGGAAGGGAGCTTAGAAATCAGTTAAAATAAAATCAGGTTTTTTTTCAAATTTCGAAAGTATTAAATTTTGGTCAAATTTTGGTCGATTGTGATCACAAATTAGCTCAAAGGGATCATAGGTCGGCCCGTTTATAATGCTGTGGTGTTTCATTATGATTTAATAACTTTCAAATTTGGTCACCCATGTCACAGGTTGGTACCCTTATAATAATAATAATGATAAGCATTTATTTTATATAGCGCCTTATCGGGTGCTCAAAGCGCTTTACAAAAACAATCAACATAAAAACAAACAGACAAACTATCCTAACGGAAAAGCGGCGAATAAACAATGCCAGCGTCCTCTCACGTCAGGGTCCGGCAGTAGACAACAAAAAGCACAGGACACACAGATACAATTTTTACACAAACAGCCATCACAGTGATTGCTCTAGGCATACCCTCACTGTGATAGAAGGCAAAGTCTTATCTCCTCCTCATTCTTCTCCCGCGGTGCCACGAGGTGATCGAGGCTCCCAACTTTTTGAAGCCCCCACCGGGCGATGGAAAGTCCCAGGGCCGAGCCGAGCAGGCCGATGAAGGTCCTGAGCCTCCACCGGGCGATGGAAAGTGCTGCGGCCGAGCCACGCAGGGTGATGAAGGGCCTGCGAGCGGGTCGATCGTACCTCGCGCTTCGGGGCAGTCGAAGCTGCTACGGCTGGAGCTCCCAAAAACCGGTCGCCAGCCAGGGACCTGCGAACTCCCGATGTTGCGGTCTGCAGGGCCCACGGCCGAAGCCTCCGAGATGGTAAGTCCAGGCCCTGCGACCGGAGTCTTCAAGGTCGATCCCAGCTGGAGGCCGCCGACTCCACGATGTTAGGCCGTAGCGCGAACGGAGATACGACACGGTAAAGGTCGCATCTCCGTTGAGGAAGAGATTAGAAAAAAGGTTTCCCCCAAACCCCCCACAACCCCCCCACATACACAGAGTTAAAAATAGAACAAAACGTACATTAAACGATGACAATAGACAAAAAACAAAAAAAAGACAGACTGCCGGTGAGCCGCAGCTGCAGAACACAGCCACGCCCCCACATAAAATATATACAATAATCAACAGTACAATGAATTAATAATCAGTAATACCAGATAATCAAACTGTTATGTAGTATGTGCAAGAAGGAACTGCAGATGCTGATTTATACTGAAAATAGACACACAGGGTTCTTCTTGAAGAAAGGTTCTTACCCGAAACACCGCCTATTCCTTTTCTCCTGAGAGCTGCTTGACCCGCTGAGTTGCTCCAGCATTTTGTTTCTAGCTTTATTTTATAATATGCAGTGCATTCAAAATAAAGTCCATACTGAAGTGTTGCTGAGGTGAGAAGGTGATTAGTGTTGTGGAGTGTGGTACAAGAGCTTGATGGTTGTGGGACCTGGAGGTGATGATTGTCAGGCATCTGTATTTTCTTCCTGGTGGAAGCAGCGAGATGAGGACAAGGCCAGGTTGGTGAGAGTCTTTTATGATGTAAACTACCTTTTTGAGGAAGGATCTCATGTAGATCCCCTTGATGATAGGGAGGTCTATACCCGTGATAGAAATGGGCAATGTCTACTGCTTGCAGCAGCCTCTTTCATTCCTGCCCAAGAAGACTTCACAGCCAAGAGAGATACTGTTGCCACAATTAGCATAACGAGAAAAATAACTGAGATTCCAAACAAAGTAAAATTTGATGATATATATGTGGTGAAAAGACAGATGATTAAGACAATTAAATTACCAGGTGTGAAGGAACTGCATGGATTCCAAGATAATTGGGTGGTGCTAAAGGGTCAGAGGATATTTTCTAAAAGGCTGCAAAGATAAACTGAATAACTCAGAGAATACTGCTGTAGACTATAACCTGGGACAAATTTAAAACTCACTTGGACAACTTTGGATCAACATCCAAAGCCAGAATATGTTAAAGGCAAATTTTACTTAGCTAATCTGACTAGAGTTTTTGACGAGTTAGAGATTAATGAGAGCAAAGTAGCTGATGTTATGAACAGACTTTCAAAACACACTGGCTAAATTGCCATGCACGTTTATCAGCAGAAATTGGAGCACATGGAAAAAAGTGACAGCGGTTCGAGAGACAAGAAAGAGTCAACGTGAATGGTTGCTTCTCAAGCAACAGAAGCATATGCTGTGGGGCACCCCAAGGTTTTCTTCATACATATTGACAGATTTGGGTCTACAAGCAGTAGTTCAAAAATCACAGTTGACACATCTCTCTGCAAGTGTGACAAACAGTGAGAAAGATATTGACAGGCTGGTAAAATGAGTGGACATGCGCTAGATGAAGCGTAGTGCAGATTGGTAACAAGTATGAAGAAGGGCAATATAAAAGGGTATTTCTAAAGGAGCTGCACAGATCTTGTAAATTCGCACAAGTGAAGCAGGTTGAGAAGCTGATTTCAAAATAAGCATATTGGACACTGGGATTTCTGAAAAGCAGCAGACAAAAGCAAGATAATTAAATCACTATGTGAATGTAAAGCACTTTTGGGAGGTCTTGAAAATACCCAATAATAGCTTTAAAAAAAAAAACATTTTGCCAAGTCTTCTGTTTTTCCTTGCACTGTTTCTCTTCTTCAATCTTATTTTACCTCTTACACTTCACTGTAGGGAGGATAAGGGAGGTTGAGGGGGATGGAGAGAGGGAAGGGGAAGTGGGGAGGGGGAGGGGAGGGAGGGGGGAGGGGGGGTAGGAGAGGGTGCTGCACCAATGCAGGAGAGGTTTGGGCCCAACGGGTCCACTTGGTCTTTTAGTTTAAACCCCTATCCACTGCCCTGGTTATGCAGTTCGCCAGGACTCTGGTCCCAGCGGGTTTCAAGTGGAGTCCGTCCCATCGGAACAGCTTCCTTCTTCCACAATACTGATGCAATGTCCCACAAATTCAAACAGACATCTCCAACACCAGTCCTTGAGCCACACCTTCAACTGTTTAATTTTCTTGACCCTATAACTCAGATATCAATCTGGAGATTATTACCTTTTTTATTTTCATTTTCAATTTAGTCCATAGCTGCTCACATTCCCGCAGCAGAGCCTCTTTCCCTGTTCTATCTATGTCATTGGTACCCACATGGACCATGACAACTGGATCTTTCCCCTCCCGTTCCAAATTCTGCTGCAGGTTGGACGAGATGCCGTTCCCTGGCACCAGGCAGGCAACACAGCACACTCGATCTTCGTGACAGGGAAGCGTGTCTATCCCCCTGACTATACTATCTCCGATGACAACTATGTCTCTCCTCGCTCTCCCATTTTCAATGACTCCCTGATCCATAGTGCCATGGTTAGGTTGCTTCTCCTTCCTACAGCCCCCACACTTGTCTGCACAGGGAGCAAGAATCTCCGGTCTGCATCACAAGCTCATGGGCCGAGGCTCCTCCAGCAATCCCTCTACCTCAATCCTCCATGCATTATTCAATTGACAATACTGAATAAAAGCCTACATTTTACAGAAAAATGCTAATTCATTAGATATATCGCTACTCTTACAAATGTTATACTGTAATCATTATGATCTAAGCGGGCATAACTAAGTGGCACACAAAAAGCTTCAGCAACCATTAAATTAATAACTCACCACTGTCTCCAACTATGTAATTGTACAGAATTAATTCTTGAACAAACTCATGACTCAGCTCTTCACATTTAGAGAATCTTTCATGTCCTCAATCTTATGTTTCCCAGGATCGCAAACTCATGTGCCGCTTGGCAGGTGGCTGCTCTAACAATGCAACATTTCCTACACAATGCTCAACGTCTTCAGTCTGGATTGTGTGGATTGGGTATTGATCTTAAAACCTTAAAGTGATGTTGTCAGACAAATGTTGACTGCCGGGCCAGGGCAGGGCACAATTGATTCCATTTGACGTTCAAAGGTTCTACTGGTAGATTAAAATACAAAAATCACTATCTTTTTGTTTCTCCCCACTGGCTATTATATCAACTCCAATTACCTGAAAATAAATGAAGAAAATTTATGCTTCTGATTTGTCGTATTAAAATAACATGCCTCTGCATTTTCCATTTTGAAACATCTCGGCATTTCTAGTTCAGTGCTCTTCCTCACTAACAAGACCCTTTTCTGAACCCTGTTAATAATCAACATACGATTAAAAATCTCCAAAGACTACTTCACTGATAATTTATATTTCACTTGCTATACCTCTCTCAATTTACCAAACTGGTACCAGCACCTGCACAGATTATTACTATTAATATTACGTAATGCTGTTTTCTGCATCCCAAACATCCCCTTCCATCTCCTTCCCACCCCACGATGGCCCACTCAGGAACTGCAATAGGGTTGTATAGGTCACAATGTTCTGTTACATTAACTACAAGGAAGTCAGATCAGAAACAAAAGCAAAAACATAGAAACTCTTGCAAGTACCTCATGACAGGCAGCAGTAGCACGATGGATGAAGAATTAAGTCCATGAGTCAATATCGTAAAAACATGGAACAGAACAGAAAACGTTGGAAAAGCTCAGCATGTCAGGCAGCATCTATGGAAAGAGAAACATTTCTTTTACATTTCACTTTGTCATTTTTTGGAAACCAGCATCTGCAGTTTCCTATTTCTACATTTTGACTGCTCTACTGCAAAGACTTTTCAGGGTATGCCTACTCTGAAAAAGTTCTCCTCCTCTCTTCGACCTCCAGGGATGCTGCATAACCCGCTGAATTACTCCAGCACTTTGTGTCTTTTAAAAAAAATCAATCAGCACCTGAACCTCCATGTTTCTACTTAATGTTTCAATTCTGTATTCCTTTGTCCATAAAAAACTACATTCAAATGCAAATCCTGCTTCTGACTGTGTCTTATTTCAGAATATATTACTAATGCAAATTATAATATTGGTTATGTTTTATGCACTAGTAATGCAGACTAACAATCCGAAGTAAACAGATTCAAATCCCGTTACTGGAATGAGAGTCCAAATTCAATTAAAAAAAGATGGAAATTAGAAGCTAATACTGTATCAGGAGGAATGCTCATCAGGTGCTCAAATTGTCAGAAAACAAGTCAAACATTAGAATAATGCTCTTAAAAAATGTGTAAAGCAATTTTCATTTTTCCCTCAAAGCACGGGTGAATTAAATATTCAAATCATATATTCTGTCAAGTTTCTTACATTTCACTGTTGCCTCTGACAAGAAATCATTTGAACAAGCTGGGAGTATGGAAAATATATTTTATTCTGCGAACGTAAATGATTAAAATGTATGCGTTGATCTCAAAATGACTTTTGGCAACACCTCACAAAATAAATAGCCCTTGCATTAATATTAAAGCTGTTTTATGTGTACATAATATAAATACTGGAATAGAAACATGGGAGAGCAGGGCTATCTATCACTTACAGTAGGCCAATTTTCAGTCGCATTGAAATAGGGCACTGAATTTTCTAATGATTCGTTCCTAAGCAGCAGCATTTCATGACCCAGCAGTGCAGAATGGAAAACCTCCTGTTATGAGCTGAATGAAACCTTTAGTAGGTTTCTTGAAGAGCTCATTTTCGCATTACTCAGGCTTCATTATGCTGAATCAATATTCGTTTAGTCACTGGGGTTATTGACATATTTTAAAATAAAAGTATACCCTTCAGCTATTGCACTCATTACAGGTAATTTGTCTTGTCAGGGAGCAGGGAATATTATCCCAGTCTTTCAAGGGCTGACAGCCCATGGAAATACCTCCCCATGATTACAACTGTAAATAATTTTTTGGTAAAATATTGAAAAATCAATGACTGTTTCCTGCAATCTGTCACAAACAAATCAATCATAATCTGCACAGCCAAGGAGTGTGATATAAGGAGGGAGAGAAGCAGATGCAATCTTCCAGTGAAATCTCTCATTTCAAAATCACTTCACATAATGGTGTCATCTTTTAAACACTTAACAGTCACTGCCACTGCCGCTCACAGTGTGGAATGGGAAAACTATGACTAGGAGATAAACCATCACTGTTATATAAACAAACATTTAATTTAAATGGTTTCTGCATTAGTTAGCAATATAAGCGAGGCCAACTGTCTGTCAATATTACATTCCAGTTTTCTTCCTACTAATCAATTATGTATGCCTCACATGCACAATTTCACTGCAAATTAGCTCCTGCAGGAATTTAAAGTCTTTGATATCTATACGTTGTATAAAAGTAAGATTTCTACTTAAATGTTTTTCCTGGGTGCTGTGAATACAACTATTCCGAGTTCTATTCTTCACAAAATAAAAATATCTTAAGTTGCATAATTTAACCTGGTACAAATTTAATATATAAATAAATTCACATTACGACTCTATACTCGGTTGCATGTAACTATATACTGGATAATAATTCAGTGCACTGTGAAAGGAACACAGACGATTGTCTTTCTCCTCAAGAGTCACCAGGTTTCAATACCCAAAGGAGAAAAATGATGAAAAAGTCTCTATCTATTGCCTTGGGGCAAATGTATTGGACGGGTGACTATTATCCAGCTACTTAAAGGACTAAAGGTTGCATGAACAGTATGGTACAGAATATTATGATAGATACTGCACAGAGCACAGCCTCTCCTCTAACAGAAATTCAAGGGTTTCTCAGCAGGTTTGTTTATTTTATATGTACATATGGGATTTTATTTCCTCTCTCTTTAGTTTCTGGGTTTTTTTCACCACCCAAAATCAAAAGTGAATTTATTTTAACTGGCAAAGACGGACACAGAATAGCTCCAAGAACCAATAATTATTCAGTCCTAATTAGGTGTTTGCAAATGTTCATTATTTAATCCGAAACAAGATCGACGTGATATTTTTCAAATAAAAATTGTCATTCTATTTTAAACACTTAGCACAAATCATCTTCCAGATCATAATTGTGACAAAATACAGAACTGGTACATTTACAATAAAGATCTGTGTGTGGATTTGGAAGGATGAGAGAAGAAAAAAATGAGGGGTAGGAAAGACAAATGAAATTACAGCGAACTGCTCAATATTGTTACTGCCACTAAAGATGTTGACCAAGTATTTTTTAGCAACATCAATCAAGTTGCATTCGTCATTGGAAGTGAAAATAAAGATCACATTCACGTCTGACTAGGTTATATTTTGCTTCATACAGCTGAACAAAATGTCATTTTACAAATGATAGAATCGATCCATTTCCCAAGCAGACATATTAATAATGAACATCTATTATTATTAAGTTGTAAGTTGTATTTATTTTGAGAACCATTACAATTGGTGAGGTAGTACCCAGGAGAGTTCATTAGGTTGAGATTGAGCAGTGAGGTCGCTACCAGAAAGGAAATGGCAGTACAGGCAGTCTTATGGAAGACAACCCCTATTAAATGTAAGCTTGGGAATTTCAATGAGCAAAATGCCAACAAGATAACTAGCGAAACTGTACTTTTTCCACATCCATTTAGGTGGAAATATGTTTGAACAAAAAAAAATCAAAGATCAGAGTTCAATAGGTAAATACATATTCCTTTCCCCTGTAGTGTTCAGAATCATTTATTATTTTTCTGTCGTCCATAGGCCACGTTCAGGTGCAACTTTATTTGAACAGAAGGAAAATCCAAGATCTATGTTTAATAGGTAAATATATATTATTTTTTTCTGAAGCATTCAGGATCAAATGTAAGAGGCAACTGCATGCCTTTCCAATGCACTTGGATAAAACCAGTTTAGGTGTTCTGGCAATTTTCTGGTGATATGAGACAAAGGTGGAGACTTCTGTTAAATTACAATCTCGTGCAGTCGATCAATGATGAAGGACGCAGATATCAGAAATGGTATTTTAATCCAGGAAGAAAGGATAATAAAAGATAAACATTTCTAAAGAGAGGCTTACTCTGAAGTTATACTTATTCTGAACTACTACTGACTTGGGGATAGGTCAGGCCATAGGTGGTGTCAGAATTTAAACTAAAACAGGCTCTATTCCACATTTTGAGCATCCATTAATAAATGCAAAGCCAAAAGAATAACTTGGAGATGCAATTATGTTGTAAATATTTATGAATAAACAACTCGGATCGGATGAGGTATTTTAAATTCTCAAAATGAAAAGGTCTGCAGATCATACACAATGACCCTTAGGCAAAACAATTTCTGCAAATCTTTGACAATTTCCTGTACTTCTATGAATTTTACAATGAACTACATAACCATGTAATTCACCAGGTTTGCTAGTAGTTAACACATCATAATGACACTTTTCCAATAGCTACTTTTCCTCCACTTAACGCAATATAAATCTGAATCCATCACATCAGTCAATGTCATCGAAAAATGTACTTAAAATCATAAAGCTCATAGATAAATTATTCCAGATGCATGAATTTTATGTCTCTTATATATTGTATATAATTAATTGACACCCTGACTGCCATGTACAAATTACTTTTTCAATTATGGTCAACCTCAATTGCCTGATGCAGGGTCTTTGACCCGAAATGTTAATTTTTCTTTTTCCATAGATACTGTCTGACCTACTGAGTGTTTCCAGTATTTTTTTGTTTTTATTTCACATTTCCAAAACCTGCAGATATTTTTTTTAAATTTGTATTGGCTACGAGTTATTTTCTTTAAAATGTTATCAAACTTGATAATACTAGTGCAGGCAGTACAGAGGCACAGCCGGTAGTATGGTTGCCTCACAACCCCACAAACTCAATCCTGCCCTCGGGTGCCTTCTGTGTGGAGTTTGCACTTTCTCCCTGTGACCACGTGGGTTTCCTCCAGGTGCTCCGGTTTCCTCCCAAAGGCGTTCAGGTTTGTAGGTTAATTGCCCTCCGTAAATTACCCATAACGTGCAGGCAGTGGATAAGAAAGTGTGATAACATAGAATGCGTGCATTCGGGTGACCAATGGCCAGCTTGGACTCTGGGGCCCAAGAGCCTGTTTTCATGCAGTATCTCAAAACTAAACAGGAGTTTATTGTTCATAAACACAATTTTGTAATGGATGTTATATGACAACTTAGAAGAATACTGACTAGTTTGCCTCAATGGCACACCCATATATTTTGTAAAGTCTGTAAACCAGTTGTTGGAGTAAAGAAAATCACTTTTATAACCAAACGTAATTGAAGCAGAGCAGACAGTAACAACAGTGATGATGTTGATGCTTTTTAGTATTGTTTCATTTTAAAGCAAGCTGCCTCAATGGCACATGCACAGCCCTTGCATTGGTTTACAATCCATTACCGAGTATGCATAAAATGGGCACAGTCACTCAAAAAGGTGTTGCATTCCTCAATACCAAAGTCGGGGGGGGGGGGGGGGGGGGGGGGGGGGGGGGGGGGAGCTTTCCTTCTATTAGTCAGAGTTAATAACTGAATGCCAGGGTTATTTGCAGAGTTTAAGCATGAGTCAAGTGTCAAATATAGTTATTTTTCATGCAGTAATTAAGTGGTTTTGCGCATATTATTCATCATCCCAAATAACTCAAGCATGCTATTATATAAAATTACATATGGGAAAAAAATATTGCAGGAAGGGTGGCTCATGGAAAGAAAATAATGCTGAGTGCAAATCTATATCTAAAAAAAGCTTTTCAAATGTAATTTATTTTGTTAGACATTTGTTCAAATTATTTTAAATTGTTATAATGGATTCAAGCGTTTAGAGAACAAAAATGTAAAAAATTAAAAAGCAACCAAAACCTGGTAATGATAAAGCATAATTGAAGGAAATAAAATGCACCAAAAATGTATAAACACTGAAGCCATTATTTGTGGACATTGACTTAAAAATAGCTACAAAACTTATATTATAGCCTGTCCAGTTAAAGCTCTAGAATGGCTAAACAGCAAAACGTTTAAAAGTAAAAATCCATAATAGACTACACCATAAAGGCACTTGATCCACTAAAACTGATGAAAGAGCATAAGATGAATTTCACAATTACTGACTAGATAGATGAGGAGTTTTAATAGAGAAAACATATTTATTCTTGCATCCATTTTCCTCGTGAAATTTTGATAGAGAGGCAGATGTTGTGAAAAATCACGGCAAATGTTCCAAGTTAGTAGGTAGGCATTTTTGACCCATCCAAGTAAAATTCAAAGATTTGAAAATAATTCCCAAATTACTTGGCATAATGCATATTTTAAAATGCAGCTAAAAGTAATTTCCCAACATTCCTTAACTTTATTTTGTAGGAAAGAACTGCAGATGCTGGTTTACATCGAAGGTAGAAACAAAATACTGGAGTAACTCAGCGGGACGGGCAGCATCTCAGGAGGGAAGGAATGGGTGATGTTTTGGGTCAAGACCCTTCTTCAGTCTGAAGAAGGGTCACGACCCGAAACGTCACCCATTCCTTATTTCCAGAGATGCTGCCTGTCCCGCTGAGTTACTACAACATTTTGCGTCTACCATTCCTTAACTTATAATTTACACTAAGAGATAATCACTAATGCACTCAATTAAGATAAGCATGAACACTCGGTAAGCAAAACCAGAAAGGATTACTATAAATCATACTCAAATAAATAAATAAATCCATTTAGCACCAGGATATGATTATGTTTTTACTTCTGTATACAAGATGGTTATTTCATGACCTTAAAAGGTTAATAAGAACATCTTTACTTTTATTATTAAATACCATCATTAAAAAGGACGTAGTATTTGGTTAATGAAAGATAAACCCGTAGCCTTTCAGGTTCCAAATATTCAAGTTAATGTTACAATGTTGCAAAAAAGTTTTACAAATTAAATGTACTCTGAATAAAGAATGTGCAATGTCCAAATTGTACAATATATCTGTTTGAGATATGTTTTGTCCAAAATTTAAACCATGATACCTCTATTCAAACAATTAAATGTACAAAATAATTACATAGATGAGATCCACACATAGGGTGCATCAAATGTCCAACTGTAGACAAACCCAGTAATGACGTACAATTTAACTACCTCCTTGCTATCAAACCAATGTTGCTACTTGATGTGCATGTAAGAATAAATACAAAAATGTGATACAAAAAGCAACAACAAATAAACACACAAAAATGAAGTATTTTAATGGTCTCTACGGTTCTGCAGCTTTGTATATTTCAAATGAACTTGTTCCTGGCACTCCCATCAGCAAAGTCCAGCAATAAAATCTCTGAGGTACACTGCAGTGACACCTGGTAAACATCAAACAATTTTCTTTGGCAGGTTCCTTTCTCCTCCAACCGCAGTCAAGATAGGCGATGGAAAGAGAAGCCTCAGTGGGTAAAAAAGGAGAAAAACTGAATCCTGAATATTACTTTGAAATGTTCTGTAATGAAGGATGACATCCATGCACTGCTCTTCTTACCTGGGGATAATCATAGCACAAGAGCTGATGAAATGTGATCTTGGTCCATTAACAAGGGTGTCCAACATGACACTCTACCACTTGAACCTGGATACAACGAACTCTCGCACACACAGTCTCGTACACACGTTCTCGCACACACGCTCTTAGGCTATCTATTTAGAATCACATCCTTTGATTTCCACCAAAATCCATGGAATCATCACGACTCCCCCCAAACCATACTTTTGCCTCAGACCGACCCAATGGCATTCTGGCTTCTTATTGTCACCCTTAACAAACAGACTCCATACCATACCCTCATGCTCCTCACCAAATCTTCCTGTAGCCCCACTACGAACTCCTCCAATACCCCTCCTCAGAGGCAGGTCAAGAGCCTACCGATCGTCACACCTTCCCTCAGACCTACCTCCCTCCTTATTGCCAAGAACTGCCTTTCATTCACCGCACTCTCCCATCAACAACCCCCACTTCCCTCCCCGAACCCCCATTCTTCCAAGACCCCCGTTCATCCTCCTACTCCTCCCCCAGAAGCTTAATTCTAATCCCTCAACTCTTCCCGTGACCAACCACTCCCTTCAACCATACTTTCTTGGAGCTGGCCTTTTTTCCTTCCGATCCCGGAGCCAAAGCACTAACTACCTTCTCCTTATGACCTAGACCATTCTCTCCGTGAGAATCCAACCTCCCTCTCCCTCACAGAACCACCCCCTCCCCGCCCCTCCATCAGAGCTTCATAATCTCCTTCAGAACCTCCTCTCCCATCCTTCATGATCTCATCTCCTCGTCAGCGCCTCACCCAGTGATCCCTGCGACCTCCATCTCCCCAAACACCACCACATCCTTCAGAGTCCCCCACTTTCTCATTCATTTCCCATTTCCCCTTCCCCCCCAACACCTCTCTCCTACAAAGCCCACCTCTCTACCACTGGCCAGCTCCTCTGAGTCCACTGTCCTCCCCATTGAAGACCCTCGCCCTTGTAATCCCTTGACATCCTGTTCCTCAGGCACCGTATCTCTCCAACTTCTCTCTTTTTCCTCACTCCTTCAAAGACCACAACACAACGTCTCAATATGCCTCTCCTTAACTCTTAAGACACGGCCCTTCCACCTCTCCCTTGCAGCTCTATATCCCTCCTTCACACTCCCCTCTCACCATCACAATCCATTGTTCCACCTTGCCTCTCCCTTCATTCGATCCTCCATCTTTTCTTCTTTCTGCTCTCAACCACCAAACTTTCCCTCAGAGCCCCCATATCTCAATCCCACCTCATCATCCCTCTCTCCCACACCCATGTACCAGAACCCACTATTCCACCCCTCCCATTCTCTCATCAACTACTCACTCAGAACCCTTCCCTCCCTTTCACCACACTCTTCCTCCCTCTTTCACACAGTCATTTCCTTCTGTAACCCCATAGCACCAATACATCCCGGACCCTCTCCCCACCAATTCTCCCTCATATGCTTCTCTCCTACCACCAACCCAGACTCCAACCCCTTTCCATGAACACTCTTCTTCATGGCACCCTTCCTCTCACCAGCCCCACAGCCATGACTTTGGACTTTAGAGATACAGCGTGGAAACAGGCCCTACGGCCCACCAAATCCGCACTGTCCAGCGATCATCCTGTACACTAGCACTATCCTTGGAATGGGAGGAAACTGGAGTTCTCGGAGGAAGCCCACGCGGTCACAGGGAGAACGTAGAGACTCTGTGCAGACAGCACCCATAGTCAGGATTGAACCTGGGTCACTGGCGCTGTCAGGCAGCAACCCTAGTGCTGCGCCACTAAGCACCTTCAGTCACCGTGCACCTCACCAACCACTCACTGGCCTTTATCATCCCTCACTTCTACTCTCCTGGCAACTCCCTTAGACCCCCTTCTATTTCATCCCCTCTCCCACACCCATGCCTCTCCATTAGATCCTCTCAAACCTCTTCACTAGGACACTTCCCTCTCTCAGCAGAAATAACCACTCAAGAGACCCCACTGTAAAAACAAAAGTTCCATGCCTCTACCTTCCAACCCTTCCTTAAGCCTCTCCCTTCATCCCACTGCTGCTACTCAGACCTGTTTGGCCAACCATTCCCTCAGACTCCCATCTCCACCAGAACCATGTTTCACCCTTTGCATTCCCCCAGGACTCCTGCCTCCCTTGACCCACCTCTCCCTGCTTCAGAACCTCTTCACTATTTACCAATTCCTCATCCCCTCACCTACCATTCTTCTTCCTTACCACCGCCTTACCTGATCCTCCCACTTCTGCCTTCCCTTGCCACCCCTTCCTTCTCTCCAACCACTTACTCTCCCCTTTCAGATTCCCTCCTCACCACACTTACCATGACATCCCTTTCCTTACTATCATTGAACTGCAGCCTCCCAGCTGCTACCTACCCATCCTCCCTTACCACCCCTCCATTCCTTCCTACAATCCCAGCTCTGAACCTTTTGACTCTCACTTGCCAAGCTCTCCTTTCCAGATCAACCTTGCTCTCCCACGCTATCTTCTCCCTCTCAGATATCCTTCTCCTCCTCATTCTCATCCTCTCCTTCTGACCCCCTTCACTTTTCACCTTTCATTTGCTTCACTTCCTCATTTTTGCAATCGTCTGTCCCTTCCTGAGCAGCCCTCTCCTATTTTTAATAAGGAAAACTGTCAATTAAATGGAAAGTAACTTGAAACCAGAAATGTAAACATTTGTTTGCTCAAAAATTGAAGAATAATTTTAATAATAAATGCCAGGTTTGAAAAGCATCAAAACACAATTATTCAAAGTGAATTTGTGCTTCGCTATATGAACAAGAATAATGGAGCAATTAGTTTGTTTGGCCTTTTCTAATTCCTAACTACTTTCCACAACCGCAACATGTGAGCAAAACAAGAATAACCTCATCAGGGCTTTAGATGACACCATGTACATATCTTTCCTAATATCTAACAAAGTTCAATGGCAAATTTTGTTTGATATCACTCGGATAGACTGCTGCTCAAACACATTACAAAAAAACTTACATTCTCATTGTTCATGTTCATAAGTTATAGGAGCAGAATTAGACCATTTTCCCCATCAAGTCTACTCCACCATTCAATAGTGGTTGATCTTACAGGCTATGGTTTGCCTGTTATAACAGGACAACCTACCAATTGCAGAAAACCATGACAGAAATTGAATTTTAAGAAAAGCTGCAGTTCAATGTTATTAAAGCCATGAAAAAAGTCAAAATAAATTATCTTGGTTTTCTTTAATAGAATATATATTTTTATAATAATACTTGGAGATTTTGATAATCAATATTTTTATTTCAAAATGTATTCAAAATTTTAAAAACATACACAAAACAAAAACTGTGCAAAAACTCTTCATACATTCTTAATGTCGATACATTCAATCAAATACACAACTCATTTGCTTGAGCAGAGTTACTTTCAATAGCCCTGCCTTACCTCCTCTTCAAATGACAGATCCAAAATCTGCAAGTACACATCTGAAGTGCTCTGTTTCTACCTGAAAGGATACAAATGTTCAGAAAAAGCTTCTCCATTCCATGCTTAGTATATTTGACACAATACTAGTCATTTGCTTCAAACAAATTATGTTTCAAAATAATTTAAATATTTTATTCATGTTGCCCCTCAAGACATTACCTTGTAAATTCCTGATCCCGGGTAGATTGTTCAAGGTCTTAGACCATGTTGACTTACAGTTTGCAGTCCCAAGATGGAGCATCCCCTCTTAGCGTGCAGTATTGCAGCTGCTACTGAGCATGGATAACACTCATGCAGCGGCAGGCAAACAGGATTGACAGCATTAACTGGCACTTTAACTTGCAGCCATTCTTTTTCTGACTCAAGAATTCTACCACCTGTGATAGGTTAATAGCTACTTCTACCACCACAGAGATACACGATCACTGCATATTTTTGTAATAGAGTTCTCAGGTGTACATTTTTGTATTCACCTATGGAAAGTAAACACGAGTAAAAATAGTTGTGAGGAGTCACTCTGATCTTTGTGTTCCTGTTGGGATAATTTCAAATCATTTTACTGGCATATTGCTACATGCTATGAGAGAGTACATCATGATCCCCGAGGTCCATCATATTGTTGCTACTTCAAATTAGAATTAGAATACGTGTTTACAAATGCATTTGTAATGTTTGCTTGTCTTATATTTGAAGTTTTAACAAAATATCATAAGTAGACGTTTATTTTGATTTTAATGGTGATTGCTTGTAACCAGTGGAAAGTAAAACACACTGTCAAAATGATTGAATTTTTTTAAATGAGGTAGCTTAGTTACAGCAGTTCATTGCTAATTTATAAAACTACCTTGTATCCAGGAACAAAGCTCAGAATGATCAGGAATTGATCACATCTCAACGGGAATTAATAATCGATGTTGTATTATACAGACAGCCATTTTACAAATATCCAGAAGTAACATTAATTTTGCACAGTAGTTCCATACCTGTGGCAAGACAAATATTACATATGGAAATGATCTCTATCGGCAAAGATGTGCCACAAAAATACTAGATTTATTAATGTCAGTTTTAATTGTCTCATTTCTTCATGCAAAGCCAATACTGATGGCTAGACTCTACATGATAAGCATACTGACAATAAACATCTAAATTACTGATTGACTTTCATAATCAATGCAATATATACAATGGTGGTAAAATACATTTGGGGCAGTTAGAATTTAATAACTCAATATATGCAGTCTATTAAACATTTTTAGAAACAATGACAAATAGCAATCCATATTTATTATCAAGGCTGAAAACCAAATAAATGCTTCGACCAAGCATGTATAAAAGAGGCTTTACAAAGTAAAATCTGATTCACATAAACACCACATTAGAAACATCAACATTCCACCATATTTGGGATTATGCATTTAACTCCCACAATAATTAAATAAAAACCAGGAAAATACACCAAGCAGTATTTATGTTTGTGCATCAAATCCTATGAATATTTATTTCTATCAAGAAATATTTTGGAAGTATACAATATATTTTACGTTGAATATAATACATACTTATATAAATGATATACAGGTTTCAGAATAATTATATTCACTTTACATAGAGTCCATTATACCGATATTTATGTTGGGTCAATTGTACCCATATTTACATTAAATTGTGATTTTAGAAAAGGCAACGTTTTGTTTAGAAGATATACTTACACGTTCTTAATTATTCTGAATAGTGGATTTTAATAATTGCTTTGTTTCTCAAAAGATACACAAATTATGTTATTTGGTGGTTTAAAAAAAATAACTATCAAGGCACCGTCTGTTTATTTGGCTGTTAACAAAAAGGTGCGGGCGAGTGCCAATTTCATCAAAGCAAACCTGCGGGTTGCAATCAGTTTCAGGTCAGGAATTTCAAATGAAGGGGTAAGTTCCCGTTGACGGCTGCGTGCCTGGTAAAATCTGCTTTGGCGTTAACTAGGACTCACCGACGCATTTTATCCACAACCAGAGGGTGAAATGTAAAGCTACACACCTGCTCTCGAACCTGAATAGAACAGTTCGCCCTCGCCGGTTTTGCTGGAGAGAAATCTATTTTCACCAAGGCGCACATTCTGCAAACGCCAACCCAGCAAAACACTGGTGACAGACGCACAAATTGCTGAAGTAACTAAGCGGGTCAAGGAGCATCACCGGTGAAAAGGAATAGGTGGGGTTTCGGGTCGAGACCCTTCTTCAGACTGAGAGTCAGGGGAGAGGGAAACAAGAGGCACGAAAAGGTAAACAGAACAAATGAATGAAAAGAACAAATCAAAACAATGTTGACAACCTTAAAAGGTGAGAGCAATCAATGCAGCCACCTCGAAATAAATAGCACACAGTATTTCGTACACCTCTTTCGTATTTCGTACACCTCTGCCACGACGCAATGAATAATTCACTGGAGATTCCAGCATTTGCAGCTTCTTGTGCGGCTAAACCCGAAACACTCGGGTTTGTTTCGAGCGTCGCCTGGGTACATTTGACTCTCTGCATAAATACTGGTGTAATGGACTCAATATATAAAATCCTGAAGATGGACACAAAATGCTGGAGTAACTTAGCGGGACTGGCAGCATCCCTGGAGAGAAGGAATGGGTGATATTTCGGGTCGAGACCCTTCTTCAGACAGAGTCAGGGGGAGAGGGAAACGAGAGGTAGAGACGGTGATGTAGAGAGATATAGAACAAACGAATGAAAGATGTGCACAAAAAGTAGCGACGATGAAGGAAACGGTCCATTGTTAGCTGTGGGATAACGAGTTGTACAGACATATAATTCTGAAACCTGTGTATCATCTATAAGCGTGTATTACATTTTTTCCACAACTGCAGAATATTTATTGATGGTAGATAGAAATAAATGTTGGTGAGCGTGAAGCGCGCTGACTGTGCGTGGATGCGAGAGCGCGTTTGGAATAAAGAGCGCACGGAGATAAGGTCAGCCAGAGTGAGCCGGGAGGGCGAGAAGCGGGACTTACCCGGGGCCGAGGCGGGGCGAGGGGGTCCGGTGCAGGCCTGGCTGGCTGGCTGCTCGGCCTGTGGCTGTGTGTGAGGGGGGGGGGGGGGGTCCGGTGCTCGGCCTGTGGGGTCCGGTGCAGGCCTGTGGGGTCCGGTGCAGGCCCGTGGATGAGGGGGTCCGGTGCTCGGCCTGTGGATGAGGGGGTCCGGTGCAGGCCTGGGGGGTCCGGTGCAGGCCCGTGGATGAGGGGGTCCGGTGCTCGGCCTGTGGATGAGGGGGTCCGGTGCAGGCCTGGGGGGTCCGGTGCAGGCCTGTGGGGTCCGGTGCAGGCCCGTGGATGAGGGGGTCCGGTGCTCGGCCCGTGGATGAGGGGGTCCGGTGCTCGGCCTGTGTGTGAGGGGGGGTCCGGTGCTCGGCCTGTGGATGAGGGGGTCCGGTGCAGGCCTGGGGGGTCCGGTGCAGGCCTGTGGGGTCCGGTGCTCGGCCCGTGGATGAGGGGGTCCGGTGCTCGGCCTGTGTGTGAGGGGGGGTCTGGTGCAGGCCTGTCCGTGAGGGGGGTCCGGTGCAGGCCCGTGGGGTCCGGTGCAGGCCCGTGGATGAGGGGGTCCGGTGCTCGGCCCGTGGATGAGGGGGTCCGGTGCTCGGCCTGTGTGTGAGGGGGGGTCTGGTGCAGGCCTGTCCGTGAGGGGGGGTCCGGTGCAGGCCTACCTGCTCGGCCCGCTGTGCGTGAGGGGGAGTCCAGGGTCCGGGCCCCGGGTGCCGGCAGTGAAGCCGAGAGCTGTCCGCCATCTCCAGGCGGTTGGGCGTCAGGGAAACGCCGCCCGCTTCCGGTCGCCCGCTCGCTGCCTTGGCAACCGGACCGGAAGCAGGTGGGCGTGTCCGCGGCGGTGGGCGGGGTTGGGGTGGGTGAGGGGAGGATGGCGCCCGATTTGCATTCGGCCCCGCCCACTCTCGGCCATACATATGAAGGGCGCGTCACGCCGCGCGCGGCCTTCCGGGAGTTGCAGTCCCTCAACTACATTTCCCAGGCCGCCCCGCGCATCCCAGGCACTCCTGTCAATCATGCCTCCCCCCCCCCCCCCTACCCGCAATAGCTAGACGTGTGGATTGCAGAGGCAATGAATGATGTTACCTGCGAAAATGGTTTAAATCGGATTTTCTTTGTGCATACTGTAGGAAGCAACTGCAGATGCTGGTTTACACGGAAGCTAGACACAAAATGTGTAGGAAGGAACTGCGGATTCTGGTTTACACCGAAGATAGACACAAAATGTGTGGGATGCAACTGCAGATGCTGGTTTTCACCGAAGAGAGACACAAAATGCTGAAGTATTTCAAGAGAGCTTCTCTCCAGAGATGCTGCCTGTCCCGCTGAGTTACTCCAGCATTTTGTGTCTATTTTATTTGTGCATACTTTGGATGCAGATAAATGTTTCTGTGGTATAAGTATACAAAAAAAATAATCAGACGCAGTAGAGACTGCAGAAAACGATGGCTTCATATTTGTCTTCTGTAAACATCGTACTCTTTTTAGTGCCCCAGATGCACAACTGATGAGCGGAGGAATCTATGAGCCCGAAAAAAAAGTGGCAGTTACGAATTTTCCTATATTAGAAGAAAGAAAATGCTATTTTGCGGAATATACAGATTAAAGGCAATAATGCAAATTAATTTAAAGGGCAGCAGGAAAAGGAAATAGTCTGAAGAAGCGTCTCCACCTGAAACGTCTCCAATTCCTTCTCTCCAGAGATGATGCCTGACCCGCTGAGTTACTCCGGCATTTTGTGTCTATCTTTAATATGATATAGATAAAGGAGTGAAGTTGAGCAAAGTGCTGGTATGAGTTGCATCGGCCGAATCGCTTACTTTGAGCGGCGTATCCTCTATCCTGCTATGCACAGATCATTTAAAATCGCAGTTAAAGGTTGCATTTCGTCAGATTCCAGATGTTTGCACATTTGAGATTTGTTAAAAACATCTTGCCAGTCAGTTCAAAGCAAATTAAGAAACATTCGTGTACTTGGAAACAAATGTGTAGACATGTTAATTTCTCTGTTCATGTCATACGCTAAAGCAATGATGCACACATTGGCAACGTGCACAATTTGACAATAGTCATTTTCCTGTATAAATATAATGCTTCCAAAGATGATTTCGGAAAGATGTAGCATTAAGCCTTTAATCCACGCCAAAGAAACGTAATTGAAAGTAACAAAAACGGATTATAAATAGATGAATATGAACAAACATCTCAATCAATCATTAACACGGAGTGATATCAGAGCATGATATTGGAGAGTAAAAAGGACGTTGTTAACATAGGGAAGGCTAAAGGCAATAATATGCAATGCGCTGATTAATTTCGCAGGGCAAAAGACTTTGAAAACTATCGATTTGCGAGGTTTCCCGCTGAGATGGGGGCTTGAGCTATAAGCAGACAAAGAGAATTAAATAAACCGGGATATGTTCGTGTTGGGAAATATATCTGGTGGAATCAAAGGAGATTACATTCGTTGATCGGCAGGGATTTATCCCAGTTCATATGGTTTTAATCTGCTTTCGCTTCTACCCTTTTATGAGTTTTCTAGAGGGGATACCTGGTTCGTTTATTCGCTTATATCCACCGGTAAACACTCATTTTGAGCTTGAGAGTGTGAAATGCCGCGAATCAGCCGGTTTGCTCCGCGTTGTAAAGAGACTCTCGTCTAAATTCGGAATTCTCCAAGTAATTAATACCATTCGTAAACCACACAAGAAAGCTGAACAGAACGGGTTCTCCTGAATCAACTGCTGAATCGGGTTGTTTTTTTCATCTTTGGTCGATTTATTCTTTTAAATGATCTTTGCCATTCTTCGAATTATTGGGCACAGACCAAACAACGCCAGCTCTCTCCATTTAATATTTGGTAGCTAACTTTAGCTCTTATGCAAAGCATTGCAGTTGGATTACTGCTCGACAGCAGAGGGGAATCATTGAACTCGCCGAGTGCATATTTCAGATAAATATTGTCGGAAGATTTTAATTGATAGAAATCTCTGTGGTACTTACGGAAACTAAACAATTGCTGTGTATTCGCTTAACGAGCTTTAAATTCAAGAACTGTTTACACTCGAAGAGAAACAACTACACATGCTTCTTCCTCATAATATGAAGTTGGGTGACCTCTTTCTAGATGTGACTCGATGGCATCGTGAAGGATCGCCAGAGAAGTCTTTCAACCTAAATAACAAGCCTTTGATTTGTGTCTTGCACAAACGTACAGTCTGGATATGATCCAAATTCACACATAAAAGGTTTTTTTACTCTCGGGGCACCAACTCCAAGCCATTGTTAGCTGATGACACTTTAATCAATTAATGGGATTTTTTATTTTTTTTTGCAAGTTAAAATAACAAGAATAAATGAAGACCTGCACCAAATTAGTGAGCTAATCATAAAATGACCCCCTGCTAATATCAACATTTATATTGGCAGAATATCTAATTATATTAAATGAAGACATCTTGTAATTGTGGCCTCTGTTTAGACCTGTGTTGAATTCATCTGATGGTTAAAGTGTACATTTTGACAGTCCATTCTTCCTTTTCTTATTTTACATCCTCACACCACTGCATCAATGGGTTGGATAACATTAATGTAGCATAATGTTATCAAATATATTAGTAACCCACATTAGCACCAGCATGAGGTCGCCACCTCATTGGAGACCCTCGGACTATCTGTGATCGGACTTTACTGGCTTTATCTTGCACTAAACATTATTCACGATATTCCCTTGAACATGCATTGTGGATGGCTCTATTGTAATCGTGTATTGTCTTTCTGCTGACTGGTTGGCACGCAACATAACCTTTTCACTGTACCTCGGTACACGTGACAATAAACTAAACTCAAAGATATTTCAATATAGTCCATCGCCTTACGTCTCCATCTCCAACAATGTGTTCAGTGATCACAAGAACTGAACCGGGTACATGCCATACAGAGATTATGAAACAATCCACTGGCTTTTTTAGACTGTCATGGCCGTCTTGGAGTGTAAAGAGAAGGAGCATTAACTGAAGTTACCAAAATATTCAACCATCAAAAGTCAAAATGAATCAGCACATGCAATACCTCAGAATGGACAGATGTTGTCAGCAGCTGTTCCACAACTGTGCAGCAGCTGGAGGGAGACACTGTTGTCTTCTTGTTTCAAGTTTTCCAATGGAAAGTTGGTTTTAACGCGGAGCAATTATTTTCACACGTACCTAAAAACTTTGTCCAAGTTGTTTGGAACTCATTTAATTGATCTGTGCGAGGAAGGTTGATGTATATAATGATGGATAGTACAGGAAAGTAGACTAATTTATGAATGTGTGACCCATGACCTCCAAGTTCAAGAAAGGCTTCTTCCCAACAACCATCAGGCTCTTGAACACCACACAACACTATTTAAACTATGAACTGTGGACTGTCTGTGACTCCATTAAGGACTTCAGGTTTTTTTTCACTATATCTGTTGTTCATTTATTGAGTTTTCATTTATTAAGTTATCTATCACACAAATAAATAGTCAACTTGTCGGGCCACCTGTATATCAGAGCAAAAGAAAATAAAACACATTATAAATCTAAGTGGGATATCAAATTTTGAAGCAAATGTCTCTGCTTTTCTCAGAGGGGTTATGTGTGTCTATAAATATAATGTA
Source organism: Rhinoraja longicauda (assembly GCF_053455715.1). Lineage (NCBI taxonomy): Eukaryota > Metazoa > Chordata > Chondrichthyes > Rajiformes > Arhynchobatidae > Rhinoraja > Rhinoraja longicauda. Next base: position 4,843,289 of record NC_135958.1, on the reverse strand, counting down.
GTTGGACTCCAAGCATTTCACAAAGATTGATTGAAAAGTGCCATGTGGTAAAATAGATTTTTTTTGTGTGGAAGTAATAAGGTAACCACAACAAGCATTATGGTTATGTGGATAACATTAGCAAACAATAAAATATGTCATAATGTGCAGCTTATAATATCTTCTCAGTGTATGGTTGTCACTTGACTGTAATGCACCTAACACTTTTACCTGTTTTGAGCGTAATATTTGTTTTCATGTACTGTGAGTTTCCATGATCACAGTCTGTAATGAGAATTATAATTTTCAGCTGATAATGGGAAAAGGTGTAGCATTCATCCTGGTAGATAGATATACAAACCCAGTCTTGTATAAAAGTTGTAAATTCTGTTAAATCAGATGTGAATTTTGATGCCGACTTCATTGGGTATAGCAAATCAAATATTACAGCCAAATTTTGACATACAATATTGGTCCTTTTTAAACCTTCAACGTTCTCCATTTTTGCAACAGTTACCAGCATAACACTGGAGTCAATATTGCAGTGCTGTAGCTGTGAAACCTAACAGATCTACTTTCCCAGCAAATTCCCACTTGAACAACTCTTGGTCACTTGATAAAACTAGTGTCAAGACCTTGCCTTTGGTTGGAATTAATCAGCAACAGCCAATTTGTACGTAGCATTGTCCCACAAACAGAGATAATGATAAGGACCAGATAATGTGTATTGTAGAGATGTTGATTGAGAGATACATAGTGGTTGAATGTCAAGGATATCTGCCTTACTCCTCCTGTAAAGTATTCCACATGGTCTTTCATGCGCACGTCAGGATTCTTATGGTTCCTTGGTTTAGTTTCAACCATAATGCCAACATTCCTGACAATGCAGGTGTCTCTGCTCTACTGTGAAATCTCCTCTAGGTATGCCTACTTTGAAGTAGTCCTCCTCCTCTCTCCAATAGGAGTTCTGCAACACCCTCTTTTGCTGCTCCCCTTCTGTGCACTTCTTCCACAGCCAACAACTGACCATTGTGTACTCCACCTTTCCTTGGTCATCGGTGCCAGCTCTGATTTTCTCTGTACCTTTTCAAACCTCCAGTTTCCCTCTCCCTCGTTTCCCTTTCCCGTGACTCTATCTGAAGAAGGGACTCGACCCGAAACATCACCTATTCCTTTTTTCCAGAGATGTTGCCTGACCCGCTGAGTTACTCCAGCATTTTGTGTCTATCTTTTTTTGGAACTGGATAGTAAGCCCAGATAACTGTATTCAGTTTGTGTCGGGGAACTGCAGATGCTGGTTTAAATCGAAGGTAGACACAAAATGCTGGAGTAACTCAGCGGGTCAGGCAGCATCTCTGGAGAGAAGGAATGGGTGGCAATTCGGGTCGAGACCCTTCTTCAGACTTTTTGTGGTTCAAATTAGTGAGGTAACTAAGTTGGAGAATAGACTGAAGATTGAAGAAGGGTCTCGACCCGAAACGTCACTCTTTCCTTCTCTCCAGAGATGCTGCCTGACCCACTGAGTTACTCCAGCATTCTGTGTCTACTGTGTTCAGTTTGTTGAGCGGCACTCGAAACCAGAATCTTCAGGCTCCAATGTGGGTGTGACTATTAACTTAAGTTAACTACAAATGACACATCTTCTGCGGACAACTTCTTCACTGCCTTTCATTGAGACAGTTGTGAAAGACTTTGTGGACAGGGGGAGTGGCTACAGACATATGTGAAGAACAATGGGGGCTGCATGGGATGAACAGTGTCTTACTTAGTGCATGTTAGTCCAAACAGTCAAAGGAAATGTTGTACTTGAGCCTAGGTTCAGAAACCCCCCCCCCAACACTGATGGGTTGCAGGCCACCTCAGATTGTAAATCCAACTCAATGCTTATAATTAATGTTTTCAAAATGTGTTCTTAAGTTATACCAAATGTTTGCACGGATTGGAAAATATAAAACCACGAATTTTATTGTGTTATACAATGAAAATTTTAAAAATGGATCGATAGATTGTGCAACAAAATATGTACAACAAAATTGTTACTCAATTACCTGAATGGAAGGTAATAAACAAAATAATAATCAGTCTGAAGAAGGGTCTCGGCCCAAAATGTCACCTATTCCTTTTCTCCAGAGATGCTGCCTGACCCGCTGAGTTACTCCAGCATTTAGTTTCCAAAATAAAAATCACGTATGGAACTCTTCTACATTGTCCTTTATCTTGAAAAGGAGAAATTGTTGACCTATAGTCAGTAAGGCGTTCATACATTAACTATTCTCCAACTCAGTTACCTCCACTAATTTGAACCACAAAAAAATTAAAATCAAGATGGTTTTCCTCAAGACCCCAGTTTCCTGTGCGGCAAATAAGTCATGTTTTATAAAGCACAATTATGTTTTGTGAAATGCACATTAGTTTCAAATTTTAAGTTTGGTCATTTCCATTAATCGATTTCTATTTTTCAATATATAGAATAATTAATATGTGGGGCTTAATATTTTTTAATATGTGCAAGAGTATTTTATAGCCAAAGAATAGATTTTGTAAATGATTATTTATTATTATTGAATGCACTTGCTTTTTGAGTTTATTGTTACAGCTGGATTATTTTCCATTCTGATAAAGGGTCTCAACTCGAAACGTTACCTATTCCTTGTCTCCAGAGATGCTTCCTGACCCACTGAGTTACTCCAGCATTTTGTGTCTATCTTTGGTGTAAACCAGTATCAGCAATTCATTCTTACACACTTTTTTTTCGTACATGCTATGTACGTACTGTCTACTCATTATGCTTTATCATCATCTGGCAAGGCTTGCTAATGACTGCTACATGCGAATGTCAATTGGTAGCCAATATTCAAAATTAGCTTCTTCCCAACCTGCAACCATCAAATACAGCGTTGAGGAGACTGGGAGGTTGAGGGTGGGTAGGGGATTCTGCTTCTGTGTGCGTTCCATGAACCTACTGCAAATTATTCCTCAATAAATTTTCAGTAATGACAATCACAATTGTTGATCTTTCAGCGTGAGTCCCATTTTGCATTAATGTTATAGACTGCACTGACAGCTGCTGTCAGAAGAAAATACAGGCAGGCCCAAAATTGAATCAAATCACCTCATCAGATTAATAGTGCACTGTTAACGGCACATCATAATAGCCAATACCCTGGAGTGATTTCAAGGTACTGCTAACAAGGAGATGGGGGAGAGGAGAAGAGGGAGTGGCCGGGGTGCGACTCGACTCGACCTTGATTAGAGGTCCTCAGGTAGAGTGAAGGAGTCAACAAGGCTTTTAATCAAGGACCAGTCGCACCCCGGCCACTCCCTCGTCTCCCCTCTCCCATCGGGCATCAGCTGCAGAAGTGTGAAAATCCACAGCTCCAGATTCAGGCAACTGAACCACCCTACCAACAATGACAGAGCGGTCTTGAGCTACTATCTACCTCATTGGGGATCTTCAGACTATCTTTGATCAGACTTTACTGGACTTTATGTTGCACTGAATGTTATTCACGTTATTCCCTTTATTATGTATCTGTACACTGTGTACGGTTCCCTTTATCATGTATCTGTACACTGTGGACGGCTCGATTGTAATCATGTATTGTCTTTCCGCTGGCTGGTTAGCACGCAACAAAAAAAAGCTTTTCAACTGTACCTCAGTACATGTGACAATAAACTCAACTCAACTCAACCCACAGACGGCGGTGGAGGCCAAGTCAATGGATATTTTTAAGGCAGAGATAGATAGATTCTTGATTAGTGCGAGTGTCAGGGGTTATGTTATGGGGAGAAGCCAGGGGAATGGGGTTAGGAAGGAGAGATAGATGGCGGTGTTGACTTCAATGGCCTGATTCTGCTCCTACAGCTTACGACCAATCCCTTCCACCTCCTCCAAGGGAGGCGAGGTGCGTCCTAGTTCCTGACCCAAGTGGTCACTTATTGAAGTGTGAGAGTCAGCCGGTGGTCAAGTGACATCACATCCAGGCAGACCATCACTGCCGATCCTGTGCTCGCCCCCACGCCCCAACACACAGGCGCACACAATTGGCAGCCAAGTCACCGGCCGGCAATCACAAGTGCGAAAGCCAGATGCACTTCTACCTCGCCCAGGCGAGGCGCCGAAGCTAGAATCACTGCGCATCATTTAGTATTGGCACTGGCTGGAGACCGATATATTGTTGGGATTATTGACTGGATAACTCGCGGGGTTCATGGAGACGGCTTGGGTGAGTGAGTCTCTAGCGCGTTTTATTTTATCTTTAAGGAGATAGACACAAAATGCTGGAGTAACACAGAATGCTGGAGAACAAAAAGGTTGGCTGATGTTTCGCCTCGGACAGATTATTCCACCCGCATCTTAAAGAATTATATTTCCCACATTTATTTTGTAATCTTTGTTGTTTAAAAAAAAAAAGAAAGCCTATCCTTTACAACATTTTATACAGGAGTGATACACCTGTAATGACACACACAAATCGGGCGCACACACACGCCAGAATTGTAATTAATTCCGGGGCTGCAATTTTAAATTTCAAGGAGAGTTTAAGAAACGCAAAGAGACACAAAATGCTGGAGTAACTCGGCGGGACAGGCAGCATCTCTGGGTGATGTTTCGGGTCGATACCCCCTTCTTTCAGAGACCCAGATGCTGCCTGTCCCGCTGAGTTACCCCGGCATTCTGTGTTCATCTTCGGTGAAAACCCGGCATCTGCAGTTCCTTCTGCGCGTCGAAGGAGCGTACTTTGGGAGCGTTTTAAATTGGCAAGTTTCACGGTTGTGCCTGTATTTTTTTTTGTATCTTCCTCGTCTTCTTCTTCTCCCACCCTCCGTGGGTCTGATTCACCAGGCTTCTGTCACGTTGAGCATGAGCAAACTAAAGTTTAGTTGCTTGGTAAAAGATTGCCATCCAGGGGCCGGCTGAGTCGAGTCTTGAAATGATTCTTGTTCCGCCAGAGAGGGAGGGAGGGAGGGAGAGAGAGAGAGAGAGATTCTCTCATTAGGTTAGCTGTGGTACCCCAGCATGCTAGAGTTTTCTTATGTTGATACCACCCATCGTAGGAGGAGCTGTGAGTGCGTAGAAGGCGTCAGAAATCCCGAATTTCTAACTTGCATCTCATCTCGCAGGACTTTTTTTTCTTTCTAGACAGCCCTATGCAAAAGAAAAACTTCTGCAAGCAAGTAAACACCGGATGAGTCCGCTCGGAGCTGAGAACGCAGACCCAGGCAATCTGCCGGTTCGCCCAGTTCCACATTATATATATATACATACATATATATATATTTTCTTTAAAAGCCTTGGGGGAAAAAAAAGGGTGTCTTGATTCGCGCACAGAAGCGCATTATCACTAACCATGTCGTATCCTCAGGGTTACTTATACCAGCCGTCAGCCTCGTTAGCTCTGTACTCGTGCCCGGCTTACAGCACCAGCGTCATCTCGGGGCCGAGGACGGATGAACTTGGTCGGTCTTCGTCGGGATCAGCCTTCAGCCCGTACGCCGGATCGGCCGCCTTCTCCGCTCCTTCCCCGGGCGGCTACAACAGCCATCTCCAGTACAGCACCGACCCCACCGCCGCCTTCACTTCGTACGTGGTAAGTTGTGCTTTCTACACACACATACACACACACACACCGCCGCGACGATACAAACACACGCCCGTGTGTCCAACCACACACACACAGACACAATGAACGGCGCTTCGCCCACACCGCCGATCAACACAAACTTTTCAGGGGCATCTCAATCTCTTATTTGAACGCAATTTGGATTTTAGTTAAGCGTTGGCGTAGGGGGTGGTGGTGGGGGGAGGGAATGATGTTTTCAATATATATATATATATATATATACATATATATATATACATATATACATATATATATATAATCAGGCGCTTTTATTATAATCTTCCAAAGCTGGCAGGTTTAAATAAATTATCTCACAGTGTTAAACAAAAAAAAAGGGGTTTACAGTTGAATGCGTTTGGTACAAAAGGCGATGTTGACGGCTGTTTGTAATCTCAGGGATCACCCTATGATCACACCCCGGGCATGGCTGGATCTATAGGATATCACCCGTACGCTGCCCCTCTAGGATCTTACCCCTACGGCGACCCGGCTTACCGGAAAAATGCCACCAGAGACGCCACGGCTACCCTGAAAGCGTGGCTGAGCGAGCACAGGAAGAACCCCTACCCCACCAAAGGCGAGAAGATCATGTTGGCCATCATCACCAAAATGACGCTGACCCAAGTGTCCACCTGGTTCGCCAACGCCCGGCGAAGGCTGAAGAAGGAGAACAAGATGACCTGGACCCCGAGAAACAGGAGCGAGGACGAAGAGGAGGAAGAGAACATTGACCTGGAGAAAAACGACGACGACCAGCCGCAGAAACCTTTGGAGAAAGACAACTCGGCCGAACCAGCTCCAGGTAAGAAATTAATTAATATTTTAGAGAAATCAATTCCAATATGGGCGCTGGCGGATTTTTAGTTTATTATTTATAACGCACGCAAAATGCAAAAGAACACACCAAATTTTCGTTGGAATTGTAATTTTCGCTGCATGGAAATGTCTCCACAAACTTAACATCTTTTTTTTTTTAGAAAGATAGACACAAAATGCTGGTGTAACTCAGCGGGACAGGCAGTTACTCCAGCATTTACCCGCTGAGTTACTCCAGCATTTTGTGTGTCTTGTCTTCGGTGTAAATCAGCAGTATCTAACACGTATTTTAGAAATACTGCCTCAAAGTAAAATGCAATTGTTGGGTTTAAACAACGTGTACAATTGTGAATGTTCTCTTGAAGTGAATGCAATTAGATTGTGGTTAAAATGTTTGATTAATGAAATGTGATTTTATTGTCTCTCTCTCAACTCTTTGAAACAGGGGACCAGAAAACAGACGTGATAGAAATTGCCTGCGACAGGTTTCAGGGCCAACAAGACCTCGGTAAAGATAGTGAGCAGATCCTCAGCGATTCGGAATTTAAAGATTCGGAGGAAAAAGAGACCCTTCACTCGCCCAAAGCTACTAGTTCAGTCCTGGCTGTTCCTCACCGAACCGAGCTCCGACGCGAAAGTCACGACTCGGACATGGAAAATGCACATACAAACCTAGCCCACACTCTTCCCAGCGACACGCCGAACTGTACTGTGACTTCAGTCATCCACTCGCCCCCGGCCGCAAGCTCCAAGCCCAAACTCTGGTCGTTAGCGGAGATCGCCACCTCGGACAAGTCGAAAGAGCAGAACGAGCAGCAGTCGCTGAGCGCTTGTTCGGGCCACGGTTGTTCTGCTGTGTCGCCAACTCGTTCACCTTGCCCCTACCCGAACAGCGCCGTGTTGGGCCGGCCTCTCTACTACACTTCCCCCTTCTACACGGGCTACACGAACTATGGCACTTTCGGACACCTTCACAGCAGCGGCACGAATCACTTCAGTTCTAATGGATTAAGTCAGACTGTCTTAAGCAGAGCAGAAGCGTTGGCAAAACTCTGCCCGGAGTCTAAAACAAAGAGTCCGGCGCCATCAGACCAGTATAAGGACGTATCGCCTTATGATTTGAAGAAAGGTATGTCGAACATTTAATAATGGTTCTTCGCCGAATCTCTGGACACTATTTATTATCTTTACCTTGACAAATTTCGCCGTCAATGTGGTATAAAGTAACAAAGAAGTTTAGTTTCTGTTATATTCCAAACGGTCGATTCAAACTGTCCGAAAGTAACATCTGGAAAAAAAAACGTCTTAACCAACCACGGATTAATTTGTATTGAGACTAATTCTGTATATTTAATGTAGCATTTTTGTATTTAAAAAGGATAATACACCCTCTTTGAAGTAAATTATGAAACGAGTCTCTTGTACAGATATTAATGTTGTTCTTTCGTATAATATATATACATATATAATATAAATCTGTGTTTTTTTTGGAAGTGTTTCATAATTAACACGGTAGCAGTTTAATTTAAGACGAAAACTGTTTCTCTGGAAATCGGGGCGGGTGGGAAAGGTGTCAACGAAAGACATACAAAAAAACCCAACAAAATAATTTCAAAGATCGCTGCTGACAAAGAAATTGTAAATATTTAATTAAAACACAGTTTTAGCTTACACACACACACACACACCGGGCAAGCATTGCTGTTGGCTTGTTTTTTGGTTTTGTTTTGGGGGTTGTTAATGCGTTACTCTAAAAGACAATTAGTCCGGGCTAGAGAGTGTGTGGCACTTTAACCGTGCAGCTGGTGAAGTAGGGGGAAAACTGGCTGGAATAAGAAGGCGAAAAACTAAAGTGCCATCCTCTAACCTAATTACATCTAATCAGTGTCGTGTTTTATGCAAAGCAATCAGCTGGTGAACTTTGCTAATGAGTTCGATTTTATGCCAAATTTAGTCCTCATTACAATCGCAAAAAAACCCCCACAGTGGTGCGATATACGAGGCAATGACAACGGGAATACTCAGTGACACCAGTGTTAGATAATATACACACACACACCTCTCTCATCGACAACTCGACCAGTCAAGTACTTTTGGTGGACCGCGTAAATTCGTTTAATTTCCCGGTGTTGGTCACAAGTTTTTTTTTCTTAGGCTATTTATTTTCCCTGCCTACATTCCCCCCTCCTCAACGTTGCGATGAGATTGTGTTTGGAGTCCCCGTTCGGTTCAAAAGTGTTAACTTGAACTTTTCCCCGGTTCGCAGGTAGGTGTCAGACTTGTCCTGAAAAGAAAAACCGTCCTACTTTCCAATAAGTGCCAAAACGATTTTGTTTATAATTAATTAAAACACACACACTCACGCACACACACGCACACACACACACACACACACACACACTCGCGCACACACACTCACTCACACACACACACACACACACACACACACACACACACACACACACACACCAGCCACAAATAACACTCTTTGTTCAACACAAACCTTCCAATTCACAAACCCGGGGAGTAACAAATGAAGGTAAATCTTGACGAAATATGGGAAAGAAATTCAACTCATTATTTGCAGAGAAAACGGCCACTGACCCGAAAATGTCACCGCACTTGGAAGTGCGATGCGACGAAAAGCAGGGTTTTTTGTTGTTGAAATATTGTCTCTGTACACGGAGTGGGCAGGAGGGAGGCGAGAGAAAAACGAAACAAAAAAATCTTTGAATTGTATTTTTGTAAGAACTATTACTCAGAGCGTTTACTAATTTATGCGGCTGTGTTTTTTCCCTCCCCTTCTCTATCTCTCGCGAAACAATGGACTCGGAAATGTTTGTAAATAAAATCTCAGCCTGATTTTTCCAAACGCGACTTGATGTTTTCCTGTTTTCAGCTTCTGTGGAACCGCAGTCAAAATCCGAGCGGCCTAATTTAAAAGATCAACAGATTGGGGGAAATCAAATATTAATGACGGACCATCTGATTATTTCGCCACAGAATAGGGGGAAACAAAAAAAAGGCTTATTTTTAGTGGCAATTAAATTGAAGATGTCAATCCCATCATCCTCAATTGCATTTAGATACCGAGCCTGTATAACGACTGTGTATTTATGCCCGAACTATGGGTAGTTTAAGGTTAGGTGAATGGAAATGAACTAATGTGAATTTCGTATTGGCACGTATATATATATATTTAGTTAACGCCAAATTGCCTGTGGTATTTGTATTTCTGTGCTTCAGAGATTCAGCGAATTTTCCAACAATTGCATTGTTAACTTATCACAATTTAGATGGTTCCACAAATAAGATGAATAAAATATATATTTTTAATATCGCAGTCAGTTCCACTGGATGAAGTCTAACGTTGCTGCCATTATAACCAATTAGACATATACAGGATTGCTTGTCATTAGTCTATGATTAATTCAGAACCTAAACATTTTCAGGTGGAGCACACGCACGAACACACAGGCGCACACTCACGCACACACACAGACTCACGCACACGAACACACAGACACGCACACATTCACACACGAACATGCAGACACAGACACATACACACACACACACACGAATATACAGACACACACACACACACACACACACAAAAGTGACCCACAATCAACGAATATGACTCAATATGTTATTTCCAGGTTAAATATTTTGCAATGTTATTTTTACAACGACCTATTAAAGTATATTCGATGATTGCTTCTCCACTTAAAAGACATGCGCTGTCCTTATTAAATGTGTAAGAGGAGTGAACTTAACAAAGCGCAGAAAAAATGGCAGATTTACTTATCAGTTCTCTTTAAATTACAGTTTATCCAGCAGGATTGTTAAACGGTGGATTGCTGTTAATCTTACTTCATTTCATCTTTCTAGCCTTTCAGTGAATTGTGGGAAAGTGTCTCAGGGGGCGAACATAAATACCCTTGTAGCAGCACAAAAATGTTCCCAGCCTCCCGGACTCGCATTCAAATCAGAACTTCTATTTTTATCTGGTGTTAAAGTGTGAGCTTCTTTGGCGTGATTGCAATATATCATCAACCTCGACCATAATTATTAGTTTCTCCTTGCCTCCTCCCCCAATCTGGTTTCCTTCAGTGTAATTTTCTGTTATAACAACACATAAAATAACCTACAGCTTAAAGTTATCAATTTCAAGCAAGGAATTAGCAGTAAATTGCTTTTTTTTTTAGAAAACATGGCAACTATGCAAATTAGTAGTGTGGCAATGGTGTCTATTTTAGGAATTAAATTAATCTTTACTTAATTTTCAAGGATTAGTATTTTACAGGCGGCATTAGTCCTAAGCTGATTTTTTAAAATATTTTTTTCTATAAAGAAATTATCTCTCGTGAGTTGTTCCAAGTACGTAACGCGCAGATTTACAAACGCAATTTCCAGTGTTTCACACTCAGTGAGTATATCCCAAAGCCAGGCGCTCCAAATACTGATCGCAGTTCACCTTGTGGTTTTGACTAAATGATATGGTTTTTAAGGGGTTGGTGGCTTGCGTGGGATTTGCTGTTGTAGAATCTCACACGAGACTTCCTCCGGGGGGCAGCTTTTATCTCAAGGATAACCGGTGGCCGAATGTATTAATATTTATAACTGCCGATACAATATCACAACAGTTTTATTACTGAGTGCATGCGTTTCTTTTAGTTTCACCCACTTAAGAAATGAGAGAGAGAGAGGGGAAAAAAACATTTAATGGCGCTCCGAGTTCAGTCACCCTTTCTTCCAAACGCTCGCAATGTGGATGATTTGATCACAGCTATCAGTAGGCAATGCAGAATATTCGTGACTGGCGGAGCATGATACGTTCGCGCACTTCACTGAGTAGTAATGTGCACATAGGCGCACAGATGTAAGTAACTCCAGTCCATTAACCCACCCCAAGTTTACGGGTGTCCTCGATTAAAATCGAAAGTAGATGGCTTCTTGAAAAATAAGCAGGGAATTAACGAAAGGTTGATTGAGGTTAAGCGGTTCAAATTCAGTCGAGACATTTCCATACCAAACAATACTTAACAAATGTTCTTGATCATCACCTCCACACCCCACCCCCTCCCCCCTCTCAACCTCCCCCTCCCCATTACCAAAAACAAAAAACATTTCACACCAGCCAGGCTGCGACCTAATCCGACTTTAAAGTACCGCAAGCACTTTTTTTTAGAAGTGCTGATACCCCTTACGGTGCTCCTTGTAAATTCCCCGCACCAACCGCATTGCGTTAAACACCCAGCGTGTCACGACGCGGACCTTCGGCTGTTGTGGCGTCGAACAGGTGAAACGAGCGAGGGGAAAACCAAGGTTTATTTTCACAAGGTCTACTAAGTTTGAAACTGATGGCCCGAGGAAAAACTCGAAAAGTTGCAAGACACAAAACGAAACACCCTGAAACAGATAAGGGTTCACAGAAAGTTTTGAACATACAAATGCCCATATAGATATGACACCCACGTATTTATAATCAGAAACCTCTCTACATATTTATTCACAAAATGCTGGAGTAACTCAGCAGGTCAGGCAGCATCTCAGGGGCCGATGGCCCATTCCTTCTCTCCTGAGATGCTGCCTGACCTGCTGAGTTACTCCAGCATTTTGTGAATAAATACCTTCGATTTGTACCAGCATCTGCAGTTATTTTCTTACACCTCTCCGCATACTTATCACAATTTGTAATATTTGGAAGAATAACAATGCACATGCGCGTCTTTAACAATTAAATGAAATATCGATACAAGATAAGAAAGGTGAAGCACAGATAGTATTAATTCAAACAGCGTTTGTATTTATTCACAAAGGACCCTAAGCAGAGGGGGAACACTGGATGTCGCTGAGGATTAAGGTGTTCCGGGTATCCAAAGATAAAACGAAAGGAACTATCAAGTCAAGTCAAGTCAAGTCAATTTTATTTAAACACAACCCACGTTGACCAAAGTGCTGTACATCAGTGCAGGTACTAAAAAGGAACATGCAATAGCCCACAACTATGAGGGCAAACAAAAACCTCGAGCTAAACCGTGAAAGTTGATTTTGACATTATCCCGTTGAAACCAACCTTCTTCCATTCCAAACTCAACTCTTCCATTCCAAACTCAACACTCTTCCATTCCAAACTCAACCTTCTTCCATTCCAAACTCAACACTCTTCCATTCCAAACTCAACCCTCTTCAGTTCCCAACTCAACCCTCTTCCATTCCAAACCCAGTTAGGACTTTCTCGTATGTCTTTTAGACCTGCAGCTCCGTTGAGGCGAGCCATTCCAGCTCGTCCATATTGAATAGCGAGAGGTGAAAAAGTCTCGGTCCCCTTCCCAGGCGCAAATTCCCGGCCTCCCCCCCCCCCCCCCCCCCCCCCCATGGTCTTTGGTGCAACACGGGGCATCGGTCGCTCGCAACCCCGGACACACAGAGGGACAAGGGGGATGGAATGACAAGGCAGAACATTACTGCTCGCATCTTCGCGCCTGGCCTGCAGTGGTGTTGGAAATCAGGCCGGAGAAGGGAGCAGCCCCGAACGGTCGCCTGTCTATTCCCTCCAGAGACGCTGCCTGGCCCGTGAGGTTCCTCCAGCACTTTGTATTTTGCAATCATCTCCAACGAGACGTTTACCCTCCGCTCCTTTTAACCGACCGGACAGCGTGTGTGTTTGTGTGTACGTGTGTGTGTGTGTGAGTGTGTGTGAGTGTGTGTGAGTGTGTGTGCGTGTGTGTGTGAGTGTGTATGTGTGTGTGTGAGAGAGTGTGTGTGTGTGTGTGTGGGCGTGCGTGTGTGTGTGTGTGTGTGAGAGATTGATCTATATTATATAAGTATGTATTTGTGAGTATGTATGCATATACACACTGAACTTGTTTTCTCGTTTGTCATATTGTTTACAGTGTACTGTGTTTAGATGTTCTGTTGTGCTGCTGCAAGTAAGGATTTCATTGTTCTATCTGGGACACACGACAATAAAACACTCCTGACTCTTGACAAGTCGCTGAAAGTAATGAACTGGTCGTTGTCACTATTCTTGTTATCTTCCTACGGGACAACCCCAGCACCACTATTAAAGAAAGGGAGGAAAGAGAGAGAGGGGAAGATTATTTTAATTCATCACTAAATTGACGAGCGTGTGGAAGGGATTCCGAAGAAGGGTCTCGACCCGAAACGTCACCCATTCCTTCTCTCCAGAGATGCTGCCTGTCCCGCTGAGTTACTCCTGCGTTTCGTGTCTGCCTTCGAGTTAATACTTAATTTGCTGGTGATATCGAAATATAATCGCGCCGCACACATCACACGCTGCATTCTGACGCTTCACTGTTCAAGGTGTTGTTTTGCAACTTATAACTCTCGTGAGATGTGTCATCGGAACAGTTTTCATATTATTCACCGGCATTCCTTTAAAATAAAACTTTAAATTCTCTTACGATTCGGCCTCGGCGTTTTGAAAGAGAATAAATGGATCATTCCGACCAATAGATTTTGGGCGGTTTGGCGCGATCTCACACACGCTTCTCTCCAGAATAAAATTAATATTCCAAATAGTCCCATTTATTGCCGAGGGATCCGTGGTTTACTGTTTACAGAACATATTGAATCGCACAATAATACATGCAATTGGGAATTGAAAGCAAATATTGGTGCGCGTTTGAACTGTGCCAATCCATAGGCATTAAATGGTTTTTTTTTATAGTCCTTAAAACATTCATGTTAATATTCTGTTGTGCTGCTGCAAGTAAGGATGCAATTGGCCTATCTGAGACATATGACAATAAAACATTCTTGACTCTTGACTTTAAAAAAGTGTTCTCTAAACATTCAATGTTAATATTCTGCTGTGCTGTTGCAAGTAAGGATGCCATTGTTCTATCTGGGACATATGACAATAAAACACACTTGACTTGGGGGGGAAAAAACAGGACTTAACATTCAAATGGCGAGCACGTGGAAATACTTTGGATTCAGCTATTGTGTTTATCAAAAGCTGCATGGCAAGTCCAACTCCAAGTTGTTATTCATACTTTGAGAAGTTTCTGTTGGGTGAAGCTGTTTCTTATTTGACCGTGCCCGCTTTCTCTCCACAGTTAAAGTTGAGCCGGCCTATTTAATCTAGCGCCGTCACCCCTCAAATAAACTGCAGCATCCGGACAAGGTGTGAGCCGACTGCTTCTGTGCTTATGTCTACACCGGGGAGTAAAAGGTGGCGTTTGCACACTACATAAATAATCATTTGGAGAGAAAACTAAAAAACGGCCTACAAATCGAGTCCATCTGGAGCTGATCGCGATGATCAAAGGGCCCGGCTCTTGCTCGGCCTGGAATGTTAGCAGTCTGTCTGTGTCTTGCGAGCACATTTAGGAAACTCGCTTCTGTAACCCAGAGCGAAACATCGCACTGATCCCCAACCCTTGACACGCTCCCAACGGGGTGACCGCTAAAGAAAGCACGCAGAATACATTTTGTAGGAAAGCATGGGATGACGGACGAGACTTTAAAAAAGAAAGGGAACGACAAAGTTTGTTTGAAGTGCTGGCTGGCGCCGCTGATGGTAAAACTGCGGCAACTGCTAATTCATCGGCAGCCACTCACTGTGTTGCGTATGTCAGAATAGTTCTGTTAGTGTAGTAATGAATGTTCGAGCCATCACTAACGTAAGTAAATCAAATTACATAGTGGAGGGTTAATAATTTCTTCCACTGTTTTCCTAATTGCTTTTAAATGGCATGTTCGTACAATGCGTTCGGCGCCATCTGAAGACCCTTTCTTAGAAAACGAATAGATTTTATTATAGAAATTACAACTAATTTTACGTGCATTGGTCTAATTGAGAATTGTGCGCGCCGTACAAACGCTTGTGTGTACTTAGAAGGGTGTCGTTGTATTCCGACTAGTCAGTCGCCAGTTCCTTCTCTGCCTGTCCCGCTGAGTTACTCCAGCATTTTGTGTCTTACCTCAGTTATTTATTTCCCTAAATTGGCACTAGTCTGCGTTATATCGGGCTCAAAATGTTCAAGCTAAAACGTGTGTTTCATGCCAGCGTGCACTGCGCAAGTTTGCAAGTGTTCTTGAGGGTTTTTTAGACTGAAATGGATTGTATCAAGAACAATTCTTAATCGGTTGAAATAAACAGCAGTTGACTGATTCCTCCCGAACGGTCTGCATTTGGCTCCTAATATGTGTATCCTCGGGGCGGTTATTCCGGGAAATGATCTGAAATGACTTTTTTTAACAAACTCACGCCTTTTTGAGCAGGATTTAGGTGCAGACTGAAGTGTTGCAGCTTCCGAGGATCGCGGAGTATAATTGAGTTGCATAACCCTTGCTAAAGGTGAGTGTCGAGGTGCCACCGAGGATCGACACAAAATGCTGGAGTAACTCAGCGAGACAGGCAGCATCTCTGGAGAGAAGGAATGGCTGACGGCGCGAGATATGAAGAAGGGTCTCGACCCGAAACGTCACCCATTCCATCTCTCCAGAGATGCTGCCTGTCCCGATGAGTTACTCCAGCATTTTGCGTCCATCTTCGATTTAAACCAGCATCTGCAGTTCCTTCCTACACATTTTGAGTGTAATCATTGGGTGTAATTAAGCGTTTAATTTGTTAAATAAAAACGAGTGCGCTGAATCGAGACACAGATTCCCCGCCACGTTAGATATAATTTGTTGGCGTATCGAGCTAGTAGATTGGTCTGAGGGGCCGAACGGCCGATTCCTTTTATTCTCCACGGATTATACAAAAACTTTTTTTTTTACCATTCTGGGCTTTTTGAGATCCATGTTGGATCAGGGGCGATTTTGTTAAACACTTTCATTTTTTCACTGTTTGATAAAATATTCCAAAATTACATACCGAGTTCCCGATTTCTATCTCCGTTTAGCGTCTCTCATCATTTCCCCATGCCATTTGTAGATCTGGTTGTAGATTTCGGTCGTGGGACCTTGATCACTTTTGTAATTAGGGTTATGGAGAAGAAATATAATTAGATTACAGATTAAAAAAAAATTAAACGCCCCGAAAATTAATGACATAATAGAGGTCTGTTGACAAACGGTGTGGCACGCTGTTAGTTAATTGTTATTACCCAAATGTGTGCGAATCATTTTCACAAATCAAGTTTACACAAACAAGCCGCTAGAGGCAGCGAGAAGAGCTAGTCTGCCACTTCAGAACAACATCAAAATCCAGTTGGAAGGTGTAAAGGGAATCCGATCACTTTTGACCCAGTTAAGATTATTAGTAAGGACATGTGTGACTGGCAGCACACCAAGTCTTACCCGGAATTCCCCCGCCAAAACCCTCTCCCCCCTCACCCCCCCACCCCCCCCCCTTCTCTCGAAAAACAACAATACCTTGATACTTGTCAGCTTTCTCCCCATCGTTTCTTTTTTTAAAAAAAGTAGCCAAAATGAAAGATGCTGGAGAAAACAGAAGCGACTGCAGAACAAGTAGCTGTTTAAAAAAAAAGCCTTTGTGCCTGTGTCTATTTGCAATCTTGCGGCATTTTCTTGACAAAGGGGATTAGAGTGGACCGCCGGCGTGGGACCGGGAGAGCCGAGTTCGAGTAGACACTTCCAGTGAAATCGCAAAGGGGATAAGGGGCCTTGCTTTATTTAATCATCAAATCCCGAGAATGAAGCTCTTAATTAATTATAGGCGCTAAAAATTCAGCCCAGCTGTTTCTTTGGCTTGACGCTGGCTCGGGTGGAGAAAGGTAAACTCTGGACTAAGCACATTCATCTCAGTTTCCAATGACAATCCTTGCTGAAAATGAATCTACTAGTGACTGATTTATTCACAAAATGCTGGAGTAACTCAGCAGGCCAGGCAGCATCTCAGGAGAGAAGGAATGGGTGACGTTTCTGAAGAAGGGTCTCGACCCGAAACGTCACCCATTCCTTCTCTCCTGAGATGCTGCCTGACCTGCTGAGTTACTCCAGCATTTTGTGAATAAATACCTTCGATTTGTACCGGCATCTGCAGTTATTTTCTTATACTAGTGACCGATAGTTGATTGGCTTCAACATTTCTGTTCAGAGTATAGAATTCAGAGTAAGAGAGATTTTGCAATTCAAAATATTAAAACAAAGCTTTTAAATATTGACGCTGAAATTGTGCAAATTGCTACAATAATAATTTACACGAGTTTTCAGATCTACCTAAAGAAGGAAAAACATACTTTTGACCAAAAAAAAACACAAGTTTAGTTTGCGTTTAATAAGTGGGTTTCAAAACCAGCGTAGAAGCAAGGAAAATAAATCAGAATGTCCCTTGTTAAACCGAACACAGACACAAAGTGTGTGTAGGAATGAACTGCAGACGCTGGTTTACAACGAAGATAGACGCGAAATGCTGGAGTAACTCAGAGGGACAAGCAGCGCCCCTGGAGAGAAGGAATGGGTGGATGTTTCGGGTCGGAACCCTTCTTCAGACCCGTGTTAATCTAGTTTCTCCGTCCCCTCGCCAAGTCCAGAAGGAACAACGGGTGGCAATTGTACAAATTGTCAAAGTGTACAATTCTCGCTGTCGTTTGATGGCGCACCCTTTACAAAACTGACCCGGTCAGATGGCGACCTAGAATTTAAATGACGTGTTCTATAGCTTCTTTCACTCTGAGTGCACCGTTCTGTTTCATCTTACCAGTCGATCTATAACATGGATAACTAGCCAACTCGATATGTGTAGGAAGGAACTGCAGGCGTTGGTTTATACCGAAGATAGACACTTAATGCTGGAGTAACTCAGCGGGTGAGACAGCATCTTGGATACAGGAATGGGTCGAGATCCTTCATCAGACTTCATCTGATTGTCCGAAGAACGGTCTCGACCTTCGACGCCATCCGCTCCTTCGCTCCAGAGATGCTGCCCGACTCCCAACATTTTGTGTCTAATCAACTCGACACTCGAATCTCGACAGGTTTTTGGGGTTCATCAAAAGTGTACTGAACTTTTGAATCCAGTAAACCCATTCTCAAGCAAAAACTCGAAGTGTTGGAGGAACACAGTTGGGCCAGGCAGCTTCTGTGGAGGGAATGGGTGGACGATGTTTTTGGGTAGGTAACCTTTTTTTTCAGACTCCAAACTCTGAAGAAGGGGTCGTGTTCTCCAGGGATGCTTCCCTGACCCGCTGCGTTACTCCAGCACTTTGTGCCTTTCCTTGGTAAACCAGCATCTGCAGTTCCTTGGGTTTCTTCATTTTACACAGTAAAGATAGGCAGCTCCAGTTTGGGAACGCGGCGACTTCTGCCGCGTAATTTACGAATGACATTTCCAGATCTGTGTTTGCACAAGCGGCTCGACTTACACTGGTTGCAATATATAACCGGGAAAAGCAAACACCATATTCTCCCAGCTGACCGAGTAGGAAGCTCATAGACTGCAGAATATTCTGCTAATAGAAGCAAAGAGGCACACGGGGCAGGCACAGTTGTGTTATTTTATATATCAGGAGGAGACTGCAGTCCCTGGTGGCGGAAAGGACTGCAGATGCAGGTAGACACAAAAATGCTGGAGTAACTCAGCGGGACAGGCAGCATCTATGGAGAAAAAGGAATGGGTGACGTTTCGGGTCGGTTTGAAGAAGGTTCCTTCTCTCCTGAGTCCCGTTGAGCCACTCCAGCATTTTGTGTCTACCTGCAGTTCTTCGTATTAGCTTCGCTTGTAAAAATGGATGAAAACATACTTAATCATTGGAAAAGATTCTTCTGGTCTGTAAAATAGTTTTGACGATTCAAAATAGATGGACTTATTAATAACCTCCGCCCTGCCCCCTCCCCCCTCCACCCCTCACTCAGCTCGAAGTAACATTTCACCCACCCCTGTTGTTCGCCAACACTGTGTTTTGTTGTGCAGAAAGGAACTGCAGATGCTGATGTATACCGAAGGTAGACACAAAGTGCTGGGGTAACTCAACGCGTCAGGTAAGCATCTCTGGAGGGAAAGGATGGGTAACATTTTGGGTCTGGACCCTACTTCAGACTGAAAATAGAGGGGGAGGGAACCGGAGGTAAGAAAAGGCCAGGGCCGGCAATAGATGAGCAAGGAAGGGTGGAGCCTACAAAGGCCTATTGTTGGCTGTGGAAGAGCTGATGCAAGGATGGAACTAGTGGGGCAACTAGGGAGGGGGGGGGGGGGGCGGGGGAGAGCAGAGAATTCCAGAGATTCACTACCCTCTGAGAGACACAATTTCTACGTACCTTAGCTATAATAAGCCTCTTATTTTGGGCAAAATGCTCTTATTCACGACTATTCCACTAGTAAGAACGTCTTAACATCTGCTCAGTCAAGCTCCTTTAGGATCTTGAATGCTTGAATAAAGAACCACTCACCATTCTCCTAAACGCCAAGGAATATGGAACCAAGCTACCGAGCTTAACAAGGCAACTGGTCCATCCTACCCGTACCAGAGACCAGTCCTGAACCACATGGTCATTGGTGACCCTTGGACCTTCTTTGATTGAAGTTCCCTGGCTTTAGCTCGCACTAAATGTTATTCCATTACCACGTATCTGTACGCATCGAATGGCTCGATTGTAATCATGTATTGTCCTTCCCCCTGACTGGTTAGCACGCGACAAAAGCTTTTCACTGTACCTCGGTACACGTGGCAATAAACTGAACTGAAACTAAACTGAATTAGCCTGGTGAAGGTCCTTTAGACTGCCTCCAATGCCACCTTTTAGATATGAGACCGAAAATGATCCATGGTATTCCAAGTGTGGCCTCACTAACACCCTGTTACTAAACCTCCCTCTTCTTCTCATTGTTGCGCTATAAAGGCCAACATGCCCTTTACCTTCTTACCTAGTTGTTAAATCTGACTGCTGACATTTCATAATTAACGTACCAGAGCGCCTAGATCCCGGTGAACTTTACTCTGTTGCATTCTCTCTCCATTTCGATACCAATGCACCTTCTGATTCCTCTTATTGAAGCATCTCCCTCACACTTCTCCACATTAAACTCCTGTCCCAGCCTTAAGGTCATAAGGTCATAAGGAATAGGTGTAGAATTAGGCCATATGGCCCATCAAGTCTACTCTGATTAATCAATCATGGCTGATCTATCTCTCCCTTCTAAGTCAAGTCAAGTCAAGTCAAGTCAAATTTATTTGTCACCTACACATACACGATGTGCAGTGAAATGAAAGTGGCAATGCCTGCGGATTGTGCACAAAAAAGAATTACAGTTACAGCATATAAATAAAGTTAATAAGTTACTATAGTGTAGACAAAAATTTAGTCTCTGGGGTTATAAAAGTTGACAGTCCTCATGGCCTGTGGGAAGAAACTCCGTCTCATCCTTTCCGTTTTTACAGCGTGACAGCGGAGGCGTTTGCCTGATCGTAGCATCTGGAACAGTCCGTTACTGAGGTGGCAGGGGTCCCTCATGATCTTGCTTGATCTGGATCTGCACCTCCTGATGTATAGGTCCTGCAGGGGGACGAGTGTAGTTCCCATGGTGCGTTCTGCCGAATGCACTACTCTCTGCAGGGCCATCCTGTCCTGGGCAGAGCTGTTCCCAAACCAGACCAAACCATTCTCCTGCCTTCTCCCCATAACCTTTGACACCCGTATCCAGAACAGTGGAACAACTGTGAACAATAAAAGCAAACATTTAAAATTAACAACTATCTGACAACGAACAATGTTCAGTATTTAAGTTTAGTTTAGTTTAGAGATTCTGCGTGGAAACAGGCCTTCAGCCTGCCGAGTCAGTGCTGACCAGCAATCCCTGTTACACTTATATATTGAAAGACTGGAGCGACTAGGCTTGTATACACTGGAATTTAGAAGGATGAGAGGAGGTCTTATCGAAATGTATAAGATTATTAAGGGGTTGGACACGTTAGAGGCAGGAAACATGTTCCCAATGTTGGGGGAGTCTAGAACAAGGGGCCACAGTTTAAGAATAAGGGGTAGGCCATTTAGAACGGAGATGAGGAAAAACCTTTTCAGTCAGAGAGTTGTGAATCTGTGGAATTCTCTGCCTCAGAAGGCAGTGGAGGCCAATTCTCTGAATGCATTCAAGAGAGAGCTAGATAGAGCTCTTAAGGATAACGGAGTCAGGGAGTATGGGGAGAAGGCAGGAACGGGGTACTAATTGAGAATGATCAGCCATGATCACATTGAATGGCGGTGCTGGCTCGAAGGGCCAAATGGCCTACACCTGCACCTATTGTCTATTGTCTATTATCATCCCACACACTAGGATTTACAACTACACATTTACAATTTTTACCGAAGCAAATTAACCTACAAACCTGTACGTCTTTGGAGTGTGGGAGGAAACCGAAGCAACGGGAGAAAACCCATGTGGTCATGGGGAGAACGTACAAACTCCATGCAGACAGCACCCATAGTCAGGATGGAACCCGGGTCTCTGGCGCTGTGATGCCCTCTCTTTTATTTTCATTTCCAAATTTACAATGGGCAATTGGTTCAGTCAAATGCTGGGATACCTATACCTGTGTTATACCTGCTTCCACCTCTCTTTTCCAGCTTTCTCCCCCTCTATTCTAAGTAATGTATAGAAGTGTCCTATGCTGGAAAGTCACCTCTCTATTCCCTCCACAGATGCTGCCTGACTTGCTGAGAATTCCTCCAGCACTTTGTCTTTGGTCGGGACACCTTTAGTTACAGGCTTATTAAGCAGATTTTTTGTTCACATGGGAAAGAAGGGAGGAAGATTAAAGATGCATTGGTGAGAATGTTAAAAATTGCCTTGAACGATCTCCACAACAGTAACTAGTATCCGTGAAGCCTCCTGAAGACAGTAAATATCTCATGACTTTCCAGAGGAGCATTACCGAGATAGAACTTGCACCAAACAACATAAATATATGTTAGAATGACAGAACTAGTTTATAGCAAAGATAGACACAACGTGCTGGAGCAATTCAACAGGTCAGGCAGCATCTCTGGAGAAATCCTTTTTCCAAAAAGATGTTAGGACGGATAAGCACAAAATGTTCAAAGAGGTAGATTTTAAGGATCATTTTAACAAGGGGGAAGCATGGTGGCACAGCAGTAGATTTGACGTCTCACAGCGCTTGCAGCGCCAGAGACCTGGGTTCGATCCCAACTGCGGGTGCTGTCTGCGCGGAGTTTGGATGTTCTCCCTGTGACCATGTGGGTTTTCTCCCACACTCCAAAGACCTATAGGTTTATATGTTAATTGGCCTGGTATAGTGTAAATTGTCCCTAGTGTGTGTAGGATAGTGTTAGTGTGCGGGGATCGCTGGTCGGTGCGGACTCGGTGGGCTGAAGGGCCCGTTTCCGCGCTGTATCTCTAAACTAAAAAAAAAGAGGAAAGGAAGGTTGAGATACAGAGGTCTAGGCAGGAATTTCCAGAATCTGGGGCTTCAGTAGTTGAAGGCATGGCCTGCATTAATGCCAGGAAGTTGCAAAGGAAGGCGGAATTGTATCACTGCTGATGACAATTCGTCGGATTGTGGAGTTATTTGAAAAGAAAATAGTGACTCACAGTAATACAATGACTGGGACAGGAAACTTTGAGAGGGAGAGATACAAGCCTGGAAATAGATCAATACGCCAATTGGGAAAAATCCAGTTGAACCAATGTCAAATCCAGGAGAAAGGGACTTACCTTTAGGAAGGAGAATAAAAGGACATACCTTTAGGAAGGAGATGAGGAGGAATTTCTTTCGTCAGAGGGATGGTGAATCTGTCGAATTTGTTGCCACAGAAAGCTGTGGAGGCCATCAATGGATAAATTCATCATCAATTCATTTCAAATTTTCATTTCACTGCACATTTATGTGTATGTGACAAATAAATTGACTATTGACTATTGATGAAATCATTCACTATTTGAAATATTCAAGATTAAGGAAGATGCAAATTGCAAAGGAAGGTTGCAAAGATCACAGGGCAACAGCAGGTGAATAATTTTTGTGTCGATGTAGTTTTTGCTCAGTGCTTTTGATCCACATCTATTTTGTAGTTAGACTTCAATTTGAATTGAGGAAAAATATTTGAATTTAAAAGGGCCAGCCTTTATAAAGGTGCAAGAATCTTTAGGTGCACTGAAAGATCATGTCAAAAATAGTGTAAGAGTCCTTCCTTTACACTATTAACCAATGAATGTCTGGAAATTATACAAACGGCAAATTAATTTTGTAAAACTGTTCATAAATGCATAAGTTATAGGAGCAGAATGAGGCCATTTGGCCCATCAGGTCTACTCTGCCATTCAATCATGGTTGTTCTATCTCTCCCTCCTAACCCCATTCTCCTGCCTTCTCCCCATAAACCCTGACACCCGTACTAATCAAGAATCTATCAACTCCACCTTAGAATTATCCATTGACGGCCTCCACAGCTTTCTGTGGCAACAAATTCCACAGATTCACCATCCCTCTGATGAAAGAAGTTCCTCCTCATCTCCTTCCTGAAGGTATGTCCTTTTATTCCGAGCCGATGCCTACTGGTCCTAAACTCTCCCACTAGTGGAAACATCCTCTCCACATCCACTATATCCAGGCCTTTTGCTATTTTATGGAGTTTATGCCTCTGGAGCTGTACAAAATGTGTCATTTGCAGTGAGGATATCATTGATGAATCTTGTGTATAGTTGGCAAGGGAGCAATGTAACAATTAACACTGTTAAGGGTTGGATCGAGTCACATGCACACTTTCACAGTACCTGCAATGGATAAGACAGCATAATTCAATTACTTAATAGAAGACGATATTTGATTTTCATGCTCTCACAACATATCCAGATTGACACCGGTCTCCTGACACTTGCTTTATGATACTATTAAATAGGAGAGAATAGTTTACATTTCTATTTAATAGCAAAATATCATATTTTGTTCAGATGTCCCTTTTCTCTAAAAACCAGAGTCTTACTCACTGTAAGCAAACCATACACTCTCTTTGCTTAAGCTTGATAGATGCAAATGTAAATGTGCACTTATTTAATTGGATCAGGTCCCAAGATAAAAGAGATAAACTGCTCCCAGTTTGCCAAGTTATTTTCAGAGGCATGCAGTGATGTGTGGAGAGAAAGTTAATGAAGAAGCGAAGAGACAAACTGTACTTAAAATACCTTGTGTCTAGACTCGCTGAAAGGAAGCCTTGAGTTTTTTTTTTTGACATGCAGGGGAAATTAAGGGACGGGTTGGCATGTTCTTCAGTGGTACAGATTAGTTTAGATTAGTTTGGTTTGAGATACAGCAGAGAAACAGGCCCTTCGGCCCACCAAGTCCGCGCCGACCAGCGATCCCCGCACATTAAACACTATCCTACACACACACAAGGGATAATTTACAACGTTACCGAGCCAATTAACTTATAACCCTGTAGGTCTTTGGGGTGCGGGAGAAAACCCACGCGGCCACGGGGAGAACGTACAAACTCCGTACAGACAGCACTCGCAGTCGGGATCGAACCCGGGTCCCTGGCGCTGCAAGGTCTGTAAGGCAGCAACTTCTAACCTGTACATCTTTGGAATGAGGTTCGTGGAATATACCAGCTCAATGCTACAAATACTAACGGCACTCTCAGCCGCTGCGGATCATTTGTTTTGTGTAGGAAGGAACTGCAGACGCTGGTTCGCACCGAAGACAGACACAAAATGCTGGAGCGACTCAGCGGGACAGGCAGCATGTCTAAACTGAGAGATTGAATGGGTGATCTTTCAGGCCGAGACGCCAAACATCACCCATTCCTTCTCTCCAGAGATGCTGCCTGACCCGCTGAGTTACTCCAGCATTTTGTGTCCACCTTCGGGGAATTTATTTTGTTCTCTCAGGTAGGTTCTGATGATGCCCGATGAACTACAATGCTGTTACTTCAGTGGCCAAGAGTTTTCTTTTTTTCTTGGCCACAGCTTTGATTATTTTAATCGCGACGGATCCAATCAGGCATCAAAAGCAGAAGCAATCACTGTAGTATAAGAAAATAACTGCAGATGCTGGTACAAGTCGTGGGTTTTTATTCACAAAATGCTGGAGTAACTCAGCAGGTCAGGCAGCATCTCGGGAGAGAAGGAATGGGTGACGTTACTTCAGTCTGAAGAAGAGCCTCGACCCGAAACGTCACCCATTCATTCTCTCCCGAGATGCTGCCTGACCTGCTGAGTTACTCCAGCATTTTGTTAATAATCGCTGTAGTATTTACGTGTGTGTGTGTGTGTTGTGTGTTGTGTGTGTGTGTTGTGTGTGTGTGTGTGTGTGTGTGTGTGTGTGTGTGTGTTGTGTGTGTGTGTGTGTGTGTGTGTTGTGTTGTGTGTGTGTGTGTTGTGTGTGTGTGTGTGTGTGTGTGTGTGTTGTGTGTGTGTGTGTGTGTGTGTGTGTGTGTGTGTGTGTGTGTTGTGTGTGTGTGGGTGTGTGTGTGTGTGTGTGTGTGTGTTGTGTGTGTGTGTGTGTGTGTGTGTGTTGTGTGTGTGTGTGTGTTGTGTGTGTGTGTGTTGTGTTGTGTATGTGTGTGTTGTGTGTGTGTGTGCGCGCTACATCCATATGCATGAGACATTAGCAGACAGTTATTGATACAAACACAGTTTTCGTTGCTAAAGGCCTTCTCCGGCTGATTGCCAACGTATGCATGCCAACGCGGGTTTTTACTCGAAAGTCACCGCTGCCACCATGTTGTGTCTTCGGGTTTGATGTCCTGATAATAACGACACAATTCAGGTTGTTTCAGTTGCCTTAATTTACTCCTTTATTCAGCTCCTTGCCTGTGTGGCGTAGTGATACTGAAAAGTGCTTACATACCTAATCACAGTGTGTGTGTGTGTGTGGTGAGTGTGCCTGATACAAAGTAGTGCAGGAGGTTGGGACTGCTACAATGAATATGTAGCATATGTAACATCCCCCCTTCTCAAAAGAAAAGAATAAAAGTTAGTGACACTAGAGGATTTCCAGAGCGAGGGTGGCAATCCTGTAGCAGATACCGTGGGATTATTCTGCCCACATTCATGGCATTCTGCTTTCTACTATACTACACAACAAAATATATAATGGCAGCTTGTTTTCTTTCAGGTAGTGCGTAGCCAGTCAAGAGTCATGTCTTGGCGTGACTTGTGACTTGTCCCTTCCAGTGCTAGCGATAACGCGCTGGGGGTAAGATGTTGCTCCTGGATCTAGTAGATCTGGTTGTTGCCTGCAGTGTTGCACTCGATGTATTGGTGACTTGTTGAGTCGTTTCCTGGCCATTGGTTGGTGCTGGTTGACTATATAACTCACTGGTAGCAGTTTGTGAGAATGTGTTGTCATCAATGGCAGGTGTTGCTGTTGCTGTGGGTGGTGTCCTAGGAGTTGCTGGTGTTGTCTTTGAAGTTGCAGGTGTTGACATTTCAGGTGTCGGGCGGATGTGAATTCTGTTTCGTCTCAACTGCCTGCCCGGTTCTGTCTCTATGATATATGATTTTGGGGTTCCAGCCCTACTGGTGATTTGTGCTGGGGTCCATTTCTTTGTTATTGGATCCTGAGCATGTACGTTTTGGCCTTGAAATAGTTCAGGCAAGTACTGTGCATTTTTGTTGTATTGTTTCAGCCCCTCCTCCTGGGCAGCTGCCAATTTTGCCCTTGTTTCTTCTTGGTCGATAGGGGGTTGGATTTTGCTTGGCAGGGTGGTTTTGTATTTCCTGCCATTTAGCATTTCTGCAGGAGACTTCATGTCAGCCTTTAGTGGAGTTGCCCGTAAGGATAATAGTGCCAGGTTTGGATCCTCCTTTGCCTCTCGGCATTTTATTAGTATTTTCTTGGCTGTCTGTACTTGCCTTTCAATAAACCCATGGCCCTTTGGGTAATGTGGTGAAGATGTTGTGATTTTGAACCCGTATTCGGTGGCCAGCTCTCTGAATTCCCGAGATGTGAATTGGGTTCCATTGTCACATACGATCTGCTCAGGTATTCCTTGCTCTGCAAACAACCCTCTAACAATTGACACAATTGTTTTAGCTTTCAAGTCCTTTATGTTTCTCACAAATGGGAATTTGGAGTAGTAGCAGGCCATAATCAAATACCATTGCTGGTTCTCTGTGAACAGGTCTGCTCCGATGGTTTGCCATGGCCGGCTTGGGATATCACTGGGTGTCATTTCCTCCTTCTGTTGTGAATTCCTGTATTTTTGGCATATGTGGCATGTAGATACCAGCTTTTCTATGTCCTTGTACATGCCTATCCAGTACACAGCGGATTTAGCACGGAGTCTGCACTTTTCCATTCCTAAGTGTCCTTGGTGGATCTTTTCGAGGATTTCTTTTTTCATGGACTTGGGTATGATGATTCGTGATCCGGCCAGCAGGACTCCATTCTCTACCGAAATATCATCACGGATGGTCCAGTATTCGCGGAGGATAGGCTGAACTTGTTGTCTCTTTTCTGGCCACCCCTGTATTACCATTTGGGTGAGGAGCTGGAGTTCTTCATCTCTGGCTGTTTCCTCTTTAATCTGTTCCAGCTTCACGCTTGTCACACTCACAATGTGGTGGATCTTTATGCTCAGCCCTTCCATCTCTTGTTTGTCATGTGTTGATAGTCTGGATAGGGCGTCAGCTAGCAGCAGGTCTTTTCCTGGCTTGTATCTGATGTTGTAGTCGTAGCTCTGTAGCCTCAGTAATAGTCTCTGTAGTCTGGCTGGTGCTTTGGTGAGGTTTTTTTTTCCGATTTGTTCTAGAGGGCGGTGGTCTGTTTCGATGTCGAAATACCTTCCATATAGGTAAGTGTGAAATTTCTCGCAGCCATAGACTACTGCTAAGAGTTCTCTCTCTATGTTTGCGTACCTTGATTCTGTAGGAGTGAGTGCTTTGGATGCATACGCAATAGGTCGGCCATTTTGTATCAGTACTGCTCCAACTCCTCTCATGGAGGCATCAACTTGGAGTGTTACAGGTTTCTGTCTGTCATAGTACTGCAGGATCGTTTCTTTGCTGATGAGTTGTTTTAATTTCCCAAAATCTTGGCTATGTGAAGCACACCAATCAAATTCAGCGTCGTCTTTCATCAATTCACGGAGATTTGCTGTATGATTAGCAAGCTTAGGTATGAAGACTCCCATGTATTGTATGAGCCCTAGGAAACTTCTTAACTGTTTCTTGTCTTTGGGTTCCTCCATGTGGTTGATAGCATCCACTTTTGTAGGGTCCGGTTTCACTCCTTCTGCAGAGTAAATCAGTCCAAAGAATTTGCACTCCCTTTCTTTGATTATGCATTTGTCTGCATTGAGCTTTATGCCGGCTCTTCGAGTTTTTTCCATAGCCTCATGGAGGTTGTAATCATGCGTGTTTTCATCTCTGCCGTATACTTGGATATCATCTGCTATCCCGATTGCCCCTTTACAGCCTTTGTATGTTTCATCTATTTTCCGCTGGAAGACATCTTGACTCACCTTCAGCCCGAATGGGAGCCTGTTGAATCTGAATCTGCCAAATGGCGTGTTGAAAGTGGTGAGCATTGATGACTTCCGGTCTATTTTGACGTTCCAATATCCATTGCTAGCATCCAGCTTGCTGAACACCTTGGAACCGGCTAGTGCGGGTGTGATCTCTTCAAGGGTTGGAGTTGGATAATGGTCGCGCTTCAATGCATTGTTCAGATCCCTGGGATCAAGGCATATCCTTAGTTTTCCGTTTGGCTTTTCTTTGATAACAATTGAATTTACCCAATCAGTTGGTTTAGTTATTGCTGTGATGATGCCCTTTTCTTCCATTTCGTTTAGTTGTTCCCTTAGCCTCTCTTTCAGTTCAAGGGGAACACGGCGGGGTGGGTGGATCACTGGCTTCACACTGGGGTCTACTGTGATATGGTATTCGTATTCCTCAAAACAACCAACGGTATCGTCAAAACACTCTGGGTACATGTCCATCAATTCTTCTTTGTTCCTGATGGGCGGCCGGTTTTTGATGGGTATGTTTCTGTCAATTCTGCAGGAGTTTGTCTTGATTTCATAGTTGATTGACACAATCTTCAGTCTTTGGCACGTGTTCAGGCCGAGAATAGCAGGTCCTTTCGATTTAGTGATGAAGAAGGGGCATTTCACTTCTTTCCCTTTGTATGTTCCTGCTATGATTATTTTGCCTAGCTGTGGGATTATGGAACCTCCGTATGCAGCTAGGACTACATCGCTACTTCCAAGGATTCCTTTCCTGACGCTGCCATCTTTTGTCATGTGTTCAGGGAATATCTTTCCGTAAAGATTGACTGGTAAGATATTGCTCTGGGCTCCAGTATCAATTTTGAGCCTTAGATTAATCGTTGTTCTTTTCTTTCCCACTTTTTTCTGTAGTTGTATTATAGTATATGCTTCCTCTCTGTTGCTATGTGTTTTGCTGTTTCCCATTTCGTGGACGTCAATGGTCCCAACGGAAAGGAATTCTTCCTCAGAGGTATCTGAGGTTATCTCCTCTTCCTGTTGGACGTGTGCGTGTATTTGTTTCCTTCTCGTATTTCTATCGTTCTTTGACCATTGCTGCTTTGGCTTGGTGCTGTATGATTTTGTTGACCTACACATTTTCTTCCAGTGGTTAGGCCTCCCACATGAGTTGCAGGTAGTCCCGTATGCTGGGCACGCCCTGCGATCATCAAATGCATGCTCTGTACCGCAGTTCCAGCAGCTTCTTTGGCTTGCTTGTTTGTTTGCATGCCTAGAAAATGTCTGCTTTGGAGCCTTTAAGGTGGAGCCAGGGTCACGTTTTGAGAGAGCGTCTATATTCACTCTGGTGCTGCTCTGAGATGAGCCAACTTGAAGGCAGAGGGAGGACATTTGTTTCCTTGTGGCTTCGAAAGCTCTGGCAGCATCTACGGCGTCTTTTAGGTTGAGGGTGTCTTTCCCTATTAGGGACTTTTGGACCTCTTGGTGGGCGCACCCCCATATTAGCTGGTCGACAATTCTGTCATCTTCATCACCAAATCTGCATTTCTTGGCCACGTTCCTTAGTCTCGAAAGGAAAGTGTCGGTTGTTTCTTGTGGGTCTTGTCTTAGCCCTTGGAACTCATACCGATGGATTCTGTGGTTTGATTTGGGCTCCATATGGTTCGCAAACCTTTCAAGGACTATTCCCGGATTATTGCAGTCAGGCTCTGTTAAGCTCCAACTGTTAAAAATGTCTAGACCCTTCTCCCCGAGCCATAGTAAAATATAACTGACCTTCTCTTCATCTGCAGTTCCTTTCAGGAAGCTTTTAAATGCCAGCTGGCTCTTTTGTTTGAATTTCTTGAACGCCTCCACCACATCATCGGCGTCCCAGTTCATCGTAGGGTGGAGGCTCATTGCTGCTGTGGAGGCCGCCATCTTGTGTTGTTAGGCGGGTGCACAAAAAAAATCAATTTCTCTGCAGCCGCTGTTCCTAATTCACAATAGCGATTCACAATAGCGCGGGTTTTTACTCGAAAGTCACCGCTGCCACCATGTTGTGTCTTCGGGTTTGATGTCCTGATAATAACGACACAATTCAGGTTGTTTCAGTTGCCTTAATTTACTCCTTTATTCAGCTCCTTGCCTGTGTGGCGTAGTGATACTGAAAAGTGCTTACATACCTAATCACAGTGTGTGTGTGTGTGTGGTGAGTGTGCCTGATACAAAGTAGTGCAGGAGGTTGGGACTGCTACAATGAATATGTAGCATATGTAACATCCGAGCCGATGCCTACTGGTCCTAAACTCTCCCACTAGTGGAAACATCCTCTCCACATCCACTATATCCAGGCCTTTTGCTATTTTATGGAGTTTATGCCTCTGGAGCTGTACAAAATGTGTCATTTGCAGTGAGGATATCATTGATGAATCTTGTGTATAGTTGGCAAGGGAGCAATGTAACAATTAACACTGTTAAGGGTTGGATCGAGTCACATGCACACTTTCACAGTACCTGCAATGGATAAGACAGCATAATTCAATTACTTAATAGAAGACGATATTTGATTTTCATGCTCTCACAACATATCCAGATTGACACCGGTCTCCTGACACTTGCTTTATGATACTATTAAATAGGAGAGAATAGTTTACATTTCTATTTAATAGCAAAATATCATATTTTGTTCAGATGTCCCTTTTCTCTAAAAACCAGAGTCTTACTCACTGTAAGCAAACCATACACTCTCTTTGCTTAAGCTTGATAGATGCAAATGTAAATGTGCACTTATTTAATTGGATCAGGTCCCAAGATAAAAGAGATAAACTGCTCCCAGTTTGCCAAGTTATTTTCAGAGGCATGCAGTGATGTGTGGAGAGAAAGTTAATGAAGAAGCGAAGAGACAAACTGTACTTAAAATACCTTGTGTCTAGACTCGCTGAAAGGAAGCCTTGAGTTTTTTTTTTTGACATGCAGGGGAAATTAAGGGACGGGTTGGCATGTTCTTCAGTGGTACAGATTAGTTTAGATTAGTTTGGTTTGAGATACAGCAGAGAAACAGGCCCTTCGGCCCACCAAGTCCGCGCCGACCAGCGATCCCCGCACATTAAACACTATCCTACACACACACAAGGGATAATTTACAACGTTACCGAGCCAATTAACTTATAACCCTGTAGGTCTTTGGGGTGCGGGAGAAAACCCACGCGGCCACGGGGAGAACGTACAAACTCCGTACAGACAGCACTCGCAGTCGGGATCGAACCCGGGTCCCTGGCGCTGCAAGGTCTGTAAGGCAGCAACTTCTAACCTGTACATCTTTGGAATGAGGTTCGTGGAATATACCAGCTCAATGCTACAAATACTAACGGCACTCTCAGCCGCTGCGGATCATTTGTTTTGTGTAGGAAGGAACTGCAGACGCTGGTTCGCACCGAAGACAGACACAAAATGCTGGAGCGACTCAGCGGGACAGGCAGCATGTCTAAACTGAGAGATTGAATGGGTGATCTTTCAGGCCGAGACGCCAAACATCACCCATTCCTTCTCTCCAGAGATGCTGCCTGACCCGCTGAGTTACTCCAGCATTTTGTGTCCACCTTCGGGGAATTTATTTTGTTCTCTCAGGTAGGTTCTGATGATGCCCGATGAACTACAATGCTGTTACTTCAGTGGCCAAGAGTTTTCTTTTTTTCTTGGCCACAGCTTTGATTATTTTAATCGCGACGGATCCAATCAGGCATCAAAAGCAGAAGCAATCACTGTAGTATAAGAAAATAACTGCAGATGCTGGTACAAGTCGTGGGTTTTTATTCACAAAATGCTGGAGTAACTCAGCAGGTCAGGCAGCATCTCGGGAGAGAAGGAATGGGTGACGTTACTTCAGTCTGAAGAAGAGCCTCGACCCGAAACGTCACCCATTCATTCTCTCCCGAGATGCTGCCTGACCTGCTGAGTTACTCCAGCATTTTGTTAATAATCGCTGTAGTATTTACGTGTGTGTGTGTGTGTTGTGTGTTGTGTGTGTGTGTTGTGTGTGTGTGTGTGTGTGTGTGTGTGTGTGTGTGTTGTGTGTGTGTGTGTGTGTGTGTGTTGTGTTGTGTGTGTGTGTGTTGTGTGTGTGTGTGTGTGTGTGTGTGTGTTGTGTGTGTGTGTGTGTGTGTGTGTGTGTGTGTGTGTGTGTGTTGTGTGTGTGTGGGTGTGTGTGTGTGTGTGTGTGTGTGTTGTGTGTGTGTGTGTGTGTGTGTGTGTTGTGTGTGTGTGTGTGTTGTGTGTGTGTGTGTTGTGTTGTGTATGTGTGTGTTGTGTGTGTGTGTGCGCGCTACATCCATATGCATGAGACATTAGCAGACAGTTATTGATACAAACACAGTTTTCGTTGCTAAAGGCCTTCTCCGGCTGATTGCCAACGTATGCATGTTGGCTTGGTGGAAGCTGATTAGTGAGATGATTTACAGCCCAACAGCCAAGGATGATACTGTCAAGCCTGCAATTCAAAAAGACATGATCGCACCCCCCGCAAGGCATCACACATGTTATTGTAAACTACCCGACAAATCAAGACGTACTCCACAAATACCTGAAACAGTCAAGCAATCAATTGGCCCACTGATTAAATGCAGTCTCTATTTCCAGCTTCCCCGGTAATTTGTTACCTTGACAATGGTGTCTCCGAGCTGTGCGTAAACCACTCCTCCTCACCTGTCCAACTGTGTGAGAATGTCGATACTTCAGGAGCTCAGTGGGGGCGCCCAGTGCAACAGTGGCAATATTGCTCCTGTTTTCAAACCTTACAAACTGCAAGACAATAAGTCTGAACGTTGGCCTGGAGAACACAGGGGTCAAATGCTCCAATTCCAGCTACATACAGTTGTGTCCCCCTTTTGTCGCCGGACTTTTCCGCCTGTTCATTAATAATAAAACAAAAATCTTTTCTCTCCGCTGGCCTGTTCTTGATGGAGAAAGCCTGACTCTGCAATAAACTTGGGGAACACTTTGATCTCTCAGGCCATTCACTTGGGCCCTCCCCCCCCTCTCCGACGAAAATCAGTGGCAAAACTATGTGAACTTATTGTTCACACTTGCTGCGCTCCTAGCTCAGAAAGGGCTGATTTATTGGCTTGTCAGGGGAAGCATTGTTCAAGAAGGCAATCAAAAAGCACTTACCTAGCTAAACTAAAATTACTGCCTTTTCTCTGGCTAATTTGTATAACTCCCATGGAGCAGCTTGGAAAAGATTTGATGAGGCATAAAATGATGATTAATGAATTTATTGCCCAGCGCTCATCAAATAGGAGTGTGATTATGTTCTCTCTGTGTAGTGACTGTTGTATGCAGAGAATAGCCAGGAACATGTCATTCAGTATCGCAGTAGCAGCGCGGCTATTAGATTAATCAGATATTGATAAAATATACCCCTTGGGCTTTCTTTTCGTTTGCATTTTTTTTTGGGGGGGGGGTTCATTTTCTTCTCATCTATCTCCCTCTACCTTAGTCTCGTTGTGCATTTAAGCCATCTGCGACCATTCTTGGGTCCCCTGCCAAATTTCACGACCCGTTCCACTTCTGAATTCATTGTCCGCGTCCTTGCGACCCTCTGATATTTTACTCCGGCACTTTTGTCCCCACTTGGCCTGGCATTTCAAGTCCTTTTCACCCTGTGTCGTAACCTCTTCCCCCCTCCCATTGATTGAAGATACTTGCGGTCTCTCTGAACCTCCTCTGTTCAAACCCACTTATCGTGGACCCACTCTCTTTTTCAGCCACTTCTCATTCTTTTTTCCCCCCCTCGCTGGTTCGGCAAGATTAGGAACCTCGCGAAAGCCTAAAGAAAACACAAGATGTTGTTTGGGGCCGACAAAAGCCTGGGCTATAACAACACCAAGGAAGAAAGCAACGCTACACTTATAAAGAGACGCCACTATTATAGCTGATGGAAAGAAGGAGAAATGGAAATAGGGAGAGGAAAAAAAAAGCAGGAAAATAAAGATATCGGCAAGAAATTTAACGAAGGTCCACGCAGAAAGAAATGAACACAACACAAACATGCCACCATGCAGAGTTAAAAGAAAGAAACGTTTCAAAACGTAAATGGAATTGACATTTTTAAAAAAAGGCAGCAAAAGATTTTTTAAAAGTTGCCAAGAATCATTGGGTTTGTGTCATGTGATACCAATCGTGAAGGCAAATGATAGTGTTGGTCTATTGATAGATGTTAAAAGGTTTGTTCAACGGTTTCTTATATGATCCACTTCTGAGTCTGTCTGACCCATGTGACCTGGTGATTTTTTAGATGTAACAGAGGCAACATGAGGGAACTGGAGAGACAAAGCATGATTTGATAGAAGGTTAAATGAGAAACGTGAGGATAGGTGCTGGAGAGAGAGAATCCTGCTCAGTTTCCAGCCTGGAGTCACTTTGACTATTGAAGTGGCAAAATGAAGTAATTGGATAAGGTGCAAGAGAAACTGGCACAAAAGGTTTGGGGTTTAAAATAGAAAGGCACGACTCAATGATCATTTAAAAAATTGAACTCGAGTGACAACAGGAGATATGTCAAGATAAAGACATTCAGGATATTCCTGCAGGCACCGGCGTTCAACAGGGGAGAAGTTCTTAAATAACGATACTGCAATTTCACAGTTACTCATGGCATTCTTCAACATAATGGGTCGAACAATGTACAGTGCAATTTATCTGTTGTATCCAGCAAAATAAATACTGCCATTACTTCTTATACAATGCGAAAGTTGGGCTGCATAGTGGCCCACTTGGTAGAGCTGCAGCCACACAGCGGCTGATAAGATGGTTAAAATGTCGATAAGAAGGTGAAAATGTATGTGTGTTACGCAGGTATAGTAAGGAAAACAACATGTGGCATGGTGGCACAGTGGTAGGGGGCTGCTGCCTCACAGCGCCAGAGACCCAGGTTCGATCCAGACCTCAGGTGCTGTTCTGTGTGGAGTTTGCACGTTCTCCCAGTGACCGCGTGGGTTTCCTCCGGGTGCTCCAGTCTCCTCCCACAACCCAAAGACGCACGCATTTGCAGGTTAATTGTCCTCTCTAAATTGCCTGTGGTGTGCGGGTAAGTGGAATAACATAGAACCAGTGTGAATGGGTGATCGATGGCTGGCGTGCGTGTTCATGGTGGGCCTGTTTCCATGCGGTTACATCTCTCAGTCGCTGTTACCCAAAGACATGATTTTTTCTTCCCCCACAGGAATGGCGTTCTTGATAGCCAAAATGAGAATGGAAGAGGAGCAAATAAGGTAACATTTTCAAGATAGCAGAGGGAATGACATGCGTTTGAAAGTGACTCTGAAATTCAGCATGAATGAATGAAGATTTCCTCTCTGTCATTACACTTTACAGTTCTTTAGTTACTATGTGCCCATAATTCACTGCAAAAGCAACTCTATTCCATTGGTGAAAATCATAGGTACTTCATTCAGAAGGGTGCGGGCCCGAAAGTCACCTAACCATGTTCTCCAGAGATGCTGATGAGTTAATGCCCACATTTGATTCCAAGTTCCTTCTCATCAAGTCAGCACTCCCGAAATGTAATCACAGTTCGCAGGGACTCACACCAGGAGGATCTCACGATATCACCACGTTCCTTCGCCAAGCACGTTGTATTTAACATTTAAACTTATTTTATTCTCACGAGAGACAGGAAGCGGTTTTTAATTGAGTTATTTCTCCCTAGTTCTGCTACAAAATTGCAGCAACTTAAATTAGAGTGGAGCCCGGGATCTGCATTTCAGATTGGAAACCGTCATGTGCTGGTCTGGAAATCAATTCAATTTGTGAGATACCCTTCACAGTAACACTGGGGATATTGTGCAAGATTTGCACACCACTGCTGTATCTCCACTCCATTTGTAACCATTGCAAATCTGCTTTCATTTCTTAAAAAAAATTAGAAAACCATTAGAGCATTTTCTCGCGTGGATCTGTACATGTTGTTCACGGATGGTTTGAAAAGTATCTTGCATGAGTTGGCTGTGAAGGTTTTCTTTCCACCCTGGAAACTGTCGATGGATCTTTAGATTTTCACTACTTGGCAGAAGACTTGGTGCAGCGGTAGAGTTGCTGCTTACAGCGCCAGAGACCCGGGTTCCATCCCGACTACGTGTGCTTGTCTGTACGGAGTTTGTACGCTCTCCCCGTGACCTGCGTGGGGTTTTTCTCCTGTTGAATTGAATTCAATAAGTTTTATTGGTACAACTTTGTACACATACAATTTAAGAATAAGGGGTAGGCCATTTAGAACGGAGATGAGGAAGAACTTTTTCAGTCAGAGAGTGGTGAAGGTGTGGAATTCTCTGCCTCAGAAGGCAGTGGAGGCCAGTTCGTTGGATGCTTTCAAGAGAGAGCTGGATAGAGCTCTTAAGGATAGCGGAGTGAGGGGGTATGGGGAGAAGGCAGGAACGGGGTACTGATTGAGAGTGATCAGCCATGATCGCATTGAATGGCGGTGCTGGCTCGAAGGGCTGAATGGCCTCCTCCTGCACCTATTGTCTATTGTCTATTGTCTATTGCCTTGGTGCTCCGCTCACACACAAGTAACAACACAAACATACAGAATTAAAAACAATTAAGAATTAAACATAAAACCTTAAAACATTAACAATAAAACATTACAGTTTAAACATGTGAATGAAATAAAATACCAGAGCAAAAGGAGGCTACAGACTTTTGGTTATTGAGTAGACCAATAAACAAAAGTTGTTCTGGTTTCCTCCCACACTCTGAAGGCGTACAGATCTGTAGGTTTATTGGCTTGGTATAATGATAAAAATCATCCCTAGTGTGTGTAGGCTGGTGTAAGTGTGCGGGGATCACTGGTTGGCGTGGACGCATTGGGCCGAAGGGCCTGTTTCTGCGTTGTATTTCCAGGTTTAAATTAAGAAATGGTAGTTCCAAAGTTTTAAAATTGGTTGTTCCAAAGTCTTAAGTCCTTGCCGATTATAATGTACACACATGTTATTTTGTCTTGCAGTTAAGGTACCTAGAGTCATAGAGTCATGCAACGTGGAAAATGGCCCTTCGGCCCAACCCGCCCATGCCGACCAAGATGATGGATGATCATGCCACAATGTGATGCTGCCTAAACGGTTCTGCTCTCCAATTTGGTCCTCAAGGTCAAGGAAGTGTCATGTTTAGTTTAATTTACAGAATCAGCGCGGAAACAGGCTCTTCAGCCCACCGAGTCCGCACCGACCAACGATCCCCGCTCATTACCACTATACCACACGAGGGACAATTTTTACATTCGCACCAATCCAATTAACCTGCAAACCTGTACTTCTTTAGGGTGTGTGAGGAAGTTCTCAGAGAAAACCCATGCGGTCACGGGGAGAACTGTAAGTGATGGAAGGCAGCAACTCTACCGCTGCGCCACTGTGCCGCCCCATGTAAAGAAGAACTGCAGGTGCTGGTTTAGACCAAAGAAAGACACAAAATGCTGGAGTAAATCAGCAGGTCAGGCAGCATCTCTGGAAAAAATGGATGGATGACGTTTCGGGTCGAGTGCAGAGAACTATTGAACTATACTGTTCAATGCAGTGTTTTTACTATATTGTAGGGAGAGTGGCGCTGAAAAGTATGTTCTGGCTATACTGGAAGGGAACATAATTAATGCAAAACAAAAAAAAGTCATCTAATTGTCTATTTGTACAAATTCTACACTTATACATTGACACATCAAACAAGGATACGCACAAACATTTGCTAAGATTAGCATAATTTTCCACAACAAAAAAGATTTAATACAAACATGTTTGCTAAACGATGATCTAGATTTTAAATGATTTTGCGGGTCTGTTCATTAAAAGGTCATATGTTTCCGGTAATTCTATCATCGCGGAAAGCAAGAGATATAGAAGCTCATAAAATCGTTTGTGCATTATCAGTTAGCAGAGTTATCACTGCGACTGCCAAAACTGTTTTGACATTCAGAGGAAGAAGACATATTTGCTATTACTGTGGCAATATTTCAGGGGATCAGCAGCTCGAATGTGTGGAGGAGAGCTGGGGTTTTGATTGATTTCCAGTAAATACAGTTTATGTCAATATAAGTGAAGAGACGGTATTAATAATAAGCATAATGTTAGACAGCAATAGTTTGCAGACATAATTGCTTTAATGTGGGCAATTAAGACTAAGTGCATGTGGTTTTAGTGACCGCCCTACATTCCTTTGGATGATTACTGTGATCAATGAATGTGATTTGTAAGTAGCTTCTTATTGATCTAACGGTAGAAATATTCAACCTTGAAGCAGCCATTTGCTGTGACACCAAATGCAGTTTCCTTTCCTCCCATCATATGTATTTATTTTTATCCTGATTATCTCTTTATTGCTGCCTCCCGCCAGCAATATCAGTTTGAAATCATTCTATTATATGTTAACTTGCGCGTAAATAAATTATTTTTTTGTATGTGAATATTCTATTAACTGTCATTGAACTTTGTCACTTTATCAAGCTTGAAAAAACGTGTGACAATGTGATTTATATTTTAAATGCTTTCAAAATTTTATTTGGGGGAGTAAGTTAATAACAGTAGTAGAGCTGCTGCCTCACAGCACCAGAGACCCAAGTTCGATCCTGACTACGGGTGCTGTCTGTGCAGAGTTTGCACGTTCTCCCTGTGAGGATGTAACTAGGAAAATTGACAGGGGAGAGCCGGTGGATGTGGTGTACCTCGACTTTCAGAAAGCCTTCGACAAGGTCCCACATAGGAGATTGGTGGGCAAAATTAGAGCACATGGTATTGGAGGTAGGGTACTGACATGGATAGAAAGTTGGTTGACAGACAGAAAGCAAAGAGTGGGGATAAATGGGTCCCTTTCAGAATGGCAGGCAGTGACTAGTAGGGTACCGCAAGGCTCGGTGTTGGGACCGCAGCTATTTACAATTTGGATGAAGGGATTAAAAGTACCATTAGCAAATTTGCCGATGATACAAAGCTAGGTGGCAGTGTGAACTGTGAGGAAGATGCTATGAGGTTGCAGGGTGACTTGGACAGGTT
This sequence comes from Rhinoraja longicauda, assembly GCF_053455715.1. Classification (NCBI taxonomy): domain Eukaryota; kingdom Metazoa; phylum Chordata; class Chondrichthyes; order Rajiformes; family Arhynchobatidae; genus Rhinoraja; species Rhinoraja longicauda. The sequence goes on along the minus strand of NC_135958.1, from coordinate 4,803,511 downwards.
GTGTGAGTGGGCGGATGCATGGCAGATGCTGTTTAATGTGGATAAGTGTGAGGTTATCCACTTTGGTGGTAAGAATAGGAAGGCAGATTATTATTTGAATGGTGTCAAGTTAGGAAAAGGGGACGTACAACGTGATCTGGGTGTCTTAGTGCATCAGTCACTGAAAGGAAGCATGCAGGTACAGCAGGCAGTGAAGAAAGCCAATGGAATGTTGGCATTCATAACGAGAGGAGTTGAGTATAGGAGCAAAGAGGTCCTTCTGCAGTTGTACAGGGCCCTAGTGAGACCGCACCTGGGGTACTGTGTGCAGTTTTGGTCTCCAAATTTGAGGAAGGATATTCTTGCTATTGAGGGAGTGCAGCGTAGGTTTACTAGGTTAATTCCCGGAATGGCGGGACTGTCATATGTTGAAAGACTAGAGCGACTAGGTTTGTATACACTGGAATTTAGAAGGATGAGAGGGGATCTTATCGAAACGTATAAGATTATTAAGGGGTTGGACATGTTAGAGGCAGGAAACATGTTCCCAATGTTGGGAGAGTCCAGAACCAGGGGCCACAGTTTAAGAATAAGAGGTGGGCCATTTAGAACAGAGATGAGGAAAAACTTTTTTAGTCAGAGAGTTGTGAATCTGTGGAATTCTCTGCCTCAGTGGGCAGTGGAGGCCAATTCTCTGAATACATTCAAGAGAGAGCTAGATAGAGCTCTTAAGGATAGCGGAGTCAGGGGGTATGGGGAGAAAGCAGGAACGGGGTACTGATTGAGAATGATCAGCCATGATCACATTGAATGGCGGTGCTGGCTCGAGGGGCCGAATGGCCTACTCCTGCACCTATTGTCTATTGTCTATTGACCACGTGGGTTTTCTCCAGGTGCTCCGGTTTCCTCACACGTCCCAAAGATGTTCGGGTTTGTAGGTAAATTGCCCCTCGTGTGTAGGGAGTGGATGAGAAAGTGGGATAACATAAAACAACATAGAAGGAATGGGTGAGGTTTCGGATCGAGACCCTCATTTGGTTGAAGCAAATGAAGCTGACTTAGTCCAAGGGCTTCACTGCAAAGTAAAATGTAAGCTCAAATTCTTCCATGGCGGGGAAAAACAATCCAGCTTCAACCTAGGCTCAGTATCTGAGGAGGTAAGTGAATGTATTTTTTTAAACAAACACTGAAGATCAATCAGGCCTGTTTCTCGTGCATAGCATTTATTCTTTTGAAAGCAAAATCAAGGGTCGAGACCCTTCTTCAGGCTGATCCTATGTTTCTATGTTGTATCTCTAAACAAAATTAAACTAAAATTATCTCAAGGTATCCTGGAAATATACTTGTGTAAGAAGGAACTGCAGATGCTGGTTTAAACCGAAGATAGACACAAAAAGCTGGAGTAACTCAGCGGGACAGGTAGCATCTCTGGAGAGAAGGAATGGGTGACGTTTCAGGTCGAGACCCTTCTTCAGAATGAGTTTCCATTATCCCTAATCAATCTGAAGAAATGTACTTACAGTATTGGGCATTCTGATTTTTATCATTCAAGCTGTTTAGTAGCCACCAAAAATATTTAAAAAACAAATAAGATAATTATTTCACTATATGAATATTTCTAAAAGGGATATTGATCTTGTTTCCGAGTTTCTTGATTTTTTGTGCCTTTCAGATAGTGAAAAGACACTTAATTATTTTATCTTTTTCTTTTTCAACCTTCATTTTATACTCATTATTCCCTGATACTACACGTCTTGAATCATTCTTCCTTATTCTCATTGTTGCAGCTTCTTTAGTCCCCTTTCACTTCTTCACTCTTTTTTTATCTTATCATCATTATTTTGCTTTGTCTTTCCTCGTGATATTAAAGAAAGATTCAATTCCCTCTCCATCTGTGGCATCGATTGGCTATGTTTAGCATCTTTTCCCACGAACACACTGATGATATTTTAATTTGGTCATTTCTCTTTTTCATGACCCTACCTTCTGAATACTCTTTGCTCTTTGTGTGGAATTATTTCGATTAACAAGGGCGGCACAGTGGCGCAGTTGGTAGAGCTGCTGCCTCACAGCGCCAGAGACCCAGGTTCGATCCAGACTACGGGTGCCTTCTATACGGATTTTGTACGTTCTTCCTGTGACCAGGTGGGTTTTCTCCAGGTGCTCCGGTTTCCTCACACGTCCCAAAGATGTGCGGGTTTGTAGGTTAATCGGCACTCTGTAAATTGGCCCTCGTGTGGAGGGAGTGGATGAGAACGTGGCATAACATAGAAGAAGTGTGAAAGGGCGATCGATGGTCAGAATGGACTCGGTGGGCCGAAGGGCCTGCTGGCATGCTGTACCTCTAACCTAAACCAGGCCAACGGTCCAACACGTTGCTGTAACTATGAACTATGTGGAAATAATTAAAGACCGATTGAACAATTTATATTACACTAGACCAAGTGGACCCGTTGGGCCCAAGCCTCTCCTGCATTGGTGCAGCACCCTGTCCTCCCCCTCCCCTCTCTCCTCAACCCCCCCTCCCCTCTCCCATCTCCCCCACTCCCTCCTCCCTCCCTCCTCCCCTCCCCCTCCCCTCTTTTTAAACTTTAAAATGTGAATAACTTAAAAAATATAACACTGATTTCAATAAAACTACTTGCATTATCACTAAAGTGATGATGGTGAGTAAGGTGGGCCTAAAACTGTTGCGCTATCGTGTACCGTTTTGGCTGAAGTTCAGTCACAAACAAGATAACAAACGAGAGTTTTAGTATATAGATTCCATTATGGGTCGAGAAATCTCAACAAAAGTTACCCTGCCTGTAAAATCTACCATTTGAATTGTTAGCAGATAACATCAATCTACACGAAGAAAACCTTTATAGCGTTTTAATCTGAATAATTCTGAAAGAAATTGAGAACCAGTCCATTGGTTATTTAATTTATCCAGTGAGAACTTGAAATTGTGGAAATGCACGAAAGGAAATATATTTCAAGCATTTGGGGGCAGCACGGTGGGGCAGCACGGTGGGGCAGCACGGTGGTGCAGCACGGTGGGGCAGCACGGTGGGGCAGCACGGTGGGGCAGCACGGTGGGGCAGCACGGTGGGGCAGCACGGTGGGGCAGCACGGTGGGGCAGCACGGTGGGGCAGCACGGTGATGCAGCACGGTGGGGCAGCACGGTGGGGCAGCACGGTGGGGCAGCACGGTGGGGCAGCACGGTGGGGCAGCACGGTGGTGCAGCACGGTGGGGCAGGACGGTGGGGCAGCACGGTGGTGCAGCACGGTGGGGCAGCACGGTGATGCAGCACGGTGGGGCAGCACGGTGGGGCAGCACGGTGGGGCAGCACGGTGATGCAGCACGGTGGTGCAGCACGGTGGGGCAGCACGGTGGGGCAGCACGGTGATGCAGCACGGTGGGGCAGCACGGTGGGGCAGCACGGTGATGCAGCACGGTGGTGCAGCACGGTGAGGCAGCACGGTGGGGCAGCACGGTGGTGCAGCACGGTGGGGCAGCACGGTGGGGCAGCACGGTGGTGCAGCACGGTGGGGCAGCACGGTGGGGCAGCACGGTGGGGCAGCACGGTGGGGCAGCACGGTGGGGCAGCACGGTGGGGCAGCACGGTGGGGCAGCACGGTGGGGCAGCACGGTGGGGCAGCACGGTGGTGCAGCACGGTGATGCAGCACGGTGGGGCAGCACGGTGGGGCAGCACGGTGGTGCAGCACGGTGGGGCAGCACGGTGATGCAGCACGGTGGGGCAGCACGGTGGGGCAGCACGGTGGTGCAGCACGGTGGTGCAGCACGGTGGTGCAGCACGGTGGGGCAGCACGGTGGGGCAGCACGGTGGTGCAGCACGGTGGTGCAGCACGGTGGTGCAGCACGGTGGGGCAGCACGGTGGTGCAGCACGGTGGTGCAGCGCGGTGGTGCAGCGGTAGAGTTACTGCCTACAGTGCTCACAGCGCCAGAGAACCGGGTTCAATCCTGACTACGGGTGCTGTCTGTACGGAGACAGAAGGCAATGGAGGCCAATTCTCTGAATGCATTCAAGAGAGAGCTAGATAGAGCTCTTAAGGATAGCGGAGTCAGGGGGCATGGGGAGAAGGCAGGAACGGGGTACTGATTGAGAATGATCAGCCATGATCATATTGAATGGCGGTGCTGGCTCGAAGGGCCGAATGGCCTCCTCCTGCACCCATTGTCTATTGTCTATTGAGTTTGTACGTTCTCCCCGTGACCACATGGGTTTTCTCTGGGTGCTCTTCGGTTTCCTCCCATAGTGGCAGTGGAGGTCAATTCACTGGATGAATTTAAGAGAGAGTTAGATAGAGCTCTAGGGGCTAGTGGAATCAAGGGATATGGGGAGAAGGCAGGCACGGGTTACTGATCCACGCTGTGTTTCTAATCTAAACTAAACTAAACTAAACATTATTGTATCTAACTTGATCTTCTCACTGTGTGACACAAACAACTAGATTCAGCGAACGTTCAACTCCAACGATTCTTTCTGTCAGGGTGAAGAAGCCACTGTACAAAGTTTTATATTCTTGAAAAAAAAATGTGCTGGTCACAAACTAATTGCAGTGGGTCAGAGTAAAAATATTGAGGTGACATCTAATAAAACGATGCTGTAAATTTCCAACACTTAATGTCCAATACTTGCCGCGCTATTTGAGTACAACCATTCGTCATCAAACTTACAGGACAGTGTAAGTTTAGGCATTCGATCCACTATAAATCACTGGCCTGATTTAAATCCATATTTCTAGACCACCTGTAATTCATAATTAACTGACGGCCCACTAAGGTACAAAAGGGAATGGTGAAAAAAGATGGCGATGGTGGAGTCAGTGGGGTGTGAAGGTCAGGGTCCATTATTGGTGTCATGTAGACAGAGCACAAAAGTGGTTCAAAGAGTCAATGGAATCCACCCAACAGCTTGGTGAAGCCTTTCAAACGTCCTTGTCGCGCATCAGAGATACAGTGCGGAAACAGGCCCTTCAGCCCATCGAGTTCGCCCTGACCAGCGATCCCCGGAGATTAACACCAACCTACACACACTAGGGGCAATTGTACATTGACACCAGGCCAATTGACCTGCAAATCTGCACGTCTTTGGAGTGTGGGAGGAAACCGAAGGTCTCGGAGAAAATCCATAGGGAGAACGTATAGACAAGCACCCATAGTCGGGATCGAACCCGGGATCGAAGCTGTAAGCGCTGTAAGGCAGCAACTCTACCACTGTGCCACCGTGCCGCCCAAATCTGCAACATTGAATAAATCTGCTATATCTTCAGTAATTGTCCTTTTCTAAACGTTACGGCGTTGTGTGCAGTTCTAGGTCTGTGATGTTTGGTAGACCGTGTGGGGTGGGAGGACTTGTTGCTCCTCCTGTGCAGCAGGTGGCGCTGCACAGGACAAAGTGATCAGCCATGATCGCATTGAATGGCGGTGCTGGCTCGAAGGGCTGAATGGCCTACTCCTGCACCTATTGTCTATTGTCTATTGTCTATAAAGGGAGATGTTTTGTACATAGTTATCTTGGCTGTACACAGTGTGCGAGTGTGTGGACAGATCGTGTGGTTGCAGCCATTGTTAGTTGTCTTGCTGCCAGCATTGAGTTAATGTAATAAAGACTTCTGTTGTACCTTGAAAACTCACAAGTTTTATACAGACATAGAACAAGAACGCAAGATGGTCGCCCCAAGGAAGGAGATGGAGAATTCGGGAAGTGCGCAGAGGAGGTCAATAGTCAATAGTCAATAGTCAATAACCCAGAATGATACCTGGATTGGAAGTTATTGGCTGCAGGGAGAGGTGGGACAAACTTGGATTATTGTTTTCTGGAACGCAGGGTGACCTGATATAAAATCGCGAGGGGCATAAATAGGGGAGACAGTCAGACTGGAGCGACTAGGCTTGTATACACTGGAATTTAGAAGGATGAGAGGGGATCTTATTGAAACATATGATTATTAAGGGGTTGGACACGTTAGAGGCAGGAAACATGTTCCCAATGTTGGGAGAGTCCAGAACCAGGGGCCACAGTTTAAGAATAAGGGGTAGGCCATTTAGAATGGAGATGAGGAAAAACTTTTCCAGTCAGAGAGTTGTAAATCTGTGGAATTCACTGCCTCAGAAGGCAGTGGAGGCCAATTCTCTGAATGCATTCAAGAGAGAGCTGGATAGAGCTCTTAAGGATAGCGGAGTCAGGGGGTATGGGGAGAAGGCAGGAACGGGGTACTGATTGAGAATGATCAGCCATGATCACATTGAATGGCGGTGCTGGCTCGAAGGGCTGAATGGCCTCCTCCTGCACCTATTGTCTATTGTCTATTGTCTAATTCTTTTCCCAGGAAGGAAAAATTAAATGCTAAAGGACAACCCCATAAGGGAAGAGGGGCCAAGTTTAAAGAAGATGTGCGGGGCAAGTTTTTTACACTTCTGGTGGTGAATGCTGGAATGCGCTACCGGGGGTGGTGGTTGAAGCAGATACATTAGTGGCGTTTGAGAGACTCTTGGATAGGCACATGGATATGCAGGGAACAGAGGGATAGGTAGATAAGTGATGGGAGTGGCGTTATGTTTGACACAGACATTGTGGGTCGAAGGTGGAGGATGGAACTGCAGATGCTGTGTGCAATTTGAGTTCGAATCTATAATGATGGGTTGAGGCATTAAATTCATTTTAAGCCCATCAATGAAAATAAAAAATGCTCAAATCAGGAAGAATGGCTCTGAACCCATTGGCTTGTTGCTTAAAAAAACAATTTCATATCTTCATCATAAGGAATAAAACCTATCATTTGTACATGGTCTGACTCAGGGTAGGTAATGTAATATGAGTACAAAAATGCAGTCAATTCATAACTGCCTTCTGAAAGGACGTAACCACAAACCAGTGCAAAACCACCATAATGTCTCAGGAGAATAGAGCTGGTTTTGGGCATCTCATCCGGACTTGGTAAAGGTGCAACCCAACACGATTCACCTTGCAAAGGTCACCTCAGCCTCGTTCAAAAATGGTCCAAAGATTGGGAATGCTTTGCTGTTGAACAGTCAAGGAACAGCCTGAGATAGACATCTGGCGGAGATGTCTTATCTTTGGTATAAACCAGCATAGCGCCATAGAGTCGTATGGTGTGGAAACAGGCCCATCAGCCCAACCTGCCCACGCCGACTGACATGTCCCATCTACACAAAAAATGCTGGAGTAACTCAGCAGGTCAGGCAGCATCTCTGGAGAGAAGGAATGGGTGACGTTTCGGGTCGAGACCCTTCTTCAAACTGATGTGTAGGAAAAAAACTGCAGATGCTGGTATAAATCGAAGGAGTCTCGACCCGAAACGTCACCCATTCCTTCTCTCCAGAGATGCTGCCTGACCCGCTGAGTTACTCCAGCATTTTTTGTCTACCTTCGATTTATACCAGCATCTGCAGTTTTTTTTCCTACACTGTCCCATCTACACTATCCCACCTGCCTGCGTTCCACCCGTATCCTTCTTAACCAGTCTAAATGTGCAGGAAAGGACTGCAGGTGATGATTTAAACCGAAGACAGACACAAAATGCTGGAGTAACTCAATGGGACAGGCAGCATCTCTGGACAGAAGGAATGGTTGACGTTTTGGGTCGAGACCCTTCTTCAGACGTTACCCATTCCTTCTCTCCAGGCAAGGGTTATGCTTAGTTCTGCTTCCCAACTTTCTATCTGTGAGCTTGTAAGTCCCTCATTCCCAAGTACTTGTCTAACTTCCTTTAAAGATGATTAATGGAAGCATCTTCCACCACATTCTCAAGTGGAGTGTTCCAGATCATGAAGACTCTCTCTGAAAAACATTACTCCTTCTCTCTCCTTCTGACTTATTCCCAACGCGTTTGCATTACTTATTAAGCACTCCTCAGGGAAAATAGTTTTTCTCTCTTTATCAAAAGCTTTGAATGCCCAGCAAACCACATTTGATTATTTCTTTTAATCTCTCCTCTCCAATAAGATGCAACTTTAATGACCTTGTAGCTAAAACTTTAATTTCTGCCAAATTCTCGTAAACCTCCGTTGCAACGTTTCTTTTAAAAAAAAATTTAAAGCATATGTACAAATAATAATAAACGACAAACTGGTTATAGAGTTCTTACATAGCTTCAATTTAAAATTTTTAAAGAAAAAATAAAGATGAAAAGAGACTGAAAAAAAGGACTATAAACTAATAGAGAGAAAGCAAAGAAAAAAGAGAATTACAAATATAAAGATTATGGGAATAGATCCGGGAGTTAGTGAGTATAGTTGTACATCCAACCCTAAACTCAAGTTTTAACTTTAGTTTTAAATTTTAGTTTTGTGACAAACCCATTTACTTTTTTAAAAATTCAATAAATGGAGACCATATTTTTAAAAATAGATCTGGTTTGTCAATTAAGGCAGACCTTATTTTTTCCAAATGCAAGGTCTCGGTCATTTCCGTAATCCACATTTTAATTGTGGGGGTTACTGGTTTTTTCCAAAATTTAAGTATTAATTTTTTCACAGTTATTAAACTGTAGTCAAGAAAGCGTCTCTGACTTAGTGTAAAGTTTGTAATGTGTTCTGATAATCCTAAAATTGCAACGTTTCTAAGATTCATATCTGCTATTGATGTTCTGCCACCATCTCTTGTTGTTAATTTTTAATATTTACTAGACAAAGTGGACCCGTTGGGCCCAAACCCCTCCTGCATTGGTGCAGCACCCTCTCCTCCCCCCCCTCTCTCCTCTACACCCCCTCCCCTCTCCCTTCTCCCCCACTCCCTCCTCCCCTCCCCCTCCTTTTAAACTTTAAAATGTGAATAACTTTTAAAATATAACACCGATTTCAATGAAACTACTTGCATTATCACTAAAGTGACAATGGTGAGGAAGGTGGGCCTAAAATTGTCGTGCTATCATGTACTGTTTTTGCTGAAGTTCAGTCACAAACAAGATAACAAACGAGAGTTTTAGTATATAGATATAGACCTTGCTCACGAGATGCAGTGCAGAAAGAGGTCCTTGGGCCCACCGAGTCCGCGTCGACCAATGGTACACAACCACTGTCCGACATACTACTTGGCTAGCATGGACTTGGTGGGCCGAAGGGCCTGTTTCTATGCTGTATCTACACAATATGCTAAAGGTGGTCTCACCAATGTCTTATATAACTATATCATGATTTCCCAACTTGGATACTCAATATGTGTAGGAAGGAAAAGCAGATGCTGGTTTAAATCAAAGATAGACACAAAATGCTGTTGTAACTCAGCGGGTCAGGCAGCATCTCTGGAGAAAAGGAATAGGTGACGTTTCGGGTTGAGACCCTTCTTCAGTATGAAAGTCACGGGAGAGGGAAATGAGAGATATTGATGATGTAGAGAAACATAGGGGAACTTCTTCCACTGGTGGAAGGTTCAACAACGAGGGGACATAGATACAGGGTAAGGGGAGGGAGGTTTCGGGGTGATGTGAGAAAGAACTTTTTCACCCAGAGGGTGGTTGGAGTCTGGAACTCACTGCCTGGGGTGGTGGTGGAGGCGGGAACACTCACAACATTTAAGAGGCATTTGGATGGGCACTTGAAATGCTACAACATTCAGGGCTACGGTCCAAATGCGGGAAAATGGGATTAAAATTAGACTGTGATTGGTAACGGGCGGCACGGACACGATGGGCCGAAGGGCCTCTTTCTGTGCTGTAGGACTCTATGACTCTATGACTCAATGACATGAATGAAAGATATGCAAAAATATAACAATGATAAAGGAAACAGGCCATTGTTAGCTGTAGGGTGGTGAGAACGAAAAACTGGCGTGACTTGGGTGGGAGAGGGATGGAGAGAGAGAGAGGGAATGCAGGCGTTACTTGAAGTTAGAGAAGTCAATATTCATACCACTGGGTTGTAAGTAGGGTTGCCAACTTTCTAACTCCCAAATAAGGGGCAAAATGTGACCTCACCGCCCGAGCCCCACGTGACCTCACCCAGCCAGCGGTCACGTGCTCCCGCTCCACCAATGGCGGCCGCCCGGGCCGGGAGGCGGGTTGCTACGCAACTTTCTTTAGGCGAACACACTCGGCCCCGCTCCCCTAACACTGTCCGGGCCTACAGTGTCCGGGCCTACAGTGTCCGGGCCCACAGTGTTCGGGCCTACAGTGTCCGGGCTTACAGTGTCCGGGCCTACAGTGTCCGGGCCTACAGCGGTCCCTGGGGCTACAGTGTCTGGGCCTACAGCCCCCCCTGGGCCTAATACAGGACAAGGGTGGACCATCCTATCCAACGTTGACGTCACTTTCACTGTCACCCAAATAAAGGGAGACGGTTGATCAAACGGTAAACCGTATTGTATGAGCAAGCTTCCTTTACCCTGATGACAGGAGATCCAGGTAAAATGTGTATCTATAACATGACCATGATGCAAATAGGGGTTGTAAACATTCCTGGTGCTTGCTGCCTCTGCTTTGTTGCTCGATTGTCCTGTGCAATATGGTTTTAACACTCTGTTCTTGGAGTAAGTGAATTTCTAGACCATCGACATTCTTCTTCTCAAATAACGATTCAAATCCCGCCAGCAAAATAACAATTGACAATTTAACATTGGGTCACGCAATTAATTAAGGCAGCTTTATTACTGAAGTACAGAAAGATTAATTGACTGGCTATTTGTTACAGCATCGTAAAATGCATGACATTTCAAGGAAGTGTTGCTTCTGTTATTATTCCACCGAGACGGTGAATAACAATCCTGCTTCCATCATGGGTCTGACTGACTTGTATTACATGTGCAGGCAGGAACCCAAGATAGACGGAAAATGCTGGAGTAACTCAGCGGGACAGGCAGCATCTCTGGAGAGAAGGAATGGGCGACGTTTCGGGTCGAGACCCTTCATCAGACTGCTCTCTTCACCAAAAAGATGGACAAATGAAAACGTGAAGAATTTCTCCAAAGGCAGTTTTTGACTCTATGGCACACTGATCAGTCCCATATATATTACACTTTATGTTGGCTGTATTCTGGCTGTAAGGGGCTTTGGGGTGTCTTGAGATTGAGAGGTGCTCTATTAAATGTGACTTAGAGTTATAAAGTTAAACTGGACAGAAACCTTGGCCCAACCATAATGTTTTTAGATTTAGATTTAGAGATACAGATACAGATAATGCCCCATTTAAGCTTGTCCCATTGATCTGTATTTGGACCATATCTATTTTTTGTTTAGTTTAGTTTAGTTTAGGTGAGTTGAGTTGAGTTCATTGAGTTGAGCTTAGTTTAGATTAGTTGAGTTGAGTTGAGTTTAGTTTATTATCACGTGTACTTAGGTACAGTGCAAAGCTTTTTTGTAAATCATTCCAATCCATGTTCCTGTCCAAATGTCTTTTAAATGTTGTGATTGTTCCTGCATCAACTACCTCCTCTGGCAGCTTGTTCCATTTACCCACCACCCTCTGCGTGAAAATGTTGTTCCTCAGGTTCCTATTAAATCGTTCCCCTCTCACCTTAAACCTAGGCCTTCTAGTTCTTGATTGCCCCTACTCTGGGCATTCACCCCAACTCTTCTCCTCATGATCTGATACACTTCTCTCAGCATCCAGCACACCAAGGGATAAGGTCCTAGCTTGCCCAAAGTCTCTGTGAAGCTCAGGCCCTCCATCGCTGGCAACATCTGTGTGAATTTTCTCTGCACTCTTTCCAGTTTAATTAGATTGCTTCCATAGGAGGGGAACCAAAACTGAACACAATACTCCAAGCGCGGCCTCACCAACGCCTTGTACAACTGTAACATAACGTCCCAACGTCTATGCTGGTTTCCCTGAGTGACAAAGGCCAAAGACCTCATCACTGCCCAATTTACTGATGCCACTACTTTCATGGAATGATGTGCGCGTACTCATAGACCCCTTTGCTCTACAACACTCCCCAGGGCCCACACATTTATCATGGTCCACTCCTGCTTCAACCTCCCAAAACAAAACACCTCACACTTGTCTGCATTAAACTCCAAACTCCAAAGCCAATTAACCCGCAAAAAACCTGCACGTCTTTGGAGTGTGGGAGGAAACCGGAGCACCCGGAGAAAACCCACGGGTCTCTGGCGCTGTAAGACAGCAACTCAGCCGCTGCGCCACAGTGCTGCCCCTAAAGTATGGAATTTAATTTGATGTATATTTTGTAGGGTATGCCATAAAGTTCATAAGTTCACAGGTTGCAGGAGGAGAATTAGTCCACTCGGCCCATCAAGGTGGCGCAGCGGTAGAGTTGCCGCCTTACAGCGAATGCAGCGCCGGAGACTCAGGTTCCATCCTGACTACGGGCGCCGTCTGTACGGAGTTTGCACGTTCTCCCCGTGACCTGCGTGGGTTTTCTCCGAGATCTTCAGTTTCCTCCCGCACTCCAAAGACGTGCAGGTATGTAGGTTAATTGACTGGGTAATATGTAAAAATTGTCCCTAGTGTGTGTAGGATAGTGTTAATGTGCGGGGATCGCTGGACGGTGCAGACTCGGTGGGCCGAAGGGCCTGTTTCCACGCTGTATCTCCAAAAAAATCTAAAAAGTCTATTCCACCATTTAATCATGGGTGATCTATCTTTCACTCCCCTAAAGTATTTTGGGGTCAAACATGTGCCTACCCTGTTGCCTGGTCATCACAGCTGACCATTGCAATCCCTTGTCAACTCCAACTTCTACCTCCAACAGTGCACTACTCTCGTGCGGGATTGCTGCCGCAGTTTTAGAAGGATGAGGGGGGGGGGGGGGACCTTATTGGAACTTACCGAATAGTGAAAGGACTGGATAGAGCGGATGTGGGGAGGATGTTTCCACTAGTGGGAGAGTCTAGGCCCAGAGGCCATAGCCTCAGAATAAAAGGACGTGCCTTTAGAAAGGAGATGAGGAGGAATTTCTTTAGTCAATGATCTGTGGAATTCATTGGCACAGAAGGCTGTGGAGGCCAAGTCATTGGACATTTCTGAGGCGGAGATTGATTGATTCTTGATTATTACGGGTGTCAGGGGTTATGGGGAGAAGGCAGGAGAATGGGGTTGAGAGGGAGAGATAGATCTACTATGATTGAATGACGGAGTAGACTTGATGGGCCGAATGGACTAATTCTGCACCTATCACTTATGACGTTGTGATCTAATGACCTTAGTCAGAGGGTAGTGATTCTGTTGAACTCATTGCCACAGTTGGCTGTGGAGGCCAAGTCACTGGATATTTTTAAGGCGGAGATTGATTGATTCTTGATTGGTTATGGGTGTCAGGGGTTATGGGGAGAAGGCAGGGATAGCGGAGTAGATCTGACGGGCCGAATGGCCTAGTTCTGCTTCGATAATGCACGGACTTACGGACAAACAAATCTCTCGGGCTGCGAATAATCTCAGCAAGGCCAAGGGTGAAGCTGCAGTGAGTGGCCTTTGCCTCAATAGTCAATAGTCAATAGTCAATAGTCAATAGTCAATAGTCAATAGTCAATAGTCAATAGTCAATAGTCAATAGTAAATAGTCAATAGTCAATAGTCAATTTATTTGTCACATACACATAAATGTGCAGTGAAATGAAAGATTGCCCACAGTCCAACAATAAGACCAATAAGAATAAGCAATAAAAATATGCAATAGCACACACAAACATAAACCAACACCAAACAAAAAGAACCATCCATCACAATGAGTCTCCTCCAGTCACCTCCTCACTGTGATGGAAGGCCAGAATATCTTTTCTCTTCCCCTGCCGCCTTCTCTCATGGTCAGCAATTCTATCTCCGGCTTCCACGGAAAGCCGGGCAGGTAGATATTCAAAGCAGAAAAGCGAACGCATCTTGGAAGATTAGCAGGATAAACTAGACTCTGGTGCGTAGTCTGTTGTTATAAAAGAGCCCACCGAGGCCAAACGAGAGTGATGCAGTCTGTCATAAAACATTAATTGGTGATGGTGGGTGGTGGTGGGGCGGGTGTCTAATGTGCTTCATTAAGCCGTGAGTGGATAAGCAACACTACAAGCACTTCAAATGAGAGTGCTCTCATTGCGAAGAATATGAAGAGGGTAGCATTTGCATTTGAACGAATGCAAGACATTCTGGCTTTCCATCACAGTGAGGCAATATTGCCGTCAGCAGCAGACCTGTGATGCTCACTTTATGCAGGGGGTACTATTCATAAAGATGCGGCCACCTCATATTCCTCAGCATCGAGATGGTGAATGCCAGGCTTAATGTCACGAGCAAGTTCCACAATCAAAATAATTAAAACCGGAAGAAATCATTTCGGGTTGGCACGGTGGCACGCCTGCTCGAGCCTCTGCCTCACGGCGAGAGGGACCCGGGTTCAATCCTCACCTTGGGCGCTGTCTCTGTGGACCGCATAAGGTCATTAGGAATAGGAGTAGAATTAGGCCATTCGGCCCATCAAGTCTACTCCGCCATTCGATCATGGCTGATCAGTCTCTCCCTCCTAACCCCATTCTCCTGCCTTCTCCCCACTACCTCTGACACCCACACTAATCAAGAATCTATCCATCTCTGCCTGAAATACATCCACTGACTTGGCCTCCACAGCCTCCTGTGGCAAGGAATTCCACAGATTCACCACCCTCTGAATAAAGACATTTCTCCTCATCTCCTTCCTAAAAGAACGTCCTTTATGGTTTTTTCCTCCAAGCACTCCGGTTTCCTCCCACACCCAAGGTTTGTTGGTTTACTTGGCCTCTGTAAATTGCCCCTACTGCACAGAGAGTGGATGAAAAAGTGGGATAACATAATGTACAACTAAAGATAGACACAAAATGCTGGAGTAACTCAGTGGGCCAGGCAGCATCGCTGGTGAAAAGGAGTAGGTGACGTTTCGGGTCGAGTTTTTTCGAAGGTTCAGCGTGGATTCAGTGGTCCGAAGAATCTGTTTCCACGCTGTATCTCTGAACCAAACGAAACTTTTAAACCATTTCCCCAATCTTTATTGGAGATAATAGTTATCGCACTAGTTTTGGTGATTCAGCACGAAAACAGACCCCCCCACAGGCACACTGTGTCCACTTTGACCATCGATCACTTCCCGACACCCCAGAGACAATTTACAGATGAACCTACAAACCTGCACGTTGTTGGGGTGTGGGAGAAAACACATGCAGGTCATGGGGAGAACGAACAAACTCCATACAGACAGCACCCGTAGTCAGGATCGAACCCGGGTCCCTGGCGCTGTGAGGCAGCAACTCAAAGTGATAACATCGGATGGATTGATTAAGCTGGCAGCCAATGCCTTGTGCCGAACCTACTGCTGGAAGAAGGTGAAACATGCAGGAAACATGTTCCCAATGTTGGGGGAGTCCAGAACCAGGGGCCACAGTTTAAGAATAAGGGCTAGGCCATTTAGAACTGAGATGAGGAAAAACGTTTTCAGTCAGAGAGTTGTTAATCTGTGGAATTCTCTGCATCAGAAGGCAGTGGAGGCTAATTGTCTGAATGCATTCAAGAGAGAGCTAGATAGAGCTCTTAAGGATAGCGGAGTCAGGGGGTATGGGGAGAAGGCAGGAACGGGGTACTGATTGAGAATGATCAGCCATGATCACATTGAATGGCGGTTCTGGCTCGAAGGGCCGAATGGCCTCCTCCTGTGTCTATTGTCTGTTGTCTATTGAATATGTCCTGGTTTATTTCAGTAGGAATAGGACAACATATCCTTGTCGGTTTTAAAGTCTTCACGTGAGTGCATCTTTGCGTGTTGTTCCAGATTTAGGAAAGTGCAATGTTTACGGGAGGTGTGATGTGTAAAATTGAAAAGCGTAATGTGTGCAGTAACGAGCTATTGAATGGATTGACACTCTGAACAGAAAATAACTGGTGCCCATTGTGAGTGCAAAACCTTGTCTGTGGCAAACCTCATCACACTGATGACTCACAGTCGGAGCTGTCACACCACAAATGATAATGGAGGCCATCTTTCAACATGTTCACAGAAGTTACCATTATATTTCATTTAAGCGACTAAAGCACATAACCTGCCACCAAACAGAAGGAAACACACGCACTCTCCCTCTCTCCTTCACCCTCTCCCTCTCTCCCCCTCTTTATCTCCTTCTTGCTCTTTCTCCCTCCTTCTCTCTCTCTCTCCATCACTTTCTCCCTATCTTTCACTCTCTCACACTCCCTCTCTTTTCCTCTCCCCTCTCTCTCTTTCTCTCACACATTCTTCCCCTCTCTCTTCCCTCTTTATCACTCTCTTCTCTCTGTCTCTCTCTCACTCTCTCTTCC
This sequence comes from Rhinoraja longicauda, assembly GCF_053455715.1. NCBI lineage: Eukaryota > Metazoa > Chordata > Chondrichthyes > Rajiformes > Arhynchobatidae > Rhinoraja > Rhinoraja longicauda. The sequence goes on along the minus strand of NC_135958.1, from coordinate 4,787,301 downwards.
CATTGATTGCCTCCCTTGCTCCATCTCCCTCCTCACTCTCACTTTCCCTCTTTCTCCTCGCTCTCACTTTCTCTCCCGCTCTTTCTCCCTCTATCTTTCCCTCTCTCTCCCCATTGTATACTCTCCCCCTCTCTCTCGCACTCCCTCTCTTTCTCCCTCTCCATCTCTCTCTTCCTCCATCTTTCTCTCCCCATCCTATATCCTCTCTCTCCCTCTCCTCCACTTCTCTCCCTCTTTCCCTCTCTCCCTCTCCTCTTTATCACATCCTCTCTTCTCTCTCTCTCTCTCTCTCTCTCTCTCTCTCTCTCTCTCTCTCTCTCTCTCTCTCTCTCTCTCTCTCTCTCTCTCTCTCTCTCTCTCTCTCTCTCTCTCTCTCTCTCTCTCTCTCTCTCTCTCTATACCTCTCTCTCTTTCTCTATCTCTTTCTCTATCTCTATCTCTATCTCTATCTCTATCTCTATCTCTATCTCTATCTCTCTCTCTGTCTCTCTGTCTGTCTCTCTGTCTCCGTCTCTCTGTCTCTCTGTCTCTCACTCTCTCTCTCTCTCTCTCTCTCTCTCTCTCTCTCTCTCTCTCTCTCTCTCTCTCTCTCTCTCTCTCTCTCTCTCTCTCTCTCTATATATACCTCTCTCTCTTTCTCTATCTCTTTCTCTATCTCTATCTCTATCTCTATCTCTATCTCTATCTCTATCTCTATCTCTATCTCTATCTCTATCTCTATCTCTATCTCTATCTCTATCTCTATCTCTATCTCTATCTCTATCTCTATCTCTATCTCTATCTCTATCTCTATCTCTATCTCTATCTCTATCTCTATCTCTATCTCTATCTCTATCTCTATCTCAATCTCTCTCTCTGTCTCTCTGTCTGTCTCTCTGTCTCCGTCTCTCTGTCTCTCTGTCTCTCACTCTCTCTGTCTCTCACTCTCCCTGTCTCTGTCTCTGTCTCTGTCTCTGTCTCTGTCTCTGTCTCTGTCTCTGTCTCTGTCTCTGTCTCTGTCTCTGTCTCTGTCTCTGTCTCTGTCTCTGTCTCTGTCTCTGTCTCTGTCTCTTTCTCTGTCTCTGTCTCTGTCTCTGTCTCTGTCTCTGTCTCTGTCTCTGTCTCTGTCTCTGTCTCTGTCTCTGTCTCTGTCTCTGTCTCTGTCTCTGTCTCTGTCTCTCTCTCGTATTAGCATTTCTTTATCCAAGAAAGCATGGTAGCTGAGATGCGGTGAGAAGCATTACCAACAGGAAACTATCTGTCTAAACCGTGGTGAAGTTGTAAAAAATACACAAGTATGGATGGCTCTTCAAACACAAGTTCACAAGTCCAAGTCTAGGGAGTAGCATTAATTGTTTGCAAAAACAAGTCTGCAGGCACATCCTCACAACTTTCATGTTCTTTGTGCTCTCCTCCTGGTTTGTTGTTGATATTCCTCCCCTTCAACCCGCCTCAGGCTTTTGTCTCACTGCTTTGTAAAGCTGTACATACAACATAGAGCAGGTCATTGTTCACCTGGGTGAGTCTGGTTGACACATACTGGAGAAGATCATTAACCCTTCAAGGCATCTGGATTGCTACTTGAGATTCCCTACACCTTTTTCATGGCATTCAGCAAGACAGAGTGACCAGGCAAACACACAGTTGGGCTTCAATGGACCATTGGGAGCTCCATCTTTCCTTGATCATCGTTACTTTTTTGCAAAACTTTTCATTCATTTGTTCCACATCTCCTTGACATTGTCTACATCTCTCGTTTCCCTTTCCTGTTGCATATCTTTCATTCATTTGTTCTGTGAATCTTTTTCAGATCTCTCGTTTCCCTCTCCCCTTGACTCTCAGTCTGAAGAAGGGTCTCGGACCAGAAACGTCACCCATTCCTTCTCTCCAGAGATGCTGCCCGTCCCGCTGAGATATTCCAGCTTTTTGTGTCTATCTCCAGTTTAAACCAGCCGTTCCTTCCTGCTCAATTTATTAGTCTGCGGAATAAAATTGATCAATAGAGAAACCAGGAACTGCAGAAGCTGGAATAAAACACTTGGCTCTTGACTGATGCGACCAATTGGGAATGTGTTGAGGGTAGATGTGAAGGCTTTGATGTTTGGGTGTTGGAGTTTACATAGGCCAACATGACTTTCGATAGATGATCGAGAGAGGATTCATTGTTTTAACATCTTATGTTATTCTTGAGCGAACCGGGAAGGAGGAAGAGGTGTAGGTTGGGATGGAACATGTGAAACGAGGAGGTAATCTGAAAATAACTACCGATAACTAGCCAGAGAACAGGTTCATGTAAAATAAATTTCATCAGCCCTGATTGAATGGTGGATCAGACTTGAAAGGGTCAGGGTTAGGGTTAGGCACGGTGGCGCAGCGGTAGAGTTGCTGCCTTACAGCGCTTGCAGCGCCGGAGGCCCGGGTTCGATCCTGACTACGGGTGCTGTCCGCACTGAGTTTGTACGTTCTTCCCGTGACCTGCGTGGGTTTTCTCCAAGATCTGCGGTTTCCTCCCACACTCCAAAGACGTGCGGGTTTGTAGGTTAATTGGCTTGGTGTAAATGTAAATTGGTCCCTAGTCTATGAAGGACAGTGTTAGTGTGCGGGGATCGCTGGTCGGCACGGACTCGGTGGGCCAAAGGGCCTGCCTGTTTCCGTGCTATATCTCTAAACTTGATGGGCCGAATGGCCTGATTCTGCTCCTGTGATTTATGAACTTAAAAATTCACCTTACTGACTTTGCATTCGTGGACGGTCACGGACACAAACTTAAATTGCTTTGCATTCTTCTCCAAAACCTGCAGTTTTTACGCACACATTAATTGCTTGGTGTTTAACCATCAATGTGCTAAGTAACTGCTACTGTCTTATCAGTGAACATAAGGTGACGTATTTATGGGTAACAGCCAACATTTTTATAAAGGTCCTCATGGTAACCGTACAATGTGTGTGTGAGAGAGAGAGAGAGAGAGAGAGAGAGAGAGAGAGAGAGAGAGAGAGAGAGAGAGAGAGAGAGAGAGAGAGAGAGAGAGAGAGAGAGAGAGAGAGAGAGAGAGAGAAGAGAGAGAGAGAGAGAGAGAGAGAGAGAGAGAGAGAGAGAGAGAGAGAGAGAGAGAGAGAGAGAGAGAGAGAGAGAGAGAGAGAGAGAGAGAGAGAGGAGAGAGAGAGAGAGAGAGAGAGAGAGAGAGAGAGAGAGAGAGAGAGAGAGAGAGAGAGAGAGAGAGAGAGAGAGAGAGAGAGAGAGAGAGAGAGAGAGAGTTGGGGAGGGAGTGTTAATTATTAATAATTAAGGGAACTGTCTATCAGAGTGCCTTGTCCCGTACCTTTACTTTACAGAGACAGCCTGAGCAGTCTGCGTCCTTCACTTCATGGAGAGGTACCGCATTATCTGATTTAAGTTGGGATCCCACAGCACAGTTGGAAGCCTGATTACATTTAATAGCAACCACAGTCATGATTTTCATCAACCAAGGAGCTCCTGGCTTGAGCAGGTACCAGGGGTTTTGCAGGACCTCGAAAGGTCTCTCCTCGTCTCTCAGGGAAACGTTTGCTCTCCGATGGTCTCCTCCAGGTCAATGGTTGGTGAGACACATAGAGACAGAGGGACATGCAGCCCTTCAGCCGAACCTGCCCACACCGGCCAACCAGCCCCATCTACACCAGTCCCACCTGCCTGTGCGTTTGCCCCTTATCCCTCCAAGCCTGTCCTATCCATGTACCTGTCTAGACGTTGCGATAGTACCTGCCTCAACTACTTCCTCCCAGCCGACCGTTCCCATACAACCACCAACCTTTGTGTGAAAAGATTACCCCCCTCAGGTTCCTATTATACCTTTTCCCCCTTCACCTTAAGCCTATGTCCTCAGGTTCCCACATATCAAACCTTGATCTCCGGCTCTTGTGTTGACTTTTGACTCTAGACTCTTGGCTCTTGGCACTTGACTCCCATCTGTTGGGTTTTGACCCCCGACCTGACTCCATGATGGTCCTACTGACACACCAGCATGGTAAGGGGGGGGGGGAGGAATGGTCCAGGGTGCCATTTATTGCTCATTACACTCCCCGCCAACAAATCAGTCATAGAGAATCACTGACCTCCTTCATCAGCAGCACATGGCCACATAATCCATCTTTTCTTTCCTATTTCACAGTGTCTCTGACTGAAGAACCAGAGTCTTGCCTCCCCCCCCCCCTCAAGATCGGCTGTGGGAGGCGCCGCCTGAGGAACAAAGGCTGCAGGAGGCCGGGCGAGGAAAGGCCGGGGCGGGTTCGTTGGATGACCCGGATGGAGGCGACGGAGGCAACAGCCCTTTGTGGTCACCGAACCTGTCATAAGTAATCGCAGCAGAATGAGGCCATTTGGCCCCTTAAGGTCTACTCCGCCATTCAATCATGGCTGATCTATCTCTCCCTCCTAACCCCATTCTCCTGCCTTCTCCCCATAACCTCTGACACCCGCACTAATCAAGAATCTATCTATCTCTGCTTTAAAAATATATCCATTGACTTGGCCTCCACAAGCCCTCTGCGGCAAAGAAATCCACAGATTCACCTCCCTCTGACATAAGAAATTCATAGAAACAGCGAAACATGGAAAATAGGTGCAGGAGGAGGCCAATTGGCCCTTCGAGCCAGCACCGCCATTCAATGCACGGTGGCGCAGTGGTAGAGTTTATATGTTCTCACCGTGACCTGCGTGGGTTTTCTCCGAGATCTTCGGTTTCCTCCCACACTCCAAAGACATACAGGTATGTAGGTTAATTGACTGGGTAAATGAAAAAATTGTCCCTAGTGTGTGTGTAGGATAGTGTTAGTGTGCGGGGATCGCTGGGCGGCACGGACTCGGTGGGCCGAAGGGCCTGTTTCCGCGCTGTATCTCTAAATTGTGATCTCCCTCCTAAAGGAACGTCCTTTAATTCTGAGGCGGTGACCTCTAGTCCTAGACTCTCCCACTGGTGGAAACATCCTCTCCACATCCACTCTGTCCAAGCCTTTCACTATTCCCATTGTTTCAATGATGTCCCCTCTCATCCTTCTAAACTCCAGTGAGTACAGGCCCAGTGCCGACAAACGCTCGTCATAGGTTAACCCACTCATTCCTGGGATCATTCTTGTAAACCTCTTGCACGTGAACTCAGTGGGTTGTTTCTCTGCATTCTGTGCTGGATTGGGGATTGTACTTGCGTATGACAACAATCTTGCTTTCACAAAATGCTGGAGTAACTCAGCAGGTCAGGCAGCATCTCGGGAGAGAAGGAATGGGTGACGTTTCGGGTCGAGACCCTTCTTCAGTCTGCAGAAGGGTCTCGACCCGAAACATCACCCATTCTTTCTCTCCTGAGATGCTGCCTGACCTGCTGAGTTACTCCAGCATTTTGTGAAATAAATACCTTCGATTTGTACCAGCATCTGCTCTTATTGTGTGGATGCAGCCATTATTTTGAAGGTTTACGATCTACGGTTGCAGGATAAAGGACAACAGGGGGTAGGGGATGGGAGGAAGACGTTTGAGGTCAGTGGTCAAAAGATCTTGGGGTTTGAGTTTGGAACTTAAGGTTAGACAACTGGGATTTAGTTTCAGGAACAGCTTCTTGCCTCCTGCCATTTGGCTGTTAAACACTCAAATAAACTCTGAACTTCATAGACTATTATTGTTATTATTGCACTATAATTGTCTGTTTTTTGTGTGTGTGTATGTGAGCGTGTGTTTATACATATATACATGATCTCTATATCTATGTGTATTTGTATGTTATATAGATAAACACTGAACCTTTTTTTTCTCTCTCATTTTTACATTGTTTACAGAGTAATATGTTTACATATTCTGTTGTTCTGCTGCAGGTCAGAATTTCATTGTTCTAATCCGGGGACATACGGCAATAAAACACTCTTGACTCTTGAGTCAAGCTTGGAGACCAGATGTGGGGAACTGGAGCAGAAGACAGCAGTCTGGTATTGAACGATCCAAGTCTAAGGTTTGGAAGGGCAAGGACTTGGGTGACTGAGTGGGGAGCAGGATTGAAGCAAGGACCACTCTCAGTCTGAAGAATGGCCTCGACCCGAACGTCACCTGTTCCCTTTCTCAAGAGTCGCTCCTGGCCCGCTGAGTTACTCCAGCAATACGTGTCTATCCTTGGTGTAAACCAACACTTGCAGTTCCTTCCTATGCAGGATTGGAGCAATGCTCGGGCATGTTGGATCATTAATATATATATATATATATAATGTGAGGAAATAGGGAATGCTGTGTAGTAACATGGGAACGTTCAAGAGCTTGATGGTTGTTGGGAAGAAGCTATTCTTCAACTTGATAGTCTCTGTTTCCAGACTCCTGCGCCTTACCGATGGTGGGAATGTAATGGGGGCGTGGGCAGGGTGCTGCGGTTCTTTGATGACGCTGGCAATCTTTTCGAGGCAGCACCTTCTAGAGATCCCTTCGATGATGGGGAGGTCAGTAGCAGTAGGATCAGGCAATGTCCATCCTTTGGATTGAACCTGGGCCACTGGATCTGCCAGGCAGAATCTCTATTAGTTTCTACCACCCAAAATAACAACGATCTTCTGAAAAGGGGTGGCACGGCGGTGCAGTGGAGCAGCAGTACAATGGTGGAGCAGTACAGTGCAGCAGTGGAGCAGTGCAGCAGTGGAGCAGTGCAGCAGTACAGTGGTGCATCAGTACAGTGGAGCATCAGTACAGTGGTGCAGCAGTACAGTGGAGCAGTCGAGCAGCAGTGGTGCAGCAGTACAGTGGAGCAGCGGTAGAGTTGCTGCCTCACAGCGCCAGAGACTCGGGTTCTATCCCGACTACGGGCGCTGTCTGTACGGAGTTTGCACGTTCACCCCGTGACCGCGTGGGTTTTCTCCGGGTGCTCCGGTTTCCGCCCACACTCCAAAGACGTGCAGGTTTGTAGGTTAATTGGCTTTAGTACAAATTGTAAATTGTGCCTAGTGTGTGGGATAGTGCTCGTGTACGGGGTGATCGCTGGTCAGCGTAGACTCGGTGGGCCGAAGGGCCTCTTTCCATACTGTATTTCTGAAGTCTAAAAGTAAATGATAACTGCAATCTGGGTCTGGATTTCTAGCTGTAATTATTTTTATTACAATTGTTCCATGTAGCCACATCCTGGAAATAGTGCATTCACATACCAACATCACTACCGGTTGTTTTTTAACACCCTTTCTGTTTACACGCTGAGTAATATAGAGTATTTATTCACAAAATGCTGGAGTAACTCAGCAGGTCAGGCAGCATCTCAGGAGAGAAGGAATGGGTGACGTTTCGGGTCCTTCTCTCCTGAGATGCTGCCTGACCTGCTGAGTTACTCCAGCATTTTGTGAATAAATACCTTCGATTTGTACCAGCATCTGCAGTTATTTTCTTAGAGTAATATAGAGTACTTGTTTGAATTACTTTGTGAGAATATTTTAAATTCTGAATGTGGCATATGCTCGATTCTTTTGTAAAATGTATGATCATTGTACAAACGAACCTGCTGTAATCTAATACGATGAACCTCAGTCACATCCCATGAGTTACCACGAGAACAGTTCATACAAAACGAGGAATAGTTTAGATTCAAGATATGGAACATTTGAATATTAGATTTTAATGAGGATCCATTAACTACTAGATTTTAAAAAGGGCTGTTAGGATAGGGATTTAGTTACTTATTAATATTTTATTAATGCTACATTATTTATTATTAAATGTGGCTAAATTACCAGCAGTGATTAAGACTTTCTTTGTGTCTGAAGTAAAGCAATAAAATCACGTCTGATGTCTTATACTGAGCAAATATTTCCTCACACTGTAGTTGGAGTCGATCTAACAATCAGTACATTCTGCCCATTAACTCTTCGATTCCCAAAGAATGCTATTTTTTCTAGTCTACATGATCTGGAAAGGATTACTTACATTTAGTCGAGCTTCGAATTCCTAATGATGGTCCACCATTTCCAAATCGAGAATGATTCTAGAATTCCTATCCTTTGCGTTAACAATGGATTTAAAAACGGAGCAGGAGCAGAATTAGTCATAGGAGCAGAATTAGGCCATTCGGTCCATCATGTCTATTCCGTCAATCAATCATGGCTGATCTATCGTTCCCTCTCAACCGCATTTTCCTGCCTTCTCTCCATGACCCTTGACACCCGTACTAATGGAGAACATGTCAAATCTCTGCCATAAAAATACCCAATCATGTGGCCTCCACAGCCGTCTGTGGCAATGAATTCCACGTATTCACAACCCATTGACAAAATAAATTCCTCCTCATCCCCTTTCTAAAGGTACATCCTTTTATTCTGAGGCTGTGCCCTCTGGTCCTAGACTCTCCCACTGGTGGAAACATCCTCTCCACACCCCTGTGTCCAGGCCTTAGAAATGCGTCAGAATTCCTGTGTCTATCATTATTTCTAACTCAATTGATTTTCAATGCAGAGTAAAGATACAGTATCTGTAGTGCAATTTACAAAATCAAAACAATTTAGAAGGATGAGAGGAGATCTTATCGAAACGTATAAGATTATTAAGGGGTTGGACACGTTAGAGGCAGGAAACATGTTCCCAATGTTGGGGGAGTCCAGAACCAGGAGCCACAGTTTAAGAATAAGGGGTAGGCCATTTAGAACTGAGATGAGGAAAAACTTTTTCAGTCAGAGAGTTGTGAATCTGTGGAATTCTCTGCCTCAGAAGGCAGTGGAGGCCAATTCTCTGAATGCATTCAAGAGAGAGCTAGATAGAGCCCTTAAGGATAGCGGAGTCAGGGGGTATGGGGAGAAGGCAGGAACGGGGTACTGATTGAGAATGATCAGCCATGATCACATTGAATGGCGGTGCTGGCTCGAAGGGCCGAATGGCCTCCTCCTGCACCTATTGTCTATTGCCTATTGTCTATTGTCTAATTAAAACCAATCTAAAATTAAATGTACTTTAAGTGTTAATATTCTCATACCTTAATGTTCTTCCCTTTATTTTCTCTTTAATTAGAGGCCTGAATCAGATCCATCCTAATTTCCCGTTGAAAGACAAACTGCTGGAGGAACTCAGGGGGGTCAGGCAGCATCTTGAAGAAGGGTCCCAACCTGAAATGTCATCTGTCCATTTCCCTTCACAGAAGTTGCCTGACCTGTAGGGTTTGTCTAGCATATCGGCTAATTTAAGATTCCAGCACAGAGGGTGGTGAATCTGTGGAATTCATTGCCACAGAAGGCTGTGCAGGCCAAGTCAATGGATATATTTAAGGCATAGATAGGTAGATTCTTGATTAGTACAGGTGTCATGGGGAGATGGGTACGGGGAGAATGGGGTTAGGAGGGAGAGATTGATCAGCCATGTATCAGCTATGATTGAATGCCGGAGTAGACTTGATGGGCCGAATGGCCTAATTCTGCTCCTCTCACTTATGTGCGTATGAACTTATCTGAGGTCACTTGTGTCACCATTGTACTGCATCAGTGCAAAATACAGCATCTTCAAAGCAATCCCACTGCGAGGATGTTTTCCTCCTCTCTCCAGCACGAGTCCTGTGCGATCATCTCTCATGGGTCTCTCCCCCCCTGTGATTCCTATCGCCCTTCTGCTCTTTGACCATCTTCTCACCCAGTCTCACTCCTCCTGCCCCATGTCCTTCCTCAGTTCGTAACTCCAGCGGGTCAGGCATCTTTTGAGAAAAGGAAAAGGTGACGTTTCGGATCGAGACCTTCCTCAGTAGTTCCTTGTGCCGGCGTCTTGTTCGACGTTGTTCTCAGCTCCGTTTCTGAGCCCAGCCTGGATCTCAACCCCGAAACATTATCTGTATATTTCCCTCCACAAATGCTACCTGACCCGCTGAGTTCTTCCAGCAGTTTGGTTTTTTTTTTGCTCAAGATTCCAGCATCTGCATTCTCTTGTCTCCAAATTGCCTATTTCTGAAGAAGGGTCCCAGCCCTGACAGGTATTCCATAATCCACCTTCTCCACAGATGCCACCTGGCCCGCTGAGTTACTCCAGCACTTTGTACCTTTCTTTATTTCTCTCCATTTATTTCATCAAGAACAAAGTTACTGTTACCCTAACACCAACACCAAAGCATGATCTGCCCAGTCCAAGATTTAAAAGTTGATATATTTGCATTCAAGAGTGCAAATCCAAAGGGATAAATCCTTGCACAAGGAAAGAAAATGGTAATCGTCTGTTTATTTACCCCTGATCTCCTCCAACTTTATAGTCAATGAATGTCACCATCTGCAATTTGGCAAAGTTGCTTCTCGGGCAATCAAACTCACAAGTAATTAGCCAGAACATTAACTAAAGTCGATTATCATTCTGTTCACGCTGGTGTCACTATTAACCAATGTAGCAGAGTAGCAAAGTACCAAACAGCATTCCGCAATGCTCCGTAATTACTTTTAAAGGCTGAAGTCAGAAAAATATACACTGAGATTACAGATATAAAAATTACAGATAGGACATAATATCCACATTTGATTTGTCCTTTTCCATATCTTTCATTCATTTGTTCTCTACCTTTTCATATTTCTTGTTTCCCTCACCTCTGACTCTCAGCCTGAGAAGGGTCTCGACCTGAAACTTCACCCATTCCTTCTCTCCAGAAACGCTGCCTGTCCCGCTGAGTTACACCAGCTTTTTGTGTGTATCCATAATACGTAAACACTTTGATTTTATCGTTTCAAATATAATGGGCATGAACCTAATGTGGCTAATTTGACAAAATGTAGACGGATTAATGGGCAGGATCTATGCTAAATGCGCTGCCATTAGATTGCCAGATGCTGGGCACAATGAATAGTTTTAATACAGTTGTTAATCTAGCAGGGAGCGTCTATTTTCAGACAGTATGGTTGTGGAGGATTGCTTCTTCGCGATGGCTCCAGCAGTATCGTATGAATTAATTTTACATGGTGATTTACCAGATGGGTCTTGAGGTTTTCCCTAGAGTGCTGGAGCACTTGGGAAGCAGTCTTGCAAAGAAACAGTGTCTGCTTGGTGTCATGCCTACTGCCAGCAACACGCGAGGAAAGTCGATTGAATCTGTGAGCTTTGATACATGTGGAAACATATTGAACTGTAAAATAACAGAATGAGAAACTGGAATTAAATTGCTGTCAGATTTGAGCATTCATTTTTGCACTATACAGTCCTGACTGCTGGAAGACAGAACATTGAACTGGTCTTAAATACACTATCCTATTTTATAAATGAAGGTTTCCTGAATGGATCGGGGTGAATGCATAGTCTTTTGCCCAGGGCGGGCGAGTGAGGAACTTAGGTTTAAAGTGAGAGGGGAAGATTCAATCGGAAATCAGGCGAGGAGCGACCTTTTAATTCAGAATATAGAATGAGCTGTCAGAGGAAGTAGTGTAGGAAAGAAAACTGCGGATGCTGGTTTAAATCGAAGGTAGACACAAAATGCTGGAGTAACTCAGCGGGTCAGGCAGCATCTCTGGAGAGAAGGAATGGGTGACGTTTTGGGTCTGAAGAAGGGTCTCGACCCGAAACGTCACCCCTTCCTTCTCTCCAGAGATGCTGCCCGACCCGCTGAGTTACTCCAGCATTTTGTGAAACAAATACCTTCGATTTGTACCAGCATCTGCAGTTATTTTCTTACAAGACATAAGAGCAGAATTAGGCCATTCGAGTCCACTCCGCCATTTGATCATGGGTGATCGATTTCTCCCTCAGCCCCTTTCTCTTGCCTTCAGCTGAATGCGGAAGGCCTCACCAAGGCAAAGACCACCATCATTGAACATCTGCTACAGACCCACAAAGTCACTGTAATCCTGCTCCAGGAGACTCACAAAAGTGACAGCTCACACCTGAAGACCCCTGGTTATACCCTGGCTGCCAACACCGAGAGCAACTCCCACGGGATTGCCACTTCTGTCTACAGCGCCTGGAGGGCGTTACATAACTTCTGCTGCCTCAAACGCAAGAGGAAGCCTTGCCTTCACCCCGTATCCTTTGACACCCTAACTAATGAAGAATCAATCAATCTCCGCTTGGAAAATACCCAACGACTTGGCCTCCACCGCTATCTTCCACCCCACCAGCCAGCGTACCCAACAAATCATCCGCCAACATTTCCGTCACCTACAACGGGACCCCACCACTGGCCATATCTTCCCATCCCCTCCCCTCTCTGCGTTCTGCAGAGACCGTTCCTTCCGTAACTCCCTGGTCCACTCGTCCCTTCCTACCCAAACCACCCCATCCCCGTGTACTTTCCCCAGCAACCGCACGAGATGCAACACCTGTCCCTTCACCTCCCCCCTCAACTCCATCCAAGGACCCAAACAGTCTTTCCAGGTGAGACAGAGGTTCACCTGCACCTCCTCCAACCTCATCTGTTGCATCCGCTGCTCCAGATGTCAACTTATTTACATCGACGAAACCAAACGCAGGCTCGGCGATCGCTTCGCTCAACACCTGCGCTCAGTCCGCATTAACCAAACTGATCTCCCGGTGGCTGAGCACTTCAACCCCCCCTCCCATTCCCAGTCTGACCTTTCTGTCATGGGCCTCCTCCAGTGCCATAGTGAGTCCCACCGGAAATTGGAGGAACAGCACCTCATATTTCGCTTGGGCAGCTTGCAGCCCAGCGGTATGAACATTGACTTCTCCAACTTTAGATAGTTCCTCTGTCCCTCTCTTCCCTTCCCCCTTCCCAGATCACCCGCTGTCTTCCTGTCTCCACCTATATCCTTCCTTTGTCCCGCCCCCCTGACATCAATCTGATGAAGGGTCTCGACCCAAAACGTCGCCCATTCCTTCTCTTTTGAGATGCTGCCTGACCTGCTGAGTTACTCCAGCATTTTGTGAATAAATACCTTTGATTTGTACCAGCATCTGCAGTTATTTTTTTGCACTACGCTGTCTGTGGCAATCAGTTCCACAGACTCACCGCTCTCTGGCTAAAGGAATTCCTCCTCATCTCCATTCTCAAGGAACGTCCTTTTATTCTGAGGCTGCGCCCTCTGGTCCTAGACTCTCCCACTAGTGGAAACATCCAGTATGACTCTATGACTCCATGAATCCAGATTTTTTAATCAGATTGTGTAACATCTGGTTTCAAAAAGGAATATTGTATTTAAAGTCATTTTTAACCCATTAATGCAATAATTTTCATCATCTTTATGAAAATGTTTGGCACATTTTCTCTTCTCGTTGACTTCCAAAGACCAAAGACCAAGACCAAGTCTCGTTGACTTCCAAAGACTCATTTTTAATGGAGATCTGGCTTTGTTCGCTTGTTCAGCAGATCAGATTTCTGCACTCTTTCCCTTCATCCCCAGAAGGGCTTTGCAGGCAATGCTAAGACTGGAAAGTAGTAGTGTGCGGCAGAGTGGCGTGGCAGTGGAGTTGCTGCCTCACGGCGCCAGAGACCCAGGTTCCATCCTGACCTCGGGTGCTTAGAGTACGGAGTTTGTACGTTCTCCCAGTGAACGCTGCCCAGTCCATCACCGGCTCCGACCTCCCCACCATCCAAGGGATTTACAGGAGTTGCTGCCTCAAACAGGCAGCCAGCATCATCAGAGACCCACACCACCCTGGCCGCACACACACTCATTTCACCCCTGCCATTGAGAAGAAGGTACAGGAGCCTGAAAACTGCAGGTTCAGGAATAGCTTCTTCCCTGCAGTCATCAGGCTATCAAACACTACAACCTCAAATAAGCTCTGAACTACAACAGACTATTATTATTATTATTATTATTATTATTATTATTATTATTATTATTATTATTATTATTATTATTATTATTGCACTACTATTTGTTTTTTGAGTATGTGTGTATGTCTGCTGCCTGACCTGCTGAGTTACTCCAGCATTTTGTGAATAAATACCTTCGATTTGTACCAGCATCTGCAGTTATTTTCTTATACTATATATATATATATAGATATGTTTGTGTTTTGTGAGTGTATGTATATATACACACTGAATTTTTTCTCTCTCTCATTTATCATATTGTTTACAGTGTACTATGTTTACATATTCGGTTGTGCTGCAGCAAGTAATATTTTCATTGTTCTATCTGGGACATATGACAGTGAAACATTCTTGACTCTTGACTTAACTGCGTGGGTTTACTCCAGGTGCTCTGGTTTCCTCCCACTCTCCAAAGAAGTACAGGTTTGTAGGTTAATTGGCTTCTGTAAATTGCGTGTAGGATAGTGTTAGTGTACGGGGTGATCATTGGTCGATGTGGGCCTGTTTCCACACTGCATCTCTAAAGTAAACTAATGTAGAGATATTAAAAGGAAAGTCCTATAAATGGATTCATTGTAATCATGTATTGTCTATCTGCTGACTGGTTAGCACGCACCAAAAAGCTTTTCACTGTACCTCGGTACACGTGACAATAAACTAAACTAAATTGAAACTCCTGCATCAAGCTCCGTTTGATTTTATTTCAAGGAAACCATTTTCTAATGCCTGTTAGACACAAAATGCTGGAGTAACTCAGCGGGACAGGCAGCATCTCTGGGGAGAAGGAATGGGTGACGTTTCGGGTCAAGACCTTTCTTCAGACTGTTAATGTATCTTCTACTGCCTGTTATTGTCTATAAGGTAGTAAGTAGGGGTTATGGGGAGAAGGCAGGAGAATGGAATGGAGAGATAGGTCAGCCATGATTGAATGGCAGAGTAGACTTGATGGGCCGAATGGTCTAATTCTGATTCTATCACATGACCTTATGACATATAATTATCTAGCACAATAAAAAAGCCTTTTTTTTTAACCTCAAAAGGTTGAGCTGTTCTGAATCACCCATTTTAAATAAAGTACTTTGTTCCTTCATAAGCAGGCAGACATTATTCTCCGCTCAAGACTGCATTATTTTCGTAGTAATTACAGACTGGAGTAATTGTCGAAAATGAGCATGTAGTCAGAAGAATAGAAAAACAGTAGACAGACACCGATTATAATTACATCCTTTGCAATTTTAATGTGTTGTGATGATTCACGAACGTATTTAGAAATGCAATACCCCTAACTGCAGATTGTATAATGATGTACACATAAAATTGTCTTTCTTTTGTTTAACTTATGGCCCTCATACATTTGAGCATATGTTTATGCCTATTACATAATGAAAGCAATAATCTTTACTCTCTAAAACCATCAGTGCAAATTCAATCTCTTCACAAAGGAGAAATGAACAGGGCACAAGTATATTTTTTCATGTCCACTGTCTCTGAGCCTAAATTTGGATAAATCTGCGTGGTGCTTCCTTTAATGAAACATGAGATGTTTATCTTCCACCAATAAAATTGCCCTGACTCTATTATGAAACAAAACGAAAAAAAAAATACTTGAGCCCGAAGATAACAGTAAAAAAAAATGTATTTTCTCCTGTCGAACTATTAAAAAAAGCACCACAATTTTAGTACAAGATATTGAATGATTGAATCTCTGAAGTGATACAAGTAGGCGGGCTCCAACATCGTGTGTTTTGATTGATTAAAAGTAAATTGATTTTGATTTACCTTTTTAATAGGAAATCTTTGTTGAATGGACTGAATACCAATATACACGCAGACAGCCTGAATTCCAAGCAAGAATTTACCTTAATATTAGCCTTTTGATGCAAGGCAGTTCCTTGTTTTCAAATATCAAGGGTGAACAGTGTTGATGGAGATGCTTTGCTCAATAATACCAATTGAAGGTTGCCTGGTGTATTTTATTTCATTGAATTAGGTGATTGTTACCACAAAGTAGTTGGGGTGTTTCAGCATGCAAATCCTTTGATCTTTTTTTCCAGGAAGGGAAATACTCAAATCAAATACCGGAGGGCATAGCTTTAACGGGCGAGAGGGGCAAAGTTTAAAGGGGATGTGCGGGCCAGGATTTTTACACAGAGGGTGGTGGGTTCATGGAACTCACTGCCAGTGGTGGTGCACGAAGCAGAAACATTAGTGGCATTTGGAAGACTGTTGGATAGGGGATATGGATTATGCAGGGAGTGGAGGGACATGGGTAATGCACAAATAGATACAGGATCTGGAACCAAGGGTGCTGGAAAATCGGTGGTGGACCTGTATCTTCAAGGCATATGCATGCTACACGGATGTACACCGAGTCCGCGCCGACCAGCGATCCCCACACATTAACATTACCCTACACATACTAGGGACAATTAGTACATTTACCAAGCCAATTAACATACAATCCTGTACGTCTTTGGAGTGTGGGAGGAAACCAAAGATCTCGGGGAAAACCCACACAGGTCACGGGGAGAACGTACAAACTCCGTACAGACAAGTACCGGTAGTCAGGATTGAACCCAGGTGCCTAGCACGGTAAGACAGCAACTCTACCGTTGCACCACCGTGCCGCCCACTGCTAGTCTTTGTCTCCACCCTTCATCTGCCATTCACCCCTCCCCCACCACTCCACCTGTATCCACCTATCACTTGCTAGGCTTTGTCCCATCCTCACCTCTTTTCCAGCTTTCTCCCCCCCCTCCCCCCTACTACAATCAGTCTGAAGAAGGGTCCCGACCTGAAACATCATCCGTTTTACCATTCCCTCCACAGATGCTGCCTGACCCTGTGAATTCCTCTAGCACCTTATGTTTTGTGCATATGTCATAAGTAATGGGAGCAGAATTAGGCCATTCGGCCCATCCAGTCTAGGCCATTCAGCCCATACGTTGGCCCAAAAAGTGTGTTCCCAAAAAAAGTGTGTTCTCAAAATTAGGCCATTCGGCCCATCCAGTCTACTATTCAATCACGGCTGACCTATCTCTCCCTCCTCACCCCATTCTCCTGCCTTCTCCCCATGACCCCTGACACCCGCACTAATCTAAGCATGTTTCCAATGTTGTGAGAGTTAATAGGTATGCTAACTATTCACTAATAGAAAATAATTCTTCTAATATTCTACTAATTAGGGAGCATGATAACACTAATCTGTGAGTTGTGCAAGTGGGCATATTGTAACATTTGGCCGAGACTAATCGGAACATTATTTCAGTGGAAAGGCAGGATATTTTAGCATTAGCATATAAGGCAATACGTTATTGTGGCTGAATTACTGCAACTTTGCTCCACAATATTAATCTTACGCTCCCTGCTCTTTTAAATAGAGTCAAGCTCTTGAATTTTAGAGGACTGGAGGTCACAATAATAATCGTAGTGAGGCGCTTGTGTGTGAAGTCTACTTAACGGTTTCATTATTTAAACAAGAATGACGTGATAGGGACTGACTTTACAGAGGAACCCCATGTCCAAGGTGACATTGTTTCCTTTTGGCAAGAATAGATGTCAATGGCAACATACAGAACCTTAACAAAATGCAATCTGAACAGCAGAATAAGATTGCAATGTTTCATCGGAAGTTAAAAAAATAATCTGCATTTTGAAAAAAAAAATTATTCATTGCCGGTTATTGTTTGTCATTTTAGTTTAATTTAGTTCAGTGATACAACGCGGAAACAGGCCGCCGTTCGGCCCATCTCTTTCATTCCAGCTCTCCCACTTAAAGACAAGAGTCAAGAATGTTTCGTTGTCATATGTACCATCAGATTAAGAGAAACAGCGTGGAAACAGGCCCTTTGGCCCACCGAGTCCGTGCTGACCAGCGATCCCTGCATATTAACACTATCCTACACACACACACACACACACTAGGGACAATTTACACTTATACCAAGCCAATTAGCCTACAAGCCTGTCCTGCCCCCTCCCCCGACATCAGTCTGAAGAAGGGTCTCGACCTGAAACGTCACCCATTCCTTCTCTCCCGAGATGCTGCCTGACCCGCTGAGTTACTCCAACATTTTGAGCCTACAACATGCTTGTACGCCTTTGGAATGTGGGAGGAAACCGAAGATCTTGGAGAAAACCCATGCAGTCACGGGGAGAACGTACAAACTCTGTACAGACAGCGCCCGTAGTCGTGATCGAACCCGGGTCTCTGGCGCTCTAAGCGCTGTGAGGCAGCAACGGTACCCCTGCGCCACCGTGCCGCCCTGGTTTAATTGAACATTGATCTATTATTAAATGTGAACGTACCTGGAATACACAAAATAATCTGTGAAGAATCCCGTAGGATAATACAATGGTGAAAAATATCCACATGGCTACAGAGGGCTAAATTACGAGTAAAACAAAATGGCTGCAGAAGGCGGCAGAGTGGCGCAGCGGGTGGAGCTGCTGCCCCACGCTGCCAGAGACGAGTGCCTTATTGTCGAATGTCCCCAAACGGATCAATGAAACAAAGTTGCATCTTCCCTGTTTTCATAATCGCAATTTGGATAGATTAGGCGAGTGGGCAAATGCATGGCAGATGCAATATAATGTGGATAAATGTGAGGTTATCCACTTTGGCGGCAAGAACAGGAAAGCAGAGTATTACCTGAATGGTGACCGATTGGGAGAAGGGGAGATGCAACGTGACCTGGGTGTCATGGTGCACCAGTCATTGAAAGCAAGCATGCAGGTGCAGCAGGCAGTGAAGAAAGCGAATGGTATGTTGGCATTCATAGCAAGAGGATTTGAGTTTAGGAGCAGGGAGGTTCTGCTACAGTTGTACAGGGCCTTGGTGAGACCGCACCTGGAGTATTGTGTGCAGTTTTGGTCTCCTAACCTGAGGAAAGACGTTCTTGCCTTAGAGGGAGTACAGAGAAGGTTCACCAGATTAATCCCTGGGATGGCGGGACTTGCATATGAGGAAAGACTGGATAGACTGGACTTGTACTCGCTGGAATTTAGAAGACTGAGGGGGGATCTTATAGAAACATATAAAATTCTTAAGGGGTTGGAGAGGCTAGATGCGGGAAGATTGTTCCCGATGTTGGGGGAGTTCAGAACCAGGGGTCACAGCTTAAGGATAAGGGGGAAGTCTTTTAGGACCGAGATGAGAAAACATTTCTTCACACAGAGAGTGGCCACAGAAGGTAGTTGAGGCCAGTTCATTGGCTATATTTAAGAGGGAGTTAGATGTGGCCCTTTTTGCTAAAGGGATCAGGGGGTATGGAGAGAAGGCAGGTACAGGCTACTGAGCTGGATGATCAGCCATGATCATATTGAATGGTGGTGCAGGCTCGAAGGGCCGAATGGCCTACTCCTGCACCTATTTTCTATGTTTCTATGTTTCTATGTTTCTTACTTGCAGCAGCACAACAGATATGCGAATATATTGCTCTGAAAACCCATAACAAACAACAACAAAAAAAGTTCAATATATATAAAAATACAAATAGACAAAAATATAGATAATTGTAATGCAGAGTTGCTGTCTGTGTGGAGTTTGCACGTTCTCCCTGTTCAGACTTCAGCCTTCTTCCATGTGAATACGGGCGGCACGGTGGCGCAGCGGTAGAGTTGCTGCCTTACAGCGAATGCAGCGCCGGAGACCCGGGTTCGATCCCGACTACGGGCGCCGTCTGTACGGAGTTTGTACGTTCTCCCCATGACCTGCGTGGGTTTCCTCCAAGATCTTCGGTTTCCTCCCACACTCCAA
Organism: Rhinoraja longicauda; assembly: GCF_053455715.1. NCBI lineage: Eukaryota > Metazoa > Chordata > Chondrichthyes > Rajiformes > Arhynchobatidae > Rhinoraja > Rhinoraja longicauda. Next base: position 4,767,852 of record NC_135958.1, on the reverse strand, counting down.
AGACGTACAGGTTTTTAGGTTAATTGGCTTGGTAAATGTAAAAATTGTCCCTAGTGTGTGTAGGATAGTGTTAGAGTGCGGGGATCGCTGGTCGGCGCGGACCCGGTGGGCCAAAAGGGCCTGTTTCTGCGCTGTATCTCTAAAACTAAAACTGTATCTCTAAAACTAATGAAATAATGATTTCATGAAAGTAAATTGCGATTATGAAAACAGGGAAGATGTAAGTTTAGTTTAGCTCGGCTTAGAGATACACCATGGAAAGAGGCTCTTCATCCCACCAGCTGTTCACACTGGTTCTATGTTATCCCAGTTTTGCACACTACACACTACACATTAACCTACAAACCTGTACGTCTTCAGGACGTGGAATGAGACCGGAGCACCCGGAGAAAACCCACGTGGTCACAGGGAGAACAGGCAAAAAAACACACAGAGAGCAACCGTGGTTGGGATCGAACCAGGGTCTCTGGGCACTGTGAGGTACCAGCTCTACCAGTTGCGCTACTGTGAGTCACTTATATACACTAGAGTATTATACTGTAGTAGCCCACGAAATACACAAGAAGCTGGAGTAACTCAGTGGGTCAGACAGCATCTCTGGAGAAAAAGAACAGGTGACGTTTCGGGTCGAGACCCTTCTTCAGACCCGAAACGTCACCTATTCCTTTTCTCCAGAGATGCTGTCTGACCCACTGAGTTACTCCAGCTTCTTGTGTCTAACTTCGGTTTAAACCCGCATCTGCAGTTCCTTCCTACACAGTTACAGTAGCCGAATATCTGTGCCGAAAAAAAATGATTTTGGCAAATTAGAAATTGTACATAACTAGTTTTTTCCTATTCTAGATTTCTGCAAAGTTTTTTTTTTAATCCACATAATCTATTAATGCCTGAATAAAAGATAAACTCAGTTTAAATATTTTAAAAATAGTGGAGTGCTTCAACATTGGGTTGTTTCCATTTGTAGTTTTTGACGACGTTGCTATTTTAACGAACGCTCCAGGAATAAACGTAATTTGTGGGACGGGCTGCTTTGAAAAATACAAGGGCAGAATTGTGTTACCTGAAACTCAGGTCCGATGAAAAATGAGAATCAACACGTTCTACAACATCAAAAGAAAACCTGACACCTTAAGTATTGGGAGATTAGCCGTTTGTAGAGATCAGTAGCAAATACCAAGAAGCTTAATTCATGCAGCCAGAAGGGACAATTACCATCAGTGCTTTCGATTTAATTTATAAAGCCTGGCACACCATACATGACTCGCGTCACTTACATTTTCCATATGGTTTCCTTTAGAGAGGAAAACAACTCATTGCCGCACGGCCTGAAATGGGAAATAAATTATTGGTGAGTTCCATCCACTGGTCTCGAATAAGCAATATGACACCGTCTAATTTAATGAAGAATGCTGCTAGAATCTGGGAAATATTGGACCAGATCGTCATTTACATTAAAACAAATTATGCTCATCCCCCGGTTACTTTGGAAAATTGGTGTTGGCCCTTTGTGTCAGTTCCCCGTAGGCCTCAATTCCCGACATTCACACAGCACGGAAACAGGCCCTTCGGCCCAGCTAGGCCATGCCGACCATCGCACACCGTCTAAGCCAGGTCCTTTCCCTGTATTTTTTCCCCCTTATATCTCTGAATCTTGGGCACGGTGGCGCAGCGGTAGAGTTGCTGCCTCACGGCACCAGAGACCCGGGTTCGTTCTTGACTACGGGTGCTGTCTGTACGGAGTTTGTTCGTTCTCCCCGTGGACCTTGTGGGTTTTCTCGGGGTGCTCCGGTTTCCTCCCACACTCCAAAGGCGTGCAGGTTCTTAGGTTAATTTGGCTTCGGAAAAAATTGTATATTGTTCCCAGTGTGTAAGATAGGGCGGGTGTACAGGGATCGCTGGTTGGCGTGGACTCAGTGGGCCAAAGGGCCTGTTTCCGCGATGTATCACTAAACTAAACCTGTCCAAGTGTCTTTTAAATGCTATTATAGCATCCGCCTCAACTACCTCCTCAGGAGGCTCGTTCCATATACGCACAACTCTTCCAGTGAAAAGGTTGCCCCTCAGGTTCCTATTAAATTTTGCCCATCTCACCTTAGACCTGTGTCCTCTGGTTCTTGATTCTACTACCTGGGTAATGGTTTGTGTATTCCCCCTGTCGATTACCCTCGTGATTTACACACCTCCACAAGATCACCCCTCTGCCTCCTGCCCTCCAAGGGATAAAGTCCAAGCCTGCCCATTCTTATTGCTCAGTCCCTTGAGTCCTGGCAACATCATCGTAAATCTTCTCTGAATTCTCTCCTGCTTAGTGACATACTTCCTATAGCAGGGTGACCAAAACTGACCACAGTTCTCCGAACACAACCTCACCAACATGTTGTTGCAGTTGCAACACAATATCCTAACTACGATACTCAATGTTATTTTAATGCTCATTGCCTATCTGAACTGTTATCAAGTGCAGTGGATCTCCGAAGATAGACTCAGAAAGCTGGAGTAACTCAGCGCGTCAGGCAGCAACTCTGGAGAAAAGGAATAGGTGGCGTTTCGGGTCGAGACCCTTCTTCAGACCAAGAGTCAGGGGAAAGGGAAATGAGAGATATAGACAGTGATATGGAGAGATACAATAGACAATAGACAATAGACAATAGGTGCAGGAGTAGGCCATTCGGCCCTTCGAGCCAGCACCACCATTCAATGTGATCATGGCTGATCATTCTCAATCAGTACCCCGTTCCTGCCTTCTCCCCATACCCCCTGACTCCGCTATCCTTAAGAGCTCTATCTAGCTCTCTCTTGAATACATTCAGAGAATTGGCCTCCATTGCCTTCTGAGGCAGAGAATTCCACAGATTCACAACTCTCTGACTGAAAAAGTTTTTCCTCATCTCCGTTCTAAATGGCCTACCCCTTATTCTTAAACTGTATCCCCTGGTTCTGGACTCCCCCAACATTGGGAACATGTTTCCTGCCTCTAACATGTCCAACCCCTTAATAATCTTATATGTTTCGATAAGGTACAGAACAAATGAATGAAAGTTTTGCTGAAAAGTTAAAAAAGTGACAATGATCAAGGAAAGTTGGAGCCCACAATGGTCCATTGTTGGCTGTGGGCTAGGTGATAACGAGTTATACAGGCAGGGGAACCCAAAAGGAACAGAGTGAAACTGGTATGATGACCAGGGTGGGGGAGGGATAGAGAGAGAGGGGATGCAAGTGTTAGTTGAAGTTAGAGAGATCAATATCTTCCCACTGTGTTGTAAGCTACCCAAGCGAAATATGAGGTCGATTCCCTATTCTTTTTTTTTAACAATTTTCCAGTTTTTATTCCATTGATTCCCGTCAGATGATGAGGAGCAGAAGCCAAAGATCTGCCCCAATAAGTGTCTCAAATTGCCAAATAGCAATGTTGTGATTCGTTTTTCATTTCTTTTAAGAAGTTTGATCCTCTAAATATCACCAGAAGAAGAAAAAAAAGGATGGTCTTGATATATTTACAGTTTCTCCAACGTACTTCCTTTCAAACTCATAAGAACTACAATTTCATGGAACCAGATACAACGTGTAATTATTCTTAATTTGGCAAAGGCTATATTTGCTGGCCCAGATAAGACAGCTCAGGGTAATATAATATTTCAAAAAGGAGATGGAAATTCATCTCCTGGTGCCCCCTGCTATGTTTGAAAACTTGTAAAAAACAAAACTTTTTCGTAGTTTATTTTATTTTTAGTTTAGTGATACAGCGTGGAAACAGGCCCTTCGGCCCACACAGTCCCTTCGGCCCATCGATCCCTGCACACCAGCACTATCCTACACAAACTAGGGGCAATTTACACATGTTTACCAATTCACCAACAAACCTGCACGTCTTTGGAGTGTGGGAGGAAACCGGAGCACCTGGGGAAAAAACCACGCACTCATGGGGAGAACGTAAAAACTCGTTCAGACAGCACCCGTAGTCAGGGTCGAACCCGGGCCACTGGCGCTGTGAGGCAGCAACTCTACCGCTGCGCCACCGGGCTGAGCCAATGCCAGATTCCACAACATTTGAGGAAGGTGTTGTATCTGCATCACATCACGTCGAAAAGCTTGTAAATCTGTCCGCTTGGCTTTACTTTATGGCATATGAATTTTACATTGACATGGGATCACCTCAAATGAAATAATGAAAATGTGAGTAATCACATTGGCCTTCTCCTTCCTGGTAATTTAAAACATGTAAGGAAACATGAGCCCGGATGGGTCTGCCAGAATCCTTCAGGCTGAAGCAGTTTTTTCAGACATTTTTCCAATTTGGTTCAACATCTGAAACAAAGGGACACCTCAAGCAGTTTAGTCTAGTTTTAGTTTAGAGAGACAGGGTGGAAACAGGCCCTTCGGCCCACCGGGTCTGTGCCAAGTGGTATAACAAAATAACTGCAGATGCTGGTACAAATCGAAGGTGTTTATTCACAAAATGCTGGAGTAACTCAGCGGGTCAGGCAGCATCTCGGAAGAAGGGTCTCGACCCGAAACGTCACCCATTCCTTCTCTCCCGAGATGCTGCCTGACCCGCTGAGTTACTCCAGCATTTTGTGAATAAACACCGTGCCAAGTGGTGACCACCCCGCACACTAACAATACCCAACAAACTAGGGACAATTTACAATTCTTACCAAAGCCAATTTGCCTACTAACCCGTATTTCTTTGGAGTGTGGAAAGAAACTGGAGCGTTCAAGGAAAATCCACGCGGTCACAGGGATAACGTGTGAACTCAGTACAGATGGCACCCGTAGTCAAGATCGAACCGGGGTCTCTGGCCCAGCTAGGCAGCAACTCTACCTCTGCGCCACCGTGCCACCCTTCTATATTCCCCCACAAAAGTATATCATGTAGGTAGTTGACACCTATTCACAGCTGCCTTGAGGAAGAATTTGTCAAACTCATACACAAATGGTGATGGGAACCATCGTATCTTCAGTAGTGTATGAATTTCACAAACTCCTCCTCAAAGAAGCCTTGAATTGGTGGTAACTACCCACATGATTCTGAATACACTCAGAACTGCAGGTGTTGGAGTACATAGAAGATAGAACAACACAGCACAAGGGCAGGCCCTTCGGCCCACAATGTCTGTGCCAAACATAACACCAAGACCACCTCCTATCTTACGGCTATTCCTCCCGTCTCCATGTGCCTATCCAAAAGACTCATGAATGCCACTATCATATCTGCCTCAACCACTCATGCGTTCCAAACACTCACCACCCTCTGTGTCAAATCTTGCCCGACACATCTCCTGGTAAATTTTGCCCTCTCTCACTTTAAAGCTATGCCCTCTAGTGCCATCCTGGGAAAAAGGTTATGACTGACAATAGGTGCAGGAGTAGGCCATTCGGCCCTTAGAGCCAGCACCATCATTCAATGTGATCATGGCTGATCATTCTCAATCAGTACCCCGTTCCTGCCTTCACCCCATACCCCCTGACTCCGCTATCCTTAAGAGCTCTATCTAGCTCTCTCTTGAATGCATTCAGAGAATTGGCCTCCACTGCCTTCTGAGGCAGAGAATTCCACAGATTCACAACTCTCTGACTGAAAAAAGTTTTTCTTCATCTCCGTTCTAAATGGCCTACCCCTTATTCTTAAACTGTGGCCCCTGGTTCTGGACTCCCCCAACATTGGGAACATGTTTCCTGCCTCTAACGTGTCCAACCCCTTAATAATCTTATACGTTTCGATAAGATCCCCTCTCACCCTTCTAAATTCCAGTGATGAGGGTTTTTCTTCATCTCCGTTCTAAATGGCCTACCCTTTATTTTTAATCATCAGCCATGATCACATTGAATGGCGGTGCTGGCTCGAAGGGCCGAATGGTCTACTCCTGCACCTATTGTCTATTGTCTATTGTTATGGGGAGGTGAATGGGGTTGAGAGGGAAAGATAGACCAGCCATGATTGAATGGCGGAGTAAACTTGATGGGCCGAATGGCCTGATTCTGCTCCTAGAGCTTATGAACTTATGAAGTGAACCTCCCATAAAGCCTTGGCTTTAACCAGCTGAGATTCTCCGCCCCATTACTTTACAACTTTTAACTTTCACCCAACAGTGGAGATTTGGGTTGTGTAAATTGCTAAGTTCTGGAGCCAAGTGAAGCTGACGAGAGGTTGGGTTTTCAAAGACATCCTTGGACACATACTACAAAGTCTTCATAAATTCAAATTTCCCTGTCGTGGTGCATGAAACAAGGGTGCAGTGAATAGAAGGAGCCGGAGTTCAGACCCCGCTGAGCTACTGGCATTTACCAAGATGAAAGAGAAGTGTGATTTAACTAAATCTGCACTGCTAACTCTTGTTTTTTTACTCCGTTGGGCGGCACGGTGGCGCAGCGGTAGAGTTGCTGCCTTGCAGCGGCTTACAGCGCCGGAGACCCGGGTTCGATCGTGACTACGGGCGCTGTCTGTACGGAGTTTGTACGTTCTCCCCGTGACCTGCGTGGGTTTTCCCCCGAGATCTTCGGTTTCCTCCCACACTCCAAAGACGTGCAGGTTTGTAGGTTAATTGGCTCGGTGGAAATGTAAATTGTCCTTCGTGTTTGCAGAATGGTGTAAGTGTACCAGGATCGCTGGTCGGTGCGGACTCGGTGGGCCGAAGGGCCTGTTTCCGGGCTGTGTCTCTGTATCTGTATCTGTTGGTACAAATGCCAATTTAACATTCTTGTCTCTTGTCTTTAACTGGGAGGGCTGGAATGAAAGAGGTGCATGTGTAAACCATCGGGTGACCTTGTTTATGTGAAGAGAATTTAGATCGAGGGTTAAGCAGAATGTGAGAAGTAGGATTATTTGGGAGGACAATGTCATCTTCTGTGGTTTACACCCCACCTATGACCACAACCAACTCATTGTGGTAAGATTTCTCATCTCAAAAGTTCATAGGTTCTCGGAGCAGAATTATGCCATTCGGCCCATCAAGTCTACTCCACCATTCAAACATGGCTGATCTATCTTTCCCTCTCAACCCCATTCTCCTGCCTTCTCCCCATAACCCCTGACACCCGCACTAATCAAGAATCTATCAATCTCCCCCTTAAAAATATCCATTGACTTGGCCTCCATCTGTGGCAAAGAATTCCACAGATTCACCACCCTCTGACTAAAGAAATCCCTCCTCATCTCCTTTCTGAAGGTACATTCTTTGATTCTGAGGCTATGATCTCTGGTCCCAGACTAGTGGAAACATCCTCTCCACATCCACACTCTATCCAGGCCTTTCACTATTTGGTAAGTTTCAATGAGGTCCCCCCATCAGCCTTCTAAACTCCAGCGAGTACAGGCCCATTGTCCTCAAACACTCATCATTTGTTAGCCCAATCATTCCCTCCCGGGATCGTTCTCGTAAACCTCCTCTGGACCCTCTCCAGAGCCAACGCATCCTTCCTGAGATACGGGGCCCTAAACTGCTCCTTCTAATCTCCTGGGGGGAGTGACTATGATCACTACGGGTTACTGGTGATCACTTTTGAGCGTGAGCCATTTTACAAGACATTTGAAGATGGGCTCCGTTGATCTGCAAATCAGGCCTGCAAATTATTTGTGGTTTCACATCCACGGGGCTTTGTGTTTAGATCCTTTGCTGCACGAGGATGAATGTGAGTGAGAGTGCATGCTTGCGTGTGCACATGTGTGCGCGCACGTGTGTGTTGGTTGGTTGCTGTGAATGTGGATGTGTGGTTGGTGCGTGAGTGTGTGTTAGTGTGGGACTGGTGTAGCTGGGACATGTTGCCCGGTGTGGGCAAGTTGGGCCGAGGGGCCTGTTTCCACGCTGTATCAACTCTATGACTCTATTCATGAGGAATTGGCCTAAACCCCTAGCTGTTCATGGAATTTGATGCAAAAACCGATGGCAAAAGGAGCACAAACAGATTTTGTGCAATGAACTTGACTCCATGAGTTAGTTTAAATGGGCGAGGTGGGTCGAGGGGCCTGTTTCCACGCTGTATCATTCTGTCACTTGTACTCGCTGGAATTTAAAAGATTGAGGGGGGATCTTATAGAAACGTACAAGATTCTTAAGGGGTTGGACAGGCTAGATGCAGGAAGATTGTTCCCGATGTTGGGGAAGTCCAGAACAAGGGGTCACAGTTTAAGGATAAGGGGGAAGTCTTTTAGGACCGAGATGAGAACATTTTTTTTTCACACAGAGTGGTGAATCTGTGGAATTCTCTGCCACAGAAGGTAGTTGAGGCCAGTTCATTGGCTATATTTAAGAGGGAGTTAGATGTGGCCCTTGTGGCTAAAGGGATCAGGGGGTATGGAGAGAAGGCAGGTACGGGATGCTGAGTTGGATGATCATATTGAATGGCGGTGCAGGCTCGAAGGGCTGAATGGCCTACTCCTGCACCTATTTTCTATGTTTCTATGTTTCTATGTTTCTTACTTGCAGCAGCACAACAGATATGCGAATATATTGCTCTGAAAACCCATAACAACAACAAAAAAAGTTCAATATATATAAAAATACAAATAGACAAAAATATAGATAATTGTAATGCAGAGTTGCTGTCTGTGTGGAGTTTGCACGTTCTCCCTGTTCAGACTTCAGCCTTCTTCCATGTGAATACGGGCGGCACGGTGGCGCAGTGGTAGAGTTGCTGCCTTACAGCGAACATGTTTCTATGTTTCTATCACCTTTAAGCATTGCAGATTGGTAGCAGCGTGCATTTTTAAGTCCAGTTTAGTTCACTGTCACGTGCGCCGATGTCCAGTGAAAAGCTTTTTGCCGCGCGCTAACCAGTCAGCGGAAAGACAACCCGTGATTACAATCAGTCCATTTACAGTGTGTAGATACATGAGAATGGAATAACGTTTAGTGCAAGGTAAAGCCAGCAAAGTCCAGTCAAGGATAGTCCGAGGGCCACCAATGAGGTAGATAGTAGTTCAGCACTGCTCTCTGGTTGTGGAAGGATGGTTCAGTTGCCTGATAACAGCCGGGAAGAAACTGTCCCTGAATCTGGCGGTGTGTTTCCTGCTCTTTGCAATAATGTCCGTCTCGTTGCTCTTGAACGTAGGGAGTGAGCAAGGCATCCAGTTAGAGAGCACACTGCACCTTTAGATGCTAATTTGTCCCGATGTGGATTTTTTCCACATTTGTTTCTATGATTTGAAATTCTTCATACGAACAAGCTTTTCCAGTTAAAAGATTTTTTTTACTAGTTCAATACCTCCCCAGCGTTGTAAGTTAACACAGCATAAAATCATTGATCATTTATTAATAACCCTTGCTAATATAGCCACAAAAAAAAGCTCTCATCATATTAATAGCCTGCTTCTAATGAGTGGATGTACCAAATTACACTGGAAATAATGAGGGCAGGAGTTTTGGAGTGTGGCTTTCAAGTGTCACTATTCTAATGAAGTTTGTTCGGTTTTAAATTAGTAATGGATCATGTTCTACAGGTTACTCCTCTTCAACCTAATGGATAACGATCAGTTAGCAACAGCAGAAAATCACATTCCCCCTAACGACCTCCTGTTGTCGCGTGTACTTATCTCCTGCAAGTTTACTTCCATGCATCTTTGCTCCTCTGGGTTTTATTTTACAATCGGGGGCGTCCCGGTGGCCCAGCGGTAGAATTGCTGCCTTATAGCGCTTACGGCACGTGAGATCCGGGTTCGATCCCGACTACGGATGCTGTCTGTACAGATAGTTCCTCTGTCCCTCTCTTCCCCTCCCCCTTCCCAGATCTCCCACTGTCTTCCTGTCCCCACCTATATCCTTCTTTTATCCCGCACCCCCGAAGAAGGGTCTCGACCCGAAACGTCACCCATTCCTTCTCTCCTGAGATGCTGCCTGACCCGCTGAGTTACTCCAGCATTTTGTGAATAAATACCTTCTGTCTGTACAGTTTGTACATTCTCCCCGTGACCCGCAAGGGGTTTCCCCACAGAACTTTGATCTCCCCCCACACTCCAAAGATGTGTAGGTTTGTAGGTTGGTTGGGCTGGAATCAATGCAGAATTACCCCTCGTGTGTGCAAGATGGTGTTCGCTGGTCGATGGGCTGAAAGGCCTGTTACCGTGCTGTATCTGTATGTGTATGTGTGACAAGGGCATCTGAAAGGCCTCACCAAGCTGCTGGGCGGCCTCGATTGAGTCTTTGAACCACTGGCGTGCTCTGTCTACATGAGCAGAACAGCAACAGGAATCACAGAGGTGGAACAGTGAGAGAAGGTCGCACAGGACCCGCGCTGGAGAGAGGACGAGAACATCCTCACAGTGGACTTACTTTGAAGAGTTGGGCGGCACGGTGGCGCAGCGGGTAGAGCTGCTGCCTTACAGCGCCAGAAACCCGCGTTCGATCCCGACTACGGGCGCCGTCTGTACGGAGTTTGTACGTTCTCCCCGTGACCGCGTGGGTTTTCTCCGAGAACTTTGGTTTCCTCCCACACTCCGAAGACGTGCAGGTTTGGAGGTTAATTGGCATGGCGTAATAAAAATGTACATTGTCCCCAGTGTAGGACAGTTAATGTGCAGGGATCGCTCGTTAGAAACATAGAAAATAGGTGCAGGAGTAGGCCATTCGGCCCTTCGAGCCTGCACCGCCATTCAATATGATCATGGCTGATCATCCAACTCAGTATCCCGTACCTGCCTTCTCTCCATACCCCCTGATCCCTTTAGCCACAAGGGCCACATCTAACTCCCTCTTAAATATAGCCAATGAACTGGCCTCAACTACCTTCTGTGGCAGAGAATTCCACAGATTCGGCGCGGACCCGGCGGGCCGAAGGGCCCGTTTCTGCACAGTATCTCCAAACTAAACTAAACAGAAAGTACACTCATGGGACCGTAGATATAATTTCCGAGAGTCCATTTTTATGTGTTCTGGTTTGAGATGAAATGTGTGATGTAAGCCTCAGAATTAAAGGATGATCCTTTAGCAAGGAGATGAGGAGGAATTGCTTTTGTCAGGCGTTATGGGAAGAAGGCAGGAGAATGGCGTTAGGAGGGAAAGATAGATCAGCCGTGATTGAATGGTGGAGTAGACTTGATGGGCTGTGGTAGAGTTGCCGCCTTACAGCGAATGCAGCGCCGAACACCCGGGTTCCATCCCGACTACGGGCGCCGTCTGTACAGAGTTTGTACGTTCTCCCCGTGACCTGCGTGTGTTTTCTCCGTGATCTTCGGTTTCCTCCCACACTCCAAAGACGTGCAGGTTTGTTGGCCAATTGGCTGGGAATAAATGTAAAAATTGTCCCTAGCGTGTGTAGGATAGCGTTAGTGTGCGGGGATCGCTGGGCGGCACGGAACCTTGGGGCCGAAGGGCCTGAATGGCCTCATTCTTCTCCTATCACTTATGAACTTATGAAATTGGAATACACAGAAGATGACATCGGCTTGGAGATGGGGCTGGAATTTATTTGTTAGGTTAGCTTAGTTTAAAGATACAGCGCGGAAACAGGCCCTTCGGCCCACTGAGTCCGAGCCGACCAGCGATCACCCCGTACACTAGCACCATCCTACACACAACTGAGGACCATTTACAATTTTACTGAGGCCAATTAACCTACAAACCTGTACGTTTCTGGAGTGTGGGAGCACCCAGAGAATATACCCACGCGGTCACGGGGAGAATGTTTCCACCTCCGTACAGGCAGCACCCGTAGTCGGGATCGAACCTGGGTCTGTGGCGCCGTAAGGCACCAACTCTACCGGCCTTCACGTCAAAAGAGGAGGGATGTATCACTCATGTGGTGCAGCTGTGCCTCATCTACCAACTGATCTGAGGGATGTCTCTCACTAGGATTAGGATGCTGGAGACTTTAGACATACAGTGCGAAAACAGGCCCTTCGGCCCACTGGGTCCATGCCAACCAGCGATCCCCACACACTAGCACTATCCTCCACACACCAAGGACAATGTGCAATTTTACTGAAGTCAATTAACTTACATTTTCCTGTAAGTCTTTGGAGTGTGGGAAACTGGAAATCCCGGAGAAACCCACGCAGGTCACGGGGAGAACTTAAAAACTACGCACACCGGGGACAATTTTACATTTGTACATGTACACCAAGCCAATTAACCGAAGGACCTGTACTTCTTTGGAGTGTGGGTGGAAACCGGAGCACCCGGGTCAAGGGGAGAGCGTGCAAACTCCGCACAGACGGCACCCGTGCTCAGGATCGAACCCGGGCCTCTGGCGCCGTGAGGCAGCGACTCTGCCTCTGCGCCACCGTGCCGCAACAAGACCTGTGTCCGAGTGGGAGATCGAGTCTTTGTGAAAGTGCTGGCTCCATCAGCATTGCCCCTCCAGGGGACAGGTGAAGGACATTTTGATAGCACTCACTGTGCTGGAATGTGCACTGGTTTGTGAAGGTCCACTCACCTGCTGATCAACCTCTGTACGCAATTAATATCGCATGCAAATGGAAAGAATGGTGAGTACATTTGCATCAAATTCTGGCCACCATTTACTGAGGCAGCAAAACGACGACTTCACTGGAATGCTGACGCAAATCCCGCAAAGGGGCAGCGAGAAACATCCGTACACACTGACACCAATAATCCAAATGAGAAGGGGAGAAGGAACCAGTGCACGGGTTTAGTTCAGAGATAGAGAGCATGGATATGCTTCAGCCCACTGAGGCCTTCAGGCCCTTCAGCCCACCGAGTCCATGCCGATCATCATGTTGTTCACACTCATTCAACGTTGGCGGGACTGTCGTATGTTGAAAGACTGGAGCGACCAGGCTTGTACACACTGGAATTTAGAAGGATGAGAGGAGATCTTATCGAAACGTATAAGATTATTAAGGGGTTGGACACGTTAGAGGCAGGAAACATGTTCCCAATGTTGGGGGAGTCCAGATCAAGGGGCCACAGTTTAAGAATAAGGGGTAGGCCATTTAGAACGGAGATGAGGAAAAACTTTTTCAGTCAGAGAGTTGTGAATCTGTGGAATTCTCTGCCTCGGAAGGCAGTGGAGGACAATTCTCTGAATGCATTCAAGAGGGAGCTGGATAGAGCTCTTAAGGATAGCGGAGTCAGGGGGTATGGGGAGAAGGCAGGAACGGGGTACTGATTGAGAATGATCAGCCATGATCACATTGAATGGCGGTGCTGGCTCGAAGGGCCGAATGGCCTCCTCCTGCACCCATTGTCTATTGTATTGTCTATCCCACTTGGCACCCGCTGCCCGCACCCTGGAGGTGATTTACAGAGGCCAATTATCCTGGAATGAGGGAGGAAACCGGAGTACCCGGAGAAAACCCACACGGTTGCAGGAAGAACGTGCAAACTCCACACCGACAGCCCCCATAGTCAGGATCGAACCCGGGTCTCTGGCGCTGCAAGACAGCAACTCTACCGCTGCGCCACCGTGTCGTGCTAATATGAATGGATTGATTTCAAGTGCATTACTAGTTCAGTTTAGAGTTTAGAGATACAATGCAGACCCTTTGGCCCACCGAGTCTGGCCCGACGAGCGTTCACCCCGTACACTAGCACTATGATCAGCCACGATCATATTGAATGGCGGTGCAGGCTCGAAGGGCCAAATGGCCTACACCTGCACCTATTTTCTATGTTTCTATGTTTCTATCCTACACGCTAAGGCCGACTTACAATCTTTATTCAAGCCAATTGACCAACTAACCTGCATGTCTTTAGAGTGTGGGAAGAAACCGGAGCACCTGGGGAAAACCCACATGGTCCCAGGGAGAACGTACAAACTCCGTACAGACAGCGCCCGTAGTCAGGATGGAAACCCGGGTCTCTGGTGCTGTGAGGAAGCAACTCCGCCCATTATTGCACATTGTCTTATTGTACATTGGAAACAAAGAATGGTCTCCACCCAGGACAACAATGTGACCAGTCTTGCCCTAAAGTTCAATTCCAATTACGATA